>NW_024543870.1:7250000-8450000 GCF_018167655.1 Microtus oregoni | reverse complement strand
AGCGAGTGAGTAGTTGCACGAAGAGGACACGGACTAAAGCGGTGCCACGGGTAAGACGGCGGTAAAGTGAAAACCCTATACCAAAAACTTTAGTCACCTCCTCAAAAATAAACCCTGAAAATCTTAATTTTATCCACTGAAAAGGTTGAACTATATATCACCTTTGAAATAATACGTTTCAGAAAGAACCCTGACCCCTGACAAAATGCCCAATGCCAAGTCTAGACCTAGAAATGCATCAAATGATGCTGGAGAGTCTTATCACAACAGCGAAGAGCTTCCTTGAGTCTGCCAGAAAGGATTTTGCCAGCCTGAAGCAGCTCCCACGGCCAAGAAGAGACATGACATGTTTATATCTATGAATTAATAATAATAAATATTCTTTGCTAGTTACCAGAGAATACTAGTGAAGCCAGAATGACAGAAAATAAAGGCCACTGCATTGTTTTTTAATGGAGATAAAAGCAAAGAAGAATAAATTCAACCATCTTTTCTATACAAGCTAATCTAAAAGTTCATGAATTAAATAGTGTAAAGGAACTTTTCTTTTTTGTATTCCAGCTGAAAATAAAACAATGTATAACAGAATTGGAGAATCACCATTTCATACTTCTTAATTTTATAATGTGTATGAATGGGCAAATACCATATGTATCAACTCACATCACTAAAAACCATCATAATAAAATTAAATCACAAAATAAGTAAATATTATATTCTGCCTAGTAGAACAACCAACCACTAGTACAATGGTCTTTCTCGAGGGCCCATAATGTGAGCCTGTTTCCCTGTTATCCAAAGGTCAGAGAGTCGGAACTTTCCTCTAGTATTTTCAAGGTCAATGTGGGTTTGTCTGCACATGTGTAGCCCTGGAACCTGGAAGTCTCAGCCATGTTGTGGCTGAATCATAATGCAAGTACCATACATAGATTTTACTTGCATCTTGTGGCCAAAAATAAAACCACTTTAGAAAGTGTGAGAAAAATCAGAGTAATTTAAAATATTCATATTGGTAATAGTAAATAAATGTAAAATATGCCTGCCAAATTTTCATCTTCTATTCATCTATTTATGGGCAAGAATGTTGATTCCAATTCCTTGCTATACTGAATAGAGCAGCTACTCTACCTTAAAGAAAAACATGATCACAAAATTTTGAGGAAAATGGAAGGAAATAGAATGCATCATATTGAGTGAGTTACTACATTCTCAGAAAGAAGAAAGTCGTATTGTCTCTGTCATGTGTGGGACTATGCACAATTTACATATGTACATGTAGTAGTATATGTGAATACAGTATAATATGTATAAGAGCAGACAGGATAGTAAATACTAGCTGACGCGGAAGGGCTGAGTACAAGCAATGGACGTGAGTCATGGGAGGAGCTAGCAAACTGTTTCTTTTCTAGTTCTACCTCAGTAGTGAAGTTTTCATTCTGGGAGGAAGATGAGTGCATAAAAATAAATCCAATGGTGAGAACATAAAATCCATTGTGACTCTCCCACAGTCTCGTAATGTCTGTTCTAAATTATAGACGTTCATCGAGAGGTATAGACTCTGGGTCTGGCTCATCTTGGTGTGTGATGCTTGTTTATTTACAAGACTTTGATTATAAAGTTTACTTTAAAAGCTATGACACTAGAATTATGTTTTTAAAAGTTCATATAGCTTTAGAACTCTGAAACAGAGGATTTAAACTAGTCACGAGGTTTTCTTCTTCCAAGTGCTGCACGTAAACTAGTGGAGAGGTAAAAGGAAAGCAGAGGTTGATGCAAGTTGCTAACAGTGAAGCAAGGTGACAGGCTAGTGAAGACACATCTGTCATGTTCTTCCCTTAAACACACCCACTCACACACACACACACACGCACACACACACACACACACACACACACACCATCTGTTAATATTATGTACTCATTAAGTCTGAAAAGCCAAACTACTGAATTGTCCAAATTTTTGGGAAAAAAAAAAAGATATGCATGCCCCAAATTGGGAGTACCAGATTCAAAGACTGCAGAAGTGAATAAGAATTGTATGAAGGTCTAGTTCACATCTGGCCCAGCTGGAGGGACAAGACAAGAGAGGGCAGAACAGAGAAGAGCTTGAATGCAGACCAGGCTTGTATCCTGATGAGTCACTGAACTTAATATATACCAGGCTATATACTGGTAAGCCACCACAATAAAGAGAGTATTTTACCCTGTAGATAAACGTAATAAATAAAACACCAGTCACCAATAATATGTATATTTGTTTGTATACATGTGTGTAAATATGTATATATAATTTAAATGTTCTAGAATCTGTATTAAATAGTGAAATTGATGTATTTGTGTAATTCAATAAATCCAAAATATATTACATCAAATAAGTACTTAAAATGAAACTTCGAGTTAATTTGCTATTTTTTGTTCTAAACTTTCACAATCCAATGCATGTTTTATCTTTATAGTATATTTCAATACATACCCCTTAAAATGCTCAAGAGTTAGCATGGTTTGTGACTGTCTTATTAGGAGTACCACATCTACCTGTTATTCTTCCTCTTGGTCTCCAAATCTATTCCTCCACGATTTTACCTGCACATGACTCCCCAAATCATGTGCCCTCTCAACCCCAATGTTCTTTTATCAACTGTCTAGTAGTAGTCTTGGTGTCTAATATTTCCTGAAAATTCAGTGTTCCAAACAAAGTTCATTTTCTGCCTCCTTTACCTCTGCATCTCACTTGAAATACTTTGTGCCCTCTCCGTTTATTTTTAGTCAGGAAGTCCCCCAAACCTCCCCAAACTTCCTCTGCAGCCCAAGTGCAACGTAAGTCGTGATCAACTTTACCGAGATGATTCCTCCCTCACCTCGGCAACACTGGGATACCATCCTAGCTCAGCTTCCATTACCTCATAGGCGCGTGCTTATTACTGTTGAGAGATTAGTAAAGGGTGATGTGCATCTGCACCAGAAAAACTGAAATGTTAAGGAATCTTCTTGTAGCTCGCTGAGTAAAATTCAAGGACAAATATCTCACTACGTTCTTAAGCATCATGTTGTCCCTTTATGTGTGAATTTTACCTTATGATTTATAGAAAAATAGCTATATTTTCTAGAACGTCAACTACAGCATAAGTCTACTAGAAAAATGGTGAATTAATATCACTACTGTTAAGAGGACTTGTATCTACCCAGACACTGGAGTGGCTCCCGCCAGTGAATGCAATCTTTAGATAAACAGACCTAAATGGGCAGCTCTCCGCGAATTATTGGTGTTTGGGGGAGGAAGGGGAGGATTTATACCTTGCCTGCACAGCTGGAAGTCGAGTAGGCACAAGGACTCTAATATATAACGGAAACCAGCTGCCTTATTCTGTTTCATTGAGACTGCCAACTGAGATACATTATTTGACACCGCTATGCAGAGCCAAATCATTCATCAAGCTGTTTAAAGCTCGGCACACCACCTGTCCATGGACCAGAGTCACATTAAAAAAGAAAAAAAAAAAAAGAAAGAAAGAAACTTTCCTCAGCCCCATTAGAAACATGAAGGTACTTCCATTAGAGAGAATAAAAGTGATGAGTCTTTTCCTGACAACGTTTGCTGGAGTACCGGAAAGAATAAATAGCAAAGCAAAAGGGACTGAGAAAGTAAAGTGTGTCGCACAGCTTGTCTGAACGGTGGCAAACGACACAAGTGAAATGGGGTCATGGAACGTGTCACCGAGTGGGAATCAAGTGTATTTCCTAGCAGCTTCGATTTTTTAAACGCATTTGAGACCTGCGATGGCAGGCTAGCACTTCCCGGAGCCTTTGTTATTCATCTCAGGTTCTTATTTTAAACAGGTATGAGACACAATAGAAATGAGCAAAGGACTCACACATCTCCAATTTAGCTCACATCCATCTAACACTCTCGGCTGCTGCAACAGCAGCAATGATATCTTTAAATATTCTAATTCTTTTGAACTTCCAAAACCATCAGGGAAGTCTGGGGATCGAGCTATTTTTAGTTCTCGCGACAGACTATTCCATCCAGCTGAACTCAGGGGAAACAAATTAAACATTTTTTTTTTTTTTTTTTTTTGTGTGTGTGTGTGTGTGTGTGTGTGTGTGTGTGTGAAAGTCTGTCAAACATGATCCAAAGGGGGAGAAAAAGGAAATCTGGGGTACTTTAGTTCGCTCAACCACCACTTATTCTTAGAACGTATCAACAAATTTCTTTATACAGAAGTTACTCAGTTCCGCACGTTCTTGCAATCGTGGGTGATGGGCTCGGGGAGAACATCCCAGGAATCCTCAGATGAACTTTGGGAGAGAGGTGGAATGAGATGCACTCGCTGAATATTCCCACGGGAAATTGAAAGCAATCATAGAGTGAAGACATTCTGCCTATGTTTTTACGAGTTCACACAACCACTGCTCTGTTAAATTAATAACTGCATCTAAATGTACCAACCTGGGTAAATGTCAAAACTGTAATAGGGAGTGAATAAAAAACAAGGCACTGAGTGATATATAAAAATGGGATTATGCCTATGCCAATGTTAAAGACACAGTGCACACAGAGGAGTGTCAACACGTAAGGACGGAAACACTCGGAAAATGCAGAATGGTGGCGCAGAAGTCCCAGAAGAGGCTAGGTAGGTTCTGCAGAGGCCAAATGTAGTTAACATTCCCAAGAGCATATGAAGGGAGAAAGGGGAGATGATAAAGAAAGAAGGGAGATAGTGAGAGTGAGTGCCCAGACAGGGATTGGCTATGTCGATGCTCCAAGACTGCAAATCTGCGTAGAGTGAACATTGAGGCAAGTTTAATAGTTTGGATTGCCACCACCAAAAAGAAAATCACCCCACCATGAAAACCAGCTACCTCCAAACAGTTAAGACTGTCCTTGTGGCTGGAGAGTGGTGTGGGAGTCCTTGTGTCTATGTGCTGCTTTTATTGGTGAATGAATAAAGAAACTGGCTTGGCCTGATAGGGTAGAACAGAGTTAGGTGGGGAGAACTGAACTGAATGCAGGGTGGAAGAAGGCAGAATCAGAGAGAAGCCATGGAGCCCACCAAAGACAGACCAGCTGGTAAGCCACAACCATGTGGTGATACACAGATTCATAGAAATGGGTTAAATTAATATGTAAGAGTTAGCCAATAAGAAGGTAGAGCTAATGGGCTAAGCAGTGTTTTAAATAATATAGTTTCTGTGTGATTATTTTGGTTCTGGAAGCTAGGACACACATGCAGCCTCCCCCCAACATCTCAGCATGAGGATCCCGTGCTGCTCTTGTACAGACCTCAAGTGAGTTCTTGGCACCCACATCGGACATTTCACGATCCCTGTAACTCCAGCTCTGGGGGTTTAAACTCTCTCTTCTACCTTTCTTCTGAACCCCCTATACACACATGCTACACACACACACACACACACACACACACACACACACGTGTGGGTTGATTATCCTGTACTTTACTGGTAATATCCACTTATGAGTGAGTACATATTCATTTGTCTTTCTGGGTCTGGGTTACCTTACTCTGAGAATTATTTTCTAGTTCCGTCCATTTAGGACCTCATATATTCTTATAGATGAAATGACCAGTTCCCCAGATTAAGTGAAGTAACCATAAAAATAAGATGGAGAAGTGATTGAGAAAGGCAGATCAACCTTAGCCTCTGACCTATTTTATAACTACGTGGGCAAGGATGCCTATCTACACACTCATAACACACACACACACACACACACACACACACACACACACATGAATGTATGTGCACACACTCATAAACCATACATACAAGATAAGCCAATACCTGTGTGCTGTTTTCTTGTATTTTTGATGTAGTTGCTACCTAAACAGGAGGAATTAAGCACTAAAGACAACTCTATATTATTTAAGATGATGTTAGTCAAACAAGCTAGTGAAGAGAAATCTTTCTTGCAAGCAGGCGTGTCAGAAAATGTGGGACAATAATCTGCAACTTTCATCAGTTTGAGGAAGCAAATTTAAAACAAAAAAGATAAGTAAGAAATTGAACCGCATCATGAGATGTAAAATAACCACACTTTCAGGAAACCCCTGATTAGAATAGTCTTTTATTCCTTCCATGTAATGTGGCCTGGAAAAAAATCATTTTACACAATTCAGAAGGAGCTGCAGATGAATGATTAGAGACAAGAAGGTAGTGCAGTAAGGAAGGAACCACACCATTTAAAACGGAACACAAGAATTCAAACAGAAGCACACCTAAAAGATGGCGTACATATACCTGCCAAGCACTGTTTACTAAGTGTATTTCTATAGCTTATAAAAGATATTCTCATCTTCTGGCCTACTGCTCACAATTTAATTTTATTTTTAGTAAACCTCTAAAGAGATCCACAGGAGCTTTGCCTTTATATGTATCTGAAGTTTTACTTTACCTTTACTTGATTTCATTATTTAAAACACATCTGTGAAGAGACCGGCAATTATAGATGGCCAAAATATTTGGCAATGATTTTCTAGAGAACACATTTGGCAGCTGCACATTGTGCTAAGGTGGTCAGAAACTCATAGGGAGAGGGTAGATTTGAGTTGCATGTAAATCCTGGCAAACAGACTCTCCTAATCTGAGAAAATCTCAGCTGTGTTGGTAAATTTCTCTCCCAAATATTATAGACTGAAAATTTATGTCCCCCCACTAAAACATATGTACCCAGATAGCCCTTCTGTCAGTACTAAGCTTCAGCTTCCTTCATAACTGTGGGATGTAAACTTCTTCCTCTCACTAGCCACCCAGACCGTAGTAGTTCCTGTTGCAGCCTGAACAGACTAGGACATCACGCATGCAAGAAAATATCAAATGCCCCAGTGTTTATGATTGTCTTCCTGGGAAGAGGCACTAGACTACAGAATGGATGCTGATAAATAGATGTTCTCAGAAAAATAAAGCAATACATTTGCTGCGACGGTGGGGAAAGCATCAGCTTCCACTCCAGTGGTCAGAGAAAGTGTCTTCAATTCTTTTAACATTTGTTAATGTACGGGACCGACAAGTGAGATAATACAAGCCCACTTCAGCGTGGTGTTGCAGTCATCAACACATTAAATGATTACCAAGAGACACTCCTGTCTGCAAGATGCTGTCTGATTCTTCAGAAACTACTTTTGAACACTTAATACTGATAGTGAAAACCAGAGCCAACAAAACACAAAGTTCTTTTCCTCCACCAGCATGACGACTCATTTAAAAGTTGAGAAGAGAATTATGATTGAATAACCTGTCTCCAGTTTTCTAAGAACAAGAATGAATTCGTAGTAAAAGTTTCAATGTTGGCACTCTTCTTATGTTATTCTTCGATACTCATAATGGATTTCTAGACTCAGTCATCACATTAAAAAAAAGAAGAAACAAGCCTTTAGATACCTCTCAAAGTAATATAGACTCAGCCTCAATAAATAACAATTGAGATAAAAGCCATAAATGTTGGTGTTTGTAGGTACAGTGAGTGAGGGTAATGCATTTTGTAGAAGCTTCTTGAAAGTAGCTCAAAACACTTAAGCTGACACACTGTAGTGATTTGTTAAACAAACAATAGAATATAGCATTATTTCCCTCTATCTGCCTGCTGATACTGCTAATAAAATTATCTAAATACCAGCAGACTGCCAAATGTGATATGCAAATGTGAGGTTGATTGCCTCATTATTTATTTCGTGGTTGATCTGACATAATTATCCGTGGTATCTAGAATCATTTTAGAAATCACGTGAACTAAAGCAACAGAGTTGAAGCGAAGTCACTGTTCAGACTAAACACTACCGTGGGAATTACTGATGCACATGATGTTTCCATGTCAAAAGGATTTTGATAAGTTCATTAACAAGTAAATTACAGCTGTCAAATTCTCAGGGATATGTCATAAATAAGTGAGTTGATTATGATGAAGTTTTACCTTATAATGTTCTTCGTTTAAAAAAAAGAAAAAATTACAACTGGAATAGTTAGTTGTCAAACTTTAAAATGTTGACTTTTATCATTATATTTTTAAAATTATTGAAGTGATTTTGCATCTTAAGCAGTCATTATATCAACATCCATATATATATATATATATATATATATATATATATGATTCTTTTTCAATTGATAGTGGTCAGGCAAAAACACACGTCATCTATGAAAACGTATGGTGTTCCAATAAGAAAATTAGGCATTGGGATAACATTTTGTTAGAATTTTAATATTTATTTACTTTATTTTGTGTTCTGTGGAGCTCAAGAGAATATATATGTACAACGTGTGTGCAGGATTCTTAAGAAGTAGAAGATTGAATTCCAAGACTGGAGTTACAGGTGGTTAGCTACCATGTGGGTGCCAGGAATTAAACCCAGGTCCTCTGCAAGAGCAGTGAGTACCCTTACCACTGAGCCATCTCTCAAGTCCCTTACTAGAATCTTAAAGTAAATATATTTGGATCATTCTCTGAAAGAAATTTTCCTCACTAACATTGAAATATATCTGCCCATTTCCCAAAATACCTTTCAGTATCCATACAAACAAAAGTACATAATTTAACATATCACTTAGTAGTTTATACGGAAACCCTAACTTAGTCTTTTTCACAATTTAATAAACATTACGCCATTCACCATAAGACATATTAAGACAAAATGCAATAAATGACACTGAAAATGTTCAAGCAACTAGAGGAAGAAGGAGCACATCAACAATAATAACATCACCACATAGAATGGGAGCATAGAAAAGGAATTCACCCGAGGACCTGGGAAGGATAATAAGAGGTTATGAAACAGATCATCAGAATGCAGCAATGATCTCTTTTCAAAACAGTGTTCCATGTGCAAAGAAAAGGTAAAGAGAGAACACCAGAACACCTTCAGACAATGTAGGTATCGCCATGGGACAAGCAGAATCCCTGAACCAAACCTGGCAGAAAACCTCTTGCTTTCCAGAATTCAGAACTTGGACATGTTGCTGTAGAGAGTAGGAATTTAGTCGCAGGACATAATTTGGATATTTGATATTGGTACAGAGTCCAAGAGGAGTGCATCCTTTAAAGGGGACTATGCCTGGTGATGCAGGAAAAGCCACCTTGATGCAGGGAACAGACTGAGCTGCAGATAAAATACATATTTAAGAACCATGTAGGTGCTGTGCGCTTTATCATTCTTGGGATTTCTGTTTTCAAAGAAATTCAAAAGAATGCATATCTATTAAAGATAAATAAAAATATGCTGAATTTTAAAAAATGTTTAGGAAAGATACTGATTTCAGCTGAAGAAGTGAACAGATTAGAATGCAGTGTTTTTGCAGAGTTACATTTCGGGCCATATGCTAGCTCTTCGGGCACTTATCTCCTATAAAACCCACTCTCCCAAATTAACTTACACGAAAATGCTTTATTGAATTTGGTTTGGGGGAGGAAAGTGAGTTTTATAATTTACAGCAAACATCTGGCTTAAATTTTCAAAACTCCTCTTAATTATAGCACATTCTAAGGTACTTTGCCCCCCAAATTAATAAATTTTTCTGTGTGTTTGAAAATTTACTGAATTCCTCCCAAAATAGATTTTGTTCCACAGTCCTTATTGCTCAATTATTCTCGACTCTGCGGATAACTCTGCACATATGCCGTCTATTCGGCGCTCATTCCGTGGAATGAGAATGCTGATCTTGCCATTTGGTATGACAGGAACTTAGGAACAGTGATTTGTTTTTAAATTACTGCTAATCGTTTTCTCCTCATGATACTGGTAAACTTTTGTGTCCTCACAGCTGAGCCCCCAATCAGCATTTCTTGGTTGTTCGCAATAGTCTACTTTTCTCCCTCTTTACCTATACAGAGTTGAGGCAACCGGCCTCATTAGTGTTTAGAAAGTATATTTTCAAATAAGTTTGTTATAAATGAAAATATATATATATATATACTTCTTAATTCTCAGCCCCCTAAGCCAAACCTAGTCCTGTGCGGTGGAAACTGAAGAAAGCAAAAGAACGTGAAAAGGAAGAGAGAGTCAACACAAAAACAGAGAATGTGAAGGGTGCAGGAGTCAGCAACCACTTCCGGCGAAAAAGCCGTTTGCGCGAGCTGGAAATCTCCCCAGAAGATCTCTGTGCACCTACTTCAATGGCCACATTCTCTACATAACTTCTAATTTGTTTCTTTTGTCCTATTCTTTACAAGGAGAGCGACAACGACAGTGTGCATTTGTGTATTTCTTCTATCTTGTCCATTTTGTGGGGTTACAAAGTTCTGGGTCTTTAACCCTGAGCCTTCTGCTTGCTCAGCAGGTGCTAAGGCGCTGAGCTACACCCCAGCTGCTGGAGTCCTTTCAGTCATGGTTTAAATACACCTGACGCTGTGTTAGTACCTGCATATGATTTTAGAACCGAAATATTCCAGAGAACTGAGTCCCTTGCCACAGTGCCATTCTTGAGTCTTATTTTCTGCCCCGAAGAAGCCCCTAGTGCTGCCCGGTTCTAGCTCTTGAACCTGCACGTCCTTGTTTCTGTGGTAGTTTAAGATACCTTAGAGATATTTAAATTTTTTCTTTGGTTATAGTGACTTCTTAACAGAAGCAAATTAGTCTATGGTTTCTAGAAAAGAAATGTGTCAAATTTACCCACTTCTTGCCCCATAAATATAAAACAGAAACCACTTTAAAAAATCCAACTTCAGTTTTTTGAGGAGAAAAAAATAAAAGTTGAATAGAGTTTTAGACTGCTTAGACTTATACAACAAATAAACAATATATTTCAAAATATAGTTTTTAAAAACCTCTTAGCATCACAATTCAAGAATTTCCTATAAAATCTATACTTCAGTGTGACTTGGCTCTAAATACTTAAAAACTATTAGCGATAGAGAAATTAATTGCATTTTCTGTTCTGTGACACGTTTTTAATTTTCTATCTCCTAAAGGGGAAAACCATAAGTATAAAGAATTCTAATGTCCTAATCAATGCTTTCTGATTCACTACACTTTCTTGGGGAAACGAGAAGCAAGTGGCTTTAATTAATGTTATATCATTGGCTATTTGTAAGATCATTATTTCATGATGCATCTGAGAATACAAGGGCACAACTACTTTAATACATGTATTAAAGTGTCTGACAGAGGAAAGAAATGGACTGAGATAAACATTTGAGACCACAATTTTCAGCAACCCCTTGTTGCTATAGCTTTTGTTAAATTGCTTGTATGAATACAGAAGGTCGGAGAGGTAAAGTGTTAAGTATCTGAGCTATTTAATCTCTATGACTTCCGAATGCTTCACAGGTGTACTCGACCCTGGGGACTGAGCCACTGTGAACTGCATATTCCTTCAGTTTCTTAGACCACAATCCGGTAACGGAAGAGTGGAATAGCTTGAACATGAACTGTCCCCAACAAACTCATGTGTTTGAACACAGGGTCCTTCGCTATTCACACTGTTTTCTTTTTGTTTTGGTGGGGAGGGAGTAACAGATGCTTTAAGAGGGAGGCATGGCTGGTGGAGAAACCTCTCCAATTGGAAGAAAACAGCAGGCTGAGCATCATCCCACAGACCTGCATCCAAGTGAGCCTTCTGCTTCGTGGCTACTGTTACAATGCCATCAAACACTTCACAGTCTTTCTACGACCGTGCCTTCCCTGCCACGATGACATTATATTCCCTGAATCATAAAACACTAAAGAATATGCCCTTGCTCCCTTAAGATGTTTCCATGAGGTACTCTGCCACAGTAACAAGAAAACTCATCTAAAAATTGTTAGTGAGAATAGGGTATCGCGATAACAAATCTAATCATGCTATTTGTAGATCCTCAGAACTGATTTGTGGAAGGAATTTGGAAAACTCTGGAGATGTGAACTTAAGAAGACCCCAGAGTTTTGTAAAAAGAGCTCAATACAACACTCTCGGGGAAATAAGACCAGATGATGTCAGCAATGTGGACAATGAAGGCCTGACTCAAGAAGTTCCAACGCTCTACCCAGAATTGGGCTGGAGAGAATTCATATTACATTCTGGCAAAGGATGTGGTGGCATTTACTCTTCTCCTGAAATTTTAAATAAAAGTGAACTCCAAAGTAATGAACTGATTTGTCTGGCAAAGAAAATTTGAAGGCAATCGGAGCATTCAAGCTATTCTATGGTTATTGCTCATTGCCTTAAGTCAGGTACATTAGGGCACAGTTATCAGTAGGAAAGGCTTGATTTAGAAGATTTATTATAAAATTCAAATATAGAAATTTTATCTCCTCTGTGTTTATTAAATTATTTTGTAATAATAAAGTTCAAAATATAAAAATATAGTAATGTATAATAGTTATCCACATAACTGATTATATATTTGTGAGCATATCGGCACAGAGATGAACAGCAACAGAAACACTGTTTTCCACTTAGAGCCTAATAAAACATAAACACGTCTTCCTTGAGTTCCAGCATCGTGAAAAATATGTGACTGCTCTTCATTTCCCTGGTATCAGTGAAAAACAAAGATTTATAGTTAAAAATCAAAATTAAGAAAACCTTAAAGTATGGCACACAAGTATGAGGTAGCCTTGACATTGGTAGTAAATCAGAAGCCACTGCAAAAGACTCACAGTGTCTAATAACATGTCAATCCAGGCAGGGCTAAAATTGTTCTTGAATTGTCATTTCCCCAAATGACAAAGAAATGGAATGATAGAAAACATAACTATAGATTTCAAGTATATGATTTAGTTAGGAAGACTGACCTACCTAACACAGTTCTGAGACCAAAGCCTTGAGAGTGCTGAACACCTTAATATTCACACTTTTACACTTAGGGCTGCTTTTCTGTGTCACAAGGAAAGAGAGCAGTAACCAAGGAAAGGTCTCAAGAAATAGGAGAAGACTCCATGATAAAACACACACACACACGAGCTCCATCACCACCCCTCACTCACACATTTAACTTCCAAATGGTAACATAAAAGGAGATGGGCCTTGGGTCATGCAGAGGAAGTCAAGCCACTAATATTCTGTAAAGTTATGTTTCTCCACTTAGTAAAGCTGAATCCATCTCCCCACCTCACCTTCTCTATTAACATAAGTTAACAATCCGATTCTATGGCACATTTTCTTAAATACCCAAAGTCCCCATTGTATCCATGTACCAGGAGATTCCCTGGGAAGAGGAGAGGCTCTACAATTTCACTTATGGATATCAACTCACATTGTACACCTTGGCTGTAGATCAACCTATGTCAAGCACCATTCCTTTTCAAATAACTGCTCTATTGTACTTTCCTGAGACTGTGTAGGAAAGTTAGTTTAAAAATATGTATGGTGTTCTTCACAAAGGAAATGGATAGGTCCATAGTTAGATGAGAATATTCGAACCTCTACTCTAAGGAATAAATCTATTATGATGAAATTTTCAGATACAGAGACATGTTATTCAGGAGACAAGACTGGGACTTTCCTTATCCCATGGGTACCCATGATTGGGATCAACACAGAAGCTGGTGGGACTCATAGACCTGCATCTTCCTCACTTCCTTATGTCTTAAAAATGATGCTTCTGTGTGAATTACCTTGCTGAATTCCTTAAGAGTTGGTGATAAACCTTCTTTGCTTTCTGCGAGATGCTATTTCCATCTCTAATTACTCAGCCGAAAAAGAAACATCTGTTGTTGCTCATTACCATTTTCTTCTCACTTCCTTATAGCCTCTCTGTATTTTGAAAGTATCTTAGATTATGTTGTTACATTTTCTAATATTTTTCATACAAGTGAATAAGGCTTTTCTAATCTAGAGATGAGCTGTGAGATCACCCTGCTAACTTTATTTCTTTTTACTCCTTTGCTCTTTTTTATTTTGCCTATCATTATTTGGAATTTTGCTTCATTCAGTAAAATAATTTCAGATAAAATAAGCATTAAACTGAGAACTAGAAATGAACTATACCCTTTCACCTAGAGCATTGGCAAATGTACAACTTTGTTTTTATCTAAATTCTGTAATTTCGTTCCAGAAGGAAGTCAATACTGTACACAAATACCATACCCATATTGTCCAATTTTAATATTCTACACTATTGGAAAAAATATATACTGAAAGACACTTAAAAACATACATTTTTACTCTTTGACTAGGTGCAATAGAGGCCAGCTCCTTTAGGCAGCATTGGGAGCAGCTGGCATCAGTCATTGGCCGACCATCTTAGTTACATTCCTATAAGACTCTTCCACATCCTAAGAGATTAAAATCCCCAGTGCATAATCCTGATATGCATTCACTTCCATAAGAAAGCTTCCCAGCCTTCCAACACCAGATATGTAAGCCCCTCCATGTCTCACGCTCAACTTATGTATCGCTATATCTTCTAACATTTCTCTATACAAATTTTTCTCAAATCAGTGAATTTTTAATCTACTGAATATCATCCGAATGTACCATCTAAACTTTTCATTTATTTGTATGTCACTCGTTTGGTTGAAATGTATCTATAATGAAATGCACAGATAACACACGTAACGTAATTTAAAATATATGTATACCTGTCACAGTTTGCTATCTGTTGCTGTGATGAAACACTGACCAACACCAACTTAAGGCAAGAAAGAGCTTCTTTCTTTGGCTTATGCATCCACATCACAGTCCATTGTTGAGGGCTGTCAGGACAGGAACTCAGATAGGAACCTGGAGTCAGGAACTGGAGCTAAGACAACACAGGGAGGCTATGTGCTGGCTTGTTACCTCTGGCTTATTCAGCTACCTTACTTATACAACCCAGGACCAGGGATGTCACCGCCCACAGTGGACTGAGCCTGCCTAAATCAATTAGCATTTAAAGACACCCCCACAGAGATACCCACAGGCCAATTTCAAGGACTCATCTCCTCAGTTGAGGGTCTGTCTTCTGAGGCAGGTCAAGCTGAAAACGGAGGCTAACTGTTGTAGTAAGGAGTCACTTGTTTGTCCCATCTGCCCAGAACCAAAATAACCACACATAAATTGTATTAATTAAAGCACTGCTTGGCCCATTAGCTCTGCCTTCTTATTGGCTAACTCTTATATCTTGATTTAACCCATCTCCATTAATCTGTGTATCGTCACGTGGCAGTGCCTTACCAGCAAAGTTTCGGCATGTCTGGCTCTGGTAGCCCCATGGCATCTCTCTGACTGTGCCCTTCTTCCTCCCAGCTTTCAGATTAGTTTTCCCCACCTAGTTCTGTTCTTCCCTGCCATAGGCTCAAAGCAGTTCCTTTTTCATTACCAATAAAAGCAACACATAGACAGAAGGACCTCCCACACCAAACAGTGACAACACCCAGAAATTCTTCATACTATTCATGTCACCCACCCTTTAACACTTTTGCATGTCCACTGAATTGACTTCCCACATTTGAGAGGCAATTATTGTTCTGATTTCTATTAAAACGTATTAGACCATTTATTCTTAAACATCCTATAAATAGAATTATGTTGTTCATACTCATTAGTGCCTGGTGTTTCTACTTAGCAACATTTTTTAGGATATATCTGTGCCATTTCAAGTATTGTAACGCTGACAACATCTGCTAAATGGATAAAGGTTATAAATGTGGACTTGGAAAGGCAGGGGGCTATGGTCTCAAGCTTAGCTGTGTGACAGAATTCACACAGCCCTTTTATGTCATGAAGAAATAAAAAGAAATTAAGACTAAGCAATAATTACCAGGAAACAAAAATTCCCCACCATCTTGCAGTTTTCAAAGTCACGGATGGCAAGGATTGTCTAGCGACAAAACAATAGGCAGAGAGTAGTAAATTGTCACATTTTTGAGAAATGTGGTCTCTAAGGTGAAGGCCTCTGAAACAGTGCAAAATTTCTCAGCTCCTTAATACTGGGAGTGGAGATCCCCTTCAACCTCCCCTGGGAAAGCCCAAGAGATTCATTTCACTTGGCATGTGTGAAAACCAGTGAAAGGCAGAGCTTAGAGACCTGCAGCTAGACCCACACCTTCCTGCTGTCTGTAAGTGTTCAGCCCCATTCTATCAGTACAGCAGAGGGAAGCCTTCTTTGCAGTAGAAAGACTCTATGCACAGCCTAAATGGACTGTTATTCTTAATGCCTAGCATTCAATCAAAACACACTATCTACCACCAGATACAAAATCCTCTGATGAGCAACTGGAGAAATCAAAGACAAAACTCTGCAGATGTCCGTACATTTTAGTTATCAACAATTAATTTCTCAAATAGCTGTTATGTGTTAAATTATGAGGAGCGTGGCTAATCCTTACGTTCTTGTATTGCCTCAGCCTCCACCTTTGATGCAAGTTGGAGCTCATAGCAGAAGCTGGGTTCAAGTACTCTGAAGACATTTCCAGGTTGTTGCCTTCTCCTGTTTAATAAGGTCAGTCCCAGTCTGCCCCAAGGAAAAGCTCAATCCAGTCTACATGAGCATAGTCCTTTCAACCCTTGTGGGCTAGGAGGACATTACACCGTGATGGAGGGAAAATCAGTGGACAAATCCATTGCTTCTAGCCTGCGTGCCTTATAGACTAAAATGAAAAGGTCCCGAAACAACTCACACAATATAAATTCCATGTCATTATGAGTAGTGTGATGTAATCCGGTGCCATCATACCCTGCCCCTCCCAGTACATGCGTTATCCCTCTGCCACCGTGTTCATGGTGCATTTTCTACTTTCTCGTTATTGGCTTAGTATCTTCTTTATCAGATCAACTGCTATGGTCCTGCAGAGCTCGCGTTATTTGCTTAGTATCTTATTTATCAGATCAACTGCTATGGTCCTGCAGAGCTCGTGCTTTGGTGACAACTGAGGGTGTGCCATACTGCAATGCTGTGATAGAAAAGCATAATTTCAGGAAGCTTGACAGTCCTGTGCATAGGAAGGAACCCAGACTCAGATAAACCAACGCAAAGCTTCTGAAACCAAGCTTGAAGTATTATAAAGCATTCGGGAAGAAAACAAAGAAGTAACAATTAAAGTGACTTGGACCTTTTTGTGAGAAACTGTGGATGCCAGAACACAATGAGACATCATCTTTTAAAGCTGCGAAAATAAACTAGAGATAGTCAAAAAAGACTTCAACACTAAGAGCACAATGCACTCATCCTGAGACAAAACCAAAGAAAACAAAGAATTCATTATTACAGAACATGCATTAAAATGCAGTTAAGGGATGTCTTCAGGTTAGAGAAAAAGAACCCCAGAAAAAAAACATTAAGATTCGAAAGAACAAGTGACCCTAATGATTAATACAAAGGGAAACATAAATTATATTGCATATTCAAAACAAAAATAAAGGCTGAGAGAGTCAAAATAATTTAGAATTTTCATAAAAAGTGGGAAGAGAGGTAGTGGGCTAGAGCTGATTTTTGAAACCTTTTCCAATTATGTTTTAACATATATACATAAATCTTAGGCATGCTGGCCAGTGAATATCAGTATGTGTACATATACTATAATTACCACCCTATTCAGTATATGGAGATTTCCAGCAAACTTTCTTAAAAGTAAGGTTTCTTGTACATACACTAGGTTAGTTTGCCTGTTCTAAAATTTCACATAAATGAGATCAAATAGTGGCTGTTGTTTTATTTCTAACTTAACTTTATTCATATTGACATCCTTTATAATAGTAAGAAGCATTTCATTGTATGAATATTTATTATTTATTCTATTGCATATAGTTGCTTTCATTTGGGAATCATCATAAATAAAACTACTATAAGCAATTTTGGGTTCAGATAAACCTATGCCATGATTTCTATGATGCATACATCACAATAAAATTCTTGTGATAATTATTGTGATAACTTAAGCAGTTATGAAAATAGTTTTAGTTTGGATATATACAATATAGTTTTAGAAATCCTCTGTAACTGAATCAACTTATTCTATATCCACAATGTAGCTTTCTTGCTTCATTTCTTTACCAAAATACGGAGTTTTAATTCTATAATTTTATATGCTTTTTTGAATATGTAGAGATACCCTTACCAGGGTTCCAACTGTGTTCTCTTCCATGCCAACACTTGGCATTTTTCCTTCTGTTTATTAGCAACTTGAATAGTTTGTTTTTAAGTACCTCTTTAAAATGTGTCTGGTCTTTAGAGATGGTAGCTGCCGTTCCTTCGTTGTTGTGTAGAATGTATGAGTTTTGCCTGAGTCTTGTTTAGAACATGCATATACAATTATCTTTGCCCAGACTAAACTTTGTCAAATTTTTCCTCTGAGAATTTGTTCACCATAACAAATGGCCTAAGTTTCTTATTCTGTGAGGGTTTGACTATAGAACTAGAATTGTAGGGGAGGAAATATGTGGTTCTTTGCTTATTCTGCTGTATTGTTAAGTAAATAAGTACTTAGACATCTACTCACAAGGCAACATGGTTGCCAGAGGCTGATGGACATCGGGTAAGCATGCCAAATAAAAAGAATGGCTTAAATAGAAAATAGGATAACTACTGAGAAGCGACCTCACATGTAGAGATCCAACCACGTGATGAGGATTAGTGATCAAAGAACACAGGGTCTATCTAAACAGAGACACAGAGTTACGCCAGTTGTTACCAAAGTATGCTTATTTTCTTAAATCTATATTTGCAATTAATTTAAAAGCTCAAAATATCTTCAGGTTACACAAAAAAAAATAAAGAATAACATCAGTTATCTATGAGTCCTTGTGTCCTGTGAGTTTATAGCCCTTGATTTAATTATATGTTGAGGAACACTAAAGACCTAGAATGATGTGCAAAACAGTATACCTGCAGCAGGAGCCACTGAACTCGTGAGGACGTTATGCTGCACGGCAAAGGGAATTAAGGTTGTTACCCAACTGACCTTAAGAAAAGATTTTCATCGACTGTACAAGTGGGTCCAGGGTAACCACAATGGTTTCCTCAAAGAAGGCTAATGTGCAAGACAGAAGTTGCTACACATTAAGTCATACAGTAGCCTCTATGAGAAGACCAAAAATCTCTTCTGCATCTTCCAGAAATGCACTAGAGCTGCCACCGCACTCAGCTCAGTGAATCCCGGGTTCCTTCTGGACTCCGGAACCTCAAATAAGAGGTTTGCGCTGTTGTCCACCACAGCTCTATGATTATCTGTCACAGCAACACCATCGGAGCCCTTCCCAAAGAGAGGAAGTCAGCGCAAGATACCCTGGAAGTTATCCTTCTACAAAATAATTTAAAAACAATCTAATAGCTTTCGATAATAATAAGATTTCTCGTCTGACTTATTGAGAGAATACAGCTATCCCACTTTGAAGTTTGATAGTAGGTTTGTAAATATTAATAAACTCTTCGTTCCCTTGAAATTGTGCTGTGGAACTGATGAGAGTCACACCAGATGATAAAATATATCTTCAACTTATTTTACAAAATTTGCTAATCTCAGTTTTACAAAGAAATCAACACATGACTATCAATGGATTCCATTAGAGCCACCTTGCTTTCTTTACCTGATGATCAAAACGATAGCAGAAGTAAGAAAGACTTCATCACTGCCCCCTACCCTAAGGCAGTGCCCGAAAACCAGCAATTTTTGAGAGAAATGTCAAAATTTCGATAAGAAAGGAAAAACTTTGTATTTTCTTAGACTTTTTATAGTCTTTAGAACATGATTTTGTCCTAACTAAATGATAATTTTTCTTTCCTATTTCTGTGTTTGTTTGTTTGTTTGTTTTGATTTCTTTTGTTTTGTTTTTCAAAACAGGGCTTCTCTGTGTACCTCTGGGCGTCCTGGAACTTGTAGAGCACCCTGGCCTTGAACTCAGAAATCCACTGTCTCTGCCTCCTGAGTGCTGGGATCAATAGCGTGTGCCACCACTGCCCAGCTAATTTCATTTTTTATTTTACAAGTAATGGCATTTTTGTTCTGGGAAATCACAGTCCAAAATGTTGAAAACATGGTGTCTGATGAAGGCCTGATTGCAGTTCACGGACCACTATCTTATATAAATATTTTTCTTTAACTTGAGAATTCTGTACATATGATGATTTGATCAAATCTACTCCCCATTCCCTTCTCTCCAATTTTAACGTCTTCCCTATTCTTCTACCACTTTTCCTTCCTAATTCGAAGTGGTCTTTTCTTTTTAACCCCACTGAGCCTGCTAAGTGATGCCTGTATGTGCATGCATGTGGGGCCATCTACTGAAGCCTCTCAGGAGCTTCGTGTCTGAGAGACACTGGTTCTACTTCCCCAACAGCCACCAATTGCCAGGATCTTCCCCGCTAGTGGTTCAACTTCATGAGCCCCTCTTCCATCCGTGCTGAAATTTGCCGAGCTTGAGCCCCTGCGGGTCTTATGCATACAGTCACAGCTGCCATGAGCGATCAAATGCAATGATGCTGGTTTTTCTGGCACATACTGCAGCAGTTTTACAGAATCAGCCACTCCGGTTGGCTCTTGACAATCCTTAGGCTCCCTCTTCCTGAAGACCCTTGAGCTTTGAGGGGCGGAAAGTGACATCCTGCTCAGAACGGAGCACCCCACTGTCTCTTATTCTCTGCATGTTCTTCTCTAGATTAATAACCATCTACTACAGAAAGAAGCTCCTCTGTGGGGGTGGAGAGATGCTCTGATCTGGGGGCTGAAAGGAGGTGACAATTTATTGTTTAATCAAAGAAATATAACTATGTGGAGTTTTATACAATATGATTATTTTGCTGGGACCTAGAGAACACAGGTCGCTGGTTTAACAGCCGTCACCGGAACTTATTTCTTGGATCAAACAACGCTCCTTTAAAATCCTAAGCAAATTGCCTGATCACGTTATCTCATATTACCTCCCATTTTTAAAAACTGGGAAGGGTTTTGCCATTAAGAACGATTCCATCCAGACAAATGAGTAAATTAATATTTAATTCTTTGATCATTAGAAACCCCATAATGTCCACTGTAAAAATAATTTAAATATTTAATATATTTATGATCTGATACCTTTGTTTAACTAAATATAACTGCAATTAGATAAATTACTGTGTTTATCCAAATGAAATCTGAAAGCTTATTTCTCGTCCTTTAAACAATAAGCACTATAATAACCTCTAATTTTAATAAATTATATAGCCATCTGAATTATATAATTCAATATCAGAGTGCTGAATACTGGATTTAGAAAAATGTCTGGCAAGTCATGTTATGGAGAAATGCAGAGTTTATAAATACCATTTTTTCAACATTAACTTTCTGTGAATTCACAAATCATACCAACCTCGTGAAAAATAAGATGTGCATATCACTGCAATGAGTAAAGACTCTAAAACCTCAAGATGCATGTTCCCTTAGGATGCAGAAGTACTGGTGAGGGGTCTCAGTTTTAAACAGATAAAGTGTGGGTATTTTATCTCTTCTAACTTGTTGAGAAGCCTTGTGTCTACAATGAACACCAAGTCTGCAGTCCTCCTTCTGACCAGGAACGATGCGCTCACTTTCGGCACACCAGTGGAGGATGCCTGTCACACTAGAACTCCCCAGAAGTCATTTGGGGTCCCCTGCCCTAGAATTTAGGACCTAGAAGTTGCTAAGCAGACCCTAAAAGACCAAGTCATCAATAAGATATATTTGACTTGTGATGCTTTAAAATCCCGTATACTCACATTAAATTTTAAAATACTTCCAAACATAAAAGTAAAATTCCTTGTTCTTGGGAATAATAATAGAATTTGTTGACAATGGGCTATAAAAATTTCTTGCTACAGCAATGCTTTAACTGTCTATTGTCTCCGATGTGTCTAGAATTTTATCTTCATCTAAGTTGACTAAGATTTTATGTTCCCTTTGGCCTAGCCCTTAAAGCCCCAGCTACTTCTTCCTCCCTTTTTACATACCTAGACTCTTCTGCTCTATCTAAATCCGCCTGTGCTGTGTGACTGGAAAGTCAGAGGTTAAGTAGTTCATATAGAACCATGGATTATTTCTCCTAGTTGTAGAAGATAAAAAAATGCAAGGTCCAGAAGCTGCCGGGTGTAGTGGTCCAGTGAAGATCTGCTCTCAGCTTCAAGATGGTACCCTTAATGTGTGGTCCTGCAGAGGGAAGCAACAGACTGCCTTCTAATGAGAAAAGGTGACAAGTAGGTGAAATTGGCTCTCCTACAAGACTTTTTAAAATAGGAACTAAAGGCATTCATGAAGGTGGAAGCCTTATCATCAATTTCCTCTCAAAGACCATCTCATAACACTTTATTCTGGCAGTAAATTTTCAACATGAGGTTTGGTGGAGACAAAAGATTTAGACAATACTACTCTCCTGTCCTCTCACCATCTGAGGTAGCCCTCTTCTCCCCATGTGCTGGCACACTAGAGTCATGGTTATATAAAGTCAGTGGGAATGTAAATGAGGGAAGAAAATGAAGCAAATTTCCCGCCTAGACTCCACACTCCCTCGTTATTAACTTTCTTCCTGCAGTCAACACAGAATAACTAGAACAGATTCATACAACGGCGCTGTGATTGTTGCAGAAAGATCACTAAGATGAATCCTTCTAGAACAGTCCTAGAAGCAGGACAACATCAAGTATGAAGTGATATTTGTTTTTCTGCCCACTTAGTTGCAAAATTCCTGGAACAGGGAACTATCATTTATTTGATAATTACAGATAAATGTTTTTGCTTAAGTGGCAATGTGATATTGAGTTTTATTTCAAGTAGAGATGAATTATAAATGAGGATACAGTTTCTATTTCAGTTTTAATCTAAATGACACAACAGTTCATACAAGGAACACTACATGAGGTAAAATGCAAAAAGGAAGAACAGAAATTTCTGTTTCTCTCGGTTACTTTTCTTTAAGCTAGAAATGACTGCTGCTATTCTTATTGTTCTTCTTTTTTTTTTTTTTTTTTTTTTTGGTTTTTCGAGACAGGGTTTCTCTGTGGTTTTGGAGCCTGTCCTGGAACTAGCTCTTGTAGACCAGGCTGGCCTCGAATTCATAGAGAACCGCCTGCCTCTGCCTCCCGAGTGCAGGGATTAAAGGCGTGCGCCACCACCGCACTGCTTTTTTTTTCTTTTTTTTATTTTTTCTTATTGCTCTTAATGTTTAATAATGAGCATTGGTGTTATAAAAACATTTACATGAATAACAATTACAATAAAATAGATTGTCAACATTGCGGTATTTGATTTTTTTTCTAGGCAATTCATACACACAGAGAGAAAAATCCACTTTACACAGAGAGAGAGAGAAAGAGAGAAAGGAGGAGGAGGAGAAGAAGGAGGAGGAGAAGAAGGAGGAGGAGGACAACGACGACGACGACAACTAATGTCCAGAGCAGTCTTTAAGGATAAGTAATATTGTGATCTCTATTTCATAGATGAGAGTCTAACTTTAGGGAGTATACATATAACTAATAAATATTGAAACTAATATTGTATGCAAGTTTTGAGTCTGAACTTCATAATTGATTTTTTCATACAGTATCATAGTATGTTGCTTAACCCATCCTCAAACTCAGTAATTTATCTCTGGTTGATCTTGAACTCGCCATTCACCTGCCTCACATTCCCAAGAACTAGGACTATCAACCTGTGTCAGCACAATTGGTCAAGTCCATGTTTTTGACCAGCAAAGGGTTATTATAACATTACACCTTGTCCTAAATCACAGTGGCTGCAAGTTTAATTCAGTGGTTTCTATATGCATTCGAGGCCTGTTCTGTTCTGTAAGGGAATGGAGGAGGAGTGGATTGGTGGGAGAGTGGGGGAGAGGGAAGGTGGGAAGAAGGACTGGGAGGGGAGGAAGGAGTTGAGAAACTATGGTCAGGATGTAATATATGAGAGAAGAATACATGAGAAAGAAAAAGATATACCCTCAGTGTTCCTCATATCAATTGCCTAGATAGCAATGAGCTCTTTGCTCCTTTATGTGTTCTTACCTGAAGTTCAGGTCCATGTTGAGAAGGGGTGGAGAAGGAAGAAGTGGTGCACTAAGATACATGTAAGATCTCTAGCTGAGCCTCTGCAATGCACCCATTCATGTGCCTTACAAATACAATTCTCTTAATGCTCAAATTTGCACCCTGGGTTTTGTTCAAGGAATATACCCAATAGCTTTCAGATAAAAACTTACTTCTAATTTAATACTGAACCCCCAGTGGATTATTAAGCTTTTCTTACAGTAAGAAGGGATCTCTTTTCAGGATCACAAGTAAAAGATTGATACAAGTCAATTTTTAACTAATTTAAAAAAAAAAGACAAGGTCTATCTATGCAGTTCTGGATAGCTGGGAACTCACTGAACACACCATATACACCATGACCAGGCTGATGTGGAACATGCATTGATGATCGCCCTGTTTCTCTCTCCCAAATACTAGGACCACAAGCATGTGCCACCACACCTGACCTTGAAAGAAGTCTTAGAAAAGCGAAAAAAGGAGACCAATGGCTTGTGTACCAAGTACATGTTCTCATTGCCACAGTTTATGCTACACAGGTGGAGGCTTTATCTTTGCACAAAAGATTGTGTATCTTTGGGATAAAATATACTCCTGTTGTTCACACAGACTAAAGTAACTGGAAAAGTCAAAGGCAGTGAGGATTTATAGTGATGCATTCATATAATGCCTAGTGATGCATTATAACATTTCAAAATAAAAGTATATGATTTTATTCACTTCATCTCAGAGCCAAGAATAGTTATAGTGACAGAAAATGTAATATCATTGATTCTTTAACCCACTAGGAGAAATGTAGGCTAAAAAAACAACAGAAGTTGTGGGTAAATGCTTGTACAAAATTGATCTCTAGCCTTTCTCTCTCTTCACTTCTTCACTTTTCATGCCAATTTAAATGAGACCCAAGCAATGGATTATGCTAGTACTAGCTTGATTATCAGTACAGAAAGCAGGGAAGGCAACATCATTTACCTAGCATCCAATCAGCTGGAGCACCCGTCCTAAATCTAGTTTGCAGAACTAGTTTGGGAAGTCAGGTCTCTTCCTCTTTGGTTTCTGTTTTCCTTTTGCATCTTGAAATCACCAAGGAGATAGCAGCATTGCTCCAGTGCCTGCCAATGACACTCAACATTCCCTATTGTTTGTTTCTGTCTGTCTCTTGCCTTTGCCTTGGGTAGATACAAATGTAGTCCTAAAAATTCTACCAACAGAGGTAATAAATTCTAAATAAGGGACACGTGGGATCTAATGGACTGGCACTTTGTTACCATTGCAAGTGTAAGAATATACTCTACAACTCAAGTGCCTAACACCAACTCAGAAGGTGAGTTATCATTGTATTAGCTGAGCAAACACAACAACACAACCCTCATGTCACCATCCCACCCTGTCATGTTTGAGCCACACCACAGTACTTAAACAGTATACACAAACATGAAGCCTTTATTCAAACCACAGCTTCTCTTTACACATTACCAAAAACTTTATATTAATTACAAGACCTCTTATACGTTTTTCACAACCTACTTTAACATTACTTACATACAGGCATCTATGATGACTGTGGCCCCTGGTGTCAACATGTGACTGTTTTCCACTTCTGGATTTCCACAGTATCTAACATAGCATTGTAAATGGAATAAACAAATAAGGCGATTTTATATGTTGGGTAATAAAATCATAAAATTCAGTAAGACCATGTCACAATAAAACACCCTAAAATAAGAAATCACAAGCGCAGGGAATTATATAAGTCTACTACCTTCCTACTAATGTCAGAAACAACCCAAGGCAAGGTAGTTACTGACAGGACTTTATATATAATTTTCATTTACTGTAATTTATTCTGAGATTACTGTCTTTACATAATTCTATAACTACCTATGTCTCTGTTTGAAACATTCAGTGATTTCACAAAAGCCTGGTGTAACTCAAGATGCTATCAACATTTAAGGTTACTTCCCCTTCCACTGGTAAAAACAATAGACTTTTGATCATAATATCTAATCAATAATTGGCAAAGTTTGGCCAATTATCCTTTATGAATATTTACGCTTGAGGGAGAAATCCACAGACTGACAGGCTGGGCTGTAAGGGGAAGGCTTTAGTCAGACATAAGAAATATCACTGGGTCTCTCAGAAATGGAAAAGGAAGCTGGAAAGTATTATTTCTTCTGTGACAGAATTTTTTCTCATCTTTTTTCGGCCAAGATAGCAAGTGGGGACTTCATAGAATCTGAGTATCAGGCAAAGGAGAGGTAGCAAAGGCCCTTCATGGGGACAGTATGGGTGTGAAGGGAGGCTGACAACCATACATCCAACTGGTCTCAGGCCAGGAACACTCCTGTGACTTCTCTAATCGGTGACCAGATGCAGTGAGAAGTTGTATCTCAAAATCAAAGATGGAAAGAGATAGAGGAAGACACTTACTGATGGGGAACCTCCTTCAGCCAATGGCCCTTGAGAGGCTGGACAAGTTTGAGGAGTGGCTTTGGCTTCCAAAGCCTGCTCGCCCCTCTTCTTCTGACAGGCAACACCTGGATATTGGACCCCATTCCTATTTCCTTGCTATGATCCATGAGTTCTTTTTTAATAAACAAAACCATAATATACTCTATTCAGAGTTAGTATGGAATTTCTTAACTTGCATCGTCTGACTGTTGACTTCCAGCTTCCAACTTCCACACACACTCTGCACAGGTGAGTATACAACCACGTTCATAATGTACGCACACAGATACACACACATGAATAAATACTAAAACAAGGGGAAGAATATTGGGGGAAACTTTAAATATATGTAAATTAAACAATATGCATCTTAACAACCAATGGATGAACTAAAGGAGTAATCCAAAAGAAAATGGTCTTCGGGAATTTTGGGTAATGTAGTTTGAATAGATTCATTTCCCTCTGGCTCTTCCCATACCTTCTTTTGCAAGGATATCTGAGCCTGGGGAAGGAAGGAGTGTGATATCGATCTTCCACAGAAAGCTGAGCATCCAACAACCTCTTATTCTCTGCATGTTGACGGGATGTTGGTCTCCGTGTTCCTCACTATCTACTACAGAAAAAAAGCTTCTCTGAGGCGAGTTGAAAGATGAAATAATCTAGGCATATGATGATAAGTCATCACGAGCTTGTTTAACAATCTCTCCATTTAGCAGAATAACGGTAGCATGTTCTCCCATAGGACCTATGAACTGTCTAGTTAGAGGTTCTGGAAATTTGAGGAAATTAAATCATTTTTACAGCTCCCAAGGTCACGATGGATTGGAAGACAAGAAAGGGAATTCAAAGTAATTGGTTCTATTAGCCAAGCTCCACACAGACTTTGATATTTGACTCACTCAAATGATCATCAGTGCTGTGGACCCACTCGGTACCCATGCACAGCAACGTCTTCTCCTCTGGTGGCAAGTTTAGCTTTAGGTGCCCCTTGAGTAAGCAGACAGACTCCTTTCTCTGCATCTAGGACCCCAAGGCTGGTTTAGGCTTAATTCACGGCTGGGCAAATTGTTTATGAAGATGTCCACCTTTATTTTGGACATCTATCTCCCTATCTCATGACTATATCTCATTTTTTCTTGCCTGGAGTTTTTCTTTTCTTTCTTTCTTTCTTCCTGCTATTTTTTCCTTTCTTTTTTTTAACATTGTTGGGGAGATTATTTAGGGTTTTTGCTTGCTTTGGTTTTTGTTGTAATGGCGGGGTTTTTTTTTTCTGTTTATAGGGCTATGAACCCAAGGCCTCACACATGTACATAAAATACTCTACCACTGCGCTAAATCCTTAGCTCTAGGGAATTTACTAGGGGAATAAAGTTAATTTAAAATTTGTATCTAGAATTCCTTGAGTTCTTATTTCCTAGGATTTGTTTTTGCTTGTTTGCTTGCTTGCTTGTTATTTCCGTCAGAGCAGTAAATCCAGTCCAGGAATGGGAGACCTCAGATGCCAACCAACCTGCCATCTCTGCCACCATCTCCTTAAGCAACTAGTTAAAAACAAACATACAACAACAGACTATGAGTTCTGAGTCCATCTCACTATGACATTGTCTATGTCTCACTGTGCTCATAAATATGTGCAGTCTCTATGTATCAACTGGAAAAAATGTTGACTTTTCAAAGCATAAAAGGTATAGCTGATTTGTCAACGTATACAGATACATACTGCAAAGGGCAACAACACCTATTCTATATCCCTTCCCACACTCCATGTCTCCAGACATTCACCTTCCTCTACTCCTCCTTGGAGAAGACATTTCTTGTATCTAACAAAATAAGTGAAATCAGAGGGGCTTCCCCCGGAAACAGTGTCCAGAAAATGGTTTGTTGCTGAGTTTGTTTTTAATACTAGCCCTGTCTCATCTAAAACCCATTTCACACTTGACATCCTTTGTGAAAATATACTTAGACATAATATTTATTTCATGAAAGATCTAAATTTTGAAGAAAACTGCTAAATAACCATGCATCACTGTGATGGGACCAAGCATGTTTAATCTGCGAAGAATGCTTGGTTTATTCCAAGAAATCACTTTACCCTAGTCAGTATTCTGACACTGAGGCTGCCTGATGAAAAAGTTCTGTGTATCAATGCTTCTCACCATGTTTCGTTTTCTGCTGTAATAGAGAAATGAGAATATGTTCTATAACCTCTGGGAAAAGGTATTCAGAGCTTATTGTTCCATTTGAATGGAGGAAAAGCAGTCCATATGGTCACTGTATAATTTACAAGGAGTTGCACTAACACTGAGAATTATTATTCAAGAAAATAACATAATACTTGCTCAACCATAAATAGGAAGTTGGAAATTAGATGCAATAGTTTCATAAATTGACTGCCCATAATTTATTTAATGTCTAATTCCTCTTCTACATTTTGGTCCAATATTCATAATAAGAGTAATAAATGTGGATGTATCATTATCTAAAAATATAAAAAACAATATATAAATCCTATTTAAAATACAGAACACATTTTACAACCAAGTTTTTTAATAAGGCAGATCACAAAAAAAGAGTTATGGCCAATATGAAATCAGATATAAGAGCATAAGGAAAAAGTATTGAAGTACCAAGTGTTAATAATTATAGCTTTGCTACAACATAGCAGAGGGAATTCTTGCCTTATTTAGTTATTTCCTATACTATCTTGCCACTGTTAATTACTTTATTGTCATAAAATGATTCAAAAAAGCAAGGCCGTTCTCCATAAATTTACTTTAGCTAATAATATATTGATTGATAGAAGTTCTGTCAATATCTTGACTTCCAAAAAATTATGCTATTAACTTGGCTAAATAAACCTCACAAGTTTCCCACATTTGATTGGGGTAATTGAACCAATATTCACAATGGTGTAATATGAGAAATTAGCATTCTTCACTCACATTATTTGAACTGTGTTCACAACTTTGTGACTTATACCATTCAAGTGTGACTCAATTTTACCCACATAACGGGCACATTAAGTGACCTTGAGTCCATCCCACTACAGTGTTCTTAGTCAATTAAGCATGGGATCTGGGTAAAACAGAAAACACAAACGTTAGACAGGCAGTGACTGCTGTACCATGAAAGCATGCTGTTCTCTCCAGGGTGACTATTGTCTCATTAACATCTCAACTGGTTTGGATAAAATTTACTCGAAATTTAGGCTTAATTAGACAGTATTTAGGTCACCGTAACACGAGGAGCCAGTCTTATTTAAATTTCATCTTAGAAAACTCAAGGAAGTAAGTAGAGGACTGCTCATTTTATAAGTATCTGACCCTGTTACAGCAATAATTAAGATGAATAAGGATAAACTCCCGAAGTTCCTTGTCACTCACTGCCAGCCATTGCCTAGTTGACATGTGGCCAGATTACCTGAAAATGTGACCGTGACTGTCAACCACAGCAGAGGAGACAGCAGTCATGATGATGTTCAGATCCCAGTCTGACTTAGGGCTTATGGCTGTCCTAGATTCAGGCTCAGTGGGTTGAAAACTGGTTCAAAATTTAGAGGGTGTAGTTCTCAAAGGTGTCAGGAACCTATTCTCAATAGCCATCAGCAAGAAAAGTCACCAGCAAAAGGTTTAGACAACGAGGTGTGGTTTTGTAAGCATTTAAAATTTTTATATTAAGTAAATGTTTAAAATTTTTATGCTGCAGTAAGAAGCTAATGTGAGTTCAAGGTAAGTTCATCAAAATAAAATGTTGGTGGTAACTTAAAAGTCAAAGCCCCATGGAACATAAGCTACAGCAAGGAAGAAATAAATGTGCTTCAACATACTGTGTATGTGTGTGTATGTTGTGATGTGTATGTGCTGTGATATATATGCATGTAACACATTAATAAAGGCAGAAGCTGGAATCACGTAATTTTTGGTACCTCCTCCAGTTTGATTTGGTCTCTAAACAGCAATGAACTGAGAACCGCATTCCTACAACAGAAGGGAATAATTTAGCAGTAGGAAATTTTAAGCTGCTTGTATGCTATTCACTTTTAGCAATGTTCTCCATGATTCTCTTTTTCTAGACACACAGATGTCTTTAGCTTCTTCTTTGAACTTTCTAATATTGCTTTCTTTCCTTTAGATGTAAGAAGAAAAAATAATTTTTTTATTAAAGTGAAGAAAACTGCTGATAAGACTTAGTAGCACCTGTGGGCTATTGAAGGCTTAGAATGAAAACTTCGACAAGAAATTTCTGTTTTAAAGCAGTTCGAGGATCCAAGGCACTAGTGAGCATGGTGGCTGTGTTTTATAATCATTTGAGGAGCTGAAAGGAAATCACCACGCTTCAGTCATGCTTGTTGGGGTTGTAATCCATTTGGTCTAGTGTATGTCCTAAACATTCATCATTTTTTCCCCCAAAAGTTTCTCTACAAGTGACTTTGTCATTCTGATAACACAGAATCACAGAAAGGCTACAGTTCGAGGAAAGGTGTGTCTGGGGTCTTAGTTCTGGAGGTCAGAGGTCAAGACATGTATATCTGGTCTTCTCAATGACATGACCCTGAGGTGACTCAAGGGTGCACAACTTTTGTGTGCATCTGCATCCTGTAGTCATTCTCTTCTCTTCATAGTGACACCTTCCTTCAATCACATGACTCCGCCATAATGACCTTACCTAACACTAATCATCTCCCAAAGTCCCCGCCTCTGAACAGCATAGCTAGATTCCTATCCTATCCTAACGTGTCACAGTGTAGATTAACCTCTGAAACTGACATAAAAGAGAATAAGTCAAATTCAACCATCATGCTTTCCCGGTGAAGATAACCTGTGGCCTTGCAAGTAAATGGCACATCTTTGAAAGAGCTACAAATTATTATTGTCTGAAATATGACGCTTTTGGATATAGATCTGGAATAAGTTTCTGGTGATAAAGATAAAGAAAATTTGGCATGTTGGGGCTCTGCAATCTCCACAGACCAAAAGGAAGGATAGAAAACTTTGATTATATGTTAAGAACTGAAAATTGGTAGTTTCGTCTTTGAGAAATGAAAGTATGTCAGAAACACTAGTTTCCCCATTGGGAGGGAATCATCTATGATTAAAGGAATCATAAAAATGTAAATGACTCTCATCTCTAGGAAAATCGGTTGTTCAGAAATTCAACTATCATTTGCTTTTCGGTGCTCAAGAGACTGAATATACACAGTAGTCTCAAAGCAAAGGATGAAGGAAGGAAAAAAGAAGGAACAAGGAGGAAGGGAGCTGTAAGAAGGAACCAAACTGAAGCCATTTTGAGTAAAACTTCCATTTTGAATAGTGTTCAAATAAAGTTTAAGTTCCCAAGATCTCCCAAGTTGAGACATAAATGTGGTTGAAGAAATCAACCAATGAGAACAGGGTAAGTGTATCCCCAAGAACTGTACCTAGGAAATCCCCTATCCTTGAATTCTGATTGGTGGAGAATGTAACCGGAACACGGCACAGATGTTTATGGCTTTTGGTGTGTTTTCTGCTTCAAAGCTCTATAGTATTCAAGTTCAGGGTCACAGTTCAGCTTCCAGAGTCTGGTCTGCATCCCTGATGAATCAGTAGTGACATGATTATAATAAACTTTTCTTTTATGCATTGGCTCAGTGCTTGTGTTGTGTTGGATCCAAGCAGACACCATAACAAAGTAAAGGAGGAAGGGTGGGAGAAAGGAAGGGAGGGAGAGAGGCTGGGAGGGAAGGAGGGAGAAGGAAGGAAGGAAGGAAGGAAGGAAGGAAGGAAGGAAGGAAAAAAGGAAGAAAACAAGCATGGATGGAAGGAAGAAAGAAAGAAAGAAAAGAAAGAAGAAGCATTCAAGAGCAAGAAAAGTGGGGAAAGGAATGAGAAGGCTTTCAGAACTCAGCTGAGGCAGAAGTGCAGAGATGGACAGTACTCTCCTTCTAATTTCCCAAGTCAGGCTTCGCAACAACTCTCACTGTCAAACTTCTATGAGAACTCATCTCTATCCAACTAAAACCAAATTTTAATATCAGTACCCATATTCAACTTTGTAAAATATATTTTATGTAGTTGAAAGTAATGATACTGTTTAAAGTACAGAATAATACAATTTATAGATTTAGCTCATAGTTCATCATGTTAGTTGTGCACAAAGTGAACCCAGTATAGTGGCATGCACCTGCAATTCCAGCACTTGGAAGCTAAGGTCATGATGGAGAAATCTACAAAGACCGCTAAATCTATCCCTGGTACATGAGCGAGCATATTAGGGCCCATTTCCTATGGTGGGATTGCAATGTTCAACCTTTGTTGTATGAATTCCTACTGCCAGTAGCCTTTAAGTTATCCACCCACTTGGGCATGGCCTCTTATACTATATATGACCTCAACCAACATAAATGCAGTTACATTGAACCCGAAAGAGGAGGAAATGGGAAGTAACCTTAAAAGTATTGGCACAGGAGACCACTTCCTTAATATAACACCAGTAGAACAGACACTGGGAGTAACAATCAATAAATGGGACCACCTGAAACTGAAAAACTTCTGTAAGGCAAAGGACACAGTAAATAAGACAAAACAACAGTCTACTGAATGGAAAAAGATCTTTTCCAACCCCATATCTAACAGAGGGACGACTTCCAAAATTTATAAAGAACTCAAGAAACTAGACTATAAAACACAAAGTAACCAAATTAAAATATGGGATAAAGAGCTTAAAAGAGAATTCTCAGTAGAAGAATCTCAAATGGCCAAAAGACATGTCAGGAATTGCTAAACATCCTTAATCATCATGCAAATGCAAATCAAAACATCTCTGAGATACCATCTTATACCTGTCAGAATGGCTAAGATTGGGAATCAATCTACCTCAAGACCCAGCTTTAACGTTCTTGGGCATATACATAAAGGATGCTCAATCATACCACAGGGACACTTGCTCAACAATGTTCACAGCACTTTATTCATAATAACCAGAACCTGGAAACAACATAGATGTGCCTCAACTGAAGAATGGATAAAGAAAACGTGGTACATTTTCACAGTGGATTATTACTCAGCCGTAAAAAAAAACAAAAACAATGACATATGAAATTTGCAAGCAAATGGATGGGACTAGAAAAAAAAAACATCCTGAGTCAGAAAAATAAACATGGTACCACTCTTACGTAGATAGTAGATGTAAAGCAAATAATAACCAGGCTAAAGTCCACAGCTCCAGAGAAGCTAGGAAACAAGGAAGACAGATTGTCCAGGGAAAGGGAATTAGATGAGATCTCCTAGCTAAACTGGGGGTGACAGGGCTCTGTAAAGGGGAGGGGATGATAGATGAGAACATGAGGGAACTAGAGAGATGGTCGAGGGGTGAGAGGGATGGAGTGGGAGAGCAATGAAAGAGAGATTTTGATAAAGGAAGTCACAACGGGGTTATGGAGAAACCTGGTGCTAGGGAAATGCTCAAGAATCCACAACGACTCCCGCTAAGAGCCCTAGCAATAGTGGAGAGCAAGCCCGGACTGGCCTTCTCCTGTCATCAGATTGGTGAATACCCCCACTATCATCATAGAGCCTTCATCCAGCAACTGATGGAACCAGAGGCAGAGATCCACAACCAAGAACCATGCTGAGCTCTGGGAATCTAAACAAAGAAAGGGAGGCGGGAATATATGAGCAAAGGAAGTCAAGGTCATGATGGAGAAATCTACAAAGACCGCTAAATCAAACCTATGGAAACTCAGGAACTCTAGAACAATAGCTGTGAAGCCTCCATGAGACCAAACTAGCCCTCTATATATGGGAGACAGTGGTGAAGCTTAGACTATCTGTGAGGTGCCTGTCAGTAGGACCAGGATCTATCCCTGGTACATGAGCGAGCATATTAGGGCCCATTTCCTATGGTGGGATTGCAATGTTCAACCTTTGTTGTATGAATTCCTACTGCCAGTAGCCTTTAAGTTATCCACCCACTTGGGCATGGCCTCTTATACTATATATGACGATGTAAAGCACGCATCCGGCCTCTCTTCTGGCAGCAGGATTCGGTTGCTGTTTACCGTTCTAGCAGAGGACTGTGATTTGTGAGTCTAGCCCTAAAATAAATAACCTTCTATTATATTCAGTTCTGAGCTAGTGTGGGATTTAAGCTTCCATCTTCAAACCTTAAAGTGGAGGAGGGGCTTGGTCCTCGCCCAACTTAATGTGCCAGACTTTGCGGATTTCCCATGGGAGCCCTTACAAGATAGGAGGAGTGGATGGGGTGGGGGGGGGGGACTGTGGATGGAATGTAAAATAAGATTTAAAAAATAAATTAATATTTTAAAAAAGGGAAGTGCATTGTGCTTACAGGAGAAAGTTGTTAATAAGGTTGGATGTCTAATTGACTAATAAGAGAGAGGCAGATTAAGACGGTGAAGGATCTCACCTATCCAAAGAACCTGGGCTTCTTTCAGTGCAACACGGACACACCTAAGGATGTTAAGTAAGATGTGCATGATGAAAAGTTAGGCCACCAAGGTTACACTGTCTTCTCGGCAGTGAATGGACTGGATAGTGACGTGACTGATTTGTGTATACCAATTAAAAAGCTGCAGTTTTCATAGTAATAATTGCCACTAAAGTAGGAGAAATTTTGCCTCTCAGTCATACACTCTGATAGAGATTACCTTCCTTTAAAAGATAGTGAGTGAGGTTCAAATACTTTAGCAACCGACTCTCAGGGTTGGGAGTGGATCCCAGAGAAGCCTGTTAGTGAGATTTAATCTCTGGTGCACATAAGAGAATTGATAAGAGATGCGTGTACTGAGGAGTATGTTTCTCTATCGTCATAACTCACTCATTCCTACCCAGTCCAAAGACTTCATCGCGTTTAGTAAACACCATTTACAGATCTTCAGGGGGAAAACCGTAAAGACATGAAAACAAACGAGCGCATTCCCCGCAAGTGTTCGGTAAATAATCCCACAGTCTTCGCAACTGCGATTGCCTTGCTGTTGCCTGTGTGTTCCTTTTAGGGGGTAGCAGATGCTTCCTGTGGAACAGGAAACAAAGGGTTTGCTTAGAAGTCCCACACAGTGTGTTTATTAAAGCAGCCTTCTCCACAGACTGTGCCAGGTGTTCCACATGACTGAAGAGGCGCCCGCCATATGCTCTCTGAGGTGATCACAGATCGAGCAGATCTGGAAATGATACAGTTAAATGGTCTGTAGAGAAAAACTTTACCAATCCTTTGTAAAAGAAAAAAAATAAAATTTAAAGGAGTTGCCTTTTGAAATAGTAAAAATATATGAGTAATATAGCATATGGATATAAAGTAAATCTATATATATATACAATATATATATAACTATAAATATAAAACTACAATGTAGTAAGAGTATCACAAAATTACTTTGGGTTTTCAAAGTATGTAGATTTATGGGAAAATAGATTTCTTCATTACCATTTTTGTAATTTCCCAATTATTTTAGCCCCAGTAAATACTGTCCTTTCTATTTTTGGATAAGCACCCTCTAACGTGAACACTAGCCAAAACTTTTTGTCTTGTTTTCCATTTGATCTTTTACTTTCTTTCACTTGTTTTCCTGAGCATCAAACTATTTATAGAAAACTGACCTACAGCAATCCAAATGACGGTGATGCCTGACTGAAAAGAGGAATTTCATGGGTTGAATTCAATTCTCCCAAAATTTACATACTGACATTCAGGACCTTACAATGTGACTAATTTGAAAATGGGGTAATCATGGATGTAATCATTTGAATTAAGGTAAGGTGATCGCACTAGGTCCTCATGTGGACAGTCTTAGAAAATGAGAGAATTCATTCACAAACACACAGGCAGGTGGAGAATTGCGTGTGGAAAGAGAAGCAAAGATGGGCACGATCCACCAAAAAGAGAAGAAATGGCAACAGCTGCACACCAGGAGCTGGGACAGTAGATGATGAAACTTTTGCCTCTCAGAATCGTCGGAAGAAAAACGCATCACGAATGTCCCTGGTTCACAGTGCTGGGCCCCAGAACTGCAGAACTCATGGCTAGAACAAAGTAGAAGTCACTTAACACATGGCCCTTGGCTCCCAAACGCCTCGTGACCTAGGACAGTAGTGAGCTATGAATAATACATAAACCTTCTGTTTGTGTTTTATTGTAATCTGATTACTGTGCTAGCCTAAACTCTCACATGCTTTTAACTGCTTGACTTAATGATGGTGGCAGAATCCAGAAGAAAACCAAAACTAAAATAAAAGCCAGTGCTCATCAAACGCTATTCCCTACAGAATATTAATTTTTAGGAGGTAATAGAAAAAATATACTTCCTACAACAGTTCATTTAGGAAAGCACTGAATTAAAGCAAAGTAGATGTACTGGGACTCTGGATTAGACAAAAGTTAGAGAAGTTCTTAGGAACAGCTCACAAGGATAAAATGACACCCTAATGCTGCCACATTGTCACAGCTGTTTTGACTCAGTCATTTTAAGTGATGTCTAAATGACACTGTCAAAACGAGAAATGGTTATAATGTGTCCAGCAGACATCTCCCATAATCACTCCGCTACTAAATTCACTTCAATTATGAAGAAGGGCAAAAAAAAATACAGAAAATATACGTTAATGCCTTCTGGAATTATATGTCTACTCTGTGCCTCAAAACCTTCAATACGTCCATGTCAAAGAGTTTAACCCTGTGAAATACATAGTCACGCTGAGTGTGGTGATTTTATCATAAAACCTCTTAGTACATGAAAATGAAATAAATTCCCTTGATGTAATAGAACATATCTACCAAATCTTCTGCCGCATCCTACCTGGAGAAATAGTGAACATTTTGCTCGGAAATTGAGTTGAGGCAAGATACCCACCCCCCAGGTTCACATTTCTCTCTCCATTTATTTTCAACATTATAAACAAAACTGCACCTACCATAGTAAGGCAAGAAAAATTAAATTTATTTGCCACATGCATGACCGTCTAGGCAGAAAAAGTTAAGGAATCATCCAAAAATAAACATCATAACTAATGATAAAATTATGAGGTATTCAAGACCAATATTTAAAACCCATGTAGTTCTATATGCTAAACATAAGCGGTAAATTTTTAAGAAAAACTAGGAATAAATTTAGCAAAAACACAACTAACAAATATTTGAAAGTATTACTGAAATACAAATATAAATTGAGGCATATCATGTTTTTGTCGCCGGGCGGTGGTGGCGCACGCCTTTAATCCCAGCACTTGGGAGGCAGAGGCAGGCGGATCTCTGTGAGTTCGAGACCAGCCTGGTCTACAAGAGCTAGTTCCAGGACAGGCTCCAAAACCACAGAGAAACCCTGTCTCGAAAAAAAACAAAAACAAAAACAAAAACCAAAAAAAAAAAAAAAAGAATTAGAAAATTGTTATGATAAAATCCTGATTTATTGAGCCGGGCGGTGGTGGCGCACGCCTTTAATCCCAGCACTCGGGAGGCAGAGGCGGGCGGATCTCTGTGAGTTCGAGGCCAGCCTGGTCTACAAGAGCTAGTTCCAGGACAGGCTCCAAAGCCACAGAGAAACCCTGTCTTGAAAAACCAAAAAAAAAAAAAAATCCTGATTTATTGATTGAATGATTTGGTATCATGTCAATAAAAATTCCAATAGATTTTTATAGGAGAAATGGACTTTGACATCAAAATTCATATGGCAATGCAATGGACTTAAAGTGGATTTTGCCTAAAAATAGCAATGAGGTTGGAACACTCACATAAAGTTCAGGCCTTCTGCGAAGCTGCAATAGCGAATAAGGTCTGATATGTGCATAAAGACAGACAGGTCATCAGAAGCTGACAACTATTCTGACGAGCATTCTCGTCAGTTGCTCTCTGATAAAGGTGTTAGGTAAAGAATGGTATTATAAACACATGGTTTGCAGCAATTGCATACATATCAAAAAGTACTCTACTTTGCTCAGTATAGACACATTAATTCAACATAGATCATAAAACAAAAAAATGCAAGTCAAAGTGTCACTCATGCACAATAAAATATGGCAGAATAACTTCACAATTTGGAATAAACTAAAAAAAGCATGACAAAGAAAGGACTTAGTTAAATAAAATACTCTGCTTTTTAAAACAACTTGTCATGAATTACCTATCCGGGGTCTCCTAAGGAGGAAGACGACAAACTGAGACTAAATAAAATATTTAAAAGGGAAAATTGAGGAATATCCCACAGGTCATTTGAAACACTTAGATAGATTCCTGGAAATCTGGTGGTACTGTAGAACCAAAAGTAAGGGCTAAGCAAACCTGAGTGCTTCTGAGATGAGTGTCAAAAACACGTTTAAGGGACTGGAGAGATGGCTCAGTGGTTAAGAGCATTGTCTGCTCTTCCAAAGGTCCTGATTCAATTCCTGGCAACCACATGGTGGTTCACAGCCATCTGTAATGAGGTCTGGTGCCCTCTTCTGGCCTGCAGACATACACACAGACAGAGTATTGTATACATAATAAATAAATAAATAAATAAATAAATAAAAATAAATATTTTTAAAAAGGGACTGGAGGGATGACTCAGTGGTTAAGAGCCTGTACTACTCTCCCAGAGGACCCGGGACTGAGTCCCAGAACCCCCCACATCAGAGAACTTACAGGGAGCTACCTAGAAATGCTGCTTCAGCTGGCACTTACATTCACTCACACACACACACACACACACACACACACACACTACACACTCATGCAGAGACACACAGACACATAATTTAAAATAATAAAAATAAATTCACTTGTATGTATATGACTTAGAGCTGCACATTTGATATTGGATCAGTTAGGGGCCTCATGCCTGGGCAAGACTAGTTCTCATGTTTTCAGCTTTTCTTAATTGCCTTAATTTTCTTAATTGCTACAGTTCTTTGCCTAGGGGTGAGACCACATGAAATTTACTGAGCAAGTTGTATTATATATTTAGACATTTAAACATATAAATATATATGGGGAGGTAGTATCTTATACCATGTGAGTTATATCTCAATCCCAATTTTAAAACACTATCCTTTTTGGAGAGGAGATCATAAGAGAAAGTAAAAGCAGAGGGGGAGGAAGAGAGGGGAGTGGAGAAAAATATATAGCTCAATAAAAACAATAAAACACTACCCTTATAAATCAATAGTCTAAAATGAAAGCACAATGATATTTCATGTAAACAAAATACAGCAAAAATAACTTCACAATTCCTCATGAAGCAATAACTGAGAGATTCCCCACACGCAGACTTGACCTTTAAGACACACTAAAGAGAGTTCTTCAGATGAAAAGCATAGGCTAACCAGGAGGAGCAAGAGCCCCTGCGCAGAGCGAAGAACGCTGGCATAGTGGTGCTCTGCAACCCCACGGCACACCAGATACCTTCAACTGTATTGTCACCGAGCTGTTATTGCCCAAGACAGACGAATAGAAAGCGAACCTGTTCTTCCTGGCTAATACCTTTGCTAGGCCTCTGGCTAGGTATTGTATACCTGCAGCAGACACTCCCACCTCTGCCATAAGATCTGCCTTTGGAATTCCTGTCTGAGGGTGGGGGAACCCACCTTCCTTTCTGCATAGTGCTGCACAGACTACAACCTCTGCACTCCTGCATCTCTAGATGTGTTGCTGAAATCTGTGCAGTGATCTGTGCACTGTCTCCCCACTCTATTTCCTTGGCTCTAGGATAGTTCTGTGTCACATATCCAAATCCTATTTGTCTGTTGTCCTTTCTAGATTTCCTTTATCCTCCGCTAGAGGAGTGAAGAAAAGATTTTACCTCCACGGGCTGTGTATCTCTTTTCCTGGGAATACTATATCTTAGTTTTTCATTCACATTGTTCTCTTCAGGCCTGTGTGCTTGTGTGTGTGCATGTGTGTGTGTATGCGCACACATGTGTGTGTGTTTAACTTATCGACTCCTTGTGGTAATTGTATCCAACTATAGTGCAACGCTAACCTGTTCTGTCCTCTGCTCTTTGGGGAACCTTACCTTTCCTCTTCACTAGGCAGTCCATTCTCTGGTAGCTTTTCAGACTGTCACTCTTAGTAGAGAAAGTAACTAGTGATCTTCTAAGTGAGGCTAGCGCCAGTTTCAAAGCAGAAGTGCCATGAGACTCATTACAATGAAAGATCTCAAATAAAGATGTTTTGGCAAAAGGGTATGCTTTGTAACGGACCGCAACTTCCAATGACACTATGACCAACGGAATATGTGATGGAGAAGTGGGAAAGACAGAGGAGCAGAAGAGAACGGACACAGAAGGCTGCAGAGGAGCAGGTCATTGTAGAGGAGTTAGCAAGATTTAGGTTGGTTGCTTAGTTGGGGGCATTGCTTATTTTCTTTCTCTTCTTTTCTAATTTTTATTTCTACGTTTCATTTCTTTTGGGGGTGGTTTACAAGTGTGGCGAGCAGACATGGAAGGACCAAGAGTAGGACTGGAGTGCATGGGGTGAAACTCTCAAAGATTCAATAAAAAATTATGCTAAAAAAGAGACTGCAGCTTGGTCTTTATTGAATGATAATTTGTCTTCTATAACAAGGTAATAGAATTTTTGGAAAGCTTAACACACTTAATATTCTCCATAAAGTGCCACAAAAAATAAATTAAGTAAAAACGATCACCCATTAACTGACAGGGTATAATCACTTATATTAATTATATTTTTAAGATCTACCTAGTGTTCTAACCCTTTAAATGACATGCATGAAAAGAATGATTCATAATTTGCCCCTAGAGATTTGGAATTATCAGATTCACCATTGAGAACTGCATCTGTGCTCTTCGTTTTAGGGTCATAATAATATAGTCTTATTCATAAAATTAGATTCTATTACCCTAAAATAACATCTTTTTGCACAGTTTTTAGTGATTTAACATTATGAAAATATAAATCAGTTCATCTGAACAGATCTCTTGCCTAACATCGCCAAACATCACTTTTGCAAAATTTTTCAGTAGAGTGACTATTTAGAGCCTATTCTTCAATGTTTGTCTAATTATACCTGGACAAACAATAAAAAGGAAAATCTAAGCTGGCAATTTAAAACTCCTTCAGAAAAGCTCAACAGACTTTCTTCCAGCTCGATTGTCTTCAGTGTAGGTTATTTCTGCTGAAACCATCACAGTAGTTGCAAGGGGAGTTTCTTTCATTAGCATGACTGAACAGACTTTCACCTTTGGCATATAAGCCATGGCATTTCCCTTCCACGGGTATGAAAATTTTTGACTTGAGAACTTTTATGGAAGAGCAAAAGAACAGATATTCTTGAAACTATTGTGAGAGGAAAAAGGGCTGAGGTGAAATGTCCTCCACCATCTATAAAAGTGTTTCATATCCTATATCAATTAATATTTAAACTGAGGAGCTATGGAACAGAGCACAAAGTCCAGATATAGCTCTAGAAAAATCTGGAGACTGACAGATAGTGGTTAGAATTTCTTACTGGTACAGTCACTTCATTCTTGTGACCCACATATAAAATCCTTTCCTTTCATTCAAAAGATCTTTGCAAAATAAAAGATACAGTAGGGTCAGCAAATAGTTACTGAGCTTTGCAGCAGAACTTTAGCAATTATGTACTAAGTGGCTTACAAGCATGGTTTCATTGAGTCATCACAATACCACCAGGTAGATGTCATTATCTGATGTATTTTACACATGCAGAACCGAGGCATAGAAGAAAATACTGAAGTTTCAATGGTACAGATTTTAATCTATTCATATGTTCTATAAAATGATCAATGAGTAGCTATGATTTTAACTAAAGAAGACACATTTGCCACACACACACACACACACACACACATATATATATATATATATATATATATATATATATATCTTATTTCAAAATACATAAATATATCCTATAAGGCAATTTTTAAAAAGGTAAAGAAATAGAAATTCAAGCAAAATATATTAGCACTTAGTACAGGGCAGAGAAAAGTCAAATATCTTTCTTGTCATAAGACAATTCAACTTAAATATATTGGATTCCAGTTCAGTATGTTCATGAGTGCAACGGTCCTTTTGTATCCAGAAGACAACACTTCACTCTAGTCCCACCCAACCTCTGGCTTGTAGAATACATCTAGCCCATCCTCCTCAAGATCCCTCGACCAATCAGAGGAGGTGGGGTGAGATGGTTGTCTTACTTATGGATGAGTACTTTGCAGACACCTATTCCCAGCACTCTGACTAGTAATCTCTATTAAAGGCCACCTTCTGCACAAAGAAGCTTCTCTGGTAAGGACTGAGAAATGCATCTATTAGTACAGACACACATATTTAAAAGGCAGTTTGGTAGCTCATCCATTTAGCAAAGTGATAGCAGGAGTTGGCTGCTAGGGGAAGAAGAGTCAGCTTTCTTTAGGGGTGTGACTTGGTAAATTGACTATGCTACAATGGATGTTCCATACACACACACATGTATTTGATATTCCACACACATACATACACACACACACATGAATATACTATATATATATATATACATATGAGTTAATATTTATAGGAATAAATTGGAAAATGTTTTATGCATATATAAAATGGTCAGAAAATAAAAATATATTTTAATATATTTGATTCTATTAGAAATATTCTATTAACTTGACAGAAAAAAATTAGTGTGACAAAATCAACAAAAAAAATCAGCGAAGCTCAAACTCTCATGTGCTACCATCATCTTTTTAAAAATCATTTAGTGACAGAAGTCACTAAATCCACAGATCAAACTATTTTCTAAAAATGAACTAACTGTCATAACTATGGGGGTGTGTTGTTTTCTGTTAAGACTACAGAAAAAATATCATAAATTTAGTGACTTAAACAGCATGGATTTGTAATATTGCAGCTGCGAGTGAGGGTCAGAAGTCTGAAATAGATCAGCCAAGCTAAGGCTCCAGAAAATCATTTACTGTCCTCCCCAGCCTCTAGAGGCATCTGGGCTTCTCGGGCTCACAAATCTCCAGGACTCCGACCTTGGCTTCTATAGTCACAGATATTAACTTCTCTAGGATCCACCCACAGCTTTTTTTGTTAGTTCTCTTTACTTAAGCAAGTCTGAAGAAGACCAATTGCCTTGAAAGGAAACAGTTCACAGGCTTCAGGATGGGAGAAACCTGCTCACAAACACCATGCAGCCATCCAACTAAAGGTTTTAACACTTTTGGTAATCTGCCTGCAAATATCACAAGACTGTTATTTCTTAACATAGTACGACACTTTTGTTAATTGAAATTCACCACAATGATACAAGAAAAGTTGCTTAAATTTTCTATTTTTACTCCATTTTTAAAAGAAAAAACGTCTGCATTCTCTCTCCCTTCTATCTTTCTTCCTTTCTTTCTATCTATCTATCTCTGATTTTTCAGGATAAATGTAATTCGAACAATTTTAATAATTATTTTTACTCATGTTGTCAAAAGTTTGCCATTGGGAACCTCTTTGAACAGGTACCTGTGAGCCTTTTTTTTTTTTTAACATGACTCCATTAATCTTTCAAGCCTCCTGGATTTCTAGCATAATCGACGTCTCCAGACGACCTTGCACTTTCCTTGACCCACATTTCTAGTCAGTCATTCCTCCGAGGGTGGACAAGGTGTTAGAAGACACAACCCTGTGCCATGGATGATCATTGTTAGTAGGGTGAAATTGTTTCTAAGCAATTTCTGTGGACAGAGCTATATATTTAAAATTCATAACTTTGTCTTCAGATTTGCCATGGAATTGAACATCGTAACATCTTATCCTTTTGGTTCTGCAAGTATATTTTATATTAGGTTGTTTCTTTGTCATACATTGTATTAGCTATTATTTTATCTAATAACATAAATTAGTGCTAACAATAAGACGACAACATATTACATCGTAAATGTTATACTGATTGGCAGAGGTTTTATTCAGATATAACTAAGCCAATGCTCAATTGTATTACAGAAGCTTACAGATCCTACATCGGTTCTAACGATTTTGAAAAAGGAGAGAATAACATAGAAAGAATCACTTTACCCAAAGTTAAACTTACTATATAGCCACAGTAATTGAGACATCATGGTACTGGCAGATGAAGAGAATCTTAGATCAATGAGACAGAACAAAGAACCCAGAAATAGAACCACACAAATACACCCAACTGATGTTTGACAGAGGTACAGAAGTAATTCTATGGAGGAAGGACCATTTTCTCAATAATGGTACAGTCACAATTGGACATTCATAGATCCAGCCAGACAAACAACGTAACACTCAGACTTCGTTTTATAATTTCACTTGAAGTCTCACATTTAAGTGTGAAATGCAAACCTGGAAAACTTTTATGGAAAAATAGATAAATCTTAATTCCCTAGGGTAAGATTAATAATTACTAAACTTATCACCAAAAGTAACATCCACCAAAGAAGCTGATGTGTTAGACAAAAGTGAAAACTTTCACCTTCAAAAAGTTCTTATAAAAGAGTAAAAAGTTAAGGTATGAACTGAGCAAAAATGCTTATAAGTTCCTGTCAAAGCACTGGTGTTTGTGATGGACAAATATCCTTTAAATGATGATAAAGAAAGAAAAGGGAGAAAAACGGAAATTTAGAAATTTCTGGAGTCACCTCACTGAAGAGGACTTAGAGATGACAAATGACCACACAAGATGTCCAACATCTTTAGCGACTAGTGGACTGCAGATAAAGGCACAATTAGATGTTCCAGCAGATCTATCATAATGACTACATACGGTAAAGCAGTGATGAGTAGCCAGGGCTGAAAAGACCTGAGAAATGAGGACCATAATGAGTCCAGCCACTCTGTAACTCACTATGACTTGACCTCAAAAATTCAAGGTAAATCTTTCATATGATCCAGCTGTATGGCCAAACAGTCAATAGCAGAACACAGTAGGGAGATCTGCGTGCCATGCTTGTTGTGATACTATTGGCAATAGCTAAGCCACACAGTCAGCCTGGATGCATCTCTATGGGACAGGGTAAATAATGCGGCATATATATATATATATATATATATATATATATATATATATATATATACACAATGGAGCACCACTCCTCCATTAAGAAAAAAATGATTATTTTCAAGCTTCTGTGTTTTCTAAAGAGTTCCCTTTACTTATTCAGGTCCAAGATGCCATCTTTAACCAATAGCAAATTTGCATGTATATATTTCCACAAATCAATTATCCATAATTTAATTTAACTTTAAGGATGGGCATTCTTGTTCTGTTTTACAGTAAAGCTCAACCTCTTTATGGTATTTCAATTATTGTATTTTTTGCAACCATTATCTCTAGTTTAGAAGCCTTTAAAATCATCATACTTGTCACAGGACAGAGGAGGGGAGTTGACATTTTCCTCTTAAATCTCATCAAATTTATAATAAGCTTAGAGAAAAATTGACATATTGGAGATGACTTTGTATCCAAAAGCAAGACACATTTCTCTATTTATAATGTATTCTTGTCTGTATCAAAAAGCAAACAAAAAATGTATAAAACCTGAGAGCTTTTATTATTTCTGTTGATACTAATAATTGTCAACTCCTGCTGCATCCCCAGAGTGCAGTGCACCATGGATGTTTGGTGAGTATTTAATACATATTAACAGTTGTTACAGGCATAAATAAGACTGTTTTATCTATTTAAGAGATGTATATAAGCACATCAAAATTATAAGTGAATATCAAAATGCCAAATTTATAATAGTGGACCCTCTGAAGTGGTTAATAATGTGAAGTACAATCAAGAAGAGGCTATGATTGCATTCTAAACCTATATATCTAACAAACATGCATGTTCATCATTCAGTATGTTGTTGATTTTACATGCCATGAAACATTTCATGATGGAGAAAAGGAAACACCAAAGACCCATTTGCACCATAATTTTCTTGCAAAATATGTAAGAATAAGTACATACTTAGAAACTGGACCTGGGTGCTTTTAAAATGAACTCAGCCGCACGCATTTTACCAGCCTTCTAAGTACATTAGCAGACTTAGAGCTGTAATTTACATGACCTATAAAAGGGTCTTTAAAAGCAAGTAGGAAATCCATGCATAGCTGATCTTTTTCTTCTATTAGTCGGGCCATTTCATGGGCACTATAACCCCGTGCTTGGGTAATGCTTTGCAATTACTGTATTGAAAGTGTTATTTTGAGCAAGGGACCCCATAAAATATATAGCCATTTCTAAAATGTAAACACACACACTGAGAAAAAAATTCCAGTTACATCAGTTTTGGTTTCAAGACTAAGGCGCTTGTGGATATCACCTCCAGGTTGGCCTCCATTTTCAATACTATCAAGAAGTTGCAAAGGACATGCTCCTCTTGTTTTTTCCTGAATGTTCTTCCAGTCATATATTTATAAACTAGTGATGTATTAAAGTGCTTATGTATGGTGTAGGAAGGTCTTCTGTCTATGTGTTACTTTCATTGGCTAAATAGAGACTTCCTTGGCCACTTGATAGGGCAGAAAATTAGGTGGGCGGAATAGACAGAACAGGATGCTGGGAGGAAGAAGGCAGGCAGAGAGAGCCGCCATGGTCAGACATGCTGAATCTTTCCCAGTAAGCCACAGTCACATGGTGATACACAGATTTAATAGAGATGGGTTAATCAAGATGTAAAAGTTAGCCAATAAGAGGCTAGAGCTAATGGGCCAGGTAGCAATTTAATTAATACAGATCTCTGTGTGATTATTTTGGGCATAAGCTAGCCAGATGGGATGGAACAAGGGGCCCACGCTCCTTTTTTACTACAATGTAAATCAGTGTTTTAGTAATTCATTAATTTAGCAAAATAAAAAGAAACTATTCTCCTTGATAGCAGGGAGTTCTGCATTGACATCATCATCTGCCATTTACTGATTGTGTAATAGAAACCCAAAGGTTTAGCATCCTAACACTTGATTTTTATTAATACGTATTTAATTTCTTGTTATTTTGCTTTATTAATGGCTTTAATAAAATGCATGGTCTACAAAATTTCTTGTTCTAACACAGATAGATTATTCTGATAGGAGAAGTGTTTCTTCTGCAAAGAATTATGTAAAATGTTCTAAGAACTCTATGCATTTTCCCTGGGAATTTTCGGGTGAGGAAGAGGGTATGTGATTTCAGTAAGAATCAGAACTGCATTGAACATACACTTTCAACCTCAATATTAAAATAAAAATAGACTGAATATTTAAAAGTTAATAAAAAAGTTAAAGTGTAGACAAAACTATTATATACATAAAAAATATGTAGCAACAGAGTGAGATGGTATGAGTCCCCTCTGTATGCTGTGAATACCATTGGTTAATAAAGAAACTGCCTTGGCCTGTTGATAGGGCAGAGTATAACTAAGTCAGCAATGCTAAACTGAATGCTGGGAGAAAGAAGGTGGAGTCATTGAGAAGTCATGTAGCCCCACCAAAGACAGATGCTAGAACTTTATGTGGTAAGCCACAGCCTTGTGGCAATACACAGATTAATGGAGATGGTCTAGTTTAAGATGTAAGACCTAGCCGATAAGGAGCTAGAGCTAATAAGCCAAGCAGTAATTTAATTAATACAGTTTCCATGTGATTATTTCAGATCTGAGTTGCCAGACATCCAGGAAACAAACAAGCAGTCTCCAACAACAATGGTAGTTACCCCTCTGTATCTGGAAGCTCTGGAATTGGTGTTAGGTACAAAGAAAAAGGGAGTTATATTCTAATTATTTGAAGGACATAAAGGAAATATTATAACTTTGAGTAGAATGAGCATTGTTTCAGAATCCTTCTGCATTACACTCCATTAAGCCAGAGTCTTTGGACAGTTTTTTGAAGGCACCCTTAGGGAAGTTCTTTATTGCTCAACAATAGCAAATGTTCATTGAGTGCCAACAGACACAGTGACAGCTCAGAATAAATCGAAGGCTAGAAGCAGTTTCAAACTAATCACAAGAGTGAGATGATCATCTCGAGGGTGAAGAGGTAAAGGGTGAAAGAAGATTCTTAAGGACAGTTAAGAAGATGCTGAACAACCTCTGAGTAATGCTGTAATGATCCTTTCAAAGAGCAATAGAAACAGTCTAACCCTTGTTAAAGCTCTATTGAAGGAAGTCCACTTCACACGTGAATGACTCCACCAAGTAGCACTCAGCTGATGCACAGCAGATAAGTGGGCAATCATGTCGTGGGATATTGGTTAAAGATGTGTTACATTCTTTTATGCTGCCGGATTATTTGTTTAATGATGTAAAGATGTGTTGCATTCTTTTATGTTTCATTTGTTCAGCTCTGTAAAGTTGTGTTACGCAGGCAGAGAGAACAAATAGGAAGAAGATAGAGGAGGGGTGAGAAAAGGAGAAGGAAAGGAAGACACCAGGGGCCAGCCACCCAGAAATACAGCCAACCACAGAGTAAGAAGGAAAGAAAGAAATACAGGATAGAGAAAGGTAAAATCTCACAGACAAATGATAGATGGGATAATTTAAGTTAAGAAAAGCTGGCTAGAGATAAGCCAAGCTAAGGCAGTACATTCAAAAGTAAAAATAAGTCTCCATATATGTTTTTTTGGGGAGAGTTGGGTGGCAGGCCTCCAAAAATCCAAATAGTAAAATAATGAATAAAATATTATTTATCAAAAGCAGATAATTGTCAAGGTGTAGAAACTGCCTTAATGCCCTCCTTTGGGGTTTCACATTTATGAATAAAAGAAACATATTTTGGTATAAGAAGAACATAAAAATACATGAATTTAGGTGACATACTTAATTTAATAAATAAATAAGCCAGGCAGTGGTGGCACACACCTTTAATCCCAGCACTTGGGAGGCAGGTGGACCTCTGTGACTTCAAGACCAGCCTGGTCCACAGAAAAGTGCTAGAGCAGGATCCAAAGCTACACAGAGAAACCCTGTCTCGAATAACAAAATAAATAAGTAAATTTAATAATTAAAGCATGGCATACACACTAATATTAAGTTATTTAAGTAAAACCTGACTAGTAGAAAAACAAAGAACTGATCGCCAAAGAACTTCCTGGGCTTCACAAGCTATTTCTTAAGCCCTGAAGATAGAGTAACTCTGCTGTGGGATCCTGCTTTGGTTGAAGCAAATGGCAGAACACATGTGCAGCATACAGACATTAAGACTAGATATATGACATGCTATTTTGAGTCTTAATTGTCAGGTGTAATAAAAGATACATCATTTTAGTAAGAACAAGCCAGCAGTTGAACATGCATCTGAAGTATTTCCAATGAATTCTGTTTTGTGTGTCAGCCCTTCAAGATAGGTATTGCCAACCTACTCTGATCAATGATGAAATCAGGGCTTAGGGTGGTAAGACACTGACTAGTCAGTCATGCACTGGTAAATGATGCAGAACCAGAATCCAAGCCCAGGTGTGCGCATATGGACCCAAATTCCATGTCCCTTCCATCACACCAGGACACCGAACCAAATGTGTCTGTACCTTTATGAAAAATGATAGCAAAGAGAAGTCTTTGATTCCTACCACCGTAGGAATGGCCCTGTTGTCCTTCTGAATACTGTTCTTTTCAATGTGATCCTCTGGTTAAAACAAATCTCTAACACGCTTTTTTCCTGCCTACAACAGAGAATTGTAACAGATACACGACAGAAAATAGCTTCTCTTTTCAAATATGTGCTACTTTCATCCTTATATACCCTGCACCCTGAAGATGTACCAAACTGTGCAATAACAAACAAGTTCTCGGAGATGTCTGGCTCAATGACCTGTTACCTTTATGATGTTTATTTTTTAAATTAAAGAAAAAAGAAAAAAACTCAAAAAAAAACAAGAACAAGGCTAATTATTTTGTTTAATTTTACTCATGTTCTAAAATACAAACGCAACTGAAATACCAAATACAGTTAGCACACGTACTTATGTCATTGTGGGACATAAGATCACATGTGAAAACTCTTTCACAAACACATTACCAAAAGAAATGTTTTTTGCAGAATTCTTGTCTTGGTGTAAATAAATGTCAACATGAGCGACCAATTGACTGAGTGGAATTCAAATCACAATTGAGAGACATGACTGTTTGTATACCCTCTACAGTTGTCCTTTCATTTTAAAAATGTCTAAATTCTGGACCAGATAGGCTGCTATATTCTCCACTCTCCCAGACCCAATCCTCAGGCTTGTCCCTAGAACTCTAACAGAACAACTACAGTCTTCCCTACCCCCTGTCCATGCCTCCGGAAGATCCTACAGACAGTCCCCTTCTCCTCCTGGCCTCCCCTTCCCCACCTCCAACACCAGCAAGCATTCCCTGATAACACACCAGCCAAGCAGGCTAGAAAAGCAAGCAACACACTCTCTGAAAATCCAGAGGGGAAACAGAAACCAAAGAACAAAACACTCACTCAACAAAGACAAACACAGACAACAGCACTTATAACTGTAACCACCGCAAACTCAGAAGTCTAGACACCAGCATGAGAATGCAATCAATAACAGCCAGGGCAATATGTCACCACTAGAGCCCAGCTATCCACAAGAGCAGGTACTGAATATTCCAACATAGCTGAAGCACAAGAAAAAGACCTTTCAAACAGCTATATGAAGATAATAGAGGTCCTTAAAAAGGAAATGAATAAATCATTTAAAGAATCCCAGAAACCACAAACAAACAACTGAAGTTGTTTGTTGAATAAATCCCTCAAAGAAAGCCAAGAAAATCCAAACAAACTTTTGGGGTAAATTAACAATGCTCTTAAAGAAAGTCAAGGGAAAAAAAACAAACAAACAAATAGTTGAAAGAAATGAATAAAACTATCAAAGGCCTTAAAGTAGAACTAGAAGCAATAAAGAAAACACAAGTGGAGGGAATTTTGGAAATGAAAATTTGGGAACGTGAATTATGGTTATATATTGTTTATAAAAAATAAAGCTTGCCTGAATATCATCCAAAATTACTATACCAAGAAAAGCTTTCAATCACCAGAAAAGGAGATAATAAGATAGTCTATAATAAAGTCAGCTGTAGAATGGATAAGGAAAATGTGGTACATTTACACAATGGAGCACTACACAATGGAAAAAAATGACAGCTTGAAATTTGTTGGCAAATGGATGGAGCTAGAGAACATCATATTGAGTGAGGCAACCCAGACCCAGAAAGACAATTATCATATGTCTTTAATATATCATAAGTGGTTTTAGAGATAAAGGAAAGAAAGACAGCCTACAGTACACAATCCCAGGAACCTAGGTAAGAATGAGGACCCTAAGAGAGACATACATGGATCTAAACTACATAGAAAGTAGAAAAAGACAAGATCTCCTGAGTAAATTGGGAGCATGGGAACCATGGGAGAGAGTAGGAGGGGAGGGGAGAGGAAAGGAGAGAAGCAGGAAAAAATGTATAGCTCAATTTAATCAATTTAAAAAATTTTAAAAAACAGACATTATAAACTAAATGGAGCAAACAGATAGCTGCAGAACATTTCACCCAAACACAAAAGAGGATATATACCTTCTTCTCAGCACCTCACAGAACTTTCTCTGAAACTGATCACATACTGGGACACAAAACAAGTCTCAATAGATACAAGAAAACTGAAGTAATTCCATGCATTCTGTCAGAGCACCACAGATTAGAGCTGAATATAAACAACCACAGAAAGCTTAAAAACTCATAGAAGCTGAATAAGTCTCTACTGTATGAAAAAAAATGGGTCAGTTGCTGAGGAATCCCATCTGGACGGGTGAGTGTGTGCTATCCAGGGGCGGATTGTCCCGGAAAAGAGCACAACCCCCCTCCCCCAGCTCCTTCTGCAGGGCTGTCTTTCTTTTGCACGACCCAAACCCCCAGCACCTCTCCCCAACCCTGCCCTGCTGTATGCTCTGACCAGTGCTCAAGTACAGTTTTAAGCTCCTACACTAAGGCTACCCACCCAGAGCGGTGAGTGCCTGCCTACTCGGCAAGCCTCAGGGTCCCCTGTAAGGGAGCCCGGGCACCTTCAGCTCATGCATGCGCCAGGCTCTCCTGTGTTCTTCTGGATACCGCCCCACCTTGCTCCTTTCATCCTTTTGTCCCCGGATCATTGGGCTACCGGACGGCCCTGTTTAGTTGCTGAGGAATCCCATCTGGACGGGTGAGTGTGTGCTATCCAGGGGCAGATTGTCCTGGAAGAGAGCACAAACCCCTCCTCCCCCAGCTCCTTCTGCAGGGCTGTCTTTCTTACACACGACCCCCACCCTCAAGTCTTCATTTTCTGCAAGGTCCTTTGCTCAGGAACAGTTTTCTGCTCCTACACTAAGGCTACCCACCCAGAGCGGTGAGAGCCTACCTAAGGGGCAGGCCTCAAGGACCCTCGGTAAGGGAGCACATGCACCTTCAGCCTGTGCGGCAGGGTGTCCTGTGTTCTACTCGTCCCCATCCTGACCCCCAAGCTCCCCCTTTTGTCCTCGGGTCATTGGACTACCAGGCGTCCATGTTTTGGTTCTGAGGAGTTCACCTGGACGGGAACGGTTCCTGCTTCTACACTGAAGAGATACACCCAGAGAGTCAATCACAGCAAAGACTGGACCAAGACACCAGGCCTCTCCTGGCTCCATTTGAAGGAAGAGATGGGAAGGTGCCAATGCAAGAATTCCTCCAACAACCTGAAAGGCAACATGACACCACCAGAATCCAGGGATCCCGAAATAAGAAGAATGGTACGCCCTACTCCAGAAGAATTAGAAGAAATCGACTCAAAAGTGAACTATATGAAAATAATAGAGGACCTTAAACAGGAGGTGAAAAACTGCCATAAACAATTAGAGATTACAAACAAAAAGGTAGAGGAAATGAATAAATCGCTCAAAGACACGCAAGAAAACCAAGAGAAACAAGAAAAAGCAATCAAACAGGTTAGGGAAGCGGTTCAAGACTTGAAGAACGAAATGGAAGCAATGAAGAAAACACAAACCGAGGGAAGGATGGAGATGGAAAATCTGGGTAAACGAACAGGAACTACAGAGACAAGTACTAACAACAGATTACAAGAGATAGAAGAAAGAATGTCAGATACTGACGATGCCATAGAGAAAATAAACACACTGATCAAAGAAAACAGCAAAACCAACAAATTCTCATCACAAAACATTCAGGAAATCTGGGACACAATAAAAAGACCAAACCTAAGAATAATTGGGATAGAAGAAGGAGAAGAACTACAGCTCAACGGTCCAGAAAATATATTTAATAAATTTATAGAAGAAAACTTTCCCAGCCTAAAGAAAGATATTCCTTTGAAGGTTCAAGAAGCATACAGAACACCGAATAGACTGGACAAAAAAAAATATCTCCTCACCATATAATAATCAAAACACAAAACATACAGAATAAAGAAAGAATATTAAGAGCTGCAAAGGAAAAGGGTCAAGTTACTTATAAGGGTAAACCTATCAGACTTACACCTGACTTCTCTATGGAAGCCATGAAAGCCAGAAGGTCCTGGATAGATGTACTTCAGAAACTAAGAGACCATGGATGCAAGCCCAGACTACTATACCCAGCCAAGCTTTCATTCACTATAAATGGAGAAAACAAAATCTTCCAGGATAAAAACAAATTTAAACAATACGTAGCCACAAATCCAGCCTTACAGAAAGTAATAGAAGGAAAATCACAAACCAAGGAGTCCAACAATGACCACAATAACTCAAACATCTAGAGACCCTTCACCAGCACAACTCAAAGAAGGGAAACACACAAAATCTACGACTAAAAAAGTGACCAGAGTTAACAACCACTGGTCATTAATATCACTTAATGTCAATGGACTCAACTCACCTATAAAAAGGCACAGGCTAAAAGATTGGATAAGAAAACAGGATCCAACATTCTGCTGTTTACAAGAAACACACCTCAACCACAAAGACAGGCACCTACTCAGAGTAAAGGGCTGGGAAAAGGCTTATCAAGCAAATGGACCTAAGAAACAAGCAGGTGTGGCCATACTAATTTCTAACAAAGTTGACTTCAAACTTAAATCAATCAGAAAAGATAGAGAGGGACATTTTATACTCATAACAGGAATAATTCATCAGGATGAAGTCTCAATCCTGAATATCTATGCCCCTAATATAAAAGCACCCACGTACGTAAAAGAAACATTACTAAAACTCAAGGCAGCCATCAAACGGCACACACTAATAGTAGGAGACTTCAACACTCCTCTCTCACCAATGGACAGGTCAATCAGACAGAAACCTAACAGAGAAATAAGAGAATTAATGGAAGTAATGAATCAAATGGACTTAATAGACAACTATAGAACATTTCACCCAAACAGGAAAGAATATACCTTCTTCTCTGCAGCTCATGGAACCTTCTCGAAAATTGACCACATACTCGGTAACAAAGCAAACTTCCACAGTTACAAAAAAATATTCGTAACCTCCTGCATCTTATCAGACCACCATGGATTAAAGTTAGAATTCAACAACAATGCTACCCCCAGAAAGCCTACAAACTCATGGAAACTGAACAGTCAACTTCTGAACCACACCTGGATCAAGGAAGAAATAAAGAAAGAAATCAAAGTCTTCCTTGAATTCAATGAAAATAAAGAAACAACCTATTCAAACTTATGGGACACTATGAAAGCAGTCCTGAGAGGAAAGTTCATAGCACTAAGTGCCCACTTAAAGAAAACAGAGAAGGCACACATTGGAGACTTAACAGCCCACCTGAAAGCTCTAGAAAAAAAAGAAACAGACTCACCTAAGAGGAGTAGAAAACTGGAAATAATCAAACTGAGGGCAGAAATCAACAAAATAGAAACACAGAAAACAATCCAAAGAATCAATGAAACAAAAAGCTGGTTCCTAGAGAAAATCAACAAAATTGATGAACCCCTATCCAAACTAATCAAACGGCAGAGAGAGAATATGCAAATTAATAAGATCAGAAATAAAAAGGGGGACATAACCACAGACACAGAGGAAATTCAGAGACTCATTAGATCTTACTACAAAAGCCTGTATGCCACAAAACTGGAAAATGTAAAAGAAATGGACACGTTTTTAGATAAATACCATATACCAAAGTTAAACCAGGACCAGGTGAACAATCTAAATACACCTGTTAGTCGCGAAGAATTAGAAGCTGTCATCAAAAACCTCCCTACCAAAAAAGCCCAGGACCAGATGATTTCAATGCGGAATTCTACAAGAACTTCCAAGAAGAGCTTATACCTATACTCCTTAATGTGTTTCACAATATAGAAACAGAAGAGTCATTGCCAAATTCCTTTTATGAAGCTACAGTCACTCTGATACCAAAACCACACAAAGACTCAACCAAGAAAGAGAATTACAGGCCAATCTCACTCATGGACATCGACGCAAAAACACTCAACAAAATACTGGCAAACCGTATCTAAGAACACATTAGAAAAATTATCCATTATGATCAAGTAGGCTTCATCCCAGAGATGCAGGGCTGGTTCAACATACGAAAACCAATCAATATAATCCATCATATAAATAAACTGAAAGAAAAAAATCATATGATCATTTCATTAGATGCTGAAAAAGCTTTTGACAAAATTCAACATCCCTTTATGATAAAAGTCTTGGAGAGATTAGGGATACAAGGGTCATATCTAAATATAATAAAGGCTATTTACAGCAAACCGACAGCTAACATCAAGCTAAATGGAGAGAAACTCAAAGCCATCCCACTAAAATCAGGAACACGGCAAGGCTGTCCACTCTCTCCATACCTCTTCAATATAGTGCTTGAAGTTTTAGCAATAGCAATAAGACAACATAAGGGGATCAAGGGGATTCAAATTGGGAAGGAAGAGGTTAAACTTTCATTATTTGCAGATGATATGATAGTGTACATAAGCGACCCCCAAAACTCCACCAAAGAACTCCTAAAGCTGATAAACACCTTTAGTAATGTGGCAGGATACAAGATCAACTCCAAAAAATCAGTCACCCTCCTATACACAAAAGATATGGAAGCAGAGAGGGAAATCAGAGAAGCTTCACCTTTCACGATAGCCACAAATAGCATAAAATATCTTGGGGTAACTCTAACCAAGGAAGTGAAAGATCTATTTGACAAGAACTTTAAGGCATTGAAGAAAGAAATTGAAGAGGACACCAGAAAATGGAAGGACCTCCCTTGCTCTTGGATTGGGAGGATCAACATAGTAAAAATGGCAATTCTACCAAAGGCAATTTATAGATTCAATGCAATCCCCATCAAGGTCCCATCAAAATTCTTCACAGATCTGGAGAGGACAATAATCAACTTTATATGGAAAAACAAAAAATCCAGGATCGCCAAAACAGTCTTATATAATAAAGGAACTTCTGGAGGCATTACCATCCCTGACTTCAAACTCTACTACAGAGCTACAGTATTGAAAACAGCTTGGTATTCGTATAAAAACAGAGAAGTCAACCAATGGAATCTTATAGAAGACCCAGATTCTAACCCACAAACCTATGAACACCTCATTTTCGATAAAGGAGCTAAAAGTATACAATGGAAGAAAGAAAGCATCTTCAACAAATGGTGCTGGCACAACTGGATGTCAACCTGTAGAAGAATGAAAATTGACCCATATCTATCACCATGCACAAAACTCAAGTCCAAATGGATCAAAGACCTCAATATCAGTCCGAGCACACTGAACCTGATAGAAGAGAAATTGGGAGGTACCCTACAACAGATGGGCACAGGCGATCGCTTCCTATGTATAACCACAGCAGCACAGACATTAAGGGCAACATTGAATAAATGGGATCTACTAAAACTGAGAAGCTTCTGTAAAGCAAAGGACACTGTCACTAAGACAAAAAGGCAACCCACTGACTGGGAGATCTTCACCAACCCCGCAACAGAAAAAGGTCTGATCTCCAAAATATATAGAACTCAAGAAACTAGACTTTAAAATGCTAATTAACTCAATTAAAAAATGGGGCACTGATCTGAACAGAGAATCTCAACAGAAGAAGTTCAAACGGCCAAAAGACACTTAAGGTCATGCTCAACCTCCTTAGCGATCAGGGAAATGCAAATCAAAACAACTTTGAGATATCATCTTACACCTGTCAGAATGGCTAAAATAAAAAACTCCAATGATAGCCTCTGCTGGAGAGGTTGTGGAGGAAGGGGTTCCCTCATCCATTGCTCGTGGAAATGCAAATTTGTGCAACCACTTTGGAAAGCAGTGTTTCAGTTTCTCAGGAAATTCGGGATCAACCTACCCCTGGACCCAGCAATACCACTCCTGGGAATATACCCAAGTGATGCCCGATCATATGACAAGGGCATTTGTTCAACTATGTTCATAGCAGCATTATTTGTAATAGCCAGAACCTGGAAACAACCTAGATGTCCTTCAATGAAAGAATGGATGAAGAAAGTGTGGAATATATACACATTAGAGTACTACTCAGCGGTAAAAAACAATGACTTCTCAAATTTTGCATGCAAATGGATGGAAATAGAAAATACTATCTTGAGTGAGGTAACCCAGACCCAAAAAGATGAACATGGGATGTACTCACTCATAATTGGTTTCTAGCCATAAATAAAGGTCAGTGAGTCTATAATTTGATATCCTAAAGAAGCTAAATAAGAAGGTGAACCCAAAGAAAAACATATAGCTATTCTCCTGGGTAGGGGAAGTAGACAAGATTGCCAGAAAAAATCGGGATCTTAAGGGTGGGTGGGAGGGGGGTAAGGGGAGATGGGGAGAGAAAAGTGAGAAGGGTAGGATGGGGAGAACTTGGGGCAACGGGATGATTGGGATAAAGGAAGGTTGGATAGGGGAGCAGGGAAGCACATATCTTAATTAAGGGAGCCATCTTAGGGTTGGGAAGAGACTTGGACCTAGAGGGGCTTCCAGGTGCCCAAGGCGAGGTCCCCAGTTAGTTCCTGGGGCAGCTGAAGATAGGGAACCTGAAATGATCCTATCCTATAGCCATACTGATGAATATTTTGCATATCACCATAGAACCTTCATCTGGCGATGGATGGAGATAGAGACAGAGACCCACACTGGAGCACTGGACTGAGCTCCCAAGGTCCCAATGAGGAACAGAAGGAGGGAGAACATGAGCAAGGAAGTCAGGACCACGAGGGGTGCACCCACCCACTGAGACAGTGGGGCTGATCTATTGGGAGCTCACCAAGGCCAGCTGGACTGTGACTGAAAAAGCATGGGATAAAACCGGACTCTCTGAATATGGCGGACAATGAGGGCTGCTGAGAAGCCAAGGACAATGGCACTGGGTTTTGATCCTACTACATGTTCTGGCTTTGTGGGAGCCTTGCCAGTTTGGATGTTCACCTTCCTAGACCAGGACGGAGTGGGGAGGACTTTGGACTTTCTACAGAGCAAGGAACCCTGACTGCTCTTCAGACTTGAGAGGGAGGGGGAGAGGAGTGGGGGGAGGGGGGGAGGAGTGGGAGGCTGGGAGGAGGCGGAAATTTTTTTCTCAATAAAACAAAAAGAAAAAAAGAAAGAAAGAAAGAAAGAAAGTGAAGCCTTTTATCCTGAAAGTTTTTGAAGAAAATAAAGCTCATTCAAACTCAAAAAAAAAAAAAGAAAAAGAAAAAAGAAAAAAATGGGTCAAAAAAAGTAAAAATACAAATTAAGGACCTTTTCCAATTCAATACAAATGAATACAAAGCACACCCAAACACAGCAATAATGAAAGTGGTGCTAAAAGAAAATTTTATAGAACTAAATGCCTACATAAAAATAATTGGAAAGATCTAGTACTAGCAACTTAACAGCATACCTGAAAGTTCTAAAACAAAGAGAGGTCATCACACCCAAGATGAGCAGATGGTAAGAAATAATCAAATTGATGATTGAAATCAATAAATAGAAACAAAGAGAACAATATAAATAATCAATGAAAGAAAAGAGTTGGTATTTTGAAAAAATAAAAGACAAACTCTATCAAAACTAATAGACAGAGAAAGAATTTACAAATTAACAAAATCAGAAACTAAAAGGAAAAAATAGCAACAGACATTGAAAAAAAATCCAGAGAATAGTAAGGATATATTTTTAAAACCTATACTCAACCAAGTTGGAAAGTCTAAAAAGTAATGGATAATTTTCTCAGTAGGTTCTACTTACCAAAGTTAAATCAAGATCAGATAAACAATTTAAATAGATTTATAACTCTTATTAAAAAAGAAGCATTCTTTGGACTGGAGAGGGAGGGGGAAAGGAGTGGGGGGATGATTTCCCACGATCATTCTCTAGGTGAAACTCAATATGCTGAGTCACAAAGACAGCTTGAATTTAATGATCACACCATGGTGCCATGTTGTTTAGAAGCTTTAAATGCTTGGGGCAATGTTGAATAGTGAGGAAAAAGGTCTGAGTCATTTACTAAAATTATACAAGGCCCAAAAGAAGCCTTTACTGATATTTTGCAAAGACTAACTTCAGCTGTAAACAGAATAGTTCAAATTCAAAAGTCAGACAGATATTAAATGAATCTTTGGCTTTTGAAAATACTAATTCAAAGTACAAAGAATGATGAGCCTTCACATGTAAAATCCCCACCAATGGATGGGTTAGAAATGAGGCTGGTATTGAATCCCACAGTTATGGTGCTACTCTGATAGGAAAAGTTCTAAAAGTTTAAAGAAAACTCAAAAAGGTGATAATAGAAACAATGTTTCATCTAGAGATAATCCAAATGGAAGATCCCAGCCTTCTGGAGTATGCAGAAGATTTGGCAAAGGCTACCACTGGAATAATGAATTCAGATAAACAAGGGACAGGCATTGGAAAACACCCTGAGGTGCCTCCTATAGGCCCAAATATCAAATTTTATTCAATCATTTCCTGTCAGTGTTGGAAAAACTCAACCACGGAGCAATTAAAAGATTTAATGTCTATTGTTAAAAAAAAAACCAACAGTAATTTTATGTATGTAATCAAGGACAGAACAGGTTCATTAAATAAAACAAAAAGTTTATGAGAGATCTAAAAGAGTGAAATAAGGCAAACTGCAATAGAGTCTAAAGCTAAAAATAGAAATAGACGTTACTGAAACTGAGAGTTTGATAGACACAGTGGAAGATGCAGTAATAATTTCACTGAAATCTTGGTATCCAAACTGGCCTCTTCAGGAGGCAAATATTCAGCTTCTATGGATTGGAACTTTACCTATGATAAAACAAAGTGCAAGATGATAGGTTGAGCATATAGAGCCAGAAGAACATATAGGAAAATATCATAATATGTACCTAAAATAGCAATGATTTTTTAGGGACATGATTTGCTGCAAAAACAGAAAACACAGATAAACATGTGTCCAGTATCAGAAACAAACCATAAAATAAAGAACGCTTCTGAGAAAATGTTGAAGGGTATTATCTAGAACAGTCACAGGATGTTCAGGTTGTATATAAACTGGGTACAATAGCTATTGGTCTTTCCAATGTACCAACAGCCCTACATTTAAAATGGTTAACTTCTTTTTAAAAAATCAAGTTGTAAACTTTTATTACAAATTAAAAATGAAATTCTTAAAAAATCCTAACTTGACCAGATATGAAACAATTTAAAAACCATTAAAGGTGTATTGAGAAAAGTCAGACCTTTTTTAAAAAAATTGTCATTATCAAAAAGAGACATCTTTAGGTAAAAATAATAAAAACCCCACGCTGCATACATAATGATTTCAATCTGTTGCAAAAAGAGGCTTCTGAGTCATCTATAACTATAGGAACAAACATTTACAATGTGGTTAGGAAATGAGTGAGTAAAGTGCCCACTGTAGGTTCTCCTCCAAGATCCATGACTTTACTAGCCCTAACAGCATATCTGCCTTGGCGGTAACCAGTTCTCATTCATTGGGCTTTAGGCCTGCTCATCAAGAGGGAAACCATGCCTGCTACTGGAAACCATACCTGCTACTGGAAACCTAGTTGTGTGCCCAAGGCTGACTAGTAATTTTAAAAGCAGGATGTAAAGGAAGACAAAGAAATTTGGAAGGCAGAAACAGTAGTGTTATGGTTGCAGGGTTACCAACTGTCGACACAAGGATTAGAACTAGACTACAATTATAGCAGCAATTGCAAATACCACAAAGGTAAGTAAAGGGCCTGACTAGACAATCGTGCATTTCAGAAAGAAGTAGGATAAAGGGGCAAGTGATAGCTACTGTAGCAGTTCCCTAGTGTAGGGGAGGCTGGAAACATCCTGGAGGACACTGAGTCGTGTGCCCAAATGATCATCACTATGACATGACAGTCCTTTCCTGGAAGAAAGCAGACTACATTTTCTCCCCTAGAAAGGCGAAAAGATTCGGGATAAACATGAACTTCAGCTAAGGGACAATAAGCAAGTTACAGCTCTGCCACGCGAGCTTCCCACATAGAGATGAGGCCCACAGTGAACATTTGGAATCATGTGGACACTGAAATGCCAGATGCTGCCCAATTACAAATCTGTCCATCTTCACTGCGTTCCCAGCGGCTATTAGCTTGGGTCGTTACATCTCTCCCGCCACTGTGTACTCGCTGCAGAGATCCAGACCTCGTCAGCTGTGTTCTTGGCTTTTGCTCTGCTCCTTTCACTCTATATTTATTTATATAGTTCTGTCTTTCTTTCTTTCTTCCTTTCTTTTCTTTATTTGTGAGCAAATCACAACCTAAGTGGATAGAAAAAGGCAAAAAAAAAGAAAAGAAAAGAAAACACAGTACATTTCCGTGGAGAAATGTCCCTTTAGAGCTACTTTTAATAATTGATAAAAATCACATTGTTCCATTCCCAGGGTCACTCCCATACCAGTAAATGGCCCCATTCCTATGGCTGACTGGTGTATAATATCCATGCTAATGACGGCAACAAACTGGGATCTCTTTCAGACCTTCTTAGTACATGACCTCCCAGAGCTCTCCCTGCACCATGTTTTAATGAATCCCTTCAAATACCACTTACTTAAAATGTTACTGTATCTGTATCAGATTAATATGTATAGATAGATAGATAGATAGATAGATAGATAGATAGATGATAGATAGATAGATGATAGATAGATAGATAGATAGATAGATAGATAGATAGATAGATAGATGATAGATAGATTGATGATAGAAGATAGAAGATAGAAGATAGATAGATAGATAGATAGATAGATAGATAGATAGATAGATAGATAGATGACAGATGATAGATAGATAGATAGATAATCCATAAAGTCACAAATAATGCTTTTTCACCCTCCCTCCTGATACCCTCCTTGATTTACTAATCACCCTCTCCCTCTTTTGACTTTCCCTAAGTCAGCTTGTTTTCCTCCATAGGGTATAATTTAACAGCTTGTCTGGTCTTTTTTTTCTACCCCAGTCATATATCAATGCCTTCTTGTTCTGGTCAGCAAATCTTCTGCCAAGTTTGTTCTTCCCACTCTTCATTAGAGTATTCGCTCTTCTGCCAGGAGCAATGGTTTAGAATCACGCGTCGTGGTCCAGAAGACTAAATTTTGTTCCTTGACACCATCTACAGAGCCAGCTGTTCACTTTGCAATTCCTTCTGCATCTTCAAAAGTCATGACCTTCACTTAGGAGAAATTGAACCAACACCTGTGTTCCACAGGCCTCCAGTTTCTTCTGGAGGTTTCTCTGCACATTGTTCAAGGTTATTTTTGTTAACACTTTCAAAAATCCTGAACTGAAAAAAACTGAATATCTTTTTGAAAACACTATAAATCTTAGGTAAATTCCTATGAATTAGTTAATGTCTGATTGTCATATATTCTCAGTTTTACTGGTAAGTTTTGATATGTTAATTCCTTTATGTCTACTTTTAAAGAGAATAATTTTAATATACTATCAAAAATGTTTGATACTCAATATTTGAATTGAAGAATTTTTCTGAAAAAATATTTTTATTTGTAGATGTTTCCCAACCATTCAGACCCAAGTAATTACTAGAAACTAATTAATTACAACACTGCTTGGACAATAGCTTAGGCTTCTTATTGGCCAACTCTTGCTCTTATATATTAAAATAACCCATTTCTACTAGTCTGTGTATTGCCAGAAGGCTGAGGCTTGCCAGATAAAGTTCCAGGAACCGTCTCCTTTGGCAACCACATGGCATCTTCCTGATTCTGCCCTCTCTCTCTCTCTCTCTCTCTCTCTCTCTCTCTCTCTCTCTCTCTGTGTGTGTGTGTGTGTGTGTGTGTGTGTGTGTGTTCTAATTTCTTGCCTGGCTTTACTGTGCTAAGCCATTGGCCAAACTGCTTGATTCATCAACCAATAAAAGCAACACATATACAGGACATACCACATCACTTATTTAATTTTCCGAGTTAAAAGAGAACTAATTTTGCAGTGCTTCAAAGACTTTTTAGATCCAAAATTAAATATATATGCATAAATTGTGTGTGTGTGTGTGTGTGTGTGTGTCCAGGAGCATAACTACCACTGAATGCATGTGAAGAACAGAGAACATCTTACACAAGCTGGATCTCTCCAATTAGATTTCAGGCTTGGTGACAGACAAGTTAACCTGCTCTACCAACTAAACGATCTCCAGAACCAAATTGTGAATCTGCAACTTTTTATGAACTATTACAACTATTTAAAGCCATGTTGCTTTTTTTATGTTGCATTTGTTTAATGATGCAAAGATGTGTTACATTTGTTTATGCCGCATGTGGTTTTTATGTAAAAATGTGTTGCTGTTTTACCTTGCTTGCCTAAGGCACCTGATTGGTCTAATAAAAAGCTTAATAGCCAGTAATTAGGTAGTAGAGAAATAGGTGGTGCTGGCAAACAGAGAATAAGCAGGAGGAGGAATCGAGGCTCGAAAGATAATGAGGGAGAAAAAAGGGGAGATGCCCAGCAAGCCAACGAGATATGGAGTAAGAAATACAGAATGAAAGAAAGCTAAAAGCCCCATGGACAATGTAGACGAAGAGAAACAAGTTCATTTAAGTTATAAGTGCTAGAAAGAATGAGCCTGAGCTAAGGTCGAGCATTAATAAATGTAGATCTCAATAAAAATCAAGAAAAAATAAGCAATAAAGAAATATGGAAAAAATAACTAATAATAAGTCTCCATGTCATAATTTGGGAGCTGGTTGATGACCCAAAGCTTCTCTCATCTACTCATACACTGTATTGCTCACTAACTGTATTCCTTTATTTAACCTATGAAATGAAGATCTTATAAAATAAAAAGGTCTCAAACTTAACTCAGTTATTATTGATTTGAGCTAAAAGTCAAAATTTTCATATTAACCTCTTTAAAAAATACCATGGGATTTTGCTAAAACTTAAAGAAACAGATTTTCAGCAAAAAAAATATAAAATATATAATCATGAATTCAAAAAATAAAATTTTAAATTTTAAATGGACTCCAAGATTATTTTGAACATTTTGTATATTAATTCTCACCTATGTTTCTTTCTAGTGGGGCATGGAATAAGGCAACTGACAAATGGGGTTTGAATTTAATTGTACTAAAAGGCGTTTGAAAATGTTTACTGCTTACAGACAAATTCCTTCCCTCTCCCTCACCCCTTACTGTATAGCTAGTGGAGTCTAAAGTCTTAAAGGGAAGAAAATCAGTCTTAGATAATTAGGCTGCCCCTAAGGATTTATGGTGTTCTCTTGCACACACTGGATGCTCTATCCAGTTTAAACATAGCACCAAAATCACATTGTACTTTGACATTTAAATAAATTCTGGCTCCCTGGGATTTCTTAATAAAATGCAGGGTCCTGATTGAGTTTCCATTTCAACCAAACGACAAATTATTTAATACAAATATGTTTAAATCTCATGGGATACATCCCTAATAAAAAAATGTCTGTGCTTTATCTAAAATTCAAATATCCCTTGGTATCTTGCATTTTTATTTGCCAAAGACAAATTTTCCAAAGATGAATTTCCATGGGATCAGTTCATCTGACCATGTAGAAATGGATGTAACCCAGAAGCCAGTTTTTAAGTCTACGTCCTTTCCTGCAGTCCCAGGCTCATGGAACCTGTGACTCTAGATGAGAGGCTGTGTCCTTGTACCTTGAGCATTAGAATGTTCTGTGAAATGAGTCTGGCCTTCCCAGAAAGGGCTGAGTCTACTTCTCTTTCTTCTGCCCCTCTCAGCATCCTGTACCGCGGGGCATTCGGACAGAGCCAGGTCAATGTTTTGGAATGCGTTTTTCACATGGGAAGTACCTGAGAAGCTTTGAGACCTCAAAGGGGAGGGTACAATCTTCAGCAGTTGTTAATTACACGTTTGTTAATAATGCAAATCCACACTGCGAGCAGAAACCTTTCATGCCGATGTGAAAACCATCTGTAACTTCAGCTGCAGTGGCAGATTAAAATCCCCTACAGAATTCTGGGAAATTACCATAACCAGGCAACCTTCGTCAAAGTAGCTAGGAGTGAGACAAAAGTATCTTTTTTTTTTCCTATCTCAAATTCAGGTAAACCCTGGCACAGTACAGAACTACTGACCCAGAGACAGATGGCGATCTCAATGACCTCTTAACATCTTCCTTTGGAGCATCAATCAACATGTTCCTTCTACTCCTGTATGTCATACAAGGATCTTATTTCATTTCATCTCCACCCTTCCATCCCCAAGTCAATAAAAGCAGTGATTTTAGTGATTTTAGACAGAGTATGTTGGGTTACTGTAGCTTTAGGGCAAAGGAAGAATTCCACATTCGAGGACAAAAACGTTCAATTTTGGTATGAGATGCCCTTGTTCTCCATCTGTCTAAGTTAATTACTCCCTTTCTATAGATATCCTGACCTCTCAGTTCCAGACTCACCTGACGTGTTTATCTAAATTATTCTATTACTAAAAATAGTCAGGAGTCAGATATTGGGACAAAATCCTGATAAATCTAAAGAGCAGGAAAGAAACGATAGGCTGACCCTCCTCTCCACGGTTCCCAGATTGAAAGGCCTGCAAATCTCCAAATCCCTCTTTTCAACTTCCTGAACACTTCTCTGTCTAGCCCATTGGGTCCTCCACCATCTCTATGGGTAATTCTGACCAGCTGAACATTGATGCTACCCTCTGATCCAAGGTATAACTCCACCATCTCTATGGGTAATTCTGACCAGCTGAACATTGAGGCTACCCTCTGATCCAAGGTATAACTTTACTGTCAGTCTTGGAACGTCAGTGAGAAAAAATCTCCCCCAGCACACATCTTTAGGTAAGGCCCTCCTCCACACTGGAAACCTTACACAGGAAAGAAGCTAATTTTCTACTAATCTCTAAGCAAAAACCAATATCACAAAAAGCACAAAGGATGACACCAATATCCTTATCTCTAGTGCTAGATACACACCACGCCTGAACGAGGCAAAGATGTCAAAATCAACTTGAACTTTAAGTGACATTTTTTCCCAAAAACAAGCACACAAACAACGGCTGCATAGATAGATAATTACAGGATGTGGTAATGAGATAATCCTCAACTGAATTCTCAAAGTAAATTCCAAGAAAAATCTTTTTAAAAAGTTTTCCAAACACTTTCTTCTAAAGAGGCAAAGGATATCCAAACTCTGATTTCCCAAGCAGTAGATTTCTGTAAAACCAACGTTTAGCAGGATTCCCCAATGTCAGCCTAATGTTTGGCTGTGGGTCTCTGCATCTGTTTCCTTCAGTTACTGGATGAAGCTTATCTAATGACAATTGGGCTAGGCGCCAATTTATTAGTATAGCAGAATATCATTAGGCATCATTACATTGATTTTTTTTTCTCCAGGTATGTTTATTTCTACTGGTCATCCAGCCTGTGGGTCCAGGAACTTCAGGCAGTATCAGGGGTGGGGTTATTCTCCTGGCATAGGTCTCAGGCTGGGCCAGTCAATGGTTGGCCAATTCCACAATCTCTGTGTCACTCTTACCCAGCACATCCCATAGTCAGGACAGACTATAAGTCGAAGGTGCCATGGCTGGGTTGGTATCCCAATCCTTTCACTGAAAGTCTCACCTGGTCACAGTATTTGGCCAGTTCAAACTATGCGTCTTCTATTGCTAGGAATCTTAGCTGGGGTTATCCTTGTAGATTCCTGGGAGTTTCCCTTACCCCAGTTTGTACCTAAACCCAAATATTCCCCTTTTCCAGCAGTCTCTTTCTGTATTCTCTCTCTCCATCCCCCAACCTGATTCCTCATGTTTACATCCCAAACCACCTCCAGTCAACCCACAAAAATCTCTTCCCAGAATGACCTGAGTGCCTACCTTCCATCCCTTGAGACATTCTTGTTACCTAGCCTCTCTGGGTCTGTGGATTTTCGCATGGTTTTCCTTTATTTTATAGCGAATATCCACTTATGAGTGAGTACGTACCATGTTTGTCTTTCTAGGTTGTTTCTGGGTTGTCTCACTCAGGATGATTTTTTTTCTAATTCATCTATTTGCCTGCAAATTTCATGGTGTCAATATTTTTAACAGCTCCATGGTGCAAATGCACCACGTTTTATTTATCCATTGTTGGTTGAGGGGCATCTAAGTTGTTTTCAGTTTCTGGCTATTTTGAATAAACCTGGAATGAACACAGTTGAGAAAGTGTCCTTGTGGTATGATTACGCATCCTTTGGGTATATGCCCAAGAGTGGCATAACTAGGTCTTGAGGTATATGGATTCCCAATAAACTACCCTAATGATTTCCAAAGTGGCTGTACAAGTTTGCATTTCCACCAGAAAAAAAAAGGAGTGTTCCCCTTGCTCCACATTCTCTTCAACATGATCTGTCACTTGTGTTTTTGATCTTAGCCATTCTGACAGGCCTGCTGAAGAGATGGGAGAAGGATTGTCAAAGCCAGAGGGGTTACAGACGTCCCAAGAAAACCCACAGAATGAACTCAGCTCATGGGAAGTTCACAGAAACTGAACTGGAAACCAGGGGCCTATATACGACTGACCTAGGCCCTCTGCATCTATGCTACAGTTGTGTGCCCTGGTCTTCTTGTGGGACTCCTAACAGTGGGAGCAGGGGCTGGCTCTGACTCCTTTGCTGGCTTTTGGGAATGATTCCTTACACTGGGTTGTCTTGCCCAGGCTTAATGCAAGGGGAGGTGCTTAGCCATCCAGCAGCTTGGTGTGCCATGCTTTGTTGGTATCCATGGGAGGCCTTTCCTTTTCTGAACAGCAGCAGAGGAGGAGTGTGACTTTGGAGGGCAGAGGAGAAAAGTGGGAGAGGGACTAGGAGGAGAGGAGAAAGGGAATCTGAGGAGAAGATGTAAAACAAGTAAATTTAAAATTAAAAAAGTTTAAAAATAGTCAATAAGAGAATTGAAATACCAATAGAAAATATCTCCTCAACTATTTCTACAAATTTCTTATTTTTGGACCGTTTCAACTTGAAATTATTGTTTTGCCATATTTTAAATATTTCATATTTGCCATATTACTATTCTTATTTATCTTTTGTGGTTTCAATATTTTTGCACCATTATTAGACCATCTCCAGCCTCATAAATTGCCCATCTTTTCATTTTGTTATATTTTCCAGCTATTATCAATTACTTCTCAATTACTCACTGTTAAATAAACCATTTTAAAACTTAATGTATGTTCTAATAATACAAGTTTTGAACAGTAAGTCTGCTACAGGTTTTTGTGTTAAATTTGAAAGGTGGACATTGCTATTTGATGAAGTTATAGTATCCTAATGTATGTCAATATTTATATACATATATAGATACACAAATATATATATCACTAGATTTAAATTAATGAAAACATAATTGCACTCAACTAAACAGAACTTACTAAACAGAGCTTACTTACATAATAATACATATGAGTTTTACATATATGTATTAACTGAGTTTGAAGTGCCATTTGTTGTGAGTGGATCTAGATGGCCAGGGGAGTCTAGCTTTGCTACACCATGGGCTATTCATGCTTGCTCTTTTTGAGAAGAAACGCAGAAATCCCATAGAACATGCCCAACTGGACAATGTGTCCCAAGTTTTGTTTTGTGTTTATCATATCTACTAAAATTTCATTGTCCAAAGCTAGTCCGAAATCAAGATGTAGTAGGGACTTCTAACAACAAGGTTATAGCAGATATTTAATATTATGTTGGGCATGATAATTTCATTTCCCACCAAACTTTGTAAATAATCAATCTGAAGCATTGGTAGCTATGAAAGTTTCTGTTGTTGTCCCTAAGCCTAATGGGAATCTTGAGTCGTTCTGTCTTTGTCTGCTTCTTTTCTATCTTCTTTTTTATTGTTCCTCCAAGGGGAAGAAATAGTTCAAACACCAGAAACAGTAAAATATAAAATTAGGTAGTTTAGGATATGAGGACAAATATCCATTTTTAATCTTTAGCCAACTATTTCTTAAAGATTAGACAATGTAATTTCTCTGTGTCTTGGTCTCATCTTTTATAAAGTGGTGATAATAAAGCTAGCTACCTCATAGGGTTAAGAGGACTTGATGAAATGATGACGTTAAAATCAAAAGCAAATTGTAACAAGGCTAGCTACCTAATGGAGGGAAAGAAGTATAAATACACTTGGACCAGGTTAAATAATTTTTATCTTCCTTCACTTTATGTCCATAGCTGCCTCTTTCTAATTGAACAGTCATCCTTTCTTTCTATATGACTTCATTAAGAAAACTGACCCCAGGCTGGTCCTCCATGGTGGTCCAAAAAAGAAAGAAGCTGAAAGGGATTCTAAAGCAGCAAAAATTCTTTTACTGAAAGGTACCAAAGCAGTTCCTATCCTTTATTTTCTGCTCTCTTATATGGAAGAAGAATTAAGGCAAATGTTCTCTAAACAACCTCTCTATATAACAAACGCTGTGATAATTTGGGTAAAGCCATTCAGCCAAAAGTTCTAAGCATCGTGCATATTTAATAACTCATTTCTCCCCAAGTTCCCATGGGCTGAATAATATTATTCATTTTTATAAATTAAGAAAATTGAAATTTGATTAATTTTCCCAATGTTTCAGAGCTAGCAAGTGGGTAAAGTTGCATTAAAGCATGTCTGTTTGACTCCAAAATCTCTCAGAAACAATAATTTTAGAATTCTTCCAAATTAAGCCTGCTCCTTATTATATTTCAGAGAAAAAGTACAAAATAGATACAGAATTGTCATGTCTCAGATAATCTGAGTGAGGAGAAGTACCTTTGATAGGTTCAACAACTGAATATATCAACCAGATTTACTAAAAAGAACCAGGGTCAAAAAAAAATAAAAAAATAAAACAAAAAGGGCTGGAGAGATGGCTCAGTGGTTAAGAGCATTGCCTGCTCTTCCAAAGGTCCTGAGTTCAATTCCCAGCAACCACATGGTGGCTCACAACCATCTGTAATGAGGTCTGGTGCCCTCTTCTGGCCTGCAAGCATACACACAGACAGAATATTGTATGCATAATAAATAAATATTAAAAAAAAAAGAACCAGGGTCAAAATTTCCTCTCAAATACTAGAATTTATACATAGGGAAGAGAATTGTAAAAATCAAATTTTTTTAAATGAAATCAGCTGAGCCTTAAAGTTTCCAGTAATAAGAATAAATGGTTTACAAGCCCTGAACAAAGTTCTAATTCTACTTTTTTCAGAGGAGAAGAGTAAGGCCAATAAATGCTAACTCAACCGTTTATTTTCATTAGAGTGAATCTGGAACTAAAATTCACATCTGATAATTAAAGTCAATCATAATGAGGTGCTTAAGTTAAAAAACAAAAACTATAAGAAAAGAAAGTCATTTACTAAATGGTAAATTCAACTAAGAGTTGATTCTCAACTCTTGCTCATCCCTAGAAATGTTTTAGAAAAGCCATTTTAAAATCTATCCTACTATGCACGACCATGTAATGGGTGTGCCACACAACTCCAGTAACCAGACTATAATTCCACTATCACCTCCTTTCACAGTGTGATAATCGTATCTTATTCATCCACTCAATCTCAGATTACAAAAGGGGTAGGGTGAGCTAATCTGCCCATCCATTTTATTCCAATGGGAGGAAAGGGAAAATGTTTCTCCTGGAGAATTTTTCAGACTGATTTTCTGACAACGGTAGGCAACCATGTAAAATCTGAAACCGCACTGCGAAAGTGAAGCTAGCTGTGTTTCTGCTCTCTTTAATTGAAGAGTGGAAGCCATCTCTTAGAGTCTGACACAAGCAATGACATCTTCATATTAACTTTCCCAAAGAACGCATGACTTCCATTTCAGTTTCAAAAGACTAAAATCTTATTATTCTGTAGCTTATGTTTCGTAACTTATCCATTGTTAGGGTCTTCCAGATACATTCAACGATATTACAGTCGTATATGAAGCAGAAAACTCTGGCCTTAAAATAGCCACAATATTGTGGCTTATTAAAAGCTAAGTACATTTTCTTCTAAAGACTGAGACCTATAAAACTGACTATTATCAATAGGCAATTACTTCTGTTACCTGGGAATATATTGACATTAATTTATTTAAGGATAATGTAGCACATTTGTATTCATTGAGGTAAGCTGTGGATATGATTAAACAGGATGCCTGTCTTATATTAAGCAACCAGAAGAAAACATTGCAATCAGAGCTCTTGCATTGCTGAAAATTGCTCATATCAAATAGAGAAAATTGCATTATGGCTTATTTCCAACACAACTGTAAATTATTATAAGGAAACAAAATCATAACTTGCACAACGAGACAGCAGAACATTCACTCTGTGCAATAATGGGAGTTAGCCTCACCTAACAGGGTAAGTGCTTCAGAAAGAGCATCACTGAGTAGTTAAGAGTGATTGCTCATTTATCTCCATTACAGCAAATGAATGCAGGAGGATGGCACAGCAATGGCTAAAGCATATAATTGAGGAGAATATAATTAGTCACAGTGCCCTAGAATAAACCGGTTTGCCACTAAATAAAGAAAGTATTTGAGAGATTAGAAAAACAGACAGAACCTAAAGATTCGTCTTTAAATAGAATTTTCTACTTTTAATGTCTTAATTCTTTAAGGGATTTACCAAATTGTACAATCCAAAGCAGACTACATAGATTCCTATCTGGACACCAAAAGAAGAGATGATAGACAGATGTCACAGGGCACAACTTATAAATACAAGCACCTAAAAGGTTGAGTCAGGAGATTTCAAGGTCAGGGATACGCTAAGCTACATAAAGCATCTTAGATTTAAATGTTTTTTTAAATAACAAAAACATTAAGAACAAACCTGTCATTTTAATGTACTGTGACATGTTTATCCATTATAAAAATAAACTTTGTAGAGAGTGATAAGAGAAAACATCACCGATCAAAAACCAAGCTTAAAAAAATTTTCTAACAAGTGTTCTAATTAATGGCCCTCCTAGAATTTCAGAGAAAGTCTGTTTTATTCCCTGCCACTCACAATGTTGCTTTCTCCTAACATTATTAGTATTTATCTCAAAAACATTAAGGCGCCTCTGTTCTGAACCTAATTCCAGTTCGAGGCAGGGTTTTTAACATCAGAAGCAGCAACACTGGCAGATCAAACGAGTCATTTTCAGACAAACTATGAAGTTGCTGAAAGATGAAGTATTACATTTTATCTCTATTAAATAGTATTTTTAAAGTCTCCACATATGAGAGACTTTCTACAATGATAATTTTACTTGAAGATATCAGAAAAAGAAAAATTTATATTAGCATGTGAGTCCTAACCTACTTTTCTGTTACCTACCTGAAAATATTTATTTTTATCTTTTTTAAAAAATATACAAAATACATAGAGAGCTTAAATAAATATTTATTTAGCAAAGCAAATAGTATATTCCAGAGAATTTAGAAGCATACTGAATTAGGATGACGAGCAGCCCACTAGGTAATGTCTAAGACATTTTTATGGAGGTTCTGTGATGACATCATCATTTCTGTGCTTAGTCCCTTCTTTACCCATTCCCACATTTACTGCACATGAATGCATGCACATTCCTGATGATGTTTTTCTTCCCATAAGTATTTAAGTAAGGGTAAACTAGATAAAACCACAGTGCTATTGATATGGTGATTTAGAGTGCATATCTCTTCACTCTGGAGTGAGAGAGTGCCTGCCTTTTCTCTTCTGCTTACCAGGATGTGCGTAATCACAGAAACGGTGGGTTGGCCACAGTTTACTGTACCTGCTCACATCTGCCTAGCTACCTACTGTGCCACACCTGCCTCTAGAAAACTAAAATTCACGACTTCATTTACTTATAAAGCACCACTTACATCTATAGAAATAAGTTAAATGTACATATAATTTCATCATCATTTTGTCCTTTTAACATTTTTTCTTAGGTATAGAGAATGGGGTAGTTAGTTTGGATAAAGGTTTGTCTATTTTATTGATTTTCTCGACGAACCAACTCTAACCCTTTGTCTCATTGATTCTTTGTATTGTTTTCTTTTTGTCTCTTTTGTTGATTTCAGTTCTCAATTTGATTATTTCCTGCCATCTAGTTCTCTTAGGTGAGTTTGCTTCTTTTTGTTCTAAAGTTTGCTAATATATTTAAATGCTTGGTCATTAGGAAATGGCACTACTTGAGAGGGATTAGGAGGTGTGGCCTTGGTTGAGTAGGTATGGTCTTGTTGGAGGAAGTGTGTCACTGGGACTGGGCTTTTAGGTTTCAAAATCTTAAGCCAGGTCTAGTTTCTTTCCCTTTCTGTTACCAGTGGATTGGATGTAGAACTCTCAGCTACTTCCCCAATACCACATCTGCCTGTGTGCAGTCATGATGACAAGGAACTATACCTCTGAAACTCTTAGCAAGCCCTAGTTAAAGTCTTTTTTTTTCCTAAGAGTTGCATTGGTCATGGCTCAACAATAAACTACAACCTCCCCACTGTATTTCTTCACTGAGTCCTTATCAGTAACCTGGCCTGTTTTCTCAAGCAAAAAGTAACATCATTTCAAAGAGGGAGGACTTGTTGGTAGCAAGTCCACTCTTTCAACAGAAACCAGACAACTGTGAATAATATGATACATGCAAGAATATATATACAGGTCGACATATTTGTAAATTTACCATAAATGTTTTATATACCACTTCTATATATGGATATACATGTGTGTGTACATATAAATGTGTGCATGTGTGTTATGTATGATTATAAATAAAGAGCTTTTCTGAATCTCCACAAGAAAAGGGGGAAGACTTAATACAAAATTGTCATAGTTAAAAAGAAACATTGTAAGCATTTCATAAAGCAAGCCTACCGCACTGCCTTGCTACTTCAGCTGTTTTAACTTGCCTGCCTGCCTAGAAGTCATGAACTTTTGCCTCCATGCGAGCACTGTCACTTCCAGAGTCATCATTCTAAGAAGTGTTCACATTCTCCTGTGGACAAGTGCCTTTCCCGGGTCTCAGGCCCATGCTGGAGTGTAGCCTTTACTCTCAGCCAAGATCTGTCACTAAACCAGGAACAGACATCTCTGTTCATACGTCAACCCCTTCCCGCTGCTTCTGCTGCATCAGGACTTGAGACAGATCGGATCTGATGGTTGTATCAGCACAGATATTCATCCTGGACACACGCCTACAAAGATAAGCATCAAAGCTTAAGTCAACTCTGTGAATTAGATTCTGTTACCTGAGGATCCACCTCCAAATCTGCTTTCCCTTTGGGCACACATCCCTATTACTAGCTGTAGAGTGACCGACAATTGTTACCTCTCAATGTAGGAAGGGTTGGCTTTCTCTGGGATGAAGCCTCTGGTGATTAGACCATGTTTTGGTGGAATACCACACAGCCAAGAATATTTGGGGCAGGAAAAAAATGTGTCTTGATGAATTAATTGTTTGTTTTGTTATATTTTTAAAGGACACAAAGGCAAGAAAATAGGGAAGTGTGGTAGATATGGGAAAATTTGAGGAGAGTGAATCTGACCAAAACGTGGTATGCGCTACTCAAAGTACACACACATACAAACACACATACATACACACACACACACCTGTCTCCTCAATAAAAAGGTGCTCTGTATCTTTCTATTGCTATTGCTGTTACCGTTCCTCTGCCCCACTGAAAGTGACATTTTTCCTTTTTTCCCTTCTTCATTCCAGTTGATTAATTAGCCATCCCATAAAAATGGAAATTGATGGTTCTTATTGCACTTATTGAATAGTTTTATTCTCTAAAAGTTGAAGAATGGAAAGTTTTATAATTTTCTAGGAACGTATCGATTTCTTTTGTGTGCCTTTGCTAGCTTGTAATAAGAAACAATCTTCCCACTATTTCTCAGTCCTACTGCTTGTAGATGAAATGCTAGCTCCTATTGTGACCTGATAGCCACAGGGCTTTTTTTTAACAGATTTTTCTAGAATATAAAAATTCCATTTAGCGTTAGAAGCAAAATCTCTTAACAACTGAATTTTTCTTTATATATGTTGCATTGGGTATGTCAAGAGAGAAATGCTAAGTTATTCATGTACAAACTTACAAATCAATAACAAAGGAAATAAAATTCCACTCTCTAAATATGCTGTAAGGATAATAGTATAAATTCTAAAAGTTTTAAGGCAATGTTTCTGTTATTTAAATAGATGTTTTTCTTCATATGAGGAAAGATGTGCTCATGAATAAATTGTATCCACATTGTATTAACATGGCTTTGTGTGCAACCCAGTCAGTTTAATAAAACTTACACAATAGAAAACAAAACCTGAAAATATTTTGTAGGCAGGACAGTGTCTGCCCTCAGAAGTCTAGTCTTATCTCTCCCGAGGGCCCACCTGAGGCTCCAGCTCACCTTTTATTGCTCCATAATTGCTTTGATCCACTGAGTTTTCTGGGATGAAGCATTGTTAAACAGTTGTGTCCTATTCCTCTCAGCTTAATATCAGCCCATTGGTAACACAGTCTCTTCTTGGGTGATGCAGGGCCTGCTAAGGACCTTGCTCGGATTCGACCCGGGAAAGTTAATTGCCAAACAGGGCAGCTGTGCCTGACCCTTATCAGGGAATGAGCACTTCACAACTGAAAGAGCCTGTATGTCTGGATACCTCGTCAACTTTCTACTCGGAATGAAAGCCCTTGAGCAAGTGCTGTACTTGTCTGGTTCTGACTTTCCTTGCCTGGAAAACAAAGATCTTGGTTTACAGAATAAGGGATTAAATATCAGATCTGATCTACTGCCTGAAGTTCCACTCTCCATGAAGGTGAAAACCGGCCTTTGTTACAAGCATCCTGCAAAGACGTAGATGTCAACACTCACAGAAGCATACCACCGCACTGAATGCTGTAAGAGATAATAAGATACCCTTGTGGATCAACAAAGGTGACCACATACCAGGAGTCAGTCACTAGAGATTAAGTTTGGACAGTGAGAAGGGAGACAAGGTGTGGAGGACTGAGGAACAAGTGTGGAGGTTAAGAGGCGAAGGAAACCACTTTAAGACATGAGCAGCAAAATCATTTACATCCAAGAGTCTCCTCCCTTCCAGGAGGTAGAGAGTGAGGCTACTGGAATGGTCTTCTTAGGCTCACTCATGCTAAGATCACCTTGGCAGGGGAGCTTAGTCATCTACAGTGACTCAGCACTCGAGTTCACAGAAAGAAGTCAGCTCTGACTTCATGATTGAATAGTTTCCCCAGACCTCACTAGCGAGTGACTCTTAGACCATTGCTCTGCCCCCAAATGCTGTTGATTTAGTTTATGTGTGGATTTTCCTCTATTATCACCATGAAGAAGGGTTCCTATCCAAAGAGGCTGGGCATGATATCAGCAAGTCGCTCGCAATAAACCCCAAGAAAGCCTATAGCTTTCAGTCGTGGGACTTGCCTCACTTAGGCAATAGAAACAGTATAAAAGTTCCAACACACCAGTTGTTCCTAGTTTTCTAAACGTCGTCACGGATCCCGTTGAATTAATCAGTTTGGTTTCTGCTCACCACACATGAAACATTTTCTCTAAAAACTATATATATTTTATTGGTTGTGTTAGTGAATAAACCCAGGGTCTTGCGCACACATAACATGCTCTCTACTCGTGAAATATCTGCCCATCCAGGGTACCATTTTAAGAGTAGTGTTCAGTGAGGACAAGTGCTCATTTAGGCTTATAGGGAATCAGACATATCTTTATGCCATGACAGAAATCTATGAACAGATTTGCATTCGACGAAATTTCTGTTTGTAGCTACCAAGGTTGTAAGTGAAAGTTGATAAATGAGTTCAGAGGGAAAGCAGGTGGCTGGCTGGCCTTGCCTTCTTAAACAAATGGGAAGGGTCTGTTGAGGCCGGAATGATGGCGTGAAAATGCCAAAGTGGAATTCTAAACTCTGCACACAAATAAATGTGGAAACCACTTAATCATGAACTAAACTGGAATAGATGTAAAAAGGCCTGAGGATGGCCAGATCCGCCCATGAGGCAATGAGAGAGAAATGACTAGAGAAGCCAGACCAGGGAGGCAGGGATTCAACACTCAATCTTACTTCCTGAAATCCATGGTGTATTTCCTCCATACAAGGCCATGTCCTATACCTTAACAATGCCACTAAGACACACACTGTCCCTTTCTTCTTGTATCTAGCAAGCTACCAATGTGTGACAAAGCCATCATAGCTGTTGGTCAGCAGAGGACAGAATGGTCCGCTGTTTAAATGTGGGAAAAGGAAGGTGAAAAGCAATATATTCAAATGAGAACTGTTCTCAGTGAATTTTATTCGAGGTACTCATGAGAAAATCCAAATATTCTTGAGGTATTTTCTGCCAGACTCTTCACATGCATTCTCTCTTCAAGTAACACCGCTGCATTATAAGAAAGCCATTGCCCTATTGCAGAAATCTAGAATGCATAAGTCAAATTCACTAAACTGACCCCGGTGGTAAACTGCTAAGTAGCAAAGTGGAAATTTGCCTCCGAGACCTTGCTCTGAAAACATTTAAGTTAGGAAATGTCTTACTCTGAAGGAATCGACCTTGGTGCTTTGTGGTAAAATGTCCACTCTAAGTAGTTCCAATTCTTCATTGCAGCTGCTTTTAACATAGGCAATGGCACAGTATTTACCAGCCCAGCCTTAATTCTTATTTCACATAGGACATATATTTTCAAAACCTCATCCCAAGAAGAGTGACTTTCTACACCTCCTGAGCATTGTTTACTCTTGTTGAGAGACTGTGGTGTCATTTATACAGAGCCACAGCCCGACTCCCTTCACAGTCCTTTGTGTAGATGTCACTCACTGCCCCACTCCATATAGGCCATCCACATTCTCATCCAATCCCTGTCTTCAGCCTTTCTTACTGTTACACCCGAGTCCTCCAGCACGGGTTAGTGATGAGCACCCGTCACAGCCTTCTCTGCCTGTCCCCTGCAGCCCTCTGTCTCAGCTTTTTATCACCATGTCTTGACCTTTTAAATTCCCCCACCAGCTTGCAGTTTCCCCATTTGCTAGTTTTCTTATTCGTTGACTTCCTCAAGATTCTGATCGTTCTTGAGCTAAACAGTTCTTGTCCCAACACTAATCTACTTATTTCAGTTGGCTTATATCCAGGCTCTAGTTATAATCTATAAGTTATGTGTGAGAAAAAAAAAACTCTGAGCTGGAAAACATCAGGTAAATTTGTATCAGAGGATGCACCTGTTATAAGACTTGGGACTCATAAACAGAAAACAGAGACCATGTTCTACATCCTACAAGACATAGAAACAAAATATGACTATTAGGCATTATTCTGCTGTGCCCATGAGATCGTTGGTTTGAAACAAGAAAGCACATAAAATGAAACTCTTTGGAGAATTTGAGAAAATTTGTCAAATATTTCATGACAAGTATGTGTTTTATAATTTCTAAGCGTTGACTTTATAATCACTTTCAGCTTTCAAAGTCAGGGGCTTGGTTGGTCCCACTGTACATGAAATTCCATTAACGTTAATGGTAAAGCATAATGAGCCCCACAATGTGGGGGAGGGGCAAGGATGAGCCAAACAGAGATGATGCCTTAATTTTCTGCTGCCTCTAAATTAGCAGAATCTACCAGATGGTTATGGCGATCACAGCTCCCTCACATTCTATTCAATCCTCCAAGAGCCCTCTTTCATACAGAAGCTGTTTTGAGGAACACTGACTGTGCACCTAAATATTTACGGGGAGCCAGATCTTATCCTCGCGTTCTCTCACAGTCCCTCAATTCTGAAAAGAGTTCTTATATTAAAAATCCAGAGGACACGAGGGCTATGCTATCATGATCGTGATTTTGAACTTAAGTCCAGCAACAAGAGAACGCATGGGCACATAAAAAGAATCGATGATTTCCTTTAGAGCACATTCCCTGCTAATAATCTCTGCACTGGCAGATTTTTCTACTCAAATATTGCTTCATGTGCATCATATAATAAGATGGTCCTCGGACTCTCAACCCCGAGGAACCCCTCATTTTTCCCTATTTGGGGGATCCCATCTGGCCACATGAAAAGATGCTTCTTTGCTTTTCGGGTGTATCACAGGGTTCTTCAAACCTTTTTCTCCACACCATCAATTGTCCCCTCAAAAGAAGTCTGGCTCTCATCAAAGTGAGCAAATGGGCCCATGTGTACCTTCAACATCCTCTTTGCTCTCTAAACCGTGAAAAACATGTCTTCTCCCACACCCCTTCTTAGTCATTAGTACTCCTGAGTTGCACCCCAGTAGTGCAATCCTGTATCAGCAGAGTGGGTCATGTCAGTGAACTTGCAAGTGTCAAGGGTCTAGCTTCATCCAGAGTAGAAGGGATCTGATAACCTGGAGCTAGGGCCCAAAAAATTTAAGTCCTCCAGAGGATTCCTGTGCACACTAGTGTTTAAAGAGAAGTTCTTCAGAGGTAATGCTAACCGGAAGACAGAGAAGCTGGGACTGTTGGTCTACACTTTGCGATTCTGAGCTGGGGAGCATCGTTCTTTGCATCTGACAAAGTCACAGGCCTGATGTTTGAACCTCACGCATTTTCAGCTTTGACTAATCTTAGGCATCAGTTGGAAAGCTTTCAGTCACTAATGATTATACACACACACACACACACACACACACACACATCTCACTAACCATTTCCATCCATGTTGTCATAATTAAGTCTCATTCCTTGTTTATGGCTAAATAATTGTTTCATATATGCACAACGTTAGGAGAAGGACACTGGTTGGCCTCCTCTATTCTCTTGCTGCTGTGAAGAGTGTTTGCATAGAAAGAGGGCTCACTCCGCCATTGCCATTTCCTTCCCTTTGGATATTTATCCAGGAATAGGATTAATGGATCAACTGCTAGGGACCGTCCATAATGGCAATGCTAATTAATACCATGACAGAAGTGTAAGACTATTCTACTTTCTCCATAGCCTCCCCAGCACTCACCACTTGTCACGTTTGGACAGCCATTTTCACGAGAGTGGGGTGTTCTTTCACTGTGCTCTGGTTTATATTTCCCTCTGATTCCCCCATTTTTAATCAGGTGAGTTGTTTTCTGCCTTTGATGTCTGGACTTCCTTATACATTTGGATGACCTTCTCCTTATCAGATGCGTAGCTTGCAAATAAATTCTCTTGTTCTGTGGGTCGTGTCTGCCCTCTACTAATTAATTCCTTCGCTGTGTAGAAGCTTTCTCTTGCTTGATAAACTCCCACTGTTTGTTTATTTACTTCTCTGTGCTTTAGGAGTCATTCCCAGAACACCCTCTCTTTTCCAATGTCCCGAGGAACACCGTGTGTGTGTGTGTGTGTGTGTGTGTGTGTGTCTGTGTGTCTGTGTGTGTCTGTGTGTGTCTGTGTGTGTCTGTGTGTGTCTGTGTGTGCGTGTGTTCTTAAACTTTCAGATACTGGAGTTGTATCTTTGATACAACTCTGGATTTTTGTTGTGTAACCGGTGAAAGATGAGTGATCTTCATTCTGCACATGAATGCCCACTCTCTCTAGTAGTTCTTCTAATGACTCTGTGTGCCAATATTCCTAAATCCTTAAATAAACTGTGTTCTGTTGATTGTTGCTTATATCTAAGCAAAATGCCAAACATGGGAAGTATACAACTTAATATAAATCAAACAATAGATATATTAAATATTCCAGTAAAAGGCTCCAGCACAACGCTACTCTTGTTCATGTAACATATGCTACCATTGGTGAAAAGGTCTATGGATGTTTTTTTCCATAAGTCCTAAGGAAATGAGGTAATAAATGACACAGAAAATCTCTCATGCAGTCTATTGATTGACAACTTGCAGCAACAAGTCATTTGTACTTTGCATATGAGGATCATATTAAGCTATATCACTCAAGATCCACCATATATATGACAAAGCAAAAGGTAGAATAGCAAACTACATTAATATAATGAGTAGCTTGATTTTTTTTAAATGTTTATTTATTTAGTATACAATACTCTGTCTGTGTGTATGCTTGCAGGCAAGAAGAGGGCACCAGACCCCATTACAGATGGGAATTGAACTCAGGACCTTTGGAAGAGGAGGCAATGCTCTTAACCTCTGAGCCATCTTTCCAGCCCAGTAGCTTGATTTTTTAAAAGATTTTATTTATTATGTGTACAGTGTTCTGCCCACATATGTGCCTGAAGGCCAGAAGAGGACACCGTATCTCATTACAGGTGGTTGTAAGTCACTATGTGGTTGCTGAGAATTGAACTCAGGACCTCTGGAAGAGCAGCCAGTACTCTAAAGTGCTGAGCCGTCTCTCCAGACCCCAATATGTTTTAATTTGATTTGTCTAAGTGTGTGTGTGTTTATGTATGCATACATGTACCATTGTGTGTGCATGGATGTCAAAGGACAGCCTTTGGGAATCAGCCCTTTCCTTCCACCATGTGGGCCTCAGGGATTGAAATCAAGTGTCAGGCTTGTAGGCAAGCATATTTACCCACTGAGTCATCTTGCCAATGACAGGAAACAACCACTTTTTAAATCGATAGAGTCTTATTTTTGTTTTTAATTACCATGTGGTACAAGCTCTCTGGTGTTAAATATATTGTAAAACCAGAGTAAATTTTGTATGCTTGTTCAGATGCCTACTGAAGACATAGTTCATAAATGAAAACTGTAGCTGTATTGGCATGCAGGGTATCTAGAGATATACAGTGATATGTTTGATGCAGCGAGGAACAGAATAGCAACCTGAATGCATCCTTAGCTTCGTAACAGAATAATAATATTCCTAATACGTACATCCCAGTTGAGATTGGGAATAAGTCACTAGTAACTTTCTTTGTCAAGTACTACATTTCCCATAAAGCATTTATTCTCCAAAATTCATTTATTAAGTACATCTTTTATTCACTTGTAAATTTCTTTTTTAAATAAATGGAAGCTTTACAGTAAAAGGCTTAATCCTGAAGACATCAAAAGCAAAAACCAACCAACTTATTGGGATTCATGGAGAGGCTGCTGCTCACTCAGGTGTGTGTCTTCTTTGAAATAAGTTTTAGACAGTGAAATTCAAGGTTCTATGGGAAACACACAAAAATAGTTATGCATGGTTTATGTATTCACATGATGTCTAGTATGGTAGGAAAAATGTGAGTTAAAATAATTGCAATTTCAGTGAGAAGTAAGTGCCACAAAAATAAATAAGTAGTTTTTTTCTAAGGAAGAAATGGATGCTAGAAAATGTCTTAGACTCTCAGTGATGGAGCCTTTGCCTAACAAGCAGGGGTAATGGGTTTGACTCTGAACACCTTCAAAAAAAAAAAAACAGGGAGTTGTGGGTGAGGTGAGGGGTGAGAGAGAGAAAGAGAGGGGGATGCTGGAGGGAGGTAGGGACAGAGGGAGAGAGGGAGAGGGAGGAAGGGAAGAAGAAAGGATGGGATTGGGAGAGGGAGAAAAAGAAAGAGTGGAAGGAGAGGGGGAAAGGAGAGAGAGAGAGAGAGAGAGAGAGAGAGAGAGAGAGAGAGAGAATGTTCCAAAAAAGTGCAAGTCAGCCATGCAAAACTATACAGAAAAAGCATTCTAGGTAGAGGGAGCAAGACAAGGAAAGGCTAAAAGGAACCAAACTTTGGAGAATATGCATAAAACATGAAGGCAAGACCTAGGCTCATCTCTCTGGAAGCACAGCAAAGGGAAAAGGGGCCATCAGACAGAAATGCAGCTTGGTATGTGAATGCATTCAGTTCCTGGCTCCAGAGGCAGATGGAATTCTGGAGGCTGAGAACATGCAATCAGGTACAGACGTGATGAGCTCTGAAGGTTTTATTGGGGTGGCCATACCATGTGCCCACTCAGCAGTGGCAGCCACATCACTATTTATCAGGACGTATCTCCAACATTAGTAGACTTAGTGAGGTGGACTAAGTGAGGTCCTCAGTAAATGGATATGTTTCCATTTCAATCCTTCCGTCTTACATCCATTCTCTGTGACATTTAGAGCTTTGAAGAATGTCCGACATGCATGAGGCCTCCCGGTGCACTAATTTGATAGGTGAGGAAGTTAAATGATTCCATGTGCTCAAAATAAAGACCTAACTGTCCTAAATACATACTTACATAAACATAAATTTGTATTTTTTTATTTCTTCGCCCAGCATGATGTTGTTAGAATGGCGTTGTTTTATACATCATTAAATAATGATATTTATCCCACAGAGTTAAGCCACATTAATTGCATTTCTCATTTTTCTCTAGAAACAATACAAAAATATTCATAATCATTTAAAGTTGCTGGGCATCATATCCAAATTCAGTTGGTGTCTCAGATCACATTAACCATCTAGTTTCACTGCTTGGATAATAAATCTTTAGGTTCCTGTCCATTTAATTCAGTTCTTTTGGGGGACACGTCCGGTTGTCTGTAACATGGAAGGGGTGTTTTTAAATACCTTCTAAATTGTGTTAAAGTAAGCATGGTTGGGAGGCACTAAAGCCCAAGGAACTGTATTAGGGTCGCAGCACTGAGAATCACTGCAAGGATCAACATCCATGTCTGCCAATCTGCACGGATTGGCTGTGGTCAGGGTTAAATTCAAGTTAAAGTTCACGTGCAGCTGTGGAAGGGGGTGACTGTGCCCTCGTAATTAGCAGGGCGCAGCTCAAACCTCATTAATACACAGGTGGTCAGCATCATGGATTCCAAGCGCAAGCTGATCTGTGCTGACCATACATGAATTATAAACCCACGGGCTAAGCGCAAGGCTTGTAGCAAAGTGTCATTTATGCCCCTTGAATTTAAAGACACTTGGGCCTGGGAGTCAGCAGAATTCAGCGTTGTCCCAATTTGGCCATCAAATATGCAAAATATCTTCCCTACTCGAGTTCTTCTGTGTGAAATGATTTTGACATTAAGATAACTAGCTGTAATGCTCTAACATTGAAAACGCACGGAAGATGCATTTCTACGTGCGTTGCCTCCAAGGGTCTGATAGTACTCACTGTGAGTGTGTGGTCAGCGACCGTGTAAATGCAAAAGCAAGAGTCTCACAGAAAATGTGTTCCTTCGAAATACGCCCAAGGAATGGAATTAATGTTTTCTAAGCAGCTTGTTGGTTTAACTAACATTACGATGACCTAGGTTCTAACTTACAGGCTTCCCAACTCTTCTCTGTCAGGAAAGTTCACACTAGTGTTTTACAAATAATTTTAATGCCTTTGGCTGGAGAAGATAATTTAGTCCATGATCCAAATGGAAATAGTTTTGAAAAAAAGAAAGGAAAGGCCTGCTATTGGCAATAATGAGCAGAGCAGCAGAAACATGGCAGGACAAATCAAATCTGGTTATAAAATGAAAACATTCAAAAAGCCTGGTAAGGAGGCTTCGTTTGTTTGTGGATGCAATGTCGCTCTCATTAGCAAAGGTTATCTTGCAGCTCCAGTCTGTAGCTTCTTATTAACAGAATGCAAAGTGAATATACATACTAAATTAAACATTTCACCTCTTCAGGGCCGTGTCTGACAACTGTGTTTATCCATGCATTCACTCAATTCAACAGGCATTTATTAAGCGTTGCTGTGTAGAAGGCAGTTTCATTTGGGATAGCATAGGGAAAGTCGATATTTTCAGAAGCAGATTTACATGTTTTATTGAATCATGGAAGTGTAGATTGCAAAGAAGATAAATAACAGCACTCATATTTTTGGCTGAGTCAGAATGTTCTTCCTTCAGAATACATGTGCACTGTGTGGGTCACTCTTTCCCAGTGCTGCAGTGTCTGCTACACGGGACTGGCGGAAGCTCCCTGAGTTTTTCTTTGGTTGCTGTTGCCCAAATGTGACAGGTTATGGACCCGAATAATGATACTTGGTTTCATTCTTGGGCTCAGTCCAGGTTTTAAAGTTCTGATTCTATCCAGTCTCAGATCTGAAGTTCTGTTTGAAGCTCTAGATTCAAAATCCAAGAAATCCCAGATGAAGGCAGTGGGTGGGGGAGGCATTTAGCTAGTAGGTGCAGGTAGGGGGTCTGCCTCTGGACTTGTCTTAAAATGGACACAGGGTTTGACTGCACGAAGGTAACAGAGGCAGAGCTAGGGTTATCCTGGCACTGCTCATGGATTACCGGAAGTCTGTGTGGGAGAGAAGCAGGCTGGAGGAAAGCCAAGACAGGTAACCAGTGGTTCTAAGAGTACTCGGAGAGACCAGAATGGAAGAAGGGACGGAGGGCACAGCTAGCCTACCTGGGCTCCAGATAACTGTGGCATTTGGGGAGTCTGTGTTAGAAAATGGATCTGCGGGTCATCGGGAGCAAAGAGGAATGAAAATGGACTAGGAGAAATTGTTGAAGAAGAAAGCAAGGAAGAGCTAGGTGGATCCTGCATTCTTACTACAAGGCTGAGTCCCAAAGGAATGGAGGTGGGCTGACAGGAAGGAGTTTATGTACAACTAATTTATAATAGTCCCAAACTTGGAACAATGCCAATGTCCGTGAACCAGCAAGTGAATAAATGAATGGCATATTCCTGCAGTGAGTTCTTCCTCAACAATTGAAGGGAAAATACTCTCGACGCTCGCCACAATGTGGACAGACAAACACGTACTGCAGAGTGAAGGAAACCAGACAGTTAAGGCCACATATTGCATGATTCTACTACATGAGATTCCTGTACAAAGCAGACCTGCAGAGGCAGAAATCAGATTAGCGGTTACTGGAGCTGCAGATAAGAACAGAACTGGCTGGATCCTGGCAAGAGAGAGTTTCCTGGTTGATGGACGTGCCCCAATGATGATTCTATAACAGTGTCGGTTTACTGAAAATAAGAAATCATACATTTAAAGCAATAAGACACATGCCTCGTATACTGCTAGAATTCATAATAGTGCCTGTCTGTTTTGAGGTTCAGGATTTCTGAGTTCCTAGTCTGCTAAAATTGTGATCCTGCTCCCATGTAAAGGAAAGGTAAGAACTAGACTAACTGTAGATCCATTTAGGGAAGATGGTGGGGTAGAAGGAGAAAGAAAAACTTTAGTTCTTGTCCTGGGAGAAAATGATGCAATACTTTTTAGAAATATATAAAATAATTTTCAAAAAACTATTTTTTTAATTTTTAGCATGCTTTTACTGTGACTCAAAAATCCTTTCTCGGGTATTCCTACTGAATAATTGAACATTGCATCCTGAAAGTCTCCTGCTACAATTCTTATTGTTATTCATTGTTGACATTAAATACTAGAAAAATCATGCAACCATTAGATAAAGCAAAACAAATGTTTGTTTACTGCCTCCTCGGGTCATCCTAGAGAGGGAAAACTCCACTGTAGGTGACAAAAGAGTAGGCGGTCAATGTCGGTGAGAAGCTGCCGTGCTTCCTTCCTTCACGTGACCCCTACTGTCTTAAAAAACCTTCCCAGGAATAATTTAATGTCTGAAATAATAGTGACTTTCGATATTTCTGTGATGCATTCTAACGACAAAGTGTTCTCATATGCAACCTTTGTTTGTGCAGGAGAAGCATGAAACACTTCATCTCCCATTGCCGTGACGGAACTGAAGCGACAAGCTGTCAAACAACTTTCCAAACTCAAAGAGATCCTAAGAAAGGGAGCAGGGCTGTGGACCCGATGCATCCTCTCCTCGTGTGGCTATTCCCTCACTGTGGTGTCAGGGGGCTTCCCACACTGTTGAGTGATCTCACCCACTGGAAGGATTAACTTTGCTTGGAGTTTAAAAGTAGGGTCTAAAGTCTCTGTTTTGGAAAAAGATCTTCTAAATATAAAAACGAGAAATGAATAAAAGTCTTAATGCTAACCTCATAATTTTGAAACTACTTACATATTCACACATAAGCATAATGTGATTTACGATTAAGTTAGATTGTATAAGGAAGGAAAATTAAAATATCACCTTAGATATTATTACATGATAAGTTAGAAGACTAGAAGGGTTTTTTTCTGTAAGTACCTATTATTACAAGGAAGCTCATTCTGAAAGAGTATAGCAAGGGCTTTTTTAATCTTAATAATTAAATTTTAAAAGGACACTGAGAACAAAGTTCCTAAAAAATGCCATTGATGTAGAGAGCTTAGAATATTGTAGTAGAAGTGTCAACTCTTAGGCCATTCTTAGCCCCTTAATAGCCATTTATCGTCACCCCAGTACATAGCATCTATGCGAACATTGTGTCACTAATTCAGAATGTATAAGCAGACCTCTAACTCCCAACCAATCAAAGAGCTAAGAATACCATCTGATAGCATCTGAGGAGTATTAAAAAGTTTTTCCCACTTTGCTAAAGTGCACATGCCTAATGTTGCCACTGATGAATTTGATTATCACCTTGATTTATGACTTCCTATGCCCCAATACTATAAAAATTTCATGTCTCACACTGGAACATGGAATTTGACCTAACCTAAATCTATGGTCCAGTGCCACAGTCATTCATAATTAGCTCCAGAAAAATCGTTGAGGGGAGACTTGTGTTTTGTATTAACAACACATGTGTACATAGATGATTTTTACACTGATACATATTTTATTTCATTGATTCATATACATTACATAAGTATCTAGTGTACAAAAATATCTTTAATTTTTTAAATGCTATCACAAATATCATACACATACATATCTACTTATAAAATCTTTGTATACGTTGTATACGATATGCCATTTGAAGTAGAGACCACCCATAGTTGGAACTCAGCTCTAGTTGACAAAGTGAGGTTAGTGAAATCATCCATAATGGGGTCCCAACTCCTGGTCACCATCTGAGGTTTAAGAATCCACCCATCCTAGACGCACAGAGGCGCAGCGGCGGCGGCGCCAGACGCACAGAGGCGCAGCGGCGGCGGCGCCAGACGCACAGAGGCGCAGCGGCGGCGGCGCCAGACGCACAGAGGCGCAGCGGCGGCGGCGCCAGACGCACAGAGGCGCAGCGGCGGCGGCGCCAGACGCACAGAGGCGCAGCGGCGGCGGCGCCAGACGCACAGAGGCGCAGCGGCGGCGGCGCCAGACGCACAGAGGCGCAGCGGCGGCGGCGCCAGACGCACAGAGGCGCAGCGGCGGCGGCGCCAGACGCACAGAGGCGCAGCGGCGGCGGCGCCAGACGCACAGAGGCGCAGCGGCGGCGGCGCCAGACGCACAGAGGCGCAGCGGCGGCGGCGCCAGACGCACAGAGGCGCAGCGGCGGCGGCGCCAGACGCACAGAGGCGCAGCGGCGGCGGCGCCAGACGCACAGAGGCGCAGCGGCGGCGGCGCCAGACGCGGCGCAGCGGCGGCGGCAGCACGGCGGCGGCGCCAGACGCGGCTGAGCGGTGGCCAGACCCAAGCAGCTGGGACAGGCTGCAATAAGGAGAGCAGATCGCCCTACTACAATTGAATCAAAGAGGTAGGCCTTTGGTTGGCCAGGTCACTGGCACAAGGGGAGCCTGGTCCTGTCCTGAAGATCCTTCGGAGGGGTGAGAGGGTTCTTGGCCTGCAGCAGGAACCACAAAAGAGAGTGAGGGCATTTTGTAAGCGGAGCCCTTGGCCAGCAGGGAAACCTGATCCGGTTTCTAAAGGATCCATTGGATAGGATCAATAGGAGGAGATGGGCAGGCGCCAAGGCAAGAACTCACCCAATAATCCGAAAAACAACATGAAAACATCAGAACCCAATGATCTTACAACAGAAGTATTTGAACAACCTAACACAGAAGAAGTGGAAAAAATCGACTTTATGAAGATAATAGAGTCCCTTAAACAACATGTAAAAAATGCCCTTATAGAAATGGATGAGAAGTACAACAAAAAGTTTGAAGAAATGAGTAAATACGTACATGATACCCTGGGAAACCAAGAAAAAACCATCAAACAGGTAATGGAAACAGTTCAAGAATTGAAAACTGAAATGAAGGCAAAGAAGAAAATACAAACTGAGGACCAGCTGGATATGGAAAATCTAGGCCAACGAGCTGAGTCTACAGAAACAAGCATAATCAATAGAATCCAAGAGCTAGAAGAAAGACTCTCAGATGCTGAGGACACCATAGAGAAAATAAACGAACAGATCAAAGAAAACAGCAAAGCCAACAAATTCTCAACACAAAACATTCAGGAACTATGGGACACAATAAAAAAACCAAACCTAAGAATAATAGGAATAGAAGAAGGAGAAGAGTCACAGCTCAAAGGCTCAGAAAATATTTTCAACAAAATTATGGAAGAAAACTTTCCCAACTTAAAGAAAGATATTCATTTAAATATTCAAGAAGCATACAGAACACCAAACAGACTGGATCAAAGAAAAACATCTCCTCGCCATATAATAATCAAAACACAAAATATACAGGTTAAAGAAAGAATATTAAGAGCTGCAAAAGAAAAAGGGCAAGTAACTTATAAAGGTAAACCGATCAGACTTACACCTGACTTCTCGATGGAAACTATGAAAGCCAGAAGGTCCTGGATAGAGGTTCTGCAGAAGCTAAGAGACCATGGATGCAAACCCAAACTACTATACCCAGCCAAGCTATCGTTCACTATCAACGGAGAAAACAAGACATTCCAGGATAAGAACAAATTTAAACAATACGTAGCCACAAATCCAGCCCTACAGAAAGTAATAGAAGGAAAATCGCAACCCAAGGAATCCACCACTGCCAACACTGCCTACAATAACCCAGGCATCTAATGGCCCTTCACGAGCACATCTCAAAGAAAGGAGACACACAATCTCTACTACCAAAAGCAATAAGAATAACCGGAGTAAACAACCACTGGTCATTAATATCACTTAATATTAATGGGCTCAATTCACCTATAAAAAGGCACAGGCTAAAAGATTGGATACGAAAACAGGATCCAACATTCTGCTGTTTGCAAGAAACACATCTCAACCACAAAGACAGGCACCTACTCAGAGTAAAGGGATGGGAAAAGGTGTTTCAAGCAAATGGTCCTAAGAAAAAAGCAGGTGTGGCCATACTAATTTCTAACAAAACTGACTTCAAACTAAAATCAATCAGAAGAGACCGAGACGGTCACTTTATACTCATAACAGGAACAATTCATCAGGAGGACGTCTCAATCCTGAATATATACGCCCCCAATATAAAAGCACCTACTTATGTAAAAGAAATATTACTAGAACTCAAGGCAGACATCAAACCACACACACTAGTAGTAGGAGACTTCAACACACCTCTCTCTCCAAGGGACAGGTCAATCAGACAGAAACCTAATAGAGAATTAAGAGAATTATTGGAGGTAATGAAGCAAATGGACTTAACAGACATCTATAGAACATTCCACCCAAATAGGAAAGAATATACCTTCTTCTCTGCAGCTCATGGAACCTTCTCAAAAATTGACCACATACTCGGAAACAAAGGAAACCTCCACAGATACAAAAAAATCTCAGTGTCCACCTGTGTCTTATCAGATCATCACGGATTAAAGTTAGAAGGCAACAACCACGCTGCCCCCAAAAAACCGACAAACTCATGGAAACTGAACAGTCAACTACTGAACCACGCCTGGGTCAAGGAAGAAATCAAGAAAGAAATTAAAGTCTTCCTTGAATTTAATGAAAATAAAGGGACAACATACTCAAACCTATGGGACACAATGAAAGCAGTGCTAAGAGGAAAGTTCATAGCACTAAGTGCCCACTTAAAGAAAACGGAGAATGCATACATTGGGGACTTAAAAACACACCTGAAAGCTCTAGAAAAAAAAGAAGCAGACGCGCCCAGGAGAAGTAGAAGACTGGAAATAATAAAACTGAGGGCTGAAATCAACAAAATAGAAACACAGAAAACAGTCCAAAGAATCAATGAAACAAAAAGCTGGTTCTTGGAGAAAATCAACAAGATCGACAAACCCCTATCCAAACTAATTAAACGACAGAGAGAGAACACGCAAATAAATAAGATCAGAAATGAAAAGGGGGACATAACCACAGACACAGAGGAAATTCAGAGAATCATTAGATCTTACTACAAAAGCCTGTATGCCACAAAACTGGAAAATACAAAAGAAATGGACATTTTTTTAAATAAGTATCATATACCAAAGCTAAACCAAGACCAGGTGAATGATCTAAATAGACCGGTTTCTCGCGAAGAATTAGAAATGGTTATCAAAAATCTCCCTTCGAAAAAAAGCCCAGGACCAGATGGTTTCAATGCAGAATTCTACCAGAACTTCCAAGAAGAATTAATACCTATACTCCTTAAGGTATTTCACAATATAGAATCAGAAGAGTCATTGCCAAATTCCTTTTATGAAGCTACAGTTACCCTGATACCAAAACCACAAAAAGACCCAACCAAGAAAGAGAATTACAGACCGATCTCACTCATGAACATCGACGCAAAAATCTTCAATAAAATAATGGCAAACCGAATCCAAGAACACATAAGAAAAATTATCCATTATGATCAAGTAGGCTTCATCCCAGAGATGCAGGGCTGGTTCAACATACGCAAATCTATCAATGTAATCCACCATATAAATAAACTGAAAGAAAAAAACCATATGATCATTTCACTAGATGCGGAAAAAGCATTCGACAAAATTCAACACCCCTTTATGATAAAGGTCTTGGAGAGAATAGGGATACAAGGGTCATACCTAAATATAATAAAAGCTATTTACAGCAAGCCAACAGCTAACATTAAATTGAACGGAGAAAAACTCAAAGCCATCCCACTAAAATCAGGAACACGACAAGGATGTCCACTCTCGCCATACCTCTTCAATATAGTGCTTGAAATTCTAGCAATAGCAATAAGACAACATAAGGAGATCAAGGGGATTCGTATTGGAAAGGAAGAAGTTAAGCTTTCGTTATTTGCAGATGATATGATAGTGTACATAAGCGACCCCAAAAATTCTACCAAAGAACTCCTACAGCTGATAAACAGCTTTAGTAACGTGGCAGGATACAAGATCAACTCCAAAAAATCAGTTGCCTTCCTATACACCAAGGATAAGGAAGCAGAGAGGGAAATCAGAGAAGCATCACCTTTCACGATAGCCACAAATAGCATAAAATACCTTGGGGTAACCCTGACCAAGGAAGTGAAAGATCTACTTGACAAGAACTATAAGTCTTTGAAGAAAGAAATTGAAGAAGACACCAGAAAATGGAAAGACCTCCCTTGCTCTTGGATTGGGAGGACCAACATAGTAAAAATGGCAATTCTACCAAAAGCAATCTATAGATTCAATGCAATCCCCATCAAAATCCCATCAAAATTCTTCACAGATCTGGAGAAGACAATAATCAACTTTATATGGAAAAACAAAAAACCCAGGATAGCCAAAACAATCTTATACAATAAAGGATTGTCTGGAGGCATTACCATCCCTGACTTCAAACTCTATTACAGAGCTACAGTATTGAAAACAGCTTGGTATTGGCATAAAAACAGAGAAGTCGACCAATGGAATCGAATAGAAGACCCTGACATTAACCCACAAACCTATGAACACCTGATCTTCGATAAAGGAGCTAAAAGTATACAATGGAAAAAAGAGAGCATCTTCAACAAATGGTGCTGGCAAAACTGGATGTCAATCTGTAGAAGAATGAAAATAGATCCATATCTATCACCATGCACAAAACTCAAATCCAAATGGATTAAAGACCTCAATATCAGTCCGAACACACTGAACCTGATAGAAGAGAAAGTGGGAAGTACTCTACAGCACATGGGCACAGGAGACCACTTCCTATGTATAACCCCAGCAGCACAGACACTAAGGGCATCATTGAATAAATGGGACTTCCTGAGGCTGAGAAGCTTCTGTAAAGCAAAGGACACTGTCACTAAGACAAAAAGACAACCCACTGACTGGGAGAAGATCTTCACCAACCCTGCAACTGACAAAGGTTTGATCTCCAAAATATATAAAGAACTCAAGAAACTAGACCGTAAAAGGCTAATCAACCCAATTATAAAATGGGGCACTGATCTGAACAGAGAATTCTCAACAGAAGAACTTCAAATGGCCAAAAGACACTTAAGGTCATGCTCAACTTCCTTAGCGATCAGGGAAATGCAAATCAAGACAACTTTAAGATACCACCTTACACCTGTCAGAATGGCTAAAATCAAAAACACCAATGATAGCCTTTGCTGGAGAGGTTGTGGAGAAAGGGGTACACTCACCCATTGCTGGTGGGAATGCAAACTTGTGCAACCACTCTGGAAAGCAGTGTTTCGGTTTCTCAGGAAATTCGGGATCAACCTACCCCTGGATCCAGCAATACCACTCTTGGGAATATACCCAAGAGAGGCCCTATCATACAACAAAAGTATATGCTCAACTATGTTCATGGCAGCATTGTTTGTAATAGCCAGAACCTGGAAACAACCTAGATGCCCTTCAACGGAAGAATGGATGAAGAAAGTATGGAATATATACATATTAGAGTATTACTCAGCAGTAAAAAACAAGGACTTCTTGAATTTTGCATACAAATGGATGGAAATAGAAAACACTATCTTGAGTGAGGTAAGCCAGACCCAAAAAGAGGAACATGGGATGTACTCACTCATATTTGGTTTCTAGCCATAAATAAAGGACATTGAGTCTATAATTCATGTTCCTAGAGAAGCTAAATAAGGTGAATCCAAAGACAAACACATAGGCATCCTCAGGAATATTAACCTTCATCAGGCGATGAAAGGAGACAGAGACAGAGACCCACACGGGAGCACCGGACAGAAATCTCAAGGTCCAAATCAGGAGCAGAAGGAGACGGAGCACGAGCAAGGAACTCAGGACCACGAGGGGTGCACCCACACTCTAAGACAATGGGGATGTTCTATTGGGATCTCACCAAGGCCAGCTGGCCTAGGTCTGAAAAAGCATGGGATAAATCCAGACTAGCTGAACATAGCGGACAATGAGGAATACTGAGAACTCAAGAACAATTGCAGTGGGTTTTTGATCCTACTGCACGTACTGGCTTTGTGGGAGCCTAGGCAGTTTGAATGCTCACCTTAGGAGACCTGGATAGAGGTGGGCAGTCCTTGGGCTTCCCACAGGTCAGGGAACCCTGATTGCTCTTCGAGCAGATGAGGGGGGGGGGGGGGACTTGATCGGGGGAGGGGGAGGGAAATGGGAAGCGGTTGTGGGGAGAGGCAGAAATTCTTAATAAATAAATAAATTAAAATAAAAAAAAAAAAAAAAAAAAAAAAGAATCCACCCATCCTAGGTCATCTGACCAGGTAGGGAAACATCAAATAATCTAAATGGTCCCACTTTCAGTCTTTACTCAGCTCTTGTTCGTTTCTGTAACCTTTCCTCGTTTATATATTACCCAAGGTCAAAGCAGCCCACACCTGGACTCTTCACACCTCTATGTTCTTTTCCTTTCTCTCCATATCCTATCATTCTTCTTTGACCTCTCCTAGAGAACACAGGCTGCCTGAGTTTCTAGTCTCTGTTATGCAGACTCCCAAGAGGTGAGATTGGTCTACATTGTTTGAGTGCTCAGCTTTACCTTACTCCTTCCAATCTGCCTTTAACCAAAGCTTCTACATCCCAACCCACTCACGGTCTTCACTGTTTCTACGTTACCCCTTCTATTACATCTCCTCTAGGTCTCGTCTAGCAGTCTTACACTAATCACTTATCCCACTGTGATTTCTGCTCTCTCCACTTTCTCCACTCACACCTGGAATCACTCTCATAGCATTATATACAAAGTACAGCTGGTGTCCCTTCATTCCTCAAACAAATGATTCTTAAAAAAATGACTGTTCTGTGAACGGATACTAATTTCACGGAGAGTTTGCTGCTGGACAGAGACTGGAGCAGTAGAGAGTCGTTATGTCTTATAGAGCTCTGTGGGCAGAAGAATATGATGCCTGAACAGCAGTCTTAAAGGTGAAAATATCACATTGTCCCCATATAACCTGGTCTTGCCTGTGCAATATATATATCCTAAAAGTAGAAAGGCTGCCTGAATTAAATAACAAAAACACAAACATATTAGCCAGTATTCTAAATCCAGATCCATACATCCCCCACAAAAGCAACAGGAGCATGAAAAACCAGGACAATTTGTCTCATCCAAAAAGACCAACCCCACAGTAACACCTCCCAATGAGAATGGCCTAGATGAAAATCAAGACACATGATTTAAAACACACTTCAAACCAAATCTTGTCAGAAAAGATAAAAATCTCCAGTCCTCTGCTGATCAAAGGAAAAACCATCCAGAGGAAATTACAGTTCTAAGTATAAACACAGCAAGCACAGGTTTGCCCAAGTTCATAAAACAAACGGTACTAGATAAATCACAGATATTACCAACACAGTAATAATCATGACTTCACCAACCAAACAAAAAGAAGAGAAAAACTGGAATTAAATCACACTGTAGATTGAAAGGCCTAACAGACATCTACAGAACATTCCACCCGAGAGTTACACAACGCACATTCCTATCGATGGCCCACGAGAACTTTCTGTAAAATACATCACATGGTAGGACACAAATCAAGTCTTAACAAAGAATTTTTTAAAAAAGAAATACCCTGCATCCTATACAATCACAATAGAATTAGGCCAGAAGTAAATAACAAAATAAATTACAGAAAACACAAAATGTGTGCAGATTAAAAAATATGCTATTAAATGATGAATGATTCTCTGAAGAGAACAAGAGGAAATTTAAAAATTCCTAAAATCTGGGGCTGAGAGATGGTTCAGGGGTTAAACTGTTTACCGTGAGAACTGGGAGTCAGATCACCAGAAGCCACATAAATCTAAAATGGGCAGGATGGCCCACCTATAATCCAGTCCTCAAAATGTAGAAACAAGGGATCCCTAGAGCAGATTAGTCAGCAAAATTAGTCATACTGGTGAACTCTATTAGCCAGAGAGAACCTATTCCAGTGGATAAGGTATAAGAGCAATCGACAATGATTCATGACATCAACCTAAGTTCTCCCCATGTATACATGCAAAACTTGCATAAACGGACATGCCTATAGCACACATACAAAAACACATGGAAATTGAAATTTCTAGGCAAGAATGAAAATGAAGACACAACATACCAAAACATACGGGTACAATGAAAGCAGTCCTAAGATAGCAGTATAAAGTTCTAAGTACCTAATTTAAAATCAAAATGATTCCAGACAGATGAAATGGTTCAGGGTTTAGGAGAACATACTGTTCTTCCAAAAGAATGAGCCATATCGAATGACTCACTACCGCCTGCAACTCCAGCTCCGGAGAAATCCCATGACATTGACACTCACGTGCACATACTCCTACAGACACATACATACACGCTGGGCCTCTCAACATTCTTCATGTAAAAGGTATGGCTTGTGAAGGCCCATTCCTCCTTGAGGGACTATGGGCAGCTAAGGGCTGCTGGGAAACAAAGCTACATTTCCTGATGTGTTATAGCCACTGATAAGTTACCCTTTTTCCAGCAAATACCCTCTCATATATGATATAGCCTGAAACTAATTATAGTCCTCTGTTCTCTCTCTCTCTCTCTCTCTCTCTCTCTCTCTCTCTCTCTCTTTCGACTTGAGAAAGTTGAGATTAGGGGCTGCAGTGGGAAAGAAGAAAAGTGAGACAGAGTAAGAGCTGGAAAATGACTAAAATTGATTATATAAATATATGAAACTATCAGGAAGTAAGTAAGGATGGATGGAAGGATAGAATCAGGGTAGGAAAGGCGGGAGGGAAAGGAAAGAAGAGCAAAGGAAACCTTTGCTCCAGTGAAATTGTATAGGATGACTCATCCAACTACTTAGCTCTGAAGAAACGATATTAATATGTATATATTCATGAGGGGTGCACCCACACACTGAGACAATGGGGATGTTCTACTGGGAACTCACCAAGACCAGCTGGCCTGGGTCTGGAAAAGCCTGGGATAAAACCGGGCTCTCTGAACATAACGGACAATGAGGACTACTGAGAACTCAAGAACAATGGCACTGGGTTTCTGATCCTACTGCACGTACTGGCTTTGTGGGAGCCTAGGCAGTTTGGATGCTCAACTTACTAGACCTGGATGGAGGTGGGGGGTTCCTTGGACTTCCCACAGAACAGGGAACCCTGATTGCTTTTCGGGCTGGGGGGGGGACTTAATTAGGGGAGGGGGAGGGAAATGGGAGGCGGTGGCTGGGAAGTGACAGAAATCTTTAATAAATAAATAAATTTAAAAAAAAGAAACGATATTAAGTTAAATTGAGTCTCTTTACTTATATCCTTTGTATCTTGAAGACCCAGTAGCAAAATATGAACCAGGATAAGTTTGTTCTGATTCCTTCTACCCACTTTCAGAATTCTTTTCTGCTCTGCAGCATTTTATTTTCCCTAGGTATATACAGTGAAAATATTTAGACAGATCATTACAGTCTTACATCTCGTTTGAACTGTTGAGACTCTCCTGATGGGGGGTGGTTCATGGGCCCACCTTTGAGAAAGGCTAATGGTGGTGATTTTAAAAGAAGATGCTCAGGCAAGGCATATAGTTCTGCATCTTCTCTGATGAAAAACTGATGTCATTACTCTGCCATTTTAATTAATACGTGCTTATTGATCACAATTATAATGAAGGAAACAAGCTAGAAAAGACCATGTTGGAAAATGAAAATGTTACTAAATCTCTGTTCCTTGAGATTTGAAAACAAATACACACGGGGTCTGGCAAGACACTACTGCCTCTAATAGAAACTACTCAAGAGAAATCCCACACCATCTCCTTTATGCTGAGTCCATTACAGCAGAGTTTCAGGCCAAAAAGACAAAAGAGGTTCACAGTTACCTACTTAGAGGGTAAAATGGTTAACCACGGTAAGACTAGAAGTTCATGGTAAATTTCTAAGATTTTTGTCTATTGGATGAATATATACATAATTTATTCAATACAATCCAAGTAGATGGAATCACTTCGTCACACTGGCCAGAACACCAAATATAGACTAACATAAACAATGTTATTTTTTTCAAATTATTTTACCCAAACAATTGGGAATCCAAAAGCTCTGATCATACAGAATCCCTCAGAAATTCTGATTTGTAATCAGCCTCAGACATTCTGTGTTGTGAAGCCACTGTACTGAGATAGAGCAGAATCTTCCTATTAATTCCTTCTTCTCTGTGAATGCAAGTTCTCCATATGTCCCTAGCCCCCACAGAAGAATGTTGCCACATTTCAAGATTGCCCATTAGTGAGTATCTTCTTTTTAAAAACATTCACAAAGGAAACAGTGAATCTCAGAGCCATTTGTGGAAGCTGAACCTATGCGCTAAATCAGGAATAGGAACCTGCTGGAAATATCAGCTCAATTGTGCTCTTTAGCAAAACCCCAACAGCATATGTTGTGTTTACACTGACTTCTGAACTCATTTAAAGTGTTAGTTCCTGTGCTAGACTGGATTTGGAAACGTAGTACAAGAAAAGGAGCCTTAGAAAAGCAGAATTCATCCCATGGGGAATCTCTATCTATTATAACAAAGACACCCACAGGAAGAAAACTGCTAGAAATGAGTACCTTTCTACAAATCTAACATAAACAAGATGCTCAACGCCATACAACCACCTCACACTCTCTGGACTACGCTACCCAACAAGTTGGAGACCACTACATGTTAACTAAGATGAGACAAAATTAAATATACAAGGTTTCAATCCTGATGGCCATGTCTCAGGTGCTCCAAAGCCACTGGGCTTGTGGTAATGAAAAGCACAGGAAAAAAATAATCTTTCAAAATTGAAGACATTTCTACAGGACAACACAGCTCTGAAGTTCTGTAATGAGGATGAAAATGAGAAAGAGTAGGGGTAAGGAGAAGAGAAGAAAAGAGGGAGAGGTGGAGGAAAAACAGGAAAGGACAGGAGACCCAGAGAGACCCCGAGAGAGAGGCAAGTGCATTTAATAGAATCATGGACCGCAGCACATCATTCATAAGTTTATTCTATGAGATAAAGCAATGAACACCAGGGACTACCAACCAGCATTATCAAATCAAGGAAGGAGCTTATGATGAAGGTGGTGGCCAATGGTTAGGACCATTGCACTGATGTGGGATTCCCCTCTGTGTGCTGTGAATACCATTGGTTAATAAAGAGACTGTCTTGGGCCTGCACAGGGAATAGAGGTAGACTGGGAAAACTAACCTGAACGCTGGGAGAAGGAGGGCAGAGTCAAGAGAAGTTATGTACCCCTGCCGGACACAGACACCGTAACTATACCCAGTAAGCCACAGCCTCGTGCCAATAAACAGATTACTAGAAATGGGTAAAATTAAGATGTAAAAGTTGGCCAATCAGAAGCTAGAGCTAATGGGCCAAGCAGTGATTTAAATAATATAGCTTCTGTGTGATTATTTTGGGTCTGAGCTGCCAGGCAGCCAGAATAAACAGACGGCCTTCCTCACCACATTGCACAGAGAAGAAATGGACTACTAATTGTCAACCAGGAGCTGCATATCATTCCACGGGATTTGGCTCTCTAGATCAAATAACATTATTTTCTGTGTATAGACACATGCATGACACAGAGGAATGGCAATGGGCTTGTGAAGTAGATATAAAATCATACTAATTTTCTCATTTCATCCTTTGCATATTTAAAAATTCTATAAAATTCTAATCCTATTTTCAGTATTGAAAATATCAAATGATTACATGAAAACTTTATAACTGATTCCAGTGTATTTTGGAGTTTTGAATTTTCTAGTGCAAATTATTATTTGGGTAAAAGTTTCCTTTAATAAGCCTAAGTATAAATATTTACAGACATAATTTCATAAACACCCTTTGCTCAATTGCTCTGAAACTCCGGACATGAAATCCCAAGAAAAGATTCTTCTAGCTGAGCACAATAGGATGTAAACCAAAGACAAACAGTCAAGACCTAAAAAACAAATGAGAGAAATGCACTGTGCAGAAACAAGAATCTGCCTGTGTTCCCAGCAAGACCCTTAAGAGAGTGAGGTACCCTTAAAGGTAGGGATTTTCTGGGCTAACTAAGAATCTTCCCATCCAGAACTGGTAGCTCGTATTAGCGGGAATATTGGCTGCATGCGGCTCTAAGCAAGGTTGATGGTTACATTCTTCAGCAGGGGAAAGTTCCGGCTTATCTTCCTAGTTAGCTTGGAAGTGACATCATTAAGGCTGCGTTATCTCCCTCGGGGATCTTCAGCCTCTACCTCAGTCGGCACACTTCAGTTTTTACGGCATCATTTGTTTCCCGGCATCTCAATTTTCCTCTCCACGGACTCATGAGATTTAATCACACGTGTAACAAAAGCCTTATGTTCTATTTCCTCTTTTTCTAGGGCTCCAATTTCACATCTGTGCTGCCTGCCCAGATTTAATTCACTTGTCTAACTCATCGAGATGTGAGACGTGTTTCATTCCTTCTTCCTTGATGATCTTACTTCCTGCTCTCTTTTCAGACTACAGACCTCCAGCCCCGTGGCAGTCACCAAGGCCTCCATCCTGGGCAATTTTCTCTTCAACGCTTTTTGTTTACTTGTCTACATATTTCAGATTATTTCAGTCTAATGTATTTATATATAGCCTGAGTTACTGATATTGCAGAAAGTCTTGCAGTCAACCATCATCATCAAGTAATGTGAGCCTCCCTCCCCTGTTGAAATGTCCACAGTCTAACTTACAAGTGACTCCAAATAGGCTTTTGTCCATCTGTGAATCTTCTGTCTTCACTGAGTCTAACCGGAGTCATTCAGCAGGGGTTGGTATATGATCACATAACATAAGGACAACAGTCAGGCCTGAAGTTTTTAGAGGCAAAACCACTATTCTTTTTTTTCACATAACCTTCCTAGGGAAAGTTCACTAAAGAATGTCCTCATAGCCAACAGAAAAACAGGAGAATGGATCAACATTTCCAGTTTCCCAGAATTGAAGCAATGGACTAAATTACTCATGTTGCAAACCCACCATTCTTTACATCCTATAATCCCCCTCCTTCTACGGCAAACTGAGTCTTAGGCTTGGCCCATGGTGTATTTCTCTTGGGCATTGAGGAAGCAACCAGAGATCAACAGCAGACCATCCCCCCACTCCCTGCCTTTCAGACCTTCATAAGAAAAACTGTCTAGTAGCCATGAAGTACAATGGTCATCTTGTCCCTTATTGCCAGGACTACTAAAAAGGACAATCTTGAAAGAAAACCAGTAAAATACATGGGTAAGTATACCCAGGCTCTTGTTGTTGATTGTGCCCATTGATATGTTGGAAGATCATATGTGACAGGAATTTAGGCTTCAAGGTAGTTGTGGTGGATGTCTCTGAGTGTGCACGTAGTGAATAACACAGGAGAGAAAACACAGACATACCTGCCTGACACACACAGCTGTTTATTCACCTGAATTTGCAATAGCTGTGCTATAAAAATATAAAGCCAATGCTGTTGTAAAGTATGTTCTTGAATTTTTTTAATTTCATTTAACATTCCAACCATAGTTCTCTCTCCTACCCCACTCCACACCCTGCCTCAAACCCCCAGCCCACCCCCTATCTATTTCTCCCCGAGGGTAAGGCCTCCTCTGAAGAGTCAACAAGCCTGACTCATTAAGTTGAGGCAGGACCAAGCCCCTACCCTTCATTTAGGCTGAACAAGGCATCCCACCATAGGTAATGGTAACTCCAGAAAGGTAGCTCATGAACCAGGGATAGACCCTGGTCACAGGATGTTACTTTATACTGGCAAGATACTTTATATAACTTGTTCTAAATTCTCTGAGATTTAAAAAAGAAAACCTCCATGAGTCCTCCACAAACCCAAATTGATTCATTATCTTTCCATCTAGTCAACCTTTCCCCAACAACTGAAATTCCCAGCAAGTTCTGAGAGCATATGAACGGAGTATTGATGCTCACAACCAACATCATGTCTGTAAACTGTGTGCGGTCTTGACTGGGAACAGCAGTCACACAAAATGATGGGTTTTTGTGAGGTAGTTCCGTGGTTATTTAAAAGTAACAATGTTATCTCAGAGACCTGGCTAATTTCTTCAGGAAATATGACTTAACAAAAACTGACTATTAATAAGGACTCAAGTTTGTTTGTTTTATTTTTTCAGTGACCCAATTCAAGTCATTACAAGGCAAAGGAAACCAAACAAAAACCTTCATCTCCATGCTGTTTCGAGTTGACGGTCAAAGTCTCATCAGAAATATGCACATTTCAGGCTATGGACTGAACTGGAATTGAAGACTGTCAGGAAATATCTGTACAGACTCATACTGTGTCCCCATGAGCCTGGGACTATGCTGCCAAGCACATTTGAATACTTGGCTCCCAGATAAAAAGGCATTTTAGGAGTAGGCTAAGTTACAAAGATCCACTTCATCATAACTTTTCAAATGTATACACTTTGGGGTTTTTCCTACTCATTCCTCTCTCCATGTAAAGAACTTTACATATAAAATTTACTTTTTAATGTAAATATTATTTTTATTTTGCCTTTTTATCATACAAAGATATGCTATTTTATTACTTATTTCTATATAGCTAGTTACCATAAAACTTACATATTAAATAGGCACTTGATAACAATTTCTGAGCATGAAGATTTGGGCCCAGCTTGTAGTAGTACGAGCAGAGGGCTGCGTACCCGGCACCCGGCTGCCCCCAGGGCTAGCTTTACCGGAAAAAGTTACACGGACACTGTATTCTTTTAATCACTGTTTGGCCCATTTCTATCTAGCCTCTTCTAGGCTAACTCTCGCACCTGGACTAGCCCATTTCTAATATTCTATGTAGCACAGCTAGGTGCGCTTACTGGGAAGATTCTAGCCTACGTCCATCCTGGGTCGGAGCTTCATCGCATATGTCTGCCCAGGAGCCGGGAGCATGACATCTCTCTGCTCCAGAGAGCAGAGCTGTCGAGTCTCTGAGCTCACTTCCTCTTCCTCCCAGCATTCTGTTCTGTTTACTCCACCCACCTATGTTCTAAGCTATGAGCCAAGCAGTTTGTTTATTACTTAACCAATGAAATCAATAGATTGGTATATGACACTCCCACATCAACAGCTGAAGTAGGAAGAACCTCTATTTTAGGGACTCTTGGGAAATTAGTCTGTGACAGCCCAGGGTCCCCCATGGGGCTACAATCAAGCTGTCAGCTGAAGCATTATCGAAATGTTCAACTGAGGCAAGACCCATTGTGCAGCTGATTTGGTTGCTGGTACAAACCAGTTTCTCACTGCACTGATACCTCAGCACAAAGTGGCTGTTATTAGGAGGCTGGTCACATTACCCTCCATATCACTGCAATCCCAGGATTGTATGGGCTACTTCTGTATATTAAGCAAATTGACTCTTTTTCTGCTGCATGTGTAGCAAACATAACTCTCCAACTGGCCATCTGCCTTTTTATTTTGCTGGTGATTTTCCCCACGGGGGGTGGAGTGGGGAAGCTGTATCCAACCCAGCCACGAAACCTTTGACCTACAATTTATCCTGTTTACAAGATGTGCTGGGGTAAAGTTGTCACAAAAACTGTGGGAGTGGCCAAGCAATGACTCATGCTTGAGACTCATGCTACATGAGGATCCCACCCCTGACTTAGAGGGCCAAGAACCAGAGGCAGGACAGTCCAGAGACCTAGCATAGAACAAACACTACTGACAAAAAGTAAAAAAGTCAACCCAATGATTCCTAATGATATTCTGCTATACTTATAGATCGGAGAATAATCGTCATCCAGCAACTGATGGAGACAGATGCAGAGACCCACAACCAAACATTAGGTTATACTGCAGAAGAGTGCAGAAGATTTTAGGAGCCAAACGGGTCAAGGACACCACAAGAAAACCCACAGAATCAATTAACCTGGGCTCATAAGGGCTCGCAGAGATGGAACCAATAATCAGGAAGCCTGTATGGGTCTGGCGTAGACCCTCTACACATATTTTATGGTTGTGTAGCATGGTATTCTTGTGGGACTCCCAAAAGTGAGAACAGGAGCTGTCTCCTACTCTTTAGCCTGCTTTTGGGACCCTTTCCCTCCTACTTGGTTACCTAGTCCAGCCTTAATATGAGGGGAGGTGCCTAGTCTTATTGCAATTTGATATGCCATGTTTGGTTGCTATCCCTGGGAGGCCTGCCCTTTTCTGGAGAAAAACTGGAGGAGGAGTGATTGGGGGAGAGAAGATGCAAGAGGACTTGAGGTGGGGAGAAAAGGAAATCTGCAGTTGGGATGTAATATATGAGAGAAGAATAAATTTAAAAAATTAAAGCTGTGACTAGTCAAATTTATCCAACTTTATTTTTCTTACTCTTAAATTTTGAGTCCTAAATAAAAAGCCCTCTCATACCAAAATTCCAGGTAAATATCCACAAGTTGTAGTCTGGTTTCATTTTTTTACATTTTTATCACTGTCGGCATATCCCACTGTGTGACATGTAACGGCGTAAACAAATGCAGACAGGTTGTAAATATATATATATATATATATATATATATATATATATATATATAGCTTTAATGTAGAAATAGACTTACAGAACCACCGTTCCCGCGGAGACCAGGAAAGCAGAAGCAGCGGCTGGGAGCACGCTCGCCAAATTTATAGGCAGACATTAGCCCGGGGCGAACACGCCCCCCAAGGGGTGGGACTTATCCCTACAGTGACAGATAGACCTAATTTCATGGTTTATGTTTTCAATAGCCAATGTTAACACCACTTTTTAAAGTCCATCTCTTCCCAAAGAATTTTAAAATTCTAAAAACTAAATTTCAATGCATACTTGGATCTCTCCTGGAACTTCCATGTTGTTCCATTTGACCACATAATTATGCTAGCTCTGTGCTTATTTAATCATGGAGGCTTTGACACCTTAGAATTTCATAGTTATTTCCTGATTTTTTTCATATCAGCTTTATCATCAGTTTGCCTAACTCCAGAAAGTCAAGAGAACTAACATCCACGTCACTAACCGCATGTTGAATTGTCTTACTAAAATAGTGAGAATTGGTCACCCTAGTAATGTCTTATCTAAGGAGAGAATGTCATTTAATTTCTTAAAGTTTACAAAGCTTTTGTCATGGAGTTCTTTCATAATTCTTAATATTATTCTCACTTATTATTTTGTTCTACCTTTGTGATACTCCATCCAATATTATAAGAAAATAACCCACCCACTACTGATTTTTGCATCTTAGTTTCAAGCTTTACTATATTCCAAACCACATAGGCATAACAGTTTGCCTGAGTATAGTCTATGCCCATGTGAAAGATTTTAAGTCCATCCAACACTTACAAATAATCTGAATTCTAAAGTCTCTAATTCTTTAGAAAGTCCCGGTTATCAGTTCCTCACCTCAGCTTTTAGGGTGAAGAGAATGTAATGAATAGTGAGCATTGTGAAGTCGCCCAACTGAATTATCAGTGATGGAAACAGGGCTGTCATATACGTCTCAGATCAGCGCTCACTAAAACTGAGTGGTATTTGAAGCGACCATTAGGTTCTAAACAAAACAACAGAAGACTCTCCTTCAGAGAGTGTGACGCCAGGTTGACTACTATATCACAAACCCTATGGAACTAAATAAGTGCATGCACTGCGCAGTGCACAGACAAACAGATGGATAATGCCGATGGGCACCCGGCCATTTATCCATCAGAGTAATGAATGCCACCTCGTACTCATTTGGTCAGGAAGAAAAATCTAAGTAGGCTCTGTCCACCAGCATTAATATTTCTTTCTGATAGATGAAATCAAATCATGAAAGCAAGCAACTTTTATTGATGTTTTCCCCTTTAACTGCTAAATCTACCTTCTGACAGGAAATGAAAAAAATAACAACTAATATCAGAATCAAGTTCTGTAATCGCCAACGATAATTCTCTGAAGCTTAGACGAACACGAAGACCCACATAGGCAATGTGCTTGAAGCGTTGCATAGTTAAAATGAAATCACCTCAAAGTTATTTTTAGTCCCAGTGCATAAGCCAAAGAACACTAAATACAAATCAATTAAGTTGTCACAGGATCTCTCATCTCTGTCCCCATAATGTGAAAACTATGTAAAACTGCTGAGGGTAAAATTACAGCACTATTTCAGAATGTAATTTTTTAATGCAGGCTAAAAGAAAAAGTTTTAGTTGAAGTTAATGTCCTTGAGATCTTTATGTAAACAGGGTTGAAACGTGGTAATGAGGAAGAAGTCACTAAATTTACATAGAGTTATGTTCATTTCCTTCACACGGAGAAGCGGAAGCGTGAAGACTTTCCCCTTTGCTTAGCTCCTTATGCGACTGCCACTTGTATATTCAGCGACCAACCCCAAGGCATTTGATTCCACCCCGCTATAGAGAATTTAATCCCAGCGTTTCATTCATTTTCCTCTGTAGTAAATAGCTACAAGAAGGGAATAATTTTACCTCACCTTTTTCTCTCAAGGATACTTAGAGGGGATATCAATATTTAAAGCTTTAACACTTGTTGAACATGGGCAAAACTTTATTGAGCATCTCTTCAGCTCATATTTATTACAGGATAACTGGTTTGCCACAATTTAAAACTTACTCTTGCAATTTCTGACATTTTATATTTCTAGGGTGGTGTAGTATATAATTAGTTTGTTTGGTTTTTGTTTTGTTTTGTTGTTTTTGGAAACAGACTATCGCCTTAAAAGAGTTGTTATTTAAAAGTAAAAGGGGATTTTATAAAATTAAAAGAAAATAAACCAAACTTTTAAAACTGAGAACATAGGGTGCTTTAACTATAAGGTAGAGGTTGGAACAGAGCACCAGGGATGGCTCAGAGGGTAGAGTACCTACTACCCTTAAAGGAGATTTGAGTTCAGTTATCAGCCCGGATGTCAGTGGTCCATAACCACCTGTAACTCCATCTCCACAGAGATGCAGTGCCTCTGATCCTGCACACAGGTACTCATGCTCACGCACAGATACACACGTATGTGCATAATTAGAAATATACTAAATCTTTTTAAGATGAGGAAAATGTAGTAGCCCTGGTGCCGGAGAAAGCTTCGCATTTGTTCTCTTTTGCAGTCAGACCAGCTCACCCCAGCGTGAGAGACCTGTCATTCTGAAATTTTAAAGATTTCCTTCCCTTCGTAATCAGAAGCCTGCACAACCGTGAGAAACATATCTGACAAGCAGGCCTCTTGTCTTTTATTGCCGTTTACTCTCGCGTACATTTCACAGCCCCAATAGTCAACTGTAGCCCACAGAAACCTCGCTTGTCGGCCCACATAGACGGTAACTCAGACTGCTTCTTTACAATTTAAGATTACAGAGTCTGGCCATCCCTTCATCTAGGGGGCCTAAGTAATGCCAGTTTATCTCTGATTTTAACATCCTAACATATCCAGGCCAAATTATACCATGGTAAATATCAATAAAAATTTCTAGAACACATGAAAAAATAAGAATCAAAAACTGGTTAGCATGAAGGTCATGCATAATGGTATAGAACAAACCAATTGCCCAGCGCACATGTTTCTGCTTACAGTGCAAGAATAACCAGGTTATTTCAAAGAGTCAGTTGAAATGAATCCATAAAAATGATAAGAATGTTTTCAAAACAGTTGAACAATTTCCAATATATCACCATATCTTTAAGGGGGGAACTTCAACATTTATATCCAAGCCCATCAAGTAAACACATCTGTCACTGACTCATAGTAATTAAGATAAATAAATAAATAAATAAATAAATAAATAAATAAGGAGCTGCTATCTCTAGACTACATTTTACCAGAGTCACTGTGGTTTCACTGTATTGACACTGCAGTCACTTGTCCATTCCCGTCCCAGCAGAAGAGTGGCATTTCCGGTCATTCCTCCTCATTTCGCTCATGTTATTCTTTCCCATAGTCCCAGGCCATCTTGTGGGCATGAAGTCAGGCGGTCTTACAAGCAAGCACCTAAGTGCTTATGGCATTCCCTCAGTAAGGCTTGATTGCATTCCAGTGACTCAGCATGAGCCTCTCCCAAGTGGAATAAAATGTTATAACTTTGTGGAAACCCAACAAATAGCTTCAAGCAAAGTCCAAACTCAAAAGTTAAAGCATAATTCTCTGGCCCCCGACAGCCTTCGAAGTTAGCTCCCTGTTGCAATCTAGAAACTTCCACCCCCAAATTTTCTTAGTTGCTTAAACAACAGCTGTATTTATTATTTCTCACAGCATTATGTGAAGGATGGGTTTATTGTGTCTTGTTGGCTTGTCTTATTCTGTCTTATTGCTCAGCTCCTAAGTGCTGAGGGATAACTGAGATGGGCTCTAAGATGTGAAATAATTCACTCGGGGCTAGAACTATGGTCAACTGGGAGCCTCAAGGTTTTGATTTTCCCTCCAGATGTCATCTCTCTCCATGTGGCAATCTATCTTCTCGGGTATCTCCACCCACATGTTGCCCTAGACTTCATGGCAGGCAGGTTCTAAGAAAACAAATCAATACTGCAATGTGGCCTGCGTTATTAAAAAAGGAAGTCACAAGTTCAGCTCAAACTAAAGACAAGGGTTGCACAGAGGACTGGAAAAGTGGAAGGCACATTTGGACATGAGCAGAACCGATCAGCCATCTTTGGAAACAATCTTCTACACACAAACACAAGCAAGTTGATATACATAAATAAACCTCTTTATATAGTAAACTAACAGATGTTTCTATTGGTAGTTGTGTATTGATATCAACCATGTTCCCAAAGCTTCCAGTATACTAAGACACAACAATGCATAAATGAGTGAAGGTCCAAACAAGTATGAAACTTTCAAAGCAGCAGCTAGAGACATAACAATTATAAGTATGATTAGTGAGAGAATTATAGGGTACTCCCAAAGGTCATACATGATATTTAAAAGAAAAGATATGATAAAGTAAATATGGAGAGTGGGGTGGTTTGATGTGGAAAAGGGGTATTGTCATTTTAAACAGGACTGGCAAGAGATGTAAGTCTGATTGAGAGTCCATTGGTTGGAAAGATACATAGTTGGGAAATTAGTAAAGAGGATATATACAGAGGAGTGTTGTAGATGGGGGTAAATGCTAGAATACACCGCTGTGCTGAGGAAAAGCAAGGTCCAGTGACATGAACGGAAAGAAGGCAAAGGACCTCTCAGGGTAACACAAATAGGAATAGATGAGGTCATATGGGGCCCTTAAAGCCACTGACTCCCTTTGAATTTCTCCATATAGAAAAAAGAAACTATTTTAGGGTTTTAAGCAAGGAACAACATGATCTGACCCACTTTTTTAGAAAGATAATTCTAGCTATTTGCTTAGACTGAACCCTCACAGGTCGTGATGGTTAGAGGGAAAATCAGATTGGTCGCGATATTATTCTTGCTGTCCAGAAAGACCTGGTGATGAGTCAGATCAGAGCAGGAGAATGGAAAAAGTAAAATTGTTAGAATCAACATATATTTTTAATACATCCACATGTGCTTAAGAATATTTCATGATGGAATCGAGATTAGTTAAATAAAAGAGAGAGGCAAAAAATGAGTCCTTCATTTTTAGTTGCTCAATCACAATCCCAGAAGTGCTATCAAACGGATCAGGAACTCCTTGGAAGGAATAGATGTGGAAGGGAGTTTGGGACAACTCCAGCTGAAGATGAAGGAATGGAAATGATAGCAAGTCAAAGTCAACAGTTCCTGCCCAAAGTTGAAGCCAGAACCCTGGGCTAGAAATAGAAATTTAGTGTTCGTTAGCATGTACTTCATATATAAGCATAAAATTGAGTACCATTACCAAGGGAGTCAGTGTGCTGAATTACAGTCAGAGGACAGGGTTGAAAGGGGGTATCCATCAATGAGACTGAAAAGAACTGGCCAGCTCAGTGGGTTGAACACCACAGGAGCATGGTGTCCTAGAAGACATAGGTGGACAAGTGTCTGAGAGGTCAAGATGGAGAATGCAAACTGACCATTGAAAAGCAAATGAACAGAGAAATTGTGTTATTTCCCAAGCCCAGTGCCACACTGCCTTGTGAGACAGTGTCTAACCATGCAATAGCAAGCTTGTAAATTTATTTTCATCTTTTCCCAATTAAGGTTAAGAACAATTAATTTAATTAACAATTAAGGAAACTGATTTTTCTTGTGACATGGAGTAAAATGTTATTTTTTTTTTTGATTCTCAAAATCAACAAAGCATGACTGAAGAAACCCTATGCTTAGTTACCTCAATGAAGGTATTTCTACAAGGCAAGATGCACCTGATTGCTGAGGTCTGACCTCAGGCTCCAGCCCCATCTATTCACAGTCCTCTTTTCCATACCCCCATCTGCAGAAAATGATTTCAGTGTCGGAAAAGGGGAGGATGCTAGCTAAGTCAGTGAACATGATTTGCAAGAGCAATATCCCCTCAAAAGTTCTAATTTAAATATTGTCTTTAGCTCCTACCTTTCAACATCTTTCCCCTGTATCGCACAGCATGGTGTTTTGTGCAGAAGGAATGACGTACAACTCTGCACAGAGAACTTTACTCATGTAGATAGCACATAAGTCGTGTGCTGTTACAAATGGTATTCCACTTTGCGGACTCTATTAGGAAGGACTCACAATTCTGTAATAATTTATTTTTCATAGGATAATAAACAGAAAAGAGATAAAAACAAGGATTTGTGCCATATTCTCTCTGATGCCATGATTTTTCTGTAAATCCCTCACACTATTATCTTTTCATTCATCTTACAGATACAAGAATAAAAATACACTCATCACTTTATACATTAACTGTCTGTGTAAGAAGCCTGTTGTATGAACAGAGGGGTGTTTTCCTTGTTACTGAAACTATGATTCCAGAGTTCTGTTCTAACCGAAACAAAGTATTTTTTAAAGTTACCTTTTTAAACAAATGGGACTGGTGATGTCTCCTCAGTAGAGTGCTGGTAAAGCATGCACACGCCCATGCATTTGCTTCTCAGTGACACAAGTCAAGGAGACAGGAAAAAACACGTGCATCAGGCAGTGGAGCACTCTGATCACCCACCTGGCTGCTGCTTACAGGTAGGTGTAGTTTCTGAGGAAAACGGGTAATAAAATGCATGAGCTTAGAGTGTAGCAATAAAGAGCTCGACAAGACCATTGCCAGGTAATTGATACAGAGTAAGTATTAAAGAGTCTAGAGGCTGTATGGTTCTGTAGTTTCAACAGGAAGTATCCCCAAAGCCTTCTGAGCAGATGGAGCCCTGGAATGATGGTTGTCTTGTGAGAGCCTAGCCACGTCTGCTGGCTAACCAGTCCACTGATGCCATCAGAATTCCTTGACACTGTGTGGAGGTGGTGGGAACCAGGAGACGGGCCCACATGGAGAAATGAGGTCACTCGTGTCAGGAGCTGAAGGAGGTCCTGGCCTCATTTCACTTTACTCTCTTGCCACAGGCTGAAAAGCAGTAAAATCTCGCAAACCAAAGTCCGTCTTTCTTCTTTCTAGTTTATATTTTCAATTATGTTTTATTTGCTTAGTTTGGCCTGGCTTTTGGAGTCTTGTGCTAGGTCTGTTTGCATGTGGGCACCGCTGAATAACTGAACAGGCAATCGCCAGAAAATATGTAGTTTCCAAGTGTGAGTTGTTCCTCCGAGGACTGACATAGTGATAAGGAGTTTAACTACAAAACAGGGACACGGGACAGCATGCATGAAGGCTTCTGGGGGCAAGCTGGGACTTAAAACAATTGAAGCAGAAAATTCAGACTGGAAAATCTTGAATAAAAAGATAAAGAAAGCAATTAGCTGCATGCAAATTACTGTACCAGCACCCTCTCCTTTCTCTCTAGTTCTGCCTCCTCTCTATAACACACACACACACACACACACACACACACACACAAAACAATCCAGGGTCTTTCAAATCATAGAGACTACAATGCAAATTCAAAATCACAATGTCTACATGACTGTGATTGATGCTCATTGTTAATAGTCAAGCTGCCAACACATGCAACCACCTAGGAGAAGGACCTTTAGTATTACTTGATTGTGCTCACTGAAGTAGGAAGGTGTGTCATTCCCGAGGCAGGGATCCTGGACTATCAGAGAGTGGAGGAAGAAACTGAACACACACGTGCATGTATTCTCTGCTCTCTTCTGACTGAGGACATAAAGTAACCCGCTGATTCGAGCTCCTGCTGCCTTGACATCCCTGCCATGATGGGCTGTACCTTGATCTGTGGGTTAAAATAAGCCCATTCTCCCATAAGCTGCTTTGTTAGGGCGTTTTATTTCAGCATCAGAAATGGAGCTAAGCCAGTCGCCTATTTGTGGAACTCTATGCACTTCAGCTTTTTTTAACCTATAAAAGGTAACAATTATGTTTCATAATAGTCATGTCAGCAGTGTATTAGAAACTGTGGTCGTGTGCATTGAACAACTGTGTCTCAATTGCCCCCCTGAGGGTGTGTATCACTGTTTCCTCCACACAAATGAGCAAACTAACAAGCAAATCATCTATCCCGAATCAGACAGAAAAAATGGATAAAGATAAGATATATCAAGAACCCAAAGGCTTCATGCTTAACCATTAAATAAGCAAAAGATAGATATTGCAAGCCTTTAGTGAAATGTCTGTGCATGTTGTTGCCATTAGGTGAGAAAACTGAAATCCAAAAAAAAGTGTTATGTAATTGAACCCTTAAAATAGATTAAAACTGAATTAACAAGGTCCTTATATTTTAAGTTCTGAAACTGAAATTCCTAATGAGCTCTTATTGAAGTGTCCTAGTGTAAGAAAGTAGAATAACATAATTATACATTTAGGAAAATCACCTGGTTCTTAAAGTTCTTACTAAATAGACCTCTAACTGAAGCATTAATCTAATTAATCTTTATCAATAAAAAATCAGGAGTCAAATAGCAGGATAAGAACCTGAAAGATCAGAGAAGCAGGGAGAAGTCACCAGCCCTTCCTACCTCTATGGCTCATCTTTCCAAAAGGGGTGAGATCCTCTCTCAGTCCACCTTATCGCTTCCTCCCTCCCATCTCCAGTCCTCCTCCAAGCATCTATGGTCAGCTAGTGGCTACCTCCGCCCTCTGACTCCAAGCAAGCTTTATTTGTCGAAACACAATCAAAATATCACACAACATCTAACAGAATCAGATGTTCTTTTTCTGGGCCTATCCTGTAGCTCACAAAAGCCCTGAGCACAATTTTGCATATGTGGGACATGTTTCTTTCCTTTACTCTAGACATGAGTTACTCTGAAATTCTCATCTTCCATTTTTTTTTATTTCTAGAATCTATGGCAAGTACAAAAGGTTTAGTCTATATTCAAAAACATGAGATGAGCAAATGTGTGGATGGAGGAGATAAACAAGATAAATTCAAGCAGATGTGCTTTTTATTCCAGGGCCTCCTAAGCCCTACTGCAGTTCATATAAAATGTTTGTTTGCTTGCTTATTTATTTATTTATTTATTTATATGAGGATGGGTCTAAATGCACTTTCAGAGATGTTCTGCAGTCTCAGTGGATTCTCAGAAAGTGCTTGGACCCATGAATATTAAGGCAGCTTGAAGGTAGATCCACCAATTCAAAGCAGTTGCATCTGTACAGAAAACAACAATAAAGTACTAACCTACTGCTGTAGCAATAGATACGGAAAAAATAGTATAGAAATAAATGATAGTATACAAGTAAGACCAAGAGACGTGACACTGTGAAAAATGGTTCATTGTGTTTTCTCTGTTAAACATTTAAAACGGTATAGTATCACAGTGTATCATTCTTTCTATTCGAGTATAGGGGAATCGTGAATGCTACCAGTACTTTACATCCTTCGTCTGTCAAGACACCCTGAGAAAGTGCTTAGAAACTTAAAATGTATGTACTACATTTTTTTTAATTTTTTGAGAAAAAGAAAAAAAAAAGTTTCCGCCACCTCCCAGCCTCCCATTTCCCTCCCCCTCCTCCCACCCTTCTCCCCCTCCCCCCACTCCTCTCCCCCTCCCTCTCCAGTCCAAAGAGCAGTCAGGGTCCCCTGCCCTGTGGAAAGTCCAAGGTCCTCCCCACTCCGTTCATGTCTAGGAAGGTGAACATCCAAACTGTCTAGGCTCCCACAAAGCCAGAACATGAAGTAGGATCAAAACCCCGTGTTACTGTCCTTGGCTTCTCATCAGCCCTCATTGTCCGCCATGTTCAGAGAGTCCGGTTTTATCCCATGCTTTTTCAGTCACAGTCCAGCTGGCCTTGGTGAGCTCCCAATAGATCAGCTCCACTGTCTCAGTGGGTGGGTGCACCCCTCGTGGTCCTGACTTCCTTGCTCATGTTCTCCCTCCTTCTGCTCCTCACTGGGACCTTGGGAGCTCAGTCCGGTGCTCCAGTGTGGGTCTACATTTTTATGATCCTATAGATCAAAGTACCCAACCATTTTAAAAGTATCAGTCAACAAATTTTGACCAATTCTGGTATGGATGAGAATTAGATCAATCCTGTTTGAATTTTTAGTCTTATTCTTCTCCTAATGCTTTTACAAAATTATATCTTTTTATAGAAAAGATTCTATGAAAATTAGAAAAGAGGGTTCCAAAAAAAGTCAGAGAAAGGGGAAAACAGTACCAACTGAATGGCGTAGCTGCTTCCTACAAGCTACAATGAAGATCAGACTCATGGATCCTATGAGAATTTAACTATTTTTCTAGTGGAAAATAGGTTTTAATAAGATAATTTAAGCATTCAGAAAACAAATAAATACCATTCGCATTAAATGAATAAGAAAATGTTGCTTAAACCCAAAGGTAGAGATGCTCACAGAGATTTAATGTCTTGCGATCAGGAAGTAATAAATATCATATATGCTGGTTGACTAATTGGCCAGCTCTGCTCACAGACCCTAGCTTGCTGTTGGGATATTGTTGAGAATAAGCGCATCTTAATGAGGTGGTACCACAAAGTCAGATCAAGGCTGAAAACAGAGATGGTGTATGAAAACCTCACCTCTTACTCTTAAAGAGGATCTAGTAGTATAAAAAAATATCCTGTAGAACTATAAAAGCAGTGGCACCAAATAGAGTTGCCAGAGTCAAACCACCCACTCTCCAGGCACGGTAGCTGACCCCTTCAGTGTTCCTGTCCATGCCAGAATAAGATTTAGACAAGATGCCAGAGGTAGTGGTGTGGAGAAGGATTAACACAAAAAACTCCCTTGGTGAAAAAGACACTTTAACAAAAAGAAAAAAATCCCAGAAACAAATGGTCAATAGTATTTAATTCATGGAAGTAAAGATGTTAAAAACAATCTAGTGACTTCTCCAAGTATGACTTCTAATAAACAGTAAAACTGAACAGCTGATACTATTCGCTAACTGAGATTTTAAGGCAAACCCCCAGGCACTCCTTATAAAGCTACTGCACAGCCATTTCCTTTTTACTCAATTCTTGGCCAGTGGTTTGTTTGAGACCAATATTCTAACTGCAGTTTTCATTAAAACTCAACCTAATATTTTGGATATTAGTCCACAGCTTTGACCATAAAATTTGTTTCACATAATTTTATATCTAAATTCAAGTTATGTAGACTAAAATATGTATGAATTAAAACAGAGTTAAGAGAAGATGCAAGAAACTGTGAGGATTTAAGAAGGTAAATGCAACTTCACAAATATTTATGAAGAAATATAGGTAAACTGTCTAGGGAAAGCCCCCAAAATATTGTAGAGAGCTTTATGAGTTTATTATATATGTGCATATATTTCCAATATATCTATATATATTTAAAGTACATATATTACAGAATAAAAGATAATGGAGCAAAATAAGATAATACAACATCTCAAAAGAAAAGACAATATTTCTCTTTGGAGAGGGAAATGGAGAGCAGAAATATCGTGGATTCTAACGAGAAAATTCTGCAAGAGGGAATCATTATGCCAAAAGGGTGGAGAATTAGTTAGAATCCAAGATCAACAAACAAGAATGAGCAAAAGAATGGAAACAGAAAAAATGTGGGCAAAGGTAAAATTCCACCGTCTCTTCAGTTGGTGTTCAGGACAGATTCTAGACGAAAAGCAGTGAACGAGAGAGGACTTGATATACAGCTCAAGCTACAGCATGTGGAGCCTTGAGCACACTCTAGACATCTTGGTGTAATTTAGTAGGCAATGGTGGGCCAATAAATACTTTTTGAAGATAATGTGTCATGTCAAAGATATACGCTTTAAAATTTTAACAGACAAAGTAAAATGAATTTGATGTTTTTACCCTGGTTGAAGGTTTTGCAGAATATGTAGAGAGATACGCTCAGTTTCTACTAAAACTGAGAAGCTTCTGCAAAGCAAAGGACACTGTCACTAAGACACAAAGGCAACCTACTGACTGGGAGAAGATCTTCACCAACCCCGCAACAGACAAAGGTCTGATCTCCAAAATATATAGAGAACTCAAGAAACTAGACTTTAAAATGCTAATTAACCCAATTAAAAAATGGGGCACTGATCTGAACAGAGAATTCTCAACAGAAGAAGTTCAAATGGCCAAAAGACACTTAAGGTCATGCTCAACTTCCTTAGCAATCAGGGAAATGCAAATCAAAACAACTTTGAGATATCATCTTACACCTGTCAGAATGGCTAAAGTCAAAAACACCAACGATAACCTTTGCTGGAGAGGTTGTGGAGGAAGGGGTACCCTCATCCATTGCTGGTGGGAATGCAATCTTGTGCAACCACTATGGAAGTCAGTGTTTCGGTTTCTTAGGAAATTCGGGATCAACCTACCCCTGGACCCAGCAATACCACTCTTGGGAATATACCCAAGAAATGCCCTATCATATGACAAAAGCATTTGTTCAACTATGTTCATAGCAGTATTATTTGTAATAGCCAGAACCTGGAAACAACCTAGATGCCCTTCAATGGAAGAATGGATGAAGAAAGTATGGAATATCTACACATTAGAGTACTACTCAGCGGTAAAAAACAATGACTTCTCGAATTTTGCATGCAAATGGATGGAAATAGAAAACACTATCCTGAGTGAGGTATCCCAGACCCAAAAAGATGAACATGGGATGTACTCACTCATAATTGGTTTCTAGCCATAAATAAGGGTCACGGAGTCTACAATAGGTGAATCTAAAGAAGCTAAGTAAGAAGGGGAACCCAAGGAAAAACATATAGTTATCCTCTTGGCTAAGGGAAGTAGACAAAATTGCCGGGGAGAAAATTGGGATCTTGGGGTGGGGTGGGTTGGGGGTAAGGGGAGATGGGGAGAGAAAAGTTAGAAGGGAAGGAGGTCGGGCCTTGGGAAAGCAGGAGGATTGGGATAAAGGAAGGTTGGACAGGGGAGCACGGAACCACAATTCTTAGTTAAGGGAACCACTTTAGGGTTGGCAAGAGACCTGACCCTAGAGGGGCTCCCAGGTGCCCAAGCTGAGGTCCCCAGTTAGTTCCTTGGGCAGTTGAGAATAGGGAACCTGAAATGACCCTATCCTTGAGCAATACTGACGAATATCTTGCATATCATCATAGAACCTTCATCTGGTGATGGATGGAGATAGAGACAGAGACCCACACTGGAGCACTGGACTGAGCTCCCAAAGTCCCAATGAGGAGCAGAAGGAGGGAGAACATGAGCAAAGAAGTCGGGACCACGAGGGATGCACCCTCCCACTGAGACAGTGGAGCTGATCTATTGAGAGCTCACCAAGACCAGCTGGACTGTGACTGAAAAAGCATGGGATAAAACTGGACTCTCTGAACATGGCGAACTATGAGGGCTGATGAGACGCAAAGGACAATGGCACAGGGGTTTGATCCTACATAATGTGATGGCTTTGTGGGAGCCCAGCCAGTTTGGATGTTCACCTTCCTAGATATGGACGGAGGTGGGAGGTCCTAGGTCTTACCACAGGGCAGAAAACCCTGACTGCTCTTTGGACTGGAGAGGGAGGGGGAAAGGAGTGGGGGGAGGGGGAGAAGGGTGGGAGGAGGGGGCGTAGGGGGGGAGGAGGGGGAGGGAAATGGGAGGCTGGGAGGAGGTGGAAACTTGTTTTTTTTTTCTCCTTTTCTCAATAAAAAAAAATTTATCAAAAAAAAAATAAAATGAAAGATGAAACTCAGAGGAGCAGTTGAGGCTGGGAATGATTAACAGCATGGGGGTGAATGGGAATAAGGATGAGTGTAAAACACATGAAGCTGCTGCTCAAATATCTGACCAGTAGACTTGGCATAATCAGCAATGATAGGCATTTCATTAAGTCAGAAAGAAATAATATGGAGGAAAAAACTGTATTTGGTTTTATATGGTATTCCTCAACGATAAGCACTAGCTACATGCAGGTAGTGGGAGAGTGAGCCTGGATAGTACGGACAATAAATATACCAGTCTTTCAATCTGCTCAGGATGCTGTAATAAAAACCGTAAACTAGAATGCATATAAACAACAGACACTCCCCACAGACATGAAGAGTACACATTCCACGATCAAGGTGCTGGCAGGTCAGTGTCCCTAAGGAACTGCTTTCTAGTTCACTGCTGCTATCTGGTCATGCTATCCTCCACAGTACAAGGGGCCAGTTGTCTCTCCATAGTCTCTTTCATCAAGACTCTATTTCTTTTATTTTTAACATAATTTGTATTGATTCTTGGGGAATTTCATATTATGTACCCCAGTTTCCCAGTACCTATTCATTTCCTAGTCCCTCCATATTCACCCTTCCCTCTTGTAGTACCTCCCCAAGGAAAACTATAAAAGATAAAAATAAACAAGATAAAAATAAAAACAAGCAAACAAAAACACTTCTATCCTCCCTCCTTCAAGCCTCTCCATCACCTCTTCATTTGTCTTGGGGTCACTGGGAACTGCTGTGTATCATGCAGCATACCCTTTTATCCAAACAGTTTGACTTGCAAATATTCATTTTTTAATGTTTGTCGGGATCAAGGCCCCTAGCTTCTGATACATTAGCAACATTGGCACCACACGAAAAATCCTCTCAGATTTCCTGCAGCTTCCTGGGTAAGTTATGGAGATTGGGTAACTATGGTTTTGCAGAACCAGTCCCCTTCACACACTACTGCAGGTCATAGATGGGGTAGATGTTGGGGTATGTCAACTGAAAGTCTTGGATGTGTGTCTGAGTGGTAGCATCGTTGGTCTGCCCAGGTCACTGGGACCATCCTCCTGGGGTGAAGGGTGGAGTCAGCTCTCCTGTACCCATAGTGATGGACAGGACCAGCTTTCCCACATGCAGGGAGTCACCACTCCTGCTAGGGGCGGGGCCAGCTCTCTGGTGCATGGACCATTGGGATAGGTTTTCCTGAAACCGAGTGGTGGCAGGGTCAGCTTTCCAGTGGGGAGGGCAGGACTCTATTTCTAATCATGACGACTTCTCTTCTAAAGCTTCATGTCCTAATCCCATTATCTTGGGGGTTGACATTTCTCTCTGAAACTGGGAGAACACAAACATTCAGATTTTTACAACCAGTCAGATGAGAGAAATGGGCAACATCCTGTCGGGGCAGATATAGAAAAAAATAAGAACAGTAGCTGACTTGAGAAGAAGTACTTAGGATGTGAGAATCCTGGGCATCTTTATGAGTTAGTGAGAGGAACCAAGGCTGTTAATGTCACTAACTCAAAGTATTCAAGACTACCTACCTTATAAGCCCTACTGTTTTGGGTTTTTGACTTGTTTTTTTAATTTATTCTTCCACACTAACCTGGAATGCAGGAAGAGCAGAAGCTGTGTCTCGCTCATGACCTTTTTCCCCAGCACCTAAGCCAGTGCCTACCACACAGAAGACACTTAATATCAATGTTTCAACAAGTGAGACATTTGCATAAAGGACAAGCACGGTATGTAGTCAGTTATAAGTGAATATTAGCCCTAAAGTAAAGGGGAAGCCTGCTGCAGTCTACAGACCCAGAGAAGCTAAGTAACAAGGAAGGCTCAAGGGAGGCACATACATTGTTCTTATACTCTTTGGCTGCTTATTCTTTTGGGGACCCACCACTGAGCTCCCATATAAATATACCCAGAGGCTTATTATTACATATGAATGCTTGGCCTTAGCTTGGCTTGTTTCTTGCCAACTTTCCTTAACTTAAGTTATCCCATCTGCCATTTGCCTCTGGACTTTTTCCCTCTCTTACTTCCCTAATCTCACTTTCCCTCTTACTCTGTGGTTGACTGTATGGCTGGGTGGCCGCCCACTTCTTTCCTCACTCCTTGATCTCTCTTGCATCTGAATTTCTCTAATGTTTTCCTCCTTCTATTTATTCTCTCTGCCTGCCAGACTTGCCTACCCTTTCTTCTGCCTCGCTATTGGCTGTTCAACTCTTTATTAAACAATCAGGTGTTTTAGACAGGTAAAGTAACACAGCCTCATAGAGTTAAAGGAATGCAACACATCTTTGTATCATTAAAAAATTTCCAAAGCATAAATAAATGTGACACATCTTAAAATAATATTCTACAACACACATGAGTCTCACTGTGAAGAAGAAATAGAATACATATTACCAGTGAACTAGGCGGGGTCTGGATGGGGAGATGAGAATGAGAACGGAGGAATCGGGTAGGGAGGATGGAGGGAAAGAGTACTGGGAGAGACAACTGGAATGGTAGGCATCTCTGGAAAGAGCTAGAAACCTAGTGCACTGAAAACTCTCAGGAACCTATGAGGGTGACTCCTAGCAATGGGAGATACTGAGTCTGAACTGGTCACTCCTGTAACCAGGCAAGACTTCCAGTGGAGGGATTCGAACTCCAACCCAGCCACAAACCCTTTGACCTACAATTTGTCCTTCCTACAAGATGTGCTGGGGTAAGGTGTTGCGGAAATTGTGGGAGTGACCAACCAATGACTGGTACAGTTTGAGACCCATACCATGTGAGGGAGCCTACCCCTGACACTGCCTGGGGGGCCAGGAACCAAGGGCAGTGTAGTACAAAGACCATAGAACCAAGCACAACTAGCAAAACCAAAAAAATCAATGAAATGATTCCTAATGATATTCTGCTATACTCATTGATCGATGCCTCGCCCAGTCATCATCACGGTGGCTTCTCATCAGCAACTGATGAGAAAAATGCAGAGACCTAAAGCCAAACAGTAGGTGAGATGACGCTCATGGAATCCTGTGAAAGACAGGGAGGAAGGATTATAGGAGCCAGCGAGATCAAGGACACCACAAGAAAACCCACAAAAATTACCTAACCTGGGCTCACAGGGGCTCACCAAGACTGAACTGATAATCAGGAAACCTGTGTGAGTCTACCTTAGGCCCTCTGCATATATGTTATAATTATGTAACTTGTTCTTCTTCTCAGACTCCTAATGGTGGGAGCAAGGACTGTCTCTGACTCTGTTACCTACTTTGGGATCCTTTCCTCCTACTGGATTGCTTCATCCAGCCTTAATAGAAAAGAAGGAGCCTAGTCTCACAGCGACTTGACATGCGATGGCTGGTTGATATCCATGGGAGGCCCTCTCTTTCCTGAAGAAAAAGAAAGGAGGAGTGTATGGAGGACGGGTAGAGAGGGACTGGAAAGAGAGAAATGAGGGGAAACTTTGGTCAGAATGTAAAAACTAAATAAATAATAAATAAACAAAAAACAAACATAAATAAATAAACAAAAAAGAAGCTTATACTTTCTTTGGATCATTAGGAACATAGTAAAAGGTTATTCTTGAAATGAAGGTAATAGATTATGATCTAATTATCCCTGGTGGCTTGCTTGGTGGGTTAAGAGAGTCGTAGTTACAGAAACGATCAATAGAACAGTACCTATAAGGAATATACAGAAATATGCTTTCCAAAGGAGAACTTTTGCATTCTGAGAACTGTATCAGTGGTCCAGAAATTCACAGTGCTCTGGGTTTTTTATTGCTTTGTTCTGCTTTGGAGGGGAAGAAAGGATACCCTTGGTTTACACTTCCAGGTCACAGTCCAGGGAAGTGAAGACAAGAAACCAAGCAGTAATTTGAAGCAGAAGCCATATAGGAATGTTGCTTGATGGGACCAGCATGTTGATGCTTAGTTAGCTTTCTTACATATATCCCTCCGGCTTGGGAAATAGGACAGTGGGTGGGGCCCTCCTACATCATTAACAGTCAAGATAACTCCTACAGACAGGCCCACAGGCCAGTCTGGTTTGAGCAAATCCTCAACTGAGAGCCCCTTCTCTGGGGATTCTAGGTTGTGTCAAAGTCAACAGTTGAAGCTAAGTGGGGCAATCTGCCTTGTCAACTTAATGCTTAAACATATTACTTTTATATCATAACCCAAGTCCTTAAACTCCAAGGTCTTGTGTGAATATTAAAATAGAAAACAGAGTCCAGCTTCTAAAAATTCTCAGCCTTTTAAATTTACAACGCTTAAAAGTCCAAAGTCTATTACCTATGGGCTCTTATAAAATTAAGACTAATTGAATTAAAATGAAAAGCTTCCTACTGTCTTACTCCAAAGGAAGGACCACAGCACAGAAACAATCACTAGTGCTCTGGTCTTAGCCTAAAGGAAAAGACTCACCTTAAATAATATTTTAGTGCAAATAAAGAATAAAGGAACATTTAAAAGTTAGCAATGTTCAAAAAAGAAAAAAAAAAGAAAAGCTTTGGTGCGTGCTTTTAATCTCAGCATTTAGGAAGAAGAAGCAGGTAGATCTCTGTGAGTTCAAGGTCAACTGTGTCTATAGAGCAAGACTTCACTACGAAATCCTGTCTGAGGTGGGGGTTGCTTTGGAGAGCCGACAGATGAACAGGAAGGAGGGGGTACCAAGAGGACAAGAAATTATCAACAATACCCAGGTAAAGAGTTACCCTTGCTATGCCATGTCTGCTGCTCCTGTGACGTTCCTCTTGCTAAATATTTCTGATCAGGTGAGAATATGAAGGCAGGAAGACACATAGGTACCTTTATCTCAATACACTTGAGTTTCCGGGTATCAGAGAGGAGCTGCATCTCTACAGCACCAAAGAAACATTCTGTTTTTAGAACTTGGGAAGAAAATCAACATGTCAAGAAGTGAGCTGGACCCCTGGAAAGCCATATAGCGGAACCTGTCCTGGGAGCTTTTGAGGGTCACTCTCAGAACTCAAAGGCAGAGATAGTTGAATACAACAGTTATTTCTAGTCCTGCTTAGAGAGGTGAATATACTCTAGTCAATAACAGCTGTCAACTGTCTCAGTTTTCAGTTGCTGTGATTTCAGTAGCAAAGGAGAGAGGAAGGAGTAGTAACAGTGAAGAGAAAAGACTGCCAGGTAGCCGGGGCATTTCTCCTGATTTCCCAATTAAGATAGCAAATCCCGACCTGAAGAGCAAAATATGCCCATTAAGGATGTCATCACCTTCTGAACTAGTTCCGCTAGAGCAACTGAGTCTCACACACTTCGGACCACAGGAGGTGATCTGCCCTTGCAGAAACACACAGGGAGAGCTAATCACCATGCCGGGATCCGAATTTAGCGTGTTGGCATATTCAGTCTTTTTCTGAGCCTTGAGCCATTAGGCCATATTATTTTATTATCCAATTTATTTAGGAAGGCTTTGATTGTACTTCCATTGTATTTCTCTTTAATGTTTCCTTTTCCATCCAAGCAGTCCCTCTTGTAGAGCTTCGGTGGCCCTCAATTATCCCTGCTTCTCAGCGTGATGCCATCCTCTCCACCGCTCTCCCAGTGCGCCAGGTGAGTCATAACTCCACAGGGATGCACAGATTTGGAAGAAAGAGGTGATTGCTCATGGAAACGTAAACCCTTACATTGGTTTCATGCATCCCAGGAACACTAATCACCTTAGAATCCCGGTTTCAGAAAAAAACACATGGGCGTGTTTCTCCCAGCACTAGCATCAAAATTATTCCCTAGTAACTTTCCATGTTGCTAAATAAAAATCCCACAGCAAAGGGAAAGGAGAAATAATCTGCAAATACAACCACATAATAAAGTTTCAACAACAAATATGAAATATGCTCTTCCTGGATTTTTTTTTCATTTCAAGAAATATTCTGCAGAAACTAATAATTGTCCCTTTCCTCTGAAATAGATTTCTTTTTCATAGGTGAGAAAAATAATGAACCAGAGAGAATGTTTTGATGTGATTTCTTCAAGCTGGATCATTTGTACAACATACCAGTCTTTGAACATCAGAACCCAGGGCCATAAATAAAAGGGCCAGCTGAGACACTCAGAAGGAGTCTCTGACAGAAGGAGACTTTTAAATTATCCTGAGTTGCTAAATAACATTTAGAATTGTTAAATAACATTTAGTGAAAGGGTAGGAATCTTCTAATATTTAACCATCCTGAAACTTAAATAAATAAATAGTAAAAATCTCCCCTTTATTCTGAATCTCTTAAACTACAAGGGTACAAGAGAATTAGAACTTTGGTTTGGTTTTTCAAAGCGTGGTGCTAATATTTTTTAATGGTCTTTAATGGCTGTGGTGATAAAAGTAATGTATATGACTCACAACTTATAGAGCCTTTCTACTTCCGAGGGTTTAATAGTCCCTCTTAAAGATAACAGATCATTGGTTAAGGTGATATAGCAAAGAGAACTAAGCCTCCCACACAACACACACTGCTGTCACATAAAATCTGATCACCGTTTTAAACTCTGTCTGATAGAAATATTTACATTTAGCAGCTGAAGCCACATCTGAATTGATTTAAGTAAAAAAATTGAACATGACTAAAGAGTAATTTTTTCTTCATTTCTAAAACTTGGACAAATTCCCCTCTTAAAGGGACTTTGCAGATAAGTTACGGTCGGTTTCGAAGAGTGTAATAATTTCACAGGGATGTGCTCAATAGACTAAACTTTCAGGAGGCAATTTTTAAAGTCCTTATTGAATGTTAAATGTCCTTGGGCTTGTATCACCTGGTATTTACAGTTTAAAGAATCCGAATTTGCATGCTCCCAAATCAGCACTTTTTTTTGTAACTCACTGAGCCCTATCTTGTTGCTCCAATGGAAGTGGTGCAATTTTTTACCAAATCCTTGTCCCTGTTTTTGTCGTCTTTGCCAAGGTCCACGCAAACTGTAGAGAAGTCACAAACTGTCCACCGAGGTCATTGCCCCCCAGGTGATATTCATCCACAGACACACATAATTTAAAAATAATAAAAATGAATCTAAGAGAAAAGCCAAATGCTCAAAGACTCTGGTTGGCTAAAAAAGAAAAGAAAAGAAAAGAAAAGAAAAGAAAAGAAAAGAAAAGAAAAATGGGCACGAAGAGGACTAGGCTTGTTCCCCAGATGCATTGAGTGGAAAACCCAGAGCAGTCCCTGAGGTCACAAACCCTATGAACTAAGGCTGAAGTGGATTCTGCAGTGTCCAGCTCATGTGCGGTTTTCCTGGGTGCACAGACTCCAAACAATAGTGCAGATAAATAACGTTCATGGGACCAGAAAGTTTAGACTGGCCAGTCAGTTTTGTTTTCACCAACTCCTAACTGAAATTTATCATCTCCTGGAATTATGAACATAGGCCACAAACTACAATAAAAGTAATTTCTGTGGGTTTTTTTTACCAGTAGCAATCATAGAAATTTCCAGAGTGTGTCATTATTGTAATATTCCAAGCTGTATGTCGCATTTATGCTTGTCTCTGTTTTAAGGTATACTTATTATTTAAAATCATGGTGTATGTGGTTAGACTGACAATATCCCCCACAGGCTCCTATGTTTGAATGCTTAGTCACCAGTTATGTGAACTGTTTGGGAAGGATTAGGAGGTGTGGCCTTGTTGGAGTTTGTCTAGCCCTTCTGGGGGAAGTATTACAGGCAGTATTCTTTGAGGGTTTCGAAAGCTCATACCAGAACTGGTTTCTCTCTCTCTCTGTCTCTCTCTCTCTCTCTGTCTCTCTCTCTCTGTCTCTCTCTCTCTCTCTCTCTCTCTCTCTCTCTCTCTCTCTCTGCTTGCTGTCTACAGATTAGGATATAGAGGTCTCAGCTCCTGCTCCAGTGCTATGCCTGTCTGCTTCCTGCTATGTTGATCACAGACTAACTCTCTAAAACAATAAGTGTGCCCCCAAATAAATGCTTTCTTTTATAAGTTCTCTTAGTCATGGTGTCTCATCATAGATAAAGAACACTAAGACATATGACTACAGAGTCTAATTTAAAATATACCAGAATGTTTAAATATTTTGCTTTTCAACACAGTTTATTTCTTTTGCAATCCTATGTATTTGATCTTATGCACTAATTGAAGGAACTGGCTTCTCGTATTACAGGATGAGAAGAGCCACTGACCTATACCTCAATAAAACTGGAGAAAGATATTGTTAAATGGACCTTATTCAGTTACTTGAGAGATGTCTCAGAGGTTGAGTGCAGAATGTTCTTGCAGACGACCAAGTTCAGTTTCCAGTACCCACATCAGGTGGCTCACAATTGTCTGTGAATCAAGTTCCATTTCATCTAAAGTCCTCTTCTGACCGCCACAAACATCTGTACATATACCCACACACAGACACCCACAGATACACGTAAATACACGTAAAGTCCTCTTCTGCCCGCCACAAACATCTGTGCTCACATACATATACCCACACACAGACACCACAGATATACATAAATCTACATAAAGTTCTCTTCTGACCTCAGCAAACATCTGTATTCACATGCACACACCCACACACAGACACCACAGATATACATAAATCCACATAAAGTTCTCTTCTGACCTCAGCAAACATCTGTATTCACATGCACACACCCACACACAGATACCACAGATACACATAAATCCACATAAAGTTCTCTTCTGACCTCCGCAAACATCTGTATTCGCATGCACACACCCACACACAGACACCACAGATATACATAAATCCACATAAAGTTCTCTTCTGACCTCAGCAAACATCTGTATTCACATGCACATACCCACACACAGACACCACAGATATACATAAATCCACATAAAGTTCTCTTCTGACCTCCACAAACATCTGTATTCACATGCACACACCCACACACAGATACCACAGATACACATAATTTAAAAATAATAAAAAATAAAAAATAATAATAATAAATAAATCTAAAAGAAAAACCAAATATTCAAATTCTTTGTTGGCTAGAAAATGAACACCAAGGAAAACCACATAAATTCTGCAATAAATGGAGGTGTCTGTGGCAATTCAGTCAAGACCTCCACCTCCCATTTCTCTCGTGGGGCGACACGGTGACAACTTTGGTCCAGACACAACCTTATTCCAAGGTGGAACAAGACGGTAGCACATCTCACCTAATCCCAGCTGCTCATTGCAAAGGATGACTGTTGGAGAGTGTCGTGAAGACTTAAGGGCTCCTTTTTCTGTGCAAACACCATAATTAAAATGAAGCCCTGCTCCACATGTGGTACACTTAAAATACTGGAACCCCAAAGGCTCTCGTCTCAACTCTGGAAGTAGTTATTCCATGCCAGAAAAACAATTCAGGAAAATCAAGGCCTTTGGACTGCTCCCCCTCCCCCTACCAACTCAGCTTCAAGAGTTTGGGAGTCACCAAGAGAGAAATGGATCCTTGGCCCATCCCAAAATCTAAGGATCACTGTGACTTCCTTGTACAATTAATTCCAGTATTGACAACGGCTCTAAAGACTATCAAAATGAGGCAAAAGTTATAAAATTAACCAGATTACTCTTGAAGTAAAAAGCAGAATACCAACTGTTAAAGTATGACTGGACAAGCACTGTAGTCTTATGAACCCAGCACTTGGGAGCTGAGACCTGAGAATGGTGACTTCAAGGCCAGGCTGGGCTGCATAGCAAAATGCTACATCAAAAGAAAAAAAATAAACACATGAGTAATGAATAAAGTAATTTTAAAAATCAACAAGGGGCTCCACAGGAAAGGAAAGAATTGGCGCACTGGAAGACAAATCTCTGGAACTTCTGAAAGTGAAGCAGAGAGGAGAAATGGAGCTATATTGACAGGCTGTAGCACTAAGCACATGAATAAATCTGGTCTTTCTGGGAGAACCAGGAAACAGTGAGTAGATGAAGAAAATACATTCAAAGAAAGACTGGCCATACACTCCCTAAATTCAGTAAACAGTAACAACCTAATCATAGAGAGAGCTAACAGAACTCCGTGAAGCTTAAATCCAGACTCCCAAACATATGGGAAGAATATTGAAAATCAAAAATAAGGAGGAACTGACATTTCATCAAGAGAAAAACTTATCAGTGAGAGAGTTCTGGCTTGAGACGGCTCTGGAGCCAGGACCAAGAAGCAGTTCCAGAACCTCTTTAGACCCTCCTAGAATCTAAAATTTACCCCCAGGAGATAACAGCAGCAATGGGGATGGGAAGGGAGGCCCCGTTTTCAATACACTTTTATTGAAATGCTGGCAGAGGGGAAAATGTAACTTATCTTGAGACGGGATCTCACTGTGCAGCCTTGGCTAAATAGGAACTTGCTAACTGGATCAGGCTGGTCTCCAGCTCAAAGGGATCTCCCTGCTTCTCCTTCCAGGGTGCTGGAATCAAAGGTGTGCCCCACCACCTGCAGCCTAAATCTCACATTGTCTACAAATACCGGGTGAGACAAAAGGAAATCGATTCTGTGACTCTAAGATTTATCATAACTTTTACATTATTAATTGTAAATCTTCAGATATGGTAAAGTTGGCGTTCAGAAGAATAAGTAAAAATTTATTTGGGGAATCCATCTTCAGCTTTAAGTTTAGAACATTTTGAAAAACATTGACCTTCCATTAATAAAAGCAAAGAATATTGGTCCCTGCTGGAATCAATGACACCTTTGTTTCCTCTGTGCCTGTTCCGGGTACTGCTTCCCCTTGAAGGTGTGCATGGTAGGCAGTTATTCATATTTCCAAGGACATCTTAGGTCAAAGACTACCGAAGGTTTCTGATAATGTTGATTTCCAAGACCACAAATTCAAGTCACCCTGAGGGTGGCTGGGCCTTAGCCTGTCGTTTTTGATTTTGCGTTTACAGTCTGTTAAAAAATATTTAGGTCCTACATTAATAAGTGCAGAAAAGGACAACCACTGCTAACGGGCTTCTGAGCATGGAAAATTCCTTCCCATTGCTGTTTGCAGTCTTAGGTACTGGCTTATCATAACAGCCTATGAAAATATTGTATGCAGCTTCAAAAAAAAAAAACACGTAGTCATCATCTGAGAGCTATACATACCATGAAATGCCAAGGCAGATTTATCAGCCGCTGCAGCCTGGAGCACAGCCAACTCGCAGTGCAATTCTGCCCGCTGAGCTCACCATCCGAGGGTGGATACTACAGGAGCATGGCCGAGAGCCAGATCTCCAGAATTGTGGCTGGCTCAGCAGCTTCAACGAGGGTGACTTCAAGCAAGGAGCACCGAAAGAGCATCTGAAAAACACCCAGAGACGTCTTCAAGAAGCATAATAATGCCATTGTCTCTCGAGAAAAAGCCAGGCCAAGTTGAGTATGCCACTCAGAGGCAGTCGTTGCTGCTCTGTATGAAAAGGCTTACAGCCTCAAACAGAAGAAGCAGGTACTTTTAAAAGAATGGAATACTTCTGAGAAGCAAACAAGCAAATGGAGACGGATGCTCACTATAGAAATGACCTGTGTCTAACCATGGATGCTGTGAGATGTAAATTCTCTATAGAGAAAACTTGCTTCCTTTTGAGTCTATGTATTTATCCATCACTGGTCCTCTAAACGTTTTCAGCTGGGCAAGCCTGTATGTCTCTGCGTTAGCTTCTACCATTCCTGAGATCCTCAGGGTGATTTCTGTCTTACTGAACAAGTAATTCCATTACAGAGTTCTGGTCAGAGCACTTCGGACAATTAGCCAAACAATTGTGGAGGCAAGAACTGTACTATCCTAGGAAGCTATACAGAACAGAGTGAGCATCCAATGCTAGTTTGTTGGCATATTAGTGAAAGGATCAGATATATCCTTACTTTAGAGGCCATCTTGCAAGCAGCTCACATTCTAGCTAAAGAAAGGGTGACAGAAACTCTAATGCATTTATAATAGAAAAGTAATTGACAAATGGGCACATCCCCATCAAAAAATGCAACCATCCTAGGGAACTGCAGCAACTTTTCATGAGTTGCAAGTAAAAATCAGAAATTAACATTTTTAGAAGTTTCTGAAGTCTAAAAGGACATTTGCAAGTCCACAGGAAATGGACAACCAACGGACAATTAAGCCCAAGAGCTACACAGAATAAAAATGCTGGGCTGGGGACATAGCTCAGCACATGAAACGTGAGGAACTGAGTTCCATGCCAAGGACCCTTGTGTTTTGATGTCTATGTGAAGCAGGAGTTGGTTTTCAAAGGACTCCGTCAAGTCTTACAATTAGAAAATGATAAAGGGGGAATCTGAACGAGCCAGGAGAAGTAGATACTGAGCAAGTATAATTTCTACTGAAAACAAAGGAGACTGCAAAGCTAACCACCCTACCATAGAAACACCTCCATGGCCCTCAGAAATACAGGTGGCGTCATGGATATGTGAAAGAAAACTGCACAACCTAGGCAAGGAACCACTTGGAAAGAGCACTCTGCCCGCCCTTCTGCAGTCCCCCAAAGCACTCTGTAGTTAAAACACTACATGCTCCTTCGAGGAAAAGCCAAGATCTTTTAAACAAGAAAGAAAAGGAAGAAAGAAAGAAAAAAAGAAAGGAAGGAAGGAAGGAAGGGAAAGATCTCAAAACATAGAATAATGTGATTTTTTGTAACCAGTCAAGTGAATTTTTGTTTTCTGATACTTGTGAGGTCTTTAAAATGGATGCTAGATCTTAACCTCTCATTTTCTCCTCAAAGCCAGCACATGGGGCAAGGAAAATCAGACAAGATGAGTGAATGGCAACTTGAGTCTTCTCAGCTGGACTCCAAACCACTCACTTTAACAAGAAGAGATCCTGTAACTATCAAACCAAATACTTTTTTGAATAATGTATAAACATACAAAATTAGTTCCTAGAAATTTCACTTCATTCTTGTTGACATGCACACTCAGTTCAGAATTCTGTTCGTACCTGTCAGGTTCCTGATGCAGCCATCATAAAAATGCCAGTTGCCACACTTGTGCAGGGATTTCTGGCCTTATGTTTTATGATTCAGTCATTGAGAAGAAACATTTAGATAGCTGACCCACGGTGAATTTAACAAGCACCCGACACGCATCAGCGGTATCACACACACGGATGAGATCGCTGCGGACTGGGTGACAGCCGTTACTGGGGACAGCCGGAGCCTGGAGGGCCTTTAACGTGCGTGAGAATGGCAGCAGTTCTCAACGCTCAGATGCAAATTCCTTGACAGGTTGTGTAGTTGCACACAAAGGCTCCTGCTGCTGTCAGACATCATCACTTTTTAAACATGCCAAGCCTCCATTAGATTGTATAAATTTAAAAAAAAAAACCTGGAGAAAAGTGTAGTTGTGATTACAAGTCAGATAACAAATCTAAATCCATCCAGAAAAAGAAAGAAGAAAGAAATAGTGGTCCCTATTATTCCCTATGCCTTAACTGCTTAGGTTTTAAGAAATTATTGGATTCTTTTACTGGTAAAAAAATTATTTCGAACGTCTTTCTAAATTATTTAACAGTTACTTACTGGGCAACACCACTGGATTTAAAGGGAGATGGGCGGTGCTCCCAGGAAGTGCTGGTGAGTCCATCCTTTCCCTGAGCTGAGTTCTCCTCAGCTCACACATCTATCTACACCTCTGTGTAGGGCTCTTTAGCCACAACTCCTCAACACTCTGTTCTGTCTGCCAACCAGGTGGAACACTTGCCCACTGACTGACACTACAGAAGAAGCTGGCATCTACTGAGCGTCTTTGGGGGCCAGCTGCCAAAGTGGAGACTTGTAGACACTAGCTCTAACCCTCGCCATCCCCATGAGCTAGGAATATAGTCCTAAGTACATTCACTTGACCTCTGCAGCTTCAACTTTCTCACTCATGAAACAGAATAATGATAGTGAGGAATTGTGGGCAACACACCAGGTCTGTGTTTTGAATAGGAAAAGCACAATGCCTTTAAAGAAAAACTTATCTGCTTAAGTATATAGCAGCTGTTGGTTGAAGTATGTATGTTAGGGCATGTGATTTATGGAATATCATTCATCTCTTGTATAAGAACATATAGATACGTTGTAGGAAATAAGAGAGGTTGTTGGAGAAGGGCCACTTATTGGTTCCTGGCTGCCCAGCTAGCTTAGACCCAAAATAATCCCACAGAAACCATATTAATTAAAACACTGCTTGGCCCATTAGCTCTAGCTTTTTATTGGCTAACTCTTACATCTTAATTTAACCCATTTCTATTAATCTGTGTATCACCACATGGCAGTGCTCACCGGGTAATGTTCCCAGCATCTGTCTGGCGGCTCCCTGGCTTCTCTCCTACTCCACCTTTTTTCTCCCAGCGTAGTTTTCCCCACCTAGTTCTGTTCTTCCCTGCCATAGGCTCAACGCAGCTCTTTATTCATTAACCAATAAAAGCAACACACGGACAGAAGGCCCTCCCACACTAAGAGGTCTTAGACACTTTATCTTGGGAAGAGTACTCAGACGTCGCTACTTTCTTTCCCTTTAAGGACAGAACAGTCTGTACATGCCTGGAATAGATTTAGCTCCACTGTGGGCTTGATTAATACTCAGATGGCTCCAAAAGGCTTCTTCACTCTCATTCTCTGCCCTGTCTGGGACCTGCGAAGACCATATCCAGTTGCTGAAGAAAAGTGAACCAAAAAGCCATCCATGGTGTCCCAGCAGCCAACAGGTGTACCACCCACAAATGTCCCTCTGCAAACATTAGGGTTCATCATTATCTCAGCAGTGAGTCCTCAGAGAGTCAAAATCTTCCACTTTTGGGCAGAGAACTGAAAACAAGCTTCTAGAGTTGCATTTAAATACAGCATAAAATGCCACATGGAACTGTTTGATGAGGTTTTGTCTGTTCATTCCTATCGCTCTTCACTGCAAGGAAAGAATCAGAGTCTGGACCAATGGAGAAAGCAACCCAAAACTTTAGACAACCCTAAAGCATCACAGCAAACCAAAACAATAATATGGAAAATGGGGGAAGTGAGTCAGCTTTTAAACATAAGTCGGCTCTATTAAAAGTAGCCTAGGATGTAGCCATTTGGAGTTTTTGCTCACTCAGAGGCTCTGGAGTAGGGTTTCTAGCCTAGACATGAGCTGCATTGTAGTGGATGACTAAGTCTTTAATCTGCTAAACTCCAGTCTGTAAGCTATATTCAGTGTCCCCTCTTTTCTTCCTCAGGATCCCTTGCCTTCCTGGTTTCCTGATTTCACATGAACAGATATAATGCATGTTAAAGTGTATAAAAGCCCATATGTGTGCCTGTGTACCCAGACATGATGAGGATGGGATTGTATGGACATCTGTCTGCATGTATGACTGTGTGTATACATGTAGGCATATGCAGCGTTTGATCACACAATCTGTTAGACACATTGATGGATTAAAATTGTTCCAGCCATATCCACATTATCTCTCAACCACCTGTAGCTCCCATTTCAAGGGCCCCTCTTCTGGTCTCCATGGGCACCAGGCACACATGTGGTGCACAGACATGCATGCAAGCAAATCGCCCACTCACATAAAATGAAAACAAACCTCTTTTTTAAAAATTGCTCCTGCATGCTGCAAACCATGTATAATATGAACGAGGGAGCTCTCGTTTCTGTTTTTACCTTACCCACCTGTCTGGGTTTCCTGTGACACAGAAACTTGGGGTCACTTCTGAAATTGGAAAAGTATTTTCCTTGGAACTTCCCTCCAGATCTTCAGGTTACAAGAAGCCTATACTGTGGTTTCTAAGAATCTCATCTCTGAACACAACACATTGATTTTTGTTTTCTCTTAGGTTTCTTTGGTTGGTGGGTGGGTGGGTTTTTTGTTTGTTTCTCTTTGGCAATAACCTACCTTAAGGGCACCTTAAGTCTGTGAGATATTTATAAAGTATTTGGCATGTGGTAACTACCGTGATTTTCATGGTGCCACTAGATAATGGAACACAAACCCAGACTTTCATTTCACCTACCGCTTGAGCAAAGTAATCAAAAAAAATTTTTTTCCTTCCTCGAGTATCTTTACTTAAAAAATAAGATAAAAATCAGTTTCGTGGGGCTGTTATGAAGATGAAACTAGTTAACAACATATGAGAAGCATCTAAACCAGTCCCTGAAATACACTTAAGAAATCACTGTCTCTGTTATCACTCTAGGCAGTACTTTAAATGCCCCTTAAAAGCCCCTTGGAGAAGCTTTCCCATCTATTGCTTAAAACCAGCCTGGCCTTTTGCTTGTGACTGCTAACTGTGTCGCAGAAGAAAACTTCCCCACCAACACTGCCTGGTGTCACAGGAGAGAGCTACCCCACCAGCACCTCCTGGTGTCTGGGTTCTTGATTCATGTCCAGCTTCCTCTGAACTGTAGCTTCTGACTGAGCTTTTAACAACCAAGACTCCTTTGCAACATCCTGTTCCATAGTTACCAAGTGAAACACAGGAAACCTCCTCTGTGTTTGGATTTGAGATTTTATTTACTGGAGTGTGTGCAAGTATATCTGTGTACCATATGCATCCCTAGTGACCTCAGAGGCGAGAAGAGGGCATCAGACACCTTACACAGCACTTGTGAGCTACCACATGGGTACTGGCAATAGGACCCAGATCATCTGCAAGAGCATCCAGGGCTCTCAACCACAGAGGCAGCTTCTTAATTAATATATCCTAAATTTTACATGCATATATTTAAACTATAAAGACATTTGGGTTTCTTTTCTAAACTTCAAATGTAACCAAGCACCATGTATTTTATCTACCAAATCTGGAAACTCTTCCTTTGTCTATATCAAGTTCAGATGTGCTAAACACTGCGAAATGAACTTTTACTTCAAGACACCATTAGCAATCCTGTGGTGGTGGAGGTGAGGAGGACGAGGAAAAAAAGAACAAAGCTACAACATAAAATTATTTGCCTTCCCCTTCCTTGTTTTACATAGCTAGGGTTATGTTGGATTTTCCTTATATAAATGCCACAATAGACAACACTGCAAAATTTCATGACTCCAACACCATCACTTTATACTTTTTCCTATCAATACTACTATTTTTTAAGGTCCATAGTTTCAAAAAGTCACTGGGAAATTCATAAGAGACACATTATAATCTTAATTATTATCATCTCCTGAAGATTAAGAAAATGCATGAGAAGACAGAAGCAGTATATAAATATGTGTTTGGGGAACTAGAATCAAGCATGCCTTAAATATAGATTGAAATTCAAATGCCTACAAGCCCAGTCAGGTAGTTCAATGAGTGGGTTGGGAGAATTTGTCTACATCTCTACAGAAAGAAACAATATATACTGTGTTCTCATGGATTTCTGACTTTTCAGAAGATGGCAAACTCCTGATTTTTATAAAACATCCCATGGAGTTTTCATGTAGAAATCATTGAAGAGCCCCACACTCTGTACCTATAAGGGTCCACGATTCTCCCTTCAAGTTATACACCCAGCTACCAAAACACAGGTTCCTTGAACCTCCATCAGTCTGTTCCTGATGAATGCCATAATCGACTAAAGCATAGTTGAACTTTAATCACTGACTAGTGAAAAAACTCATTCTGAGCACCACCCTGCCATCCTGACCAAAGTATCCCATTCAGAATAAATAGTCATGTGACATTTTTGTCAAAGCCAGTCCTGTTTTTCTGAATCTCATTTCCTAGAAGCCAGGGGTCTAATTATTTGGGGGTATTTTGGTTTGTTTGTTTACTTAGTATTTTTTCCCCCGTCAAGCCATGAAGTGGCCAGAATGCTGATTTTGAGCTATTTTGAGAAAATACACTTTACACAGAGGGTGTCTTTTCTTAATGTAGTTGAATACTACACCCATTGCTTTATGAAAAATAATCTTTAAACTCTATGTGTGGGGCCCAACAGTGTCATGGTAGGGATATAAGTTAAGCAATTGCATGCTTTCTGGTTAAGAATATCTTTACTGTAATCATTTTTCTTTATATTTCCTGAGCAGTCATTTGAAATGCCTTCTCCAGTATGGGGATATCATCGTTCATGTGACTGTTGCTTAGCCATGTGATTTGTGTGATTTTAGACTCCTTGGGTAAGAACTGGTGACTTAACATGGAAACCCAACAGGGGAATTCTGGCTGCTGCTTTCATTACTTAGGTCTCTGATTAATTGCTCACATAAATAGATAGATATGCAATTACTTTATGCCAAGGCAACAGAATATTCTTTTTGAGCACCCAATTAGAAGCTGTGAATTATAGCCTCTGAAGCCTGCTGTTCTTGATGGCCAGTGCCTCCAAAAACCTTAGGAAGGTTTTTGTTTTGTTTCGTTTTAAGAAATGAGATGGTCATTGGTAAGAATAAGGCTTTATTTTTTTAATCAATTGGATAAAGAAAAAGAAGCTAAATGGAAGCTTTAAAGGAACTTCTAGCTAACGCTGAGATGATTCATTTGTATTCCAATATTTCTATGCCAAGGCAGAACAATTATAGGCTTTGGAATAAATCAGATATGGGTTCCAATCTATCTTTTGACAGTCCTTGAGCAACGTCCATTAATGACTGTAAGTTTCAATTTCATCATGCATAAATGTGAGCCAAAATATCTACCTCCCAGAATTCTTATAAAGACTAAATGAGCTGAAACACAAACTTAGAAGCAGTTTTATACCCCTATTTATGTATGAGGTAGGTGTCTCCATGAAATAAATGGGACTAGAAAATGAGATTCTCTTAAGTAAGAAAAATGAAGTTCACATGGGTAAGTGAAGTTTACAAAGCTACTAAACTCACACTGTACAACCACTGACTTATTTTTCATTCACACTTCTTCTGTCATGTCTTTCATCCATAGTAATCTGCCATGTGTCCAACAGCATTGGATCATTCTAGACATTCACCATGTCAGCCTTAAGCCAGAGCAGCCTTGATAAAAGACAGGGGGTGTAAGGAGATGGGAATGGTCAGCAAGTCTGGGTCCTAAAGACCTTAGAAGAGACCACTCCTCCTCACAACACATTTCCAAGTGTCTTCAGTCATATGGAGTTTTCCCAGCAGGTAAGGAGCAGCCTTGGCATTTGGAGGTCAAGACAAGGATGCACAGATCCTTTGATCTTCAACCACCCAAAAGGAAGCTCTGCTGGTGTTACTTTCCTCACACAGGGAAAACCAAGCATGTAGCACATGGACAATTCAATTTCGTTCCTTTAATAGCTGGATCAAGCACTTATTAAGTACAAGGAGACTTTGTGTTTTGCACAGATGTACATTTAAGGAGATCTAGGTAATGGTTAAGTTTTGACAGTGCTACAATTCTCTGGAGATTAGCTGTCCAAGGGAAAGCCGAAAAGAAAAGCATGGCATTCCCTGAATGGATAATGGCTGGCTGTCAGATCTGCCTTCACAGCAAACTTTGAGCAGTATCATAGACGGAGCAATGATATTCCTGCTCAGGGAGGAAGGTACAAATGACAAGAAATTCATTTGTAGCTGGCCAAATCTTTCAACTGTAAAGAATTCAAGTTAACTCATGGGTAAAACATCACAGATAGAAAGATTATTAATATATATAAGCAGAAATTGAACATGGACCATAGTCAAACATAGTCAAACTCAGATCTGTCTTCTCTGCCTTGCCTAAAAGTCATACGGTCTCTCCTGCCATCTCTAGGGAAATGTCCTGGATTATCATCCCTGTTCCCTATAAATCTTTATGACTCAAACCTTAAGATGTGGCTCCCTTCTTTATTATTATTTCTAGGTAATTCTCCTCTTCCTGGTGTTATGATCACTATATTTCCTAAAGCAAAACACTGCAAGAGGATCTTATGCTCCAACCTCATCTGCTCAGGTAGATCTCTAGATATTATATGAGGCTTACTAGCTGGCTCAGATGACCTGGAGTCAGAATGATCAGTAGTTGAATAAGAATGGGTAGGGAGAGACAGATCAATAATCTACAGCAGACCAAAAGGAATAGCTGTTTGAGAAAGCTTTCTAAATGCTTCATCTAAAGACCCTGAGAATAAAACACAAGATAGAAGAGCCACCGGTACTTCCTGACTCACAAAGTCCAACTGCTATCATGACCAACAGCTGTCAAGAGGTGAATATATTTGATTAATGAGTTTGGAAACATTCCCTAAATTCCAACCAAACTCTGGACTCACATTTAAATGAGTATAAATAATATCTGATATAAAAACAAAAATGAAACAAGCAAACAAAAACCTGAATGTGCTTTTCTTTTTAATTAAAAATACATTAATTTTGTAAATGTGTGCTCTGGGACAATGGTCATTTATCCTGTCACTTGTATTATTTTTAATAAAATGCTGATTGGCCAGTAGCCAGGCAAGAAGTATAGGTGGGACGACCAGGCAGTAAATAGAGGCAGGGTGACAAGAACAGAATTCTGGGAAGAGGAAAGATCAGTCTGCAGTCATCACCCAGCTGCAGAGGAAGATGAGAATTCCTCGCTGACAAAGTTACCAAGCCACATGGCTAATACAGGCAAGAATAATGAGTTAATTTAAGATGTAAGAATTAGTTAATAAGAAAAGGCTGAGCTATTGGCCAACTAGTTTATAATTAATGTAGGTCTCTGTGTGTTTCTTTGGGACTAAGTGACTGCGGGACCGGATGGAACAGAAACCTCAGTCAACAAATGTGAGCTTCAATGTATTATATAAAATGGAGTTTGTAATCCCTATTAAAACTTCCTCCTTCTCTGATAAGGTAAGAGGCTTTACGAATCACGTAATTGACATAATTGCAGTTTCAGAAGGTGCCAGTCATACACAACTTACAGGCCTCCAAAGAACACCACATGTCTACTGACATGCTATTAAAACGACTAAGAAGAGTGATTTTCGTAGGAATTACAATGCACGTTCCATCATGAAGGATGATAAACAATGAGGTGGCTGTGTTTTCTTCCTACAAGAAAGTAGAAGGAAAGCAACCTGACATTTTGTTGCTCTAACCTTTAGAAATAGTGTGAGTCTTATGTCAGAGTTTAAAATAGGTTGTTCTAGAGGCAGGGAAAGGATCACAGAGAAATTGAGGTCAAATCAGAATAAGAAATGAGGTCATCATGACATGGACTGAAGAGGAGCACTGCTGGGATCTCTACAGGTGGAAGAATGGTCACAGATTTAACCTCCATTCCCTAAGGTCAGGGGAGGTAGGCAGTGACCTAGAACTTCTTTTGAATAGCTTAAAATGATGATTATTTTTGATAGAAGATTTCAAGATGAGAAGGAAGAGTGTGTCTGCTTTGTTATTGTATCATTTCTGGGTCATCATTTAGGAATATTCATGTTCTACTGGAGACCCAGCCAAAGAGTGGGATGCACACACAGTTTGTGCACATTTACCTTATGGTGCTGTATTTACTGCATCCCACGTGACATTAACCTCCTTATACAAATATTTAGCATTTCTCTCTAGACTTTACATTATCGTGTCACATTGGCATTTTTAAGATTAATAATGTGGTCCTAGTGACACTCAAGACTTTAAACTAGCAGATTGTGGCTAATAATATCAAGTCTTCTCCATAGCACATACATTATGCAACCCATATATCTTCCATACTATACCACTTGCTGTTCCAAATTGCTTTTTGTCTCCTGAAGTGTTACCTTCATTGCCCACAACTACTTAGAGCATTGGGTCACTTCAAGGTCTTAAGCTCCAGTTCTTTTTTGTGCTTTGAAATACACACACACACACACACACACACACACACACACACGAAAATGGAAGTTATAAAATAATTCCACACTAGCTCATAATTGACTATAATAAAAGGTTATTGATTTAGGGGTAGACTCACAGATCATAGTCCTCTGCAAGAACGGGGAATAGGAACCAAATCCAGAAGCCAGGAGAGAGAGCAAACACGCTTTACATAGGCATTTATAGTACAAGAGGCCACACCCAATGGGCTGTTATCTCAAAGGCTACTGACTGAAGGAGTTTCTATAGCACCTCCCCCTTTTGTTTAAATAAAAGAGTTCTAAGCCTAATACAAAACTGTATACAATAAGAACAAATATCAAGTATAAAAATTAGAATTACAACCAGCATCAACAATATTAAGCAAGGAACATATGCTAAATGTTTCAATAACCATCCTATGCTAAGGATTCTAAGTCTTGTATTAGAAATGGCTTGGCTAACTCATAAGAGGAAGGTAACTAAGACTATCTAATCTTCAACCCCCTCGAAGAACTGAGAAGAGAGACAATATTACTTGGGTAGGCAGGAAATGCAATCAAATAGCTTCCAAAATGTTCAGTAGATGACAGAGACTACCTGGGCAATCACCCAAAGTCTCATTTGTAATGTTGAAGCAACCAACTTTGACTAAGGCCTAAAGTAACTGACAGACCATTTTCAGATGCAGGGAAATTGTCAGAACCATCTTATCCTGTCTTGCAAGGTTTGGCAGTCTTTTTTCTTGCTTCCTGCTTGTCCAGTCTGCATATCATGCATTTTGTTAGTGGTTGAGGCAAGGGCAGTTCCTTGCCCAATGGCCAGTTTTCCAAAAAAGAAAACAAGCTCCAATTGGAGTGTCTTCAATGCTCAACATTCTCTCAGGAATAGATCAGTGCTGTCAGGAGCGATTGTTTCTCATGTCAATAGAACCCTAAGTTATTTAAATGCCATATCCTACAATTCTTTGAAGTGGTTGGAGATTACCTATCCATGCAGAATACAATCTCTATGTATCTAGAGAACCTGATTATAGTCTAACTATAAGTATGACAAACATGGATGAGTATAGACCTATAATCCTTAATACCTATAAAAATTAATGACTAAGACTTCATATTAGAATATCAAACAATCTTTAGACAACAGTGCAGCAATTGAGGACATTGACCTGTTCAAGTATCTTGTGTGTGAATACACCACACACACACACACACACACACACACACACACACACACACCAAAAAAGCACAACTGAGAAAAGAAAGATTCAACAATGAGAATTGTCTTATTTATGCTGATGGTAAATAACTCAGAATGAACAGATGTCAGCAGCAACAAGATAACTAGTAATAATAGGGTGTTGTAAGAGGCCTCTTGTTTGTTCCCAGCTGCTTAGTCCCGAAATAATCACACAGAAACCATATTATCTGCAATACTGTTTGGCCAATAGCTTAAGCATATTTTTGGCTAACTCATTTCTTAAATTAACCCATGTCCATTGTGGTACTGTTTTCATAAAACCTAATTTATTAGGAGAGCAGCCTTCCCCTCAGGGTGAGTGACTTCGCTGTGGTTAATCTGGACCACTGGGACTGTAGTGGGGGACACTAGTCTAAAACAGTAACTTCCTAGAAACTGATTCCTGAGAACTCAAGCTTTGCATACAACCCTCTTCAGAAAATTACTTTTTTTTTTTAGGTTCATCGGGCATACAGATATCAACCATTGTTGCTCTCATCTTTCTCTTCCCCTTTCATGAGAAATGGCTTTATAGTCCAAATCCTCAAACCACTCTTTTAAGTAATAATATTTTAAAATCTGTTTTTATTTTTCAAATATCAGTACAAACCAACCGTATTCATTAATATTCCTCCACTTACTCCTAAAAATAAGGACGATATTCTCCCAGTGTTTTTACCCTAAAAACAGATAGGTGCACAATTTATGAATCTTTTCACTTTTATTTGACTCTTATATGTTTAAAGTCTTGGCCAAAATGATTCAGTAATTTTGCCCTGTTTATTGCAGGGAAACTGGGCAGTGACACTAAGTAGGCTTATGCTGGCCAGTGGTGTCTCAAAAGGATCATTCCAGAAAGCATGACACATTTGGGACAGTTCCAGCCCATGGTAATCTAAACAACGTAGTGTGGCGTCACTGTAGGTAGTCTGTTGAGCGTTAGGAAGCCAATCCTTCAATAATGCTCGCTCATCAGGCATGGAGTCTTTTGGTCCAAGTCTCATGCTAAAACAATGGTTCTCAACCTGTGGGTCATGCCTTTCCTAGGGATCACAGCTCGGCCATCCGGCACATTGGATGTTGACATTACAATTCGTAAACAGTAGCAAAACTACAGTTATGAAGTAGCAATAAAATGATGTTATGGTTGGGGGTCACTACAACATGATGAACTGTATTAAGAGATGGCAGCGTTAGGAAGCATCGTGAAGCATATTGGATGAGCCCAGAGAAGCTGAAGCTCAACTATGTTAGTTAAGAAGCATACTGCCCAGGTCGCTCGGTATCACCAATACTAAGCCTGAACTCTTGGGATCAGCCACAGCAAATCTTCTTAATCAGTATCACATGAACAAGTTTGATGATAACTTCCTGTCAACTTTTCTGAGTCACCCTTAACCCTAAATGATGAATGTTCAGTACCAAAGATGGCCCATCTCTTCTGAACGTAAAAGAATCCTTTTCGTTACTTCTCATGAATACTTATTATCAATAACAAAGTAGAAATAAGTTTCAGGGCACACCATTGGAAGCTTCCAAAGTGAAGAAAAGTTCGGCCTAATCAGCAATCAGCTTCCAATTAAGCAACGGTGGTCAGGGGACCAGCACAGACTCGTTAAATAAATTAGTTAATTTTTTTTTATTAGATATTATTCAGGCTAGAAATCATGTTCTCTTTTTCAGCCCAACAGGAGCCTTTGACTTGAATTTTAAATATCAGGTCGTTTATCTTTGTCATATAAAATACCTTGTTAGTTGCTTAAAAGTCCTTCCTGCTACGACTCCTGCCTAGTACCATCACCCTCCAGGCTCTGCTCTTGCTGATTTTCAAGGTTATTTTGCAAACTTCTACTGTTTCACTTGGCTCAGCACCCACAATTATAATTAATCCTTTCTTGGCAAGTGCTCACATCTTCCCAGTTTCCCCCTCCATCGGGTGAATACAGTCTTGACTCTCAGGGTCTTATCAAATAAATTATACCTGTGTCTCTTCCATCTGGATGATCCCACCTGAAACTTCCAGAATGTGTCCTCACCTGGTGTCTCTATTTTCAACCTATCCCATAGTTGCCTTTGTGAAAATATGAGAACTGAGCATCGAAAATTGCATTTTGTTAGTCAAAGTCTCTCAGAGTTTTAGGTTTTGTTTTTGCACTTCCAACTCTTACTATTGTTTCCAACAGAAAGACCTTTTGATCCCACGTATCACAAATAACTTTCCTTGGTATTCATTATAATGATAGAATGACTCTAATATCTGCCTGTCTGCCACGTCAATGAAGAACTAAGTTATGTGGATCACAGTAGCTATCACCTACAATGCTGAGAGCCCATCAATTTGGCACCTTCAGTTATATTTATGGCAGTTAGAAAAATGCTAATCATTCACTTCTTTCTAAGGTTGTCAGACAACTATACAGAAAGCAAAGTAAGTGTGTGTGTGTGTGTATGTGTGTGTGTTCATTCCACTCGCTTTCTTGTTGGACACTGTGATTTGAAAATATCACCAATCTTAGCAATTGACAGTGTAATAAAAGAAAAAGTAAGTTTTCATCACAAATTGTTCTTCCTTTTCCTCTAGAGAAAAATAAATCTATCGAAGTAAAAGCAAAATTTAATAATGACTGTGGGCATCAAAGGAATGCATAAGTTTCTATAGACAAACTAATAGGTTATCAACCACAGCCCATCCTCAAAGGAATGCAAATGTTTCTATATACAAACTAAGAGGTTAGCAACCACAGCCCATCCTCAAAGCTCACCAGATTTTGAGAGATAACATGTTTAAATGTAAAGATTTGGAAATTACAATGGTTGTCTTTAACTGTAGTTTCACTTTGGCTGGCACAGAACCTGAAGAAAAAAAAAAAAACTAATACTTTCTTCCAATAGTAAAGTTGTAACTATTAAAGTTCACAAGGCATCTGACTTAACTCCTGTTTTGAGCAATGTTCCATTAGGAACTCAGATAAAATGCTAGGCATGAGCCGGAAGACCTTCCTAATGACCTTTAATGGGATTTTACATGTGTTGTCACAGTGCATATTGACAGGTTTTGACAGCTTAATAACATCCTTGAGAATCAGAATCAACTTATGCTGAAGACCTATGACTCCCTCGTGTAACTAATGAAGTAATTATTGCTCTTTCCTATGCGGGAGAAGGTCTGAACATGGTGCTGTATGATAATATAAAATCTCATGCTGAGACTCACAATAGCATCCCGACAAACCCCTTCTATAGTTCCATTCGTTAAGTTCCCAGTGAAACAGATGAAAATATTTCCAAAGGTATTTGCTTCCAAGCCAAAGACAACAATTGCTACTATACACTAAAATGTGTTATTTCAGAATGGCTGGCATCCAGCATGCTCAAGATGGAAACATATCACTGATTTAAAACTGCTTTGTGGAACTTAAATCTAGTGAGTTTCTCAGTATTATGTGCAAAATATCTAATTACAGATAAACAAGTTTCAGTATTCATGTTTGCAAGCTTTGCAAGCTACAGAAGAGTTGTAGAAAAACGACCACCCCTAGAGTTCTGCTCAGTGTCACTGTACTCAAAAGTAACTCTGAGAACTCGTGAAATGCAGCAGAGAGCCACACTGGGGGATGACAGGAAGAAGTTGGATTAAGAAATGCAACATTCTGAGTTGTAACCTGTGAAGGAGTGGGCTATCCAGGGCTGCAACTGCCACCGACTCACCCATGCTCCCATAACCCCAGTAAACACACAGATCCAGAGATGCAGCTGCCCCTGACTCACCCGTGCTCCCATAACCCCGGGAAACACACACATCAAGAGATGCAGCTCCCATTGAATCACCCGTGCTCCCATAACCCCAGTAAATGCAGATTCTCTACAGCAAACGGGGATGAGATGATTTCTCTGTTTTGATGTTAACGCTCTATTCTGGGTGAAGAGATGTCTGTTCAGAGGGCCCCTAGAAAACGCCACACATGGAATGTGATAAGTGCACCTCTAAAGCTGACCTGAGGCCACTCTAACTTCTTTACTTGATGATTATCGAAGACTTCAATTTATATACAGAAAAGTTAATGATTTGCCTTTTGTTATTTAACAGTCACTTATGCTATTTTTAAAAACCCAAATTGAGATTGTTTTCCTCTAAAAAAATATCACTATATTATACCCAAATGCTACTTAGTATAAATGGTGCCATACAATCAGGCACAAATCGAAAGACTTTCTTTTTATCACGTCCAACCTAAGCTGTACAGTAAGCATAAGAATAAATGAAATTTCTCAGAGTTTGCTATTAAAGCAGAAAAAAAAAAAGACTATTCTCATATAGCAACCGCCCCCTGGAAGTGGGAGGCCTATGAATGAGCCGTGAGTTAGAAATGATCCCAGTAATTCGAAGGCCATCTTAATGGGCACATACATTATCTGAAGTGTTTCAGACTAAATATCAATATAAACTCAATAAGTAGACCATCCGAAATGCTAGCACACTAGAGCTACCCATTTTTAAAAAATAAAAGTGTCATTTAAATTTTTTATACATTTGGTGAAAATAGCCAAACAAAAATAATTGCTTGTAATGTAAAATGTGCCGTTCTAAAATTTCTTTCTTAGTTTCACTGAGTAGTGATTCATACTGCAATAAATACAATACACATAACTATAACTTTAATGTCTCCACAAGTAGGGTGTTTTTTTTTTTATTTGTAAAAGATTTTCTTTTAGTCAAGCTAAAAGGACATAATTACGTTAGACAGAGTTTGGGCCCATGGCTAAAACTACCAAGCTTTTAAACTACTTTTTAATGGCAAATCCAGCATGCTAAACCACAGATCTCTGCATCTGAAAATCAGCACGGGAAGATCGGCGGCCTTGGATGTTTCACTCACGCCCTGACACCTCATCCCAATCACATCTCAGCATCCAATTAACAGCTTTCACTTTTCATCGCATGGATGGATGGTCGCCAGACTTCGCAACCGTGCTTATGGCGACCTGACAGGACAGCATCAGTTAATCCTAAGAAGGTCCACTTCAATTTGTCATTGTCCTGAAGGTTTCCTATTCCTTGGATATGAATCCAAGACCAGAATGCTGAACACAGCCAGATGCATTAGCACTAAGCTCACAGCTGGTAAATGAGCTTACGAATACGCACAATCACTCGGAGCCCACTTGGCCACCCATTCAGTCTGCTGTTTGTGACTCTGTCACTTAGTAAATTCTTGCTTCTCTGCACCAGGCAGACACCAGCCCAGGCTTCACATTCTGTGAATACTCTGTACCTTCATCTCTTCTCACAGACTGTCATGGCACCTACCATCAGAAAGTCATCCCAGGGGCAAATCTTTCTTGGTTATGATTCCAGCACTGGAAAAAAAATGTGCTGGAATCATATTGCATCAGACAGAGAAGCAGAACTTTCTGGACCAAAGCAAAGGTAGACATTCTTTCATATTCATAACAAGATTGCCTTTTATAGCCTTTTACAGATACGATAACATCTGTCTCCACAGCCTTCCAATGAGGGATGCCAGTAGAAGGATGATTATACATAGATAACGGCAAATAAAGCCACTAGAGACTGTCAGAAGTTCTACTTCCAGTCCCTGGAGAGTCAGGGAAATAACTCAGATCTTTTGACTCCCAGGAAAATTTACTTTCTAGTAGATAGTGAGCTACTTTTGCTACTTATTAAGGAACTTGTTTTAAGGTGCTATTCCTTTAAAAGCCAATTAACTGCTTTTATATCAGGTTGAAAGATTTGAATAAGAAATGAAAGAAGCTTGTTAGAAATACCATGCTGTGTCTACAGCATGAGGGGAGACTGCACTTTCCAGCCCACATCTGAAATGTTCTTAACTTCTCTATCCTCCAGGGCTAGAGAGCAGCAGAGGCTCAGGAACTGATGAATTAAATCAGTTTGTTGTGTCTATTATTTCAAACTAGAGTCATGATACTTAGGTCTGCCATGGACAGGGATGTAACAATTGTCATTCAGTCAGGGTCTGCTAGCACTATTGTGGGTATCTAAATATAATATAGTCTAAATACAATAAGGCCTCCACCAAGCTTTCGGCCCTTAGAACAGGTTGGTTTTAGCATAAGTACACATGTCAAAGTGAGAAAACACGTCACTCCAACACATCCCGCCATAGCATCTCAACCACGTTTCAACGTAGCATAAAACTGCCTACCAATTGTCGGGCATAGTGCATTCATTCTCCTCGGGGAACACATGGTTAGAGAATAGACAGAAAATCTCTTTCTGACGAAACAAACTTCCTGACAAAAGACAATGTTAGCCCAAATCAAAATGGCTAATGTGATATTTATTTGTGGTGATCATTTCCAAATTAAAAGTATTCTTTGCCTCAATTCTGTGACTCTTCTTTTTTTTTTGTCCTCCATCTCTTTTTTTTCTATTTATTATTTATTAAAGATTTCTGCCTCCTCCCCACCACCACCTCCCATTTCCCTCCCCCTCAGCATGTGAGAATAAAAGAAAGATTGGGACAAGCATCTGTAACATGTACAAGGCTCGCAGTGCTGGGTCAGCTCCTCCTGTCTAGGCTCTTCCAGCATCTACCCACACCAACCTTCTACCTGTATCCACGCTGCCCCCCCCCTTACCTCCCATCAGCCACCACATCCTGGAGACGGAGCTCAGAAAACCCAGCAGTTACGCTTGTTCCCCTTGCTCCCCAGTGCTCCTCGCTTTTAGTTAACACTGTTTTCTTTCCCGCAGGGTAGAGTGTGGCACTTGCACACAGGAAGATCCTGACTCTGTTCCCATTCCTTCAAATCTTTATTTTTTCCTAGAATAAAAAAGTGGCCTTATCACTTTGCTTAACGTCTTTGAATATTGCTGATTCTGTTGGGGAAGCTGATAAAAAAAATTTCTCCCGTGGAAACACTGAGACACAAGGCTCTCCGGCCCTGTTCCACCCTTGATGTATCAGTTCTCAATTGTTTTTCCTTTCTCCTCTCATGCATGTGTCTACCGACAGGCAGCTCTTGCTTTGCTGAACACCCTCTCAGCACTCCACAAGGTTCCCAGTGGAGAACTGGTATCCATCTTGCAAAACACTCAACCTTAAATCCCTCATGAAGACTTCTCGATCGCTGATATAATGCTTGTTTACTGTTTTCCTGCTACATTATAGTTCCTTCCTCACAAGCTGAACCTGAAGGAACATGCCTACAATCCCAGCACATGGGAGACAAAGATAGGAAGATCAGCTACACAGAATTCATGGCCAGGCTGGGCTACATGAGACCCTGTCTCAAAAAAAATCAAATATATATACACATATGTTCCTGAACCCTTAGCCTAGAGCATGGCCAAAACAGACATAGACCACGAGCTCATGGAGTCAGCGTCCAGTGAGGGAGATGGCTGTCATTATGAAATACAGTAGACCGTAAGAGTTACATGCTCCTGGGAGACCCGTGCAGAAGAAGAAAAGCACCTCCCTGTGGAAATCAGTTTTGAAATTTTGTCAGAAGAAAGAAGAGAGTAAAGAGACGAAAGGAGGAGGAGAGCTAGTGCAGAAGAGAGGGAGAAATCCAATTAAGTTCAAGGGCATCCAAGCAAAAAGAACAAGAGCATGGCTGGAGACCAAGAACCAAATGGAATAGGGATTATGCAGTTCAATCTTAACCTACTTAATGGAATGTTCTTTGCAACAAAATGTTTTTATTTCTATTTCCCAGAAAGGCACTATGGTGAAGTGAAAAATGTATATATTCACATGGAATATGAGGTTCCTAAGAGTAATAATTTTTCTTTAATGTGAAATTGTAGATCAAACCCAAATACTTGTATATGCAAAGCATACATAACTCAAAAGCATCCCCCACTGCATCCCAAAGTAATCTTAACCAAGTCAAATGATAAAGAATATGAAAATATTATGGTATAATCAGTACAAGCAAAGGGCAAACCCTATACGCCTATTACTTATTTCCATGATTCACTAACATGAACCCAGCAACTTATTCATGGTGGAACGCTTTCTGCTCCAAGAAAAATATATTACATATGTGTAAATGGTTGAAGAAAAATCAGACATTTGTCTATCCTCAAGCTTTATTGGCTAGATGTCTTTTCACACAGATATGTCACAAGCAATCCAGATCTAGAAAGCTGCTTAATAAAAATTTTATCAAATGTAGATCTCACTGATGGCACTCATGCTACCAAAAGCATGTCACTCAGCCTTAGAATCCCAGTGGGATACCCCAATAAAATGGTGTGGTGTCTGTCAACCAGACTGTATCTCCACACCCCAACCAGATGGTGTGGTGTCCGTCAACCAGACTGTAACCCCACACCCCAAACAAATGGTGTCTCTCAATTAGACTGTCTCCTCACACCCCAGCAAAATACTGTCAACCAGACTATCTCCCCACCCCCAACTAAATGCTGTCTGTCAAACAAACTGTTTTTCCCCACCCCAACCAATTGCTGTCAACCAACCTCTCTCCTCACACCCCAACCAAATGCTATCAACCAGACTATCTCCCACACCCCAATCAAATGGTGCCTGTCAAGCAGACTATCTCCCCACCCCAAACCAAATGCTATCAACTAGATTGTCTCCCACACCCCAGCCAAATGGTGTCTGTCAACCATACTGTCTCCCCATACCCCAGCCAAATGCTGCCAACCAGAATATCTCCCTACAACTCAATCAAATGCTGTCTGTCAATCAGACTGCTTCCCCAGCCAGGTCATTTTAAGCATTACATGCAAAGTTCTCCCAGTTGAACTGAATTATGCAATGATTATTGGTATATTTTTCATAATAACTGTATTCATGCCTTCCCTACCAAACCCTTTTCTTCACCCATATTCCACTTGACAAAAAATGGGCATTATCTATTTTTCAGTTGGATCATTTTGTAGGATAAATAACTCAAGAGCTACTGAAGCCTGATCTGAGAATAAAAAGTACACAACCTGTACACCCACTGTGGAGATCAGTGTGGTAGGTCCTCAGGAAGATGGAAATCAATCTTGTTTGAGATCAACTATGCTGCTCTTGGGCAGACACCCAGGGGCATTTCTCCTACTGTAGAGACACTTGCTCTCAACCATGTTCTCTGCGGCTCTATTTATAATAGCCAGATACTGGAAACAACCTAGACATCCTTCAAGAGATAAAGAGATAATGAAAATGTAGTACATTAATGCAATAGAGTATTACTCTACCACTTAAAAAAATGAAATCATGACATTCACATGTAAGTAGATGAAATGAAAACAAAAGAAAAATCCTACGTGATGTAACCCAGATCCATAAAAGAAATGATGGATGTATTTGCTTATATGTGAATGTCAGCTGTTAAGATGCTGATAAGCAAGCTGTAATCCATATGACCACAGAGACTAAGTATACAGTAAGGAACTAGGAGAGAGGGAAAAGTCACCCTATGAAGGGGAAATATAATAGGTAGTATGGATGGACAGGGTCTGTGAGAAAAGTAATGGAAGGATCAAACAGAGAGAGGAAGGAAGAGATGGCAGGGAGGGAATACAGAGATAGACAGCTAAAACTAAAAGCCATTTGAGGGGTAATGTGGAAGCCTAACACAGTAGAAGTTTCCTAAGATTATATACATATACAAAGGTGATCTAAATAAAATCACCAAATAACGGGGATACAGAGCCCCAACCAGACATTTCTTGTCACCAAAATGAAGCTTATAGTACTAGTAACAGGTTACATCTAATGTAGTTGTTTGCAAAAGGGATCCCATTAAATCCCCAAACCAGTCCAAGCAATTGTCAAGACTAGTCATTGCTCTCCACAAACTGACAGTAAGGTCCTGTTGCTGAAGACAGCATCCAGTCAACTCAAAGATCATGGAGAAGTCAAGCTGGCGACTATTTAGAACCTTCACCCCTGTGTATTAGTGTTGGCGGTACTGGAAAGCACTCTGCCCTCTATGAGAAGAGAAATGTAAGCACCAACCCGGTACAAACCCTTCAGTCTACAATTGTGACTGGCCTGGAAGAGTCCACAATGCAATAGGGACACAGAGTTTGTGAAGGAACCAACTAATACCTGACTTTATTTAAGGCCCACTCCGTGAGATGGAAGTCATGCACGAAACTGATGAGCTCAGAACCTGAAACTAGAGAGGCCAGGAACCTAGGAGAAAACCCAATATTACTGTCCTGCTAAAGAAATGTTAGCTCTAAGAAGAAGGAAATAAACACTAATCTAACTCTGAAAAATAAAAATGCACATTGCTAGTAACTATCCCTGAAGGTAAGAAAGAGGAATAGGATTACTTCTTAAGTGAGAACAATATTTATTTCTTGACCTGGGTGGTAAATTTGTTTATATTTTATAATGAATTGTCAAGCTGTACAGTTTTATATTTTCTGCATATGCTTTATTTCACACACACACAAAAAAGTCACAAATATGCAAAAAAGACCAAGCCAAACTCCCAAATTTTTTTCAATCCACTGCCTACATCATAGTCTCTCACCATCCCATTGGCCAAAGCAAGTCATGTGATTAAGGTAATGGTTAACACACCTTACCTTGGCTAAGCCAGGTGGCAACAACTGTTTTTTGTAGAAAACCATACAGAAACTGCATATAGTCCTGCACATTGTTCTATTTAAGTTTTTGAGGCTTTGTAGAAAACGCAATCGTTATTAGCCAAACGCTCTACTCCACAGGCTCGTGCCAAAGCTGCACGCAGTAGGAGTTAGCCCACAGGCTGTAGTTCATCAGCCATTTGATTAGGCCCTGGAGGGAAGGTTTTTAAAATGGGAAAACCAATTTAATCTCCGTAACTCATCCTCTTTGTAAGAATTCATATCACTATCACTGTGTTCTGGATGTGCCTTCAAAGCTCAGATATTGTAAACAGGATCACCTAAACAATGGCGTTGTCAAGTGAAGCATTCTGGGAGTGTATATGAGCGTTCTGCCCACTTGAACACATTAGCACTGTTGTATAAAGGCCTGGGGAAGTCCGTTTACTCTCAGTCTCAGCCAGGTGAGGACACTTTTGGTGCTGCCTGCCCCTCTGCTTCTCTCCCATGTGAGGGAACCTGAAATCAAAAGAGCTTCCACCAGGAACCAGATGATAACACCATTGTCTTGGTCTCCCAGGTCCCACAACTGTGCACAACAAAATCCGACTCTTTACAAACTCCTAGTGCATGACACATACTGTTAGCAAACTGATGTGGGAGTGTCATATATCAATCTGTTGATTTCATTGGTTAAGTAATAAAGAAACTGCTTGGCCTCATAGCTTAGAACATAGGTGGGTGGAGTAAACAGAACAGAATGCTGGGAGGAAGAGGAAGTGAGCTCAGACTCGACAGCTCTGCTCTCTGGAAGAGAGGCCATGCTCTGCTCACCTGGCCAGACACACACGATGAAGCAAGCCGCCAGGTCAGACATGCTGAATCTTTCCCAGTAAGACCGGAGCTACACAGATTATTAGAGATGGGTTGATCGGGATATCAGAATTAGCCAGTAAGGGCTAAAGCTAATGGGCCAAGCAGTGTTTAAATGAATACAATTTGTGTGTTGTTATTTCGGGGCATAAGCTAGCCAGGTGGCGGGGGTGCTGGGGACGCAGCCCCGCCGCTCCTATTACTACCCACTGATCCTCACCCAAAGGCACTCAGAAGTTCATCCAAACAGTCAGACGTGAGTTCTGTCCTACCTCACTTCCACTCTTGATCTGCAGATCTAGAAAGCAAAACGACCCGCTCCTCATGCTGATAAGGGACACAGGAGAATGGCAATAAACACTCCAATCCAGAAACAGAGGAAATGGCAGACAACTCTAGACAATTTGAAATGATACGGGGCAAAGGTGAGCACTCTCGTCCTGCTCCAGGATCGAGGTTCAGTGCCTCCTGGGTAACTACCATGTTTGGCTGTTTTTCCTGTTGCTTGTAATTTTCTCCTACTATCCCATTAGTCAAATCAAGCCATGCGGCCAAGTCCTAAGTCAAAAACCCGAGACATACCTTTCTGTGAGCCCAATGTGAGACCACAAGAAGCAGTGGTCACATCACAGAGCAAAGGCGTCAGAGCCGGCCATTCCATCTGCCAGGAGGACCTCACTTTATGGGACAATACACAGAAAGTCAGGTTTGACCTCCACTAAATACCCATTAGGGCTGTGCATGAAGGAATCACCTGGGTCCCAAATTTGGGTCTCTTGAATATAAACACAAAGAACTTCATTTAAAGCAATAACTATTAAATTCTGACAGACATTTAAAATCACTAAATAAGAAACTTCAAGTGGTTGTTAGTAGTTAAATTTTTTTTGAGGAAGAAAAAAGGAGAAGTGCTTAATGATAAGAAATTATATACATACGCAGAAACTAATTTATGCAAAAATGGATTTCAGTTGATGCAAGGCTCATTATGAGGTGACATTATAATGAGCCTTCCAAAAACCCTAATGGGGTCAGGATGCATTTTAAAAAACAGAATATCTCACTCTGAAAATATTGTCACCATTATTCTAACTATTCAAGTCACATGTTGTAAAGAATATTCTATTCTGAGAACAACATTTTAAAAGGACGTTGAGAAAATTAAAATGCATTTATAGAAAGACAGTCCAGAGAATGAAAGGTCTTGGGTTAATACTACATAATACACATTTAAAGAGATAGGAAAGCTCATCTTCGAATAGGGAAGGATGGACTAGGGAGCTGGCTCTGCTAATAAGTCTTCACCGTGTAAGCAGGAGATACTGGGATTAGATGCCCAGGACCCTTTTAAAAAGCCAGGTGTGGGAGTGAGCACATCTAAAATGCCAATGAAGGAGAGACAGAAGAAGGATCCCTCGAATGTGAGGGATTGGGCAAGTCAAGTTGGGGGAAGGACAGAGAGGAGAGCAGGAAAAAAGATGTCTGGATTAAGGGAACCCTTATGGGGTTAGTAAGAAACCTGGCACTAGGGAAATTCCCAGGAATCCACAAGGATGACACCAGCTAAAAATCCAAGTAATAGTGGAGAAGGTGCCTTAATTTCTCTTCACCTGTAAGCAGATTGATGCCTACCTTAATTGTCATCATAGAGCCTTCATCTGGTAACTGATGGAAGCAGATGCAGAGATCTACAGCTAAGCACTGGGCCAAGCTCCTGGAGTCCAGTTGTGGAGAAGCAGGAGGGATAATATGAGCAAAGGGGCCAAGACTATGATAAGGAAACCCACAGAAACAACTGGCCCAAATTAGTGGGAGCTCACTAATCCTAGACTGACAGTTGGAGAACCTGCACAGGACCAAATTAGGTCCCTGAATGTGGGTGACAGTTGTGTGGCTTGGGCAGTCTGTGGAGCCACTGGCAGTGGAACTAGTATTTATTCATAGAGCATGATCTGGCTTTTTAGAGCCCATTCCCTGTGGAGGGAGACCTTGCTCAGCCTAGATACAGGAAAGAGGGCTTTAATTCTGCCTCAAGAAACAGACTTTGTTGACTCCTCATAGGAGGCCTCACCCTCTCTGAGAAATGGATCAGGGGTGGGGGGATAGGGGAGTGGGAGGAGGGAAGGGAGAGGGAACTGGGACTGGTATGTAAAATTAGAAAAGATAGTTTTTTATAAAAAAAAAAAAAAAGTACTAAAAAGGGGGGATCCCTGAGTCTTGCTGACCAACTCCTCTTGCAGAACTGGTGACTTCCAGGTTGGATGAGAGCTTGTCTCAAAACAGAAGATGGAAAACAGTGGACGAAGACCGAACATCCACCTCTGGCTTTCACTTACATGAAAATGTGTACACGGGCCTCTGTGCACATACACATGTGCACACACACACGCGCATACACACACACATTCGTGTATACACCAGGAACATGCAAACCCAAACATACATAGTTATATACACTCTTGCTCAGGGAGCAGAGAGTCCTGAAAGGGAAAGTAAAGAAAAGGTGTCCTGCAATGATTTCACACCTGCCGTGTAAAAGGAAAGATCTCCTTGTTGTTGCTACCACCCAGGGCCTAGACAGCTTCTTAGGCCACAGGCCAAGAAGAAAGCAGCAGCTACTGTAGGCTTTGCAGGGTGTGCAGGTTTTCACACACTCCTGCTTGACTATTGTGACAAGAAAACGGACGTGTGCAGTGCATTCATGTCCATGAATATTTCCAATAAAAGTCCTTATAAATTCTGAAATTTAAATCTTATATAATTTCACAAGTCAGGGCTATTGGTGGTCTTTTTCTTTTAACGGTCTAAATTGTTTAAAGACATTTAACAGGATGGCCAGATTCAGCCCACATACTAAGAACACAAACCTTTACCATAGATGACAACCTAAGGGATTAGGTCCCAGCTACAAGAAAGAAAATACCAACTCAAATAATAATAATAATAAAATTTTAATAGCTAGACACAAGAGGCGATGCCTTTGCCAGTACTGTTGGAAACCTGATCATATCCCCTGGGTGAAAATGAGGCCAGTGAACGACTCCTCTGCAAAATACAATTGGTCTAAAATATTGCTTTACTGCCACTCACTGGGAGGCCTTCCCCTGAGCTTTAGGTGACAGCACCGCATGCTTACACTGTCTCCGAGAAGAGCAAGGGGTTAATTAAATGAGCAACCACTGAGGACTGAGCACCTCAGTGTCTCCTCATAGGACAATTGTGGAGTAGGGCCACTGTTGTCCCCCAGGAAGTTCATTGCTCCAATTGCCTAAATGGTGTGTACTCTAGTACATACCTCTCATGAAGGTAGAAGATGCTGGCCTCCTCCTCTCCCTTCATGTCTCCACTTGCCCACTTGACTTCCATGAATCACTTTCCAAATACATACCATCCCTGAAGGCACTGTGGTATGTTTTGGTTTCTGTAAATGCAAATTTTAAGTGTGTTTGATGTAGTTAATGAACACGTCCTCAAGGACCAGGCTGTCACCTGCTGTCAAATTATAGCTGGAATTTTTAAACTTTCACCGTCGGTCCTCAAGTGGAAACATCTTTGTTTGTCATGTCTCTCCCTACCACATCCAAATAACTACAGACAGGAAGCAAGAGTGCAACTGCTTCTAAATGAACAACAATACAGGACAGTCTCTCACAAGGAGACTGACCCAGCTATCTGAATCCGAGACTAAGCCAAGGGCCTCTACTTTCATGTTCTTCCTTAAAACTGTCATTGTAACATACTCGGTTTTTTAGCCAAAATGAGCTGCTAGATGGTGTGGGAAGTCCTTCTGTATATGTGTTGCTTTTATTAGTTAATGAATAAAGAAGGTGTCTTGGCCTATGATAGAACAGAATAGAGCTAGGCAGAAAAACTAAACTGAATGCTAGGAGAAAGTAGGGTCAGTGAGAAGCCATGTAGCTACCCACAGGAGACAGATGCACTGAACCCTTGCCAGTAAGCCACAGTAATGTGGTGATACATAGATTAATAGAAATGGGTTAACTTAAGATGTAAGAGTTAGCCAGAAATACGCTTAAGCTATTGGCCAAACAGTATTGCAATTAATACAGATTTCTATGCAATTATTTCCAGTCAGGGCAGCAGGAAACAAACCAGCCTCTCCACCAATATCCAGAGACTCATAACATCTCAGAAATCAGGATTTTTTTTTTGCCAGATCCTGTTTTTGCATTATGGTGATATGCCCCCAGCTTTCATAAATTTTATGAAAGAATTTGTAATATGTAATACATAAAACTGGATGGTGATTTTTAATAATTTTAACTCAGATTCAAATCTTTAATCACCTTTTTTTCCTCCTCCCTGGAAATAAGAAATGCAAAGACTGGCTTCTTAAGTCTAGAAGCAGTTCTTCTTAGCATGTGCCATCCTGGTAGGTGTAAGATGCAGGCAAAGAGACTTAATTTACTTAATTATGCTACATTTAGAAGATGCAAACTTCCTGGCAATCAATCTGGCACTTTTCTCAAGTATTAATAAAACTGTTTCTTAATTCTTGATTAACATAGCTCAGCAAATACCACCATATATTGAGGATGGATCTGCGAAAATGAAAACTGGAGAGAGAGCAGTTCTTTAGTTCTTTTTTTTTTTTTTGAGCATATATCTTTTTGAACACAAAGCCACTGCCAAAAAACTGCCTACGATAAAGAATTGGTGTAGACCTTTCCTTCTGTACTTTTCTGAAACCAGGGCCTTATAAATCAAACAAGATTGCTTTATCTGCAGCTAAGAATTCCATAGAGACGTGTTGAACCTGTAAGAGATGGCAGAACCTAGCCAACTTCTGTCTTTTAGGTAATAAATTGTGCCTCCATTCTGACTCTTCCTTCAGAATTCTGTTTATTTTCATTTTAGGGCAAAATACGTGGATTTGTCTGCAATATTAGAGGCATTTAAGCTTATGAAGGATCCCAAGTTTTCCTCCTTAGATAAAGGAGGACTGTTCTTGAGTTTGGAAATTTTGCAAACAGGAAAAAATGAGAAAAGTAATAGTAAGTAAACATGAGTGTTATAAAACTCAAGATAAAATCAGGCAGGAAACCATTTAGATAAAATGACATTCCACATAATTACCACTTATGAGAACTTAATTTCAGGGATGAGAAATTCAGAGGGATAAATTTCAGATAAATAAATTGAGACAGATTGTTGGTAGAAGCATAGATAAATAGATGATAGACAGACAGACAGACAGACAGACAGACAGACAGATGATAGACAGAAGGTTATCTAAGCTAGAAACATTCTTCCTGGCTTCAAAACTTCTTATCATCATTTAAAAAAATCTTACAGTGGAAACACTCATGTCACCAAAGAAAATTTAGAAAAGGAGACAAAAGATAACTTGATCTGAGAGTTTTGACCTTGAGAATGTTATGGCTATCTCGGTTCTCCAGGCTGAGAGTTTGGTGCTCATCACTGCAAAGGACCTCTGTGGAAGCCTCAAGAAACACTGAGATCCTAAGGACAGGAGTCTGTTTCTGTCAAAGTAAATAAGACAGCCCTGAGGACCACTCCAGAAGAAAGATGGTGCCACTGTCATCTGGTTTTGAAATGAGCTATAAAATCATTGTACAATAGGAGAATAATTCAGAGAAATGGGTCAAGGGTGGGAATGAGACTTTGAAGGCTGGGAGCCATGCAGAGTGAGGACCATAATGGAATGTCAGCCCATATCCTGCAGGGATGTGTCCTGTGGAGACAGGAGAGCCCGCTAGAAAAGAAAATGTTTCTGTGCCTATGTGAATAAGAACATCTTCAGTTTTCAACTAAAGTGACTGATCTGCTTAGTTTAGAATGAAATGTATTAACTGTGTAGCAGGAATAACCCTTGTTTCCGTGTGAGCTAGATGTAGAACAGAGGTCGCCACTGTGCTTTCCTCCAGATCTCAGTCTTGCTTTCCTGAAATGACCTTGTATCAGAAAGGAAGCTGCCCAAAACTGCCAGTTCTCAAGGTCATAAAAGAATACTGTTCTCCAAGAGAAAGCTCAGCTCCTCATTGTTCCCATACAAGTTGGGGGATGGCTGCATTCTGTAGCCATCCCTAAACTGATCTCTGTCATCTGATGGAGTGGGCTGACTCTGGCTCCATTGCATGGCCTCCCTGGTCCTGTCTCAGAAAGAATTGGCTTCTGAGCCACATGCACAAAGCATTGGTGAGCAGGATGGTTTCCATAAGGAGGGACACTGAACAGAAAAAATACAGATATATAATAAAATAGAGCTAGTGTGTCAAAGACAGCAGAAGGATTTGTTTACAAGAAGAGTCCCTTGGCATCAGGAGTGGGAAACACCTGAAGTAGCCCAACGTTTGTTGGCTATCAACTATGATATCTCAGTGTTTCTAAGAATCATTTCACATGTTAACAGCGCAGTTATCAGAATGTTTCCTACCGTGAATGACATTCCACAATTGCTGCCAGTCAGGGGTGCAGCTTTGATACTGTCTTCAAAGCCTGCACAGAACTCAGTCAGAGTTCTTCCAATAGTCATCTCTTCAAGTGAGTTATGTGTGTGGTTAGCACTCTACCTGTAGAGTTTCATGATTGCTTAAAACACAGATGATACTCATGGCTGGAGGAATAATTGCAAATCTTATATTTTTGGATGAGTAACATTGATTGCTTTTTTATAGCAAAGAATGAATGGTATCTGCATGTAAATGAAGTCATATTAGATTTTTATTGATGCATGAGAGATGTATTTCCTCTTACATGCTAAGCAATGTCTCTAAAAATAACACTAAAGGGTGAATACCTGTCTACACAGTTCAAAACACGTCTGTCAATAAATATCAAAGATGGAGCTCAGCACTAGAAAAAGATAAATATGTTCAGAATTCATGAGGTTAGAGGTTTAATCCCCACCACTGGATGATAGGCACAAAAATTAAATAAAAATACATATATTAAAATAATACTATATCTATGAAAGTGCCACATCTTACCTTCATGTTTACATATGACATTAAGAAGAAATATTTAAATAAGTGGTAGATACATAAGTACTAAATTATATAATAATAATTCATCTTAAAATGGATAATTTGATTAATTAAGCTGCTTAGCAGCTGCTGTGACAAACACCCAAAGAAGAAAGAATAGTCCTCGTATTTGAGATAGAACCTTCAGCCAGCCAGAGTCCACCTCATCTGCCACATCCCTTTTCAGTCTGACCCCGTCTCCATCCCAGAAATACTGTCGGGGAAACATTCATGAAAGTATTTCAGGTTATCACGTTAGTAAAGCATTTAACACCTGTGTTAATTCCACCACCTCAGAAACAGAAGCCTTGACTTCTTCCTGTCTCCCACATCCGACATGGAATTCATCAAAACACACATGTGATCTTTAGGTTCAAAACGCATCCTCCACTGCTGGTGAGATCAGAGGGCAAAGGCATCAAAACCTGATGACCTGAATTCAGTTGCCAAGATCCAGGGGGAAAAAAAGAGAAAGCAGAAACTCTCAAATTGTCCTCTGACCTCCATGAACACACCATGACATACATACAAGTTAATAACAGTAATAGTAATATATAAAGAAAACAAAAGTTGAAAATCTCCACCAGCTCTGACTGGACTGGACTGACTCAATCCAGCCTACGCCTCTCAACAGAGGACTAGGCACCCGGTAGTGGTTCTTCCTGCATCTGTCCCTCTTCACCCCCACCCCACAGTCTATCTGCAACATGAAAACAAAGTGATCCCTCCTGAGCATAACCAGGTGACAACAAACTCTGAAATGGCTCCCACATCTCACAGAGAGCAGACACAGCCCCCACAATGGTCCTCAGGGTTCGTAGATGCACCTTTGTCCTGAGCCTCAGCGGTGCCTCTCAGCTACTCACACCAGCCTCCTGGCTTCCCTGCTGCTTTTGACCACACAAGGCCATCTCTCCCTCCAGCCTTTGCTTCCCTTCTTCCTCCTTCTGCTAAGTTCTCTGTGAGGCTCTGACCAGTCCGTTGCCTCTTCCCAGTCTGGGCTCTGACCTTGCCTTGACCACGAGCCTCTCCTTATCTTACCCATCACTGTTGCAGCTGCACCTTTCCCTTCCCTTTCCTTTCCCTCCACTCTGGTCTAGAAGGTCTTTCTACTCCAGTGACTGTCTTGGTAGAGCATTAGGCATAACTCACCTCCTCTATTTATTGTTGGCTGGCTCCACACTTTCCTCCCTCCTAGGAATCTAGGCTTTTTTAAATCTGCTTCTATTAAGCAGCATCTGTAATAGAGATGGGCATACAGGGGTTACATAAACGTTTGCTGAATGGAGAAGCTTCTACTTTTCACTGGCATGTATGCCAATATTAATCCATGTTTGTAGCATCCGTGAGGACAGACTGAGAAAATAACAAAATAAACTGAAGTAAAGAAAAAGAACAAGTATATACTGCAAGAATGCTCAGAGGAACTTTTCCTGTGGAAACTATAGGACAAAGACCTCGGAAAATTTGAAGGAAATAAAAGTAATGAAAAAAATAGGATTCCCAACTTGGGTGTTAAGTGGGTCCACAGGGATGGGCAATACAAACTCCAGCATGAATGCCCAAAGGCTACCCTAATTAACTGGATTAAACAGTACCAATATGCCCTTTGAAAAGTGAGCATCCCATGGATGTCTCTTATTCTCCATCCTCTCCCTACCCCCACTACAGATTATAATAAAGGTCCCTGCAGAATTCTCATGTTTACTACAAAAATGTGTCCAAAGCTGGAGTCTCTTTGTTATATCAAAACCTGTAGTTCTCATGGGAACACACAGGAAAGCCAGCTGTAGTCAAATTACATACATGTACTTTTCCTTTCCATTCTCTTGTGCTGTGTATGCTCTTGGGGAGGGGGTGGAAGGAGAGAGAGACTTGGAGAATCATTACACTTCCTTTTACTTTCTATTAGGTCTTTGCCTGTCTTGATGATAAAAATTTGTAAAGAAATATGGGTTTTGAAGTAATATTCAAAACCCCAATATGAAAGCTCATGCCATGGAAAAGGAGATACCTGCACCATCAACCAGTTTCACCTTCCAGAATCTCAAATTCTCCCTCTGACCTGGTCACCTTACTTCCCACCTTTCTCCATTCTGGCTTAAATTGGGAAAGCTTACTACAAGATAAAAGATCACACCCGCTCCTCCACAGACATGCCTACCTGCAGAAACTACACCCAACCTTCAATGCCTGCCTCTAATTCCAAATCCCTGAGGATGCTTCAACACTTGGCTCTTCCCTTTCTTCAAGTATTCCCTTGCCCTGGTTCCTGCTCAACAGCATTATGTATGCACTTGATCGAAGCTTCACAGCCTCGAGTCTTTTCTCAAGTGTCCCTGAAGTAGACTGTAAGAGAGCATGTGGAAATGCATAAGAAAGATGGTTCCAGGAGGGTAAACGTTTCATCAGTATTTCATCATGCCTTCAATTATATTACATTCATCCTTCGACATCAAGAAGTTAGTAAGTTTCGTTTTTAATTAAAATATATATTTATATGATCATAATCATTTTTACTCTTATCACACTGGCCCTTGGAGGGGAAGAGTCGCCTCTTTTTAAACCACAAATTTATTCAACTGATTTTTTTCCCTTCAAAAGATTTAAACAAATGGGTAGACAGTTTCCCTGTACATTTGCTGCCTTAGAAGGAAGGCGGGATGAGGAACGTGGGGGCGTTGTCGATACCCAGCTGCAGCATTGCGAGGGATGAGTGTTCCTCAATAGGGAGAGAACACTTAGGAGTGAAAGAATCAGATTAGCAGACAGCGCTGCACTTTATTGCCAATCAAGGTGAATTAAGAAAGTCAAAGAGACACCATTGACATTTATACCATGCAGTAGGTATTAACGAGAACTGTCACGGGAAAGCTGGAACCTATCCCAATTCTATATATGTAGCTTCTTCTTTTTAAGTCAGCAAATTGAAGCCTTGGGGCATAGCAGGAGAAAAGCCGTTGCACAGTAGTCCAAAAGCAATGCCAGGTAGCTTAGAATAAATTCCCTGACAAAACTGCCTATTGAAAGAGCCATTCAGCATCTACTCTCTGAAAGGCTCAGCAGAAAAAGGAGAAAGTGCTGAAAATGTTCTAGTAAAACTACAGTCACCATGGAACCAAAGAACTGGAAGCTTCAAGGTGCCTCTTTCGTCAACATCCACCTCCATATCTGTCATCAAGCATCAGGATCCACAAATAACTGTGACACCCAGGATTCCTGTTGCCCAGCAGCCTTTGTATGCATCCTACAGATGTAGCAGAGACGAAAGGAGTGAGGGTTTCCATTCCTATGACAATCAAAGGAAGAAAAGAATCTAGGAGCTACAAATTGTTGACCACAAAGGACCCAGAAACAATCCGATCCAGGTTCCAAATCATACAATGCAAAAGAATGAAACAAGTTAAATAATCTATTATATATTAACACATGGGAAAAGTTGTTTTAATTTACTTCCTTCACTCGATAACTATGTGTTGAGTACTCCTACTGCCTCCGACATTAGAGTAAGACCTAAAGAATAAAGTGTAAATAGAACATAATCCTGTGCGTGTATGCCCGTGTGCTTGTAGTATAAATGTGTTACCATTATGAGTTGGATCTAAAATGCTCTCCGTAGGCTCATGTGTTTGACCATCTGAGCGCCAATGGGTGGCACTATTTGAGGAAGGTTGTATGACTGTCTGGTGGTGGGGAGTCACCAAAGACAAGCCTTTGAGGGTTATATCTCAACCCTACTTAGTGTTGTATGCATTGAGTGAATGTGTATTGTTGACATGGTCATAGCCACATCAAGGACCCCAAAACCTCAGCCCCACAACAATAGCAAAGCCTTCTGTGGGTGGCACTCAGATGAAGGCTAAAGCCTCCCTTGGGTCTGAGTGCCAATGCTGCAGTGCCTACAAACAATGTTCACCGTAGCTTACTCACCCCAATGCTTAATGCCTAAAGACTGCCACCCTACAGAGCCTACAAAGACCACTTGCATTGAGGTTAGCTAAGCCTGTCTCCTTGTTCATTTGTATATAATAGTCCTGCCTCTTTGTCTGTATATAATAACACACATCCTTGTTCAATTATATGTAATAACCCTGCCTCCCTATACTTATAATAAACACTCAGAGCTTCTGGGATGCTGCGGCTTCTTACTCTGAGAGCCCATACTACGCCATCCCAGCATTTCTGTCGATGTATAAATTGGTTCATCATTCCCTCCTGACCCCTAGTCAGGGTTCTGCTACCTGAGCCATGCAGAGAACAACTTACAGTCCCATTCTCTGACCGCTTCCACATCCACTGAGATTTGAGGAGCTGTCACCTGCTGTCACCGACTTGGCTCGCTTCAGCCTCCACCCCTTCCCACTATGATGGACCGTATCCCCATAAACCTCTCTTCCTTTCGGTTACTCCTGTGACGTACTTGCTCAGAGCAATGTAAACGTAGTTAGTAGTGTTACTAATGTTTGATGAGGTTATGTTAGCACCAGTGGAGAACTCCAGCCAAATGAGAAAGGGGGAAGAATTCCGAGTAGGGGAGTGTCAGTAGTGTTGCCACTGTGTGGCTACTTTTCTTGCTGCAAAATTTATTTTTATTATTATAAAATTGCTGCTAGTAAATCCTCTCCATTTCATCTTAGTCAAAAAATCAAGAGTGGTAGCAGTTTCCTGTCTGTACTATTTAAGTATTCCTTCCTACCTGACACTTACACATCAGTATGTTCACAGCAAAGAAAATCCAACAAATTCCCACTGTTCTCTCTATAAATACTGTAAATATTGAAGTTCAAAATTATTACATTTCTAGATCACCTAGAATCCTGAATACAAACCTAATTATACTCTTCTCTCTGTGAACAACTAAGCCTCTAAAGCCACAATAATGAACCGCTACCATGTATTATGTAGAGAGATGATCATTAAATGAAATTGCTCTAATGAGATCTTTCTAATCCATCCATGCTTTATAGAATTCATTATATAACAGTCACAGAAGACTCTAAACAGTTTTCAAGGAAAAATCATTTGTAGCCTAAAATGAAACAAATACCACGTATACAACATCTCTATGAGAGAGGCGGAAGAGAAGGGAGGAGGGTGGGAGAGACAGGTACATCGAGAAAGAAAAATAGGAGATGTCCTGGCTGGTCTCAAACTTATAATCTTTCTGCCTCGGTTTTCCAAGTGACTAAAAGTGGAGGTGTGCACCACCACATCTGACTTCAGGGGAATAATTAGAAAGTAATTCCAGCAAAAAGATTTCTTATGCCTACGAATATGGTTTATGTTCCATAAAATGCTATAGCATACCAATGAAAATAATTTAACACTGAGAAGTTTTATTTGTTAAAGGTTGCATTTACAGTATAAAATTTCACTATCTCTTTTAGTGTTTTCCATGACTTTGATACATTTATTTATTCATGTGTTTATTTATTCATGTGAGTTGGGGGAAGGCACCATGACGTGTGCCTGTGAGGGTCAGAGAGAAAATGTCAGACATGGTTTTCGTTCTACCACGTAGGTTCCAGGGCCCAAACACAGGCCGCCACTCTGGGCCACAAGCACCTTTACCCACTGAGACAGCTCACTGCCACCAACCCCTGTCTTTTTTATTTTCTAATCTCACTTCTCAGTGGTGCTAAACTCAAATTTTCATCAACAGTTTCACATATTCATATAAAACATGTTTCACCCGAATACTCAATAAAGAAATGGCTCTTTATGTGTATGTTGGCCAACTGACACAAAAGAGAGCTATAAAGAGGTTGAAAGGCCTGCGCTTCTCCAGTGTGGACGCTTGTACTCAGCCACCACGCCATACTGGCACAGACTTCCACAGCTGCCAATATTCCCAACCTACATTGAGTGCAATCATTTGCATCATGTGAATGACAAATTAAAGGAAAAAGAGGTGATTGAAAACATATTCAGAAACCCTTACGTGATGTCTTTGCTGTTTCGGTGGACAGGCATTCCAATATACTCAAATGCTGAAAATATTTGCATTTCTGCTGTTTTATAGAAACAGCTTTTTAAAAATGCAAGGGAAGATGGTCAAACAAAAATTCAGCCTCCAGGTCTGCCTAATATGAGTCAAATGCCTTGGCTTTCTCAGAGCATACGTGCAAGTTGGGCTTCACAGATTGCAAAAGGAGAGACAAGAACTAAGTGAACAGGGAGTTGTTTTGTGAAAGGGGATGTTTTACCTCAGCATCATGCACTTCACAGGTGACCGGAGAGCTTGAGGAGACGGCTCAGTCAGTACAGCACTCCCCACACAAGCACAAGGACTGAGTTTAATCCCTGGAACCTATGTTGAAAAACCGAGTGTGGTGTCACGTGTTTATAATCTCAGGGCTGGGGAGAGGCAGGTGAATATGTCGGCTTGCATAACCATCAGGACACAAGGGACCCTGTCTCAGAACCAAGATGAATGGCCTCTCTGGGGAACAACAGCAAAGGTGACCTCTGTCCTCCACGTGTGTAAAGGAATGCATGAACATCCATACACATGTATGCTCTCTCACACACAAACACACATGAAAGGGTAACTCGCCTAGGTTAAGACTCGAACTGCACTTGACTTAGCACTACTTTCCATGGTGCTCCTGGCCCCAATCATGATCCCCACATATTCTTCTTGTTCCCTCTTAATGGGCGGTACAGCAGAGTGTTTATGAGTAAGGTTTTTATTAGCATCATATGAGGGCAAGATCCCAACTTTACACATATTAACCCCAATTTCTAAACTCCAGGTTCTGAGATCTCAGTATTTTATAGAGTAAAATAGAGTATTGTGTTAAATGTTTGCAATTATTACTTACTGATAGAATTTGTTTCAGAATCATTGGGGTAGGCAGAATAAGGGGCTCTCGTCTCCGGAGAAGGCCACTTCTTAATGTATAGAACCTATACATAAGTCACTTCAAATGGCAAAAAGAAGTATAGTTTAAAGATAGAATTACAATTGCTAATTCGTTGACCTTAAAATGTGGAGAGTGTCTTAGATTTTCTGATTGGGCTTGATGTAATCAGAAGGGTACTTAAAAGCAGAAGGCCAGACAGCCAAAATCAGAAGAAGTTGTGATTATGAATAAGTCGCATAGAAATTCAAGGTCCCTAGCTCGAAAAAATCAAGTAGGGAGAATCAAGGAATGCAGGCAGCAGCTAGAAGCTGGCAGTGGCCAGGCGAAGTCACCCTTAGGGTATCTGGAGAGCACTACAGCCTACTGAGCCCCTGACTTCAGCTGTGAGTCCCATGGGATTTCTAACCTCCAGACCCAAGGCCACAGTGCAGGCTGTTATCAGTCAATAAGCTTCTGCCAGCTGTTGCAGAAGTAACAAAAAACAATACTGTGACCCATCTGGCCAGAGTTCTGCCAGGGTCAGGAGGCAATGAGATTTACATGGGACACAATCCTGTGGATACCATTTCCTAACACTAAAATGTTTTATTATCTGTAACACAGGCTGAAATCAGAATTCTGAACCCTGAAACTTCTATCATGAACTATGAGGTCCACATCCGCAGGGACCTGCACGGCACACAGCGTTGTCTGGTGGCACCACTGTGTGTATCCAGGCATAGCCATCGGGATGCAGGAGGAGGTCGTGGCTCTGACTCTGAGCAGGATCATCACGGCACCTCCTGAGAGCAAGTATCTATGTGGACCTGCAGCTCTGTGCTGGCCTCACTGTCCAGCTGCCTTCATTGGATGTGGATCAGTAGGCAGGAGGACCACAATTCCAGCCCTCCGTTATGAACGGCAAACACTCCTATGCAGACTGTTCCAGACAGCGCAGGTGACCCCATCTCTAGAATCCATCACTAGGCAGGTGGTATCTCAGAGGCTTACAGCCACAGCACCACTTGGATGGATACGTACATGACTCAGGTGTTGAAGGCCCCGAACAGGAGTGGCAGTTTGCACACTTGATGAAATCTAACTTATGCAGAGAGGTGGGGAGGCAAAAGACATTGGCAAACAAAACTTTGTTTTATTTTTTATTTTTAGATTTGTCTTGTGTTTTCTTCATTTGATTTGTCACTTATGGACTCGGGATTTAAAAAGTGACAGCAATCGGATGGAGTAAGCATCTCCAAAGTTTTGCGGTGTGGCTGAGGACTTCACACATTGTTTTTCTTTATTTGTTTTGTTTTAAATAGTCATTCCAAATACCCATGAAAGACATGGCTATAGGAAGTCCCTTTTCCTCCCAAAAGCCGCTACCACCAGCTCTCTTGAAAGGATAATCTAGTCTACACCCAGAGTCCATCCAGCATTGTTTTGTGTAAAATTTTATTTAATATTATTCCCTAATACATTTTTAGTTTTGTTTTTATTTTACATGGTCAGCCATTGTGGCCTCCCTTTTCTGACCCACCAGCTGCAGACGTATGAAAGTTTTAGTCCCTGGGCAGTGAACTGAGATTCAGAAGCAGCCAGAGCTAGCCTGTTCACTGACTCGAGACCAGTTCAATAAAAGTCCACACATTACAAAACAAAAAACAACAACAAAAAAAACTGTGTTTCCTAAATAGATTTGAAAACACTCCTGCCTTTCCTAAGAGTCTAAGCCTGAGTGTGTCTATCTTGGCAACACAACATCTGCTTTAAGGAAAAACAAAAAGCAAAACCACCATAGGTGGTCACCATGCAGGGTCACCGTGCAGGACTGCCAATAAATCCCAGTACTTGAGTTTGAGGCTAGTCTAGAATACTAGTAAGAGTCTATCTCAACAACAACAACAAAAAAAAGATTAAAATAGCTGCTGTTGGTTCAAAGTAAGATATTAAAAAAACAGCTAGTAACAGAAACTATTTATGGACTAAAAATATATTTAAGGAATCCTAAAATGCAGTTCGTGTAAACTCTCTCCCCAGACCTTCATCTTTTTAGCACAAAAGATCTTTGATGAGCAGGAGCCAGTCAAATTTTTCTCCTCATCAGGATATACTAGAAGACAATGTCACCTATGATCCTATTTCTAGGGGTTTGGGCAACTATAGCCTAAGTCTACTGTTTGTTTCTTACAGTGGGCTTTCATTTATATATTAACAAATAAAGCTTGCCTGAAGATCAGAATGCAAAACAGCCACACTAGTCAGCCATACAGATCAGGCAGGGGTAGCACACACCTTTAATCCCAGCAGCCACACGAGTCGGTCATACAGGTCAGGCAGTGGTGGTGCACCCCTTTAACCCCAGCACTAGAGAGGACTATAAGGTGGGGTGAGACAGGAACTCTCTCTCTTCAGTCTGAAGATTTCATAGAGGTCAGAGCTCTCTAGTGGCTTGGCTGCTTTGCTTTTCTAGCCTTAAGGTTGAACCCCTCTATCTGTCTCTGGGTTTTTACTATTCACGCTATTGTTTCTACTTCCTAACCTAACCTGCAAAGACTGATTCTGTCGACCACTGTGGTAACTGTGAGCGGTAAATGATTGTTCCCTCTTTTTTCCCCAGGGTTGGATACGTAGGTTGCAAATTTGAGCCTTCATATTGGTTAACAGTTAACTATAAATAACATAGCAAACACATATTTCTCATTACATTGATTTTCCACAGGAGTTCTTGAACATGTTTTTGCGTCATAAGCATTTTAGTACCTAAGCATGTTTTCCGCTCCTCGTAGATGGCTTTGAAAAGATGAAAATCAATACACACAACCGGAACAAGTATGGAAATTTGTTCCAATATCGTATTAAACATTTCCCTTTTCACAAGTCCTATTACATGAACCTGAGTAGCATACTTCAAAATGATTGCTAGTAGATTATAGACAGATTCTCTTGTTTATCCTGATTCTACCTAACAAGCATTTATTTTGCAAGTTAGTGGCAAATCTTATAAAGATATAAAAGAGGAACATATTTGTGCTTATAGAAAGTTGCAGGGAGATCTAGAAGTAATCCGTAAGTCAAAAGTGCTGACTTGAACATTTTCTTCAAGTCATTGCCATATTAGTTACTGGGGTGCATTGACTTATGCGACAAATATTTCAGTACCAGCTATGGATTGGATAATTTAGAAGTCACTGAGCAATAATCAGTGATCCAAAATGAATGTGATGCTGTGGAGCCGGCAAGCCTCTCTAAGACTATCACAGACAATCTAGTCTTGAGTGAAGACAGACTTCAGAATATGACAGCTGTGGTGGAGTTAAAAGGAAATGAATATTGGATTATGTAGAGAAAGGCGAGAGATAGGGCATATGATGAGTGCCATCCTGGGTAGGACAAATGACATGCCTTAACCTTTGCAATTGCCAACTAGACAAATATAAAGAAATCCAGAACAGAGAAAAATGCAAATAACATGGTTTCTCTTTTTGACTTATTAAATAGGCGACTTTATTACGAAAAGACAAGATAGGTATTTACCTCAAACCATCCACAAAAACAAAGCACACAGACCTACTCATACAATATTTTGGCTTAAAAAATATTTATTACACCAATGCTAAACCTGATGTTCAGGGGTAAAATACAAAATACAAAAAAAGTTAGAATATTTTCTTTAACATAAATTTTATAAGAAAACCATAGTAGCGTATCCCTTTGTGTGTGAGGTTTCGGTTACACCATTCTAGTCCTTGAGACATGTACTTACTACTGGATGTGAGGCATCTCACTGATGAAGCCATTCTCCATCTACTTTGAACCTCTTACAACTGTTCTTCGTCCCTTTCCTTAAATACTAAACGCTCTTGTAAACTTTGTTTCTGCCTGGTCCATTTCCAAAACAGTATTTTTCCACAGTACTTTGAACGTATTGATGACATTAGCTAAATGGATTGTGTGTGCATGTTTGAGCCTGCAATGCATTCATGAATGATGGGTGTAAGGTCAGGGGCAGAGGCAGGCATGTGGAGCCCAGAGGTTCCCTCGGACATCTTCCTCAATCACTTTGTGCTTTATATTTGAAAACATCTCACTGAACCTTGAACAGTAGATCTAGGCTGACTGTTCAGCAAGTCTGGGGACCTTCTTGTCCCTTCATCCCCAGTGCTGAGGTTACAGGTATTCACTGCAAGGCCCGGATTTTTATATGTGTGTTGGGGAATTCGGGTTATCATAATTCCATGGTGGAATTGATCCTCTCATTTGTGAGAGCTTGGTGAGGTTCAGGCTCATCTGAGAGATGAGCCTCTAGATGTGCATGTTAGGACATAGCTGAACTGGATTAGCTGTGATGGGAAGACCACTGTGCCTTCAGTTTCTCTTGGACCTGGAATCATGAACAATAAGAAACTCTGAAAGTAAACCGGTGCCAGCATCCGTTGCTCTCTCCTCCTTGACAATGGGTTCAGTGTAACCACCTGCCTCAAACTCCTGACACACTGATTTCCCCTCAACTGTAGTGGACAATACCCTTGAGCTGCCAGTCAAAGTGAGCACTTTCTCCTTTAAGTTTATTTATCAAAATATTTTTACCACAACAGTAAGATAACAGAATAAGACGTGCAAACGCTTTGCTGAATTAATTTTTTTAATTGGAAGGAATAAAAGCAAACATCATAGAAAGCGCCATTTCAGAAGCTGTTTTAGCTATCCAAATCCATAGCACGAATAAATAATGGAGAAATACAATTTTTTTCCTGCCGTCACAAACAAAAATCTGTGATAAGCGCTGGCCTTGAAACGTCTAGCTAGAAGGGCTAGTAACACATCCAAGGGAGTATTTTCCCCCAGCATACATGTGATTGGCCCTCTTTGAATTTGTCTGCTGTGAAGGGCAACACCAAATGAGGTCTAGGGAATGTTCATTTGGCTGTGGAAACTAGACAGGACTAAGCCTTGTTAAGACGGAATGCTTCATGTGACTGCTAAGTCCACATACTCTAAAAGCCTGCCCTTCCCTTAAAACAGGCAGGTAGGGTTTACCAGAAGAGACATCTGTAAAATTACTTTAAGCAGCTAACTTTCTACAGCACTCTGGGGCTTGAATCACATCCAAGGTAGATCCCTTAACATCTGTCATGCCGTACGAAGAGAAAAGGCCGCAGGTTTCATACCCAATACAAGCGATGACCTACTAAGAGAACTAACAGTCATGTGTGCGGCAGATGAAATAATTCTGACTAGTTTCCAGTCCTCTCTTCTGTGTCCTGTGACAGAGACGTGAGTGTGTGAAGTAGGAGAACATGAATCAGTGTGAAAGAACTATCCAACTTCTACAGCAACCACCCAGAGAAGGGCTCATGCGGGACATAAGTCCAGAAATATGGGCAACTCAAATCTCTGCATCAGAAATCAAAACAGAAGGAAGATATAGCAACATTGTTTCACACCACAAAGGACTTCACAACTATTAAAAATTAGTACAGAAGAAAACTGAGTAACTGTCCACTGTGTAGACTGAGAAAAGAAGGAAGGTGGTCAAGTCTTCAACAGCCGTGATTTTTGTCCTAAAGGACTTTAATCAGCAAACATTCAATTTGTCCTCCTGAGAAATATTTTTACTGATGGTGTCTACTGCCATCAAATCACTGTTTTCTTTCTGTAATAAAAGGTATTTAAATGTAAGGACCTAACACAGACAACAAGAGGAGAAACTCACCCCCCAAGAAGCCTAGTGAGTAAATTTTGCAAACTCATAGTCACCCCTTGTGAGAGCAGAGTAATTAACTGAAGAGGATGCTGGTTGAAGGGAGATCAATATGTAATTTTAGTTAGATTGCATCCCTGTTGTCCTTTGGGCCCATGCCAAAGAAACACTCTACCTAGCCTGGGACAGTGGGTCAAACCGGGAACATTACTTTGAGCTTGGGAGGGAACATGAAGCCAGGTACCATCAGTAACCTGAGCCATCCTGGGATTTCATTAGAGCATCAATCATGAAGGGATGAGATGCAGCTGCAGTGGCTGGGACTCATTTCACCCTCTCCTGGGCCTGGGCAGCTTCGTTGATACACTTAGGGCGCAACCCTTCATTTTCCATGATGGCTTTTATCATAGACCTTAAAGTAAACTTGACTTAAATCAATTCAACATTATACAAGATATCATGATTTTGGAAAAGAAAATTTAATATGGGCTGATACTGCTACCACAGAAAATACAACTTCAGGGAACCGATTAGCCTGCCAAGGCTACTGTCTACTAAAGAAAAGCAACTCCCGGAAATTAGGAGCCATTATCCAAATACGAATACTGTCCTTGAAGACTAGCATGGGGGACGAGTAAAAGATTGTCCAAATCAGTTTATTGTCACCAATTCAACCCTAAATTTTATTTTATTTTGAAACACTTATATTTTATTTTGTGTTCCATTTCAAGGCAACAGCCTTACACTTTGGGAAAGTCTTCAGATTTCTATGAAAGAAAAATATTATTCAAAAATTAGTGTCTTCAAGGCTACGGATCACATTCCTAGAAGGTATGCGTGTCTTTCTGTCTGTGTGTATATATATGACTGTCTGTGTGTAGTGTTAGTGTTGGTGAATGTTCAAGAAAATTAGCCACACAACTGACTCACTGATGGCTGAAGCTGACCTAAGGTGGTGCAGTTTTCTTGACATGCAGACTTGAAGAAATTAAGCTTACTGCAATCCAGCCACAATGCTTGGTATTTTTGTTTTGTTTTGTTTTAATTGTAGGCTATTGATGACATGATTCCTCCAGGGACATGGAGACTGACGACTGAACAAAGCGGGAACAGACGCCAGCCATGTGTGTGAGATCCGTGACGGGACTGACACAAAATCAACTCCGAAAGAGACACCAAGGACAACAGAGCCAGTCAAACCAAGTTCTAATTAAATCCGTCTTACTACCGCCCGCTTTGTGGTTATCGTCAGCTTTATTTTCTATTTCACTTTTAATTTAAAATATCGCAGCACATACAAACAAATAGAGTTATCCTTCATAATCAAGAGAACAGTATGTGTGACCATATTACATTCCTTGTTTGTATTAGCAGGTATTAGGGTTGAATTTTTCTTTTTATTTTATGTGTATAACTCTTTTTTGCCTGTATACATGTCCATCTACCATATTCCTGCAATTTATGAGGAAGCCAGAGAAAAGCTTTGGATCTCTGGAGCTGGGGTTACAGATTATTGTGAGCTCCCATGTAGGTGCTGGGAATTGAACCCAGAAATCAAACGACCAGTGCTCTTAATCACTGAGCCATCTTTCCAGCCCTAGGATCAAATTCAACCACACACAAAAACATATGTGTTTCAAAGGTCCACACTTCTGTGTTCGTTTTAACAATATGCAAGTTTCCACTTTGTCTGGGTGTGGCTATGTAGTACACATTCATGACAACTATTCCTAATTTCTATTGCAAAACATAGATTACTTACAAAACAAGCCGAGGAATAATTTACCTTGTAAAACCAACTGTACATATACAAAATAAATATACCCTTTTCAGAAGGCCCACAGAATAAACACAAACCAGGAAAACTAAAATGATTAAAGTTATTTTACGAAGCAGAAATTTTGTTTCAGAAAGTGATGTTATGTTCATTTTCCAAATAGATGCAACTCATTGTCATATTTTTATATAATCAACCAGAGGAAGCAGGAGTTGGTTTTATATGATTTTTAATGATGTATATAGAATTCAAATTACAAAATAACAGAATTGATAACCTAAGAAATACTGCAAAGTGCCTTATACATGCGGTTCATTTTGTTTTTTCTGACTCGGGCCATTTAATTTGACTAATCTAATTAATTTGTACCAAAATATGTCAGCTCTGTTGCATTAAATCTTGTATTAAAATAATTTGACTGCTTGCCAGAGGATATCTTTCTCTAGAATTGCGTTTGTGGAATAAATACATAATGCCTGGTACACATGCTCACCATTCTGATGGGCATTTACTTTCTATCTATCCAGTTTGAAGATCATAACGCATTCCATATTTAAAAGAATACATGTTGTACATTTGATGAGTACTACAAAGTCAAGTTAAACTCTCTGTGTGTGTGTGTGTGTGTGTGTGTGTGTGTGAGAGAGAGAGAGAGAGAGAGAGAGAGAGAGAGAGAGAAAAGCTTTGCACAACAGGCAAGTGAGAAAGCAAGCCAGAGTTAGACTTGGTGAATAAGAAGTAGTAGTTGTAATTTCTTTCCAGAAACAAGAAAACATAGAATGATTGCTTTCAGTTTAGCAATGATGAGAAAGAACACTGATGATGTAAAGAGCTTCCTGGTGTCTATGAGAGTTCGAATCCCACCACTGGATCTCCTGTCCTCTTCATATTAACACTCAAGATTAATGGGATGGTCCATTAGATTTTCAGTTCTCTCAGTAACACAAACATAAGCTCGGGTAAAAATGTAAAGAAATCAGAAGGTCTGGAGAGCACAAGAGAAATTCCTTGAACTTTGCCTTTTGCTTTAATGAGTCTCTGTCTGCTCAAAATTGCCTACATGTGATACAGAACATGTTCTTTCAACTGGCTTGCATTATCTACTAAGACTTAGCCAGAACACACCACACAGCATCTGTGGAGGCATACTTCTATTTGTAGGCTCATTGTAAATTATGCATTTATTATATAGTTATAAAAAAATCGCCGGGCGGTGGTGGCGCACGCCTTTAATCCCAACACTCAGGAGGCAGAGGCAGGCGGATCTCTGGGAGTTCAAGGCCAGCTTGGTCTACAAGAGCTAGTTCCGGGACAGGCACCAAAGCTACAGGGAAACCCTGTCTCGAAAAACAAAAACAAAAAAAAAAAATCACTTGTAAGCCAAAGTCCACAGGTATTATCTCCTGTCATAGTTTTGGAATTATATGCCAATGACAAATACAACATCAATTTTAACTACTTTTAAAACATACAACTCTTTTCCAAATACACTCAGAACTTACTTTTATTTAATGGCAGCTAAGCACATAGAGATTCACTTCCATGACAGCGTCCCCTGACATAAACTGGCCTGGAAGGTAAAATTACAAGAGGATCTCAGAGGTCTGCTACAGCTTATCAATCAATCAGTCATCTTCTGAGAATGTCTAGATCTGCTATAGCTCATCAATCAATCAGTCATCTTCTGAGAATGTCTAGATCTGCTACAGCTCATCAATCAATCAGTCATCTTCTGAGAATGTCTAGATCTGCTATAGCTCATCAATCAATCAGTCATCTTCTGAGAATGTCGTCAGAAGATGTCGTCAGAATGCTCTCTGGTAACTTTATATGGGAAGTTGGTAAGCGCTGGTGAACGAGGCTATTGAAGTATTAAAAAGTCTCAGAGAGAGAGCCTCAGACTCAGAAGGAAAACAACCTTTAAACACTGTTTATTATGTAAGAATATAATAATACTGGAGAAAGACAAAGCTCAGTGTTTAATCTTCCACACCTAAGATCAAAGGCCTTAAAGGCGAAAGAAGAACCCATTCTGCATGTTCTGTTATCCCCACATGGAATTCCCTCACTCTCATTTCATGAGGGACCCACGAAGAAGGACCTCCCTAACCTTGGAAGCAGCGACTTAATAGATTTCTGTTAATAGTTTGTGTCGCTTTTTAATTATTACAGTATTTGCATACAGCAGTCATTCAACCACTTGGACCCTTTTTTCTGGGTTGGATTATCATAATAACTACACATTATTTAATAAAATAAATAAGCTGTGAAGTGAATGCTAAGTCTAAAACTCCAGAAGAGCACAGATTTTGCTTCAGCGACTGACAGTACACCACGCACAGAAGCATTCATAAGGACAGTCATTTCCATCACTTCCGGCTGAGGGATACATGATGACAAAAGGATGTATGGGGGGACGATAAAACTCAAGACTCATACGTTCGTCACTCTTGTCTTTCACTTCCTTCCAGTCTGGCCCGAAAACTCTGGCAATGACTTTAAAAGGTTTCGAGAAAACTGCAAGAATCCGGCATCTTTGTGAAACCCTGCATGCCCTTGGTCATTGTTCCCCAGCCCTCTGCTGGCTTCTGAGCGTGACCCCCTGAGTTAGCTCTCCAGCGCGAGATCGGAGCTGTGCTGCACGACCACTGGAGGACTCAGCTACCTCACCTATGCAGGGCAGGCAACAGAAACCCACTCTGGTTATTGGAACTTCGGCGATCTAATGAACCACAACAGCACTGCCTATAACAGTGAGTCAGGACTCCGGAAATGCTGCTTCTGCTCTCAGTGCCCACCAGCAATGCCTGAACTACTATGGATCAGGGCGATGCACACCTTACAAGATAAAACTTCACATGCTGATAGATGGGCTCTTCTCACTCTGCCTCCCCTTAGGATCAACTGTGCCATTTCAATCCTGAGCCTCGGTAGTACACTGTACTGCAGCCGTCATGTTTCCGTGGCCACCAATGCTCTTTCTGCTCTTGTCCTTACTGAAAGTGCTTTCTCAGGGGAGACTGGAGCATTGTTTATTTCCTGGGACTGAACTTTAGCAGAGCTCTTGTTAATTTCCCCTCAGCTGTGGCAGGAATTTTGTACTCCCCTCACATCCTTAAATGATGGCCACTGTCCTGTTCCAAATAAACTAATGACTTGAACTTTGACTCTGAGTAATGTTGCTGTCAAGAATCTCTTCTGGTGATCGCCAATTGGGTTCCACGGTTGCCATGGTAGATAATGGCTTTCCAGAACAATATATAATTTTAGCGACAATTAGAGAAGTATACTGTTGAAGTCTCAGAATTTTTATTATGAAAGTATGCTATTGAAATTTATAAGAAGTCAGTGTATGCACACCTGAAAATTGTTTCAAAATTCCATATATAAGCCAATATTTGAAACTCAAGGTGCATTTTTCCATGTTGGTTCTACATTGGATTTAATACTGTTGTTTAACACACACACACACACGCACACATGTGTAAGACACATGTTTGATAGTGCACTATAGTTATGCAAGCTGTTAACATTGTAAATGAAGGAATCATAGAACTTCCCATGCATTTCTTTGCAAATTCCTGTGAATATAAATAATTTCATAATAACAAGAGATGCTAACTCCAGAAGATAGTCAAAACCATTAGAAATTGAATGCAATTATTCATGAAAAAGAAAGCAGGAAGAGAACCCATTAAAGACTTCATCGTTGTTCAGATCCATGTTATTATATAAATTGTGTAACATATGCAGTATTGTTATTTTCACTATATATTCTATAATTGCTCAACATAGACGTGAGATTAACCTTATTCTGGAAAGCACCAAATCTGGAGGAGATTAAAAACCAAGTATAGAAGTTGGAAAGAGGCATCTCGGTGTGCAGGAGGCTTTGTAAGAGTTCTCTGATGAAAATGGAGCCTTCACATAATAAGCTTGCATTGGGTGTGCTCAATCAAACTCAAATGTCTAATTTTCATAAACACTGCTGGAGTGATTTCAGAAGAAGGAACAGTAAATGGAGTTTTAAAGTATTTTGCAAAGAAAAATCCTTCAGATATCTTCTCTGACTGTAAGAGTTTATTTATACAGAGTCTGCCCACCTCATACCCATCAGCAAAAAAATTTTCCGAGGAATTTTCCATCATGGGAACAATAGCAAGGGACAAAGAGCTGTTTTCCTGAAATATCTATGAAATTATCAGAGTGACACACTTATGTTGAAGTGATGGAAGACACGTAACAAAGTATGTTCCAAAACAGAGCTGTTCACTCGGCACAAGTATGATAGCGTTTAGAAGAAAACATTATATTGCATAATCTTTTTAGACTCACAAAAAGAATTTTGAAACAATTTCCAGGTGTGCAAACTTTGGCTTCTTATCAGTTTCAATAGCAAGGTTCTCAGAGTCTAAACAGTGCAAAAACTACCAAAGGTGTTGGAAAACCATTTTCTATTGTAGAGTGTCAAACGTGTAGTTGATCACGGACTGTTTAGGACAGAATGGATCATGATGTCTCTCTAAGGCCAATTGTAATTTACAGACCAGGGCTTTTCTCCAATGTCTTGTTTAATCCAAACAAAACAAACCTTATAGCAGTTCTACTGCAAAGAACACCACCTTGCGTCATTCAGTGTCCAGTAGTCAGGCGGTGGTGGTGCATGCCTTTAATCCCAGCACTTGGGAGGCAGAGGCAATCAGATATATGTGATTTGGAGGCCAACCTGGTCTAAAAGTTCCAGGACAGTCATGGCTATTACACAGAGAAGCCCCATCTCTGAAGACAAAAACAAACAAAGCAAAACAGAGTAGTCAGAAATACAAAACCAGACAAGGAACACGCATTAATGGCATGAGCTACCACCTTGAGGAATACTTCTGAAGGGATGACTGAAACACAGTCATCATTTTAGTTGGTTGAGGTTTTCTTTTAGCTTTTCAAAGACACATGGAGTCCAAAATGACCAAGTGTTTTCAGCGTATGCCCTTGGTGCAAGGATCAGCCTTGCAGAGAAACAGCGTCTTGTAACGAACTATCTGCGAGCAAGATCCAGGAGAAAAGGGCGTAGCCAGGGAAAGAGCAGAAAGGACAAAGTCTCCAGCCCTAAGTGCTGAGAAGCAGCAGAGGTAGTGGACCTACAGGTTCCAGGAGAGTTCTTAGGGCAGCCTCCCAAACACCAGGTACTGTGGCAACAAACTAAGTTCTGTAGTGTTGCTAAGAACTGTGCTGCAAGTTAACAAATAGTCTTAAATACTAGTGCATTTAAATCTTATCCAGTCCCAGAAACACATAACAGTATTGAAATAATTATATTTAAATGATTGTGAAATTTACCTGTATCTCCATCTCATGGTAATGCCGAGGCTCCCTTTGTTTCCAGTACACTTCTTAAATTATTATATGCTCAGTATCCCCTTCGTATGACATAATGTGAAATCCCTCATTCTGTTAAAGCCTCCAGTGTTGGGACCATTTAAAGTCCTGGCCTCCAGCTGCTCTTCCCTGCTAGAGATCTTTACTTTCCTTCTGATTTGAGTTACTAAAAGCTGTGTCAAAGTTGTTTACCAGCTCTGCTTCACGAACACGTGTTGCCTTGCCTTGAGGATCAGAGGATAAGGTTTTCACCTGTTGGCCTACCTGGCTCTGTTGGGTATATAAGTCTCTGTGGGGCTAATGAATAAAGGGCTTCTTACCAGGGACTAGAGGTCCATGTCCCTGTCTCTCTCTGTCTGTGTGTGTTTTGTGTTTCAACCTCCAGTCCCTTGCCTGAAGCTCAGGAACTGTATGGTAGCACATAGAACACAGATAGGCATTGTGCACTACACTCCAATTCATTCTAATCTTGCCTTTTGTCAAGACCACTTCCAAAGGCGAGAAAAGCTGTGATATCCTCAGGCATCTCCTAGTGTCCCCCAGATCTCCTCCATCTTAATACTCTGAATTATTCCAGAAGAACCCAACAGCACCACATCATTTTAAACACCAAAAAGCTCAGAATTTGATAAGTCTCTTAAGAGAGACAGAGACAGAGAGAGAGAATAAATGTGTCTGGATAGTAGATGTCTTATAGCGGACAACGAGGACTACTGAGAACTCAAGATCAATGGCAATGGGTTTTTGATCCTACTGCACGTACTGGCTTTGTGGGAGCCTAGGCAGTTTGGATGCTCACCTTACTAGACCTGGATGGAGGTGGGCGGTCCTTGGACTTCCCACAGGGCAGGGAACCCTGATTGCTCTTTGGGCTGATGAGGGAGGGGGGACTTGATTGGGGGAGGGGGAGGAAAATGGGAGGCAGTGGCAGGGAAGAGACAGAAATCTTTAATAAATAAATAAAATAAATACAAAGGAAAAAAATACTTGTGATTGTGACTGGTGACTTTAAGTTTGTCCAGCAATAAACTAAAACTTCTGCATTTCTTGACATCCCCTTCCTAACCTGCACAGAGCCGATAAAACCATCTCGTTGGCAATGCTACCTTAGATGTGGAGGTTAATCCATCATACCATTATGCTTCCAGTCAATAAGATGACCCAGCTAACTCTGCTCTTTATTACTCTTTGTGTACTAATAAATCACCTTGACTTGTACAAAGAAACAGGAGAAAGTAAGACAGGTCCTATACACACACATATTCAATAGTGAAACAAAAGAAGAAGCCAATTCATCCGGGAAAGTTGATGAGCAGTGGATCGATAAAAGAACCAAAGGAGAGGAAAGCCTGAGATAGAACACTGATAGTGAAGTGGACGGAAGCAAGAAAGGATTTTAGACAGGGATGCACTGACTTGCCCCAGATGGGAGCCATTCAGAGACTGAAGGAGGAAAAGCGAGTACACTGAGTTTAAGGGAGTTACCGGATCAAGTCAACTCTTTGTGATTGGGACAATAAGAACTCTGATTTTCCCCCCCCTCTGGCTAAATCCCTGTCATTTTTACATCCCTGTCTTACTTTGGATGTGTCTACTCCCTAAGGTTTAGGTCCCTATATTCCCTTTAATAGGAGAGAATCCTCTCTTACAACCAGACCTCTATCTCAAGTATTTTTTAATATATATTTTTATTAAGAACTTACAAATACAATCTTTTCTCATTTTACATAGCTATCCCCATTCCCACTCCTCCTGCTCCACCCTCACACCACCACCATCCCCATTCCTCAGAGAGCATAAGACTTCCCATGGGGAGTCAACAAAGTCTGACACTTCAGTTCCGGGCAAGACCAAGCCCCGCCCCCCATATCTAGGCTGAGCAAATTAACCCTCCAAAGAGAATGTGCTCCTAGCTGCCAGTTCAAGAACTAGGGATAAATCCTGGTCCTACTGCCAGTGGCCTCACAGACTGCCCAAGCCTCGAAACTGCCCCCCACATTCAGTGGACCTAGTTTGGTCTTAGATAGGTTCCCCCACTATCAGTCCAGAATCAATGACTACCAACTACCTCAGGTCAGCTGTGTCTGTGGGTATCACCATCATGGCCTTGACCCCTTTGATCATACCATCACTCCTCCCTCTGTTGGGCTGGTCTCCAGTAGCTCAGCCCAGGGCTTTGCTCTGGATCTCTGCATCTACTTCCATCAGTTGCTGGTTGAAGGTTCTATAATGACAATTAAGGTAGTCCACTTTGATTACAGGTGATGTCCAGTTTAGGTGTCCTCTCCATTATGGCTTAGAGTCTTAGCTGGGGTCATCCTTGTGGATTCCTGGGAATTTCCCTAGTGCCATCTTTCTCACTAGCCCTTTAATGGCTCCCTCAATCAAGATATCTTTTTTCTTTCTCTCCCTCACTGTCCTTCCCCCTTCTTGAGCATCCCATTCCCTCATGTTCTACCCCTCCTCTTCCACTCACTCTTCTCTCCACTCTCCTAAATTTCTAAGGAGGTCTTGTCTGTTTCCCCTTTCCAGGGGATCCATGTATGTCTCTCTAAGGGTTCTCTGTGTTACCTAGCTTCTCTGGGATTGTGGACTATAGACTGGTTATTACCTCTCTCAGAATGTTTTTTTCTAGTTCATCCATTTGCCTACAAATTTCAAGATGTCATTGTTTTTTACCACTGAGCCGTACTCCATTGTGTAAATGTACCACATTTTCTTTCTACATTCTCCAGTTAAGGGGCATCTAGGTTGTTTCTAGGTTCTGGTCATTACAAATAATGCTGCTGTGAATAGAGATGAGCAAATATCCTTCTGGTATGAGTGTGTATCCTTTAGGTATATGTGCAAGAGTATTATTGCTGGGTCCTGATGTAGGTTTACTCCCAATCTGAGACACCACTACACTGAATTCCAAAGTGGTTGAACAAGTTTGCACTACCACCAGCAAAGGGTGAGTGTTCCCCTTACTCCACATCCTCTCCAGCATAAGCTATCATTGGTGTTTTTGATCTTAACAGTTCTGACCAGTGCAAGATGGTATCTCAGAGTCATTTTGATTTGCATTTCACTGATGGCTAAGGATGTTGAGCAATTCCTTAAATGTCTTTCGGCCATTTGCAATGCTTCTGTTCATAATTCTCTGTTTAGATCTATACCATAAATCCAGCCACATTGAACCTCATTGAAGAGAAAGTGGGAAGTAGCCTTGAATGCATGAGCACAGGAGAACACTTCCTAAATATAAACCCAGTAGCACGGACACTGAGAAAGAAACAATTAATAAACACGACCTCTTGAAACTGAGGAACTTCTATAAGGTAAAGGACACAGTCACTAAGACAAAACGATAGACTATTAAATGGAAAAAGATCTCCACTAACCCCACATCAGACAGAGGACTGATCTCCAAAATAAATAAAGAATTCAAGAAACTAGACATCAAATTATCAAATAATCCAATCAAATCTTTTAGCAAAGAAAATTCTGAAATTGCTTCACATCACAGATTCTTTCATTTGGAAATCTTTATAATATGCATGAAGATTTTTTTTTTCTACTAAAACCTCATCTTCCCTTTAGACTTGAGTGCTTTAATCCTGACCATCAGTCACGTGGAACTGGCTTTGCAGGGATGCAAAGACACAAGAGTGATGACAGCATGGAAGCTTCTACCAAGGTTCCAGAGAGATGCTGAGCCAAGTGAATTCTAGTTTGCAGCAGAAACCTTATGATATTGGAGATGCTAATCTGAGAGGCTAGACTGTGGCTCAGTCTCCAAATCCAGATGCCTCTGCAGTCCCAATCTGGGGCCCAAAGCCTGGAAGACTCTTGGACTATGTGCTCTAAGTGGATTTAGCAGAGGGCCTTGAGGTTGGAAACTGTTAAGTTCCTGACGTGAATGGCAAACTTGAGTTCTAGAAGCCAGGTTTGTTATTTCTTATGCATGGCAAAAGCTGATCAGCAGGTGGTCAATAAGTAGACCTGAGACGCCATGAGAATCTACCCAGAACGTCATCATAACAGCGATAAAACAGAACTTCTAGCTCAACAAACACTTCGACTAGCCATGCCTTCATCCTAGCCCCAAAAATTGTTACAGATTCATGCTCATTTAGGATATACATCCCATCTAAATATGTCAGCATTAGCTCTAACGTCTAACTGAACACATAAATGGGTCACGTATACAATCACTCATGTATGTACATACGAGGTTTACAGTAAGAATTCCTGGAAGTCTAAGATCTCTGTGGATGTATATTATTTGTCAGAATTTAAAGTGAGTTCTATTCCATGGGTTACAATGCTGTGGGAATTTATTAATTAGACTTCTTGGTTGCAAATGACAGAAATCATGTTGCCTTATGTTCGAAAAGAATTTGTTGACAGAGATGAAAAGTGCATGGTTAGAATAGTTCAAAAGCTTGGTAATCCAATTACTCAAAGAATGTCAATGTAATCTGTCTTCATCTCTTCACACACACACACACACACACACACACACCGCCTCTCTTTGTTTCTTGTTGCCTTCTTTAACAGACAGACTTTTTCCCAAAAGATAGCCACACATAAATAGGACTTTAAAAAGTTAACTCTTGACTGGTGGTTACAGAAGAAACCACAAGACTGCCAGGCCTGTTCAGAGATTCAGTCTTCGTCACATCGCTAATGTTGATACCGCCACTGTGAGGTTGATTTGGCTCTTCACTGTGTCCCCACCCCTCATGCTCATGGACTAAGGGACAGTGGAGCTGTTGCCTTTGAAGAATTAGCCAGTGTACAGACAGCAGAGAAAGGATGCAGTTGAACAAAATAGAGATAAATGTCCAGTACAAATACTTTGATAAGAAGGTTGTTCAATAAAATCTCTGGACCTGGCCGTGAAACACCTGCAAAAGCTCAGATTTCAACACTTTTCTCTGGATTTGAGCAATCCGATTTGTAGCATTTGAAATCGCGGAAAGTATAATTACCACATGAGCTCGTGTGTTCAGCCATGCGGCGATTCTCCCTCCCCTCCAACTCCTCACCACCATTTAAGCTGTCGCTTTTGATGGCTCTAACTTGATAGAGACACATATTTATCATAAATTCCAGCTCATGACAAAAATGGAGGGAGAAATGTATTCTGCATGTTCTATATAATTTATCCGTGATTATAGATGCAAGGCATTCAAAATTGGAAATTACCTAATGTGTTGCTACCTTCTCTATTGTAGAGACTTTTAAAGGATGCCATAGACTAGATCATTGCTTTGGAAGCATTCATAGTTTTAAATTTTTCCTAATTCCCCAACTTGGCCATATAAGTGATAAAGAAAGGAGTGCTTGCTTCCATTATTTCATACCTCTTATTAACTTATTGATTTGTTGTGGGTATCACTGGCATTTCGGAGCTTCACTTTGAGCCTGTATGAAACTGAAGGACAGCACACTGCAAATCATATTTCCGCCTTCACTATAAAGAATAATGAAGCATATAAAAGGCTTCGACAAGAAATATGAAGCCTTCTTCTTTCCCGACCCCTCCATTTCATGACTGACATCACCCAGCAACCATCCCACCCCATCCCCTTACCAAATGGCGAGCCACTGGAACACCCTAGAAACAGTGGAGACTGCCTACTAAATTTGTCTCTAATAATATTTGCTTCTGGGGCTGGAGGGATGGCTCAGTGGCTAAGAGCACTGTCTGCTCTTCCAGAGGACTCAGTTTCAATTCCCAGCACTCACATGGCAGCTCATAACTGTCTGTAACTCCAGCTCTAGGGGATATGACATCCAGGGGACCTGACACCCTCACACAAACATACATAGAGGCAAAATGTCAATGTGCATAGAATAAAAATAAATAAATCATTTAAAAAATCCAAACCAAAACAGAATAGTTGTTTACCTAGGAGCTAGGAAGATGGCACAGTAATAAAGCAAGAATGGGGTTCAAAGTTTGAATCCCCAGCCCCTACATAAATCTCCAGTGGGTATGGTGGCTATCCTATAATTCTAAAACCCCAAAAGTGAAGACAGGGGATTCCCCAGAACAAGTTGACTAGCTAAGAGCCAAATCAGCAAGGTTCGGTTCAGTCAGCAGCAGACACAATCAAGAACATCTCACCTCAACCTCTGGCTCTCCACACCCAGGCCACACACATGCATATGCACCCTCATGCATGCATGGACCAGCACACATTGGAACATGCATACAAACACACCACACAAACATACACACACCTGGAAAAAGTAAATCAATAAATGAATAAGCAAAGTTTATCTAGCCAAAGAAGAATTGAAATTATTTTTTAGCAACATTCGTATACAGGTTTCCATACACAGAGATTTTGGTGCATTGGCTTCTGTTTTAACGCTCCCTTTGGTTGCCTTAGTAAAAGAGTATGGCAATGAATAAATTAATGAAGAATTGGAGCAATGTGATTGCTCTGATACCAACATCCTTACCCAAGGGATGACCATGTGGCTTTGGCATTAGAACAGTGCATCTGGGCAGAAGTCTACTTGGGGAATTTGCTTGTATTATATCCTCCCACATTCTGTGAAAACCAATTCACAGGAAAGAGGTACTTGGGCTCCAGGGGAAAGGAAACATTTCAACACTGACATAAGCATTCGTTTTAGCAGTGTTTCCAGGAGAGCCAAAGTATCCATCTATGAAACGAACTGTAAGTTTATGAAATTTAGTAAGAAACACATCTCATCAAGTAAGACAGCATCCCTCACTTTATAAAACAGTTGTGCTAGGCCAAACCATTTATAAAGGCAACAAGAATCATATGTTATAAATGACTGTTATAAAAAAAATCTTACGTATGTTACCGCAGAATGGGGACGACCGAATGATGAAATTGATCAAATTTACCAAGGAGGTGGTTTCAGCAACGCTCGTGTCCCTTGGCATGGGCTGTCCCTACTCACAGGAATATATCTCAATGGCAGTTCATTTCTCTCCTGCAGCCCTTTTCCTGCTCCAGATGGTCTTCTTGCTTACAGATGTGATACTACCCCATTCTCGGGTCATGGGAATCACGGGAACGCTGAGCATTTCCCTTCCTTGCCTTTCCAAGTGATCTCTTACATGGTTTTTTTCTTAAATCATATATGGTATATAAATGTCTGAAGCTGTTAGATTAAATGGCACTTGAAAGTTAGCCAGGGCGAACCTGAGAGGTCCCTTTGAAACACTAGCCTATTGGAGGTGCTCACAGCCTGGACACACACGAGCCTCTGCACAGATGCAACTGGATTTCATCGCGAATTCCCAATCAGGAGAAAGTATTTAATTTGCTCCTCTGATGTGACACTAAACTATAAACTTTCTTTTAATTATTTGTATATGGGAGTGGAGGGTGAGTCCACAGGGGTTCAGATACCTGTGGAGACCAGAAGGGCTGCTGAACCCCTGGAGCTAAAGCTCCAGGCTATGAGCGACGAGCTGCCCAAGCAGACACTGGCAATGAATGAGGTCCTCTGTAGGGCCAGGATGTGCGCTTTACCACTAAGCCATAGCTCCAGTACCTAAATTACAATATTTTTAACTTAGTTGATTTTTAGTCTGCCTCAAAATTCACAAGGACCAACACGATGGCTCAGTGGGTAAGAGCACTTATTCTAGAGGCCGGGCGACCTAAATTTAATCCCAGAATTCACGGCGGAAGGAGAGAACAGATTCCTTAAATTGTTCTCCAACGTCCATGTGTTCACCATAGCATATGTGTGAGCACATGCACACACACATACACACACACACACACATCATCATCATCACCATCATAACAAATTAATCCACAAAACCTCAATGACTACTCACAATTGACCCACAAAACTCTGCCTTATTGAAAAAGAGTTTCTAAAAAATAAGTTCAATGCCGTTTATGAAACATCATGTGAACCAAATTTCAGAGTAAATACATAAGCGGTCAGTTTTAGATCGAGTCACAGGTCCTGCTGGGCAGCATCCACAACAGTGCCAGTCCTCGCCGGGCACGCCTGCACCTGCGCAGCCTGCTGTTTGCACGCTCTAACACTGGCACTTATGAGTAATGACTCCGTGTGTAAGGCGTTCGCAAGCAGAGCAGAAACAAGCCCCCAAACTCTGCATAAGCCACCGCTGGCAGGAAGCCACAGAGAGGAAAAGATAAGTTCCCGTTTACTTACAAGACAAGGGCTGTTTCTGTTTGTTAGAATTGGGAAAGAGAAGCAGAGTAGTCAGCCTCGGAGGAAGACCAGACTTTTAACAACTTCTCTGTGGGAGAAGACAGAGAAGCACAAAACTGAAAAAAAAAAAAAAAAAAAAAAGTGTTCTGAGAAGAGGCCTAATTTGTCTGCAAAATGGAGGGTAAGCAGATAGTTAGTGAGCACACCTGGCTGAGTGTGAAACAAAAAACTAAGGACCGTCCAAAGGTGCTCATGACAGGAGTAGGCTGTGTTACAGCAAACGTGAATATTGAATATGGAGCTGAAAAGATGGCTCGGTGGTAGAACAGGCTGCTCTGGCTGTAACTCCAGTTCCTGGACATCCAGCGCCCTCTTCTGGCTCCCACAGGGACTGCAGACAGGTGGCGCAAGACAATCATGCAGGCTCTCTCACCCATACACATAAAACAAATGCGTAAAATTTTAAGCAAATGTGTAATGCAAGAGCTATGTTCTTAAGATCAACTGATTAAGATGTGTGCGAAAGAAGCTTTGTGCCAAGAGATGAGTTGGATGGGAACCGTTAAAATAGTTCATCTGAGAAGTACTGGGCTGATTGGCGCTAAGAGCACTGATGTGGACCATCAAGTTTCCTACAAAAAGCCACATGGTGATGCTCATCTACCCTCCTACTGTTTATGAAGCCGGAGCACAAGGATCACAAGTTCAAGATCAGTCTCTCCTGGCAGGTTTGAGGCCAGTCTGCACTACGTAAGGAAACCTTGGCTCCAAAGGGAAGAAGAAAAAGGAGGTGGGGAGAGGAGGAGGAAATATAAAATGTTTAGGAAAAACAACTCCAGTAGGTTTGGGAACAGTATGTTCACGTATTTACTCAATAAATGTTCCTAAGGACCCAGTGTGGGTAAGTTTGTAACATTTACAGGATGTTGAGTTTGAGCTGGGCAGACAGACATTTCATTGGAGGTGGTGAGGTGTTGCTTCCAACACGCTTCAACATTTAAAGGAGGAATTTCGACAGACGAGACATTTCAGTGACGTCCCGGTTTCCCAGAACCTCAGTGTGGAGGGGTGTACTCAAACATCACATAAGAATTCTGCCAACCTCCAACTTAATATGTTTTTGTACAGTTAACTTACAACTTCTATCTCAAAGAGAACTTTTTCAACTTTCTTTTTCTAAGGTGTAAACAAGTGCTTGTAATCCCAGCACTTGGGAGAGTGGAGGACGGAAGATCACAAGATCAAAATCATCCTCAGGCCCATAAAGAGTTAGAGGCCAGAGCGAAAGGAGCTTAGAAATAATACTGCCCAGAAGTAACTATGGTATTAATGGTTTAATCAAATATGATAACTCTACATGAATAAATTCTGGCATAACACAAGGAATGGTCATTTTACTAACCATGCCCAAGATTTCTGATAAAAGTTAACACAGCCAGTGACATCACAATTTCCAAAACTTTTAACTGTCCCAAGTGAAAGGAATTTTCAAATTGAATTAGATAGTAGAACTGCTTTTTCCCCTGAGAACTTCTGAAAAGTATTGAACTTAACCTATTTTTCTTAGAAAACATTTGGTGTTAATGTCTATTAAATCAAGTTTAGAGGGAAAAAAAGACTGACACACAGTTTACCCATCCCAGGAGCTAGAAGACATTTTGAGTAATTTTTCTGAAGCTTCAATTTATGAACTCACATCTTATGTTGGGCATGACTGCCTTCAATTTTAAGGCATAGAATAAGACTAAGGGGAAATTAATAAACATTGATAATCTGTGATTTCTACATAGGATTCTGTGACTTGTCTCTTTAAGCCATCATCTTAGCATTCACATGTATTGAGGTACATGCAGTATATGGTGTGCCTCTGTGTGGTGTGTGTGTGTGTGTGTGTGTGTGTGTGTGTGTGTGTTGCCAGCTTTCTTTATAAACCGTTAACATCTTATGCCAAGACTACAAACTTTCTATCCAGTCTAATTCCCATCACAGCTGACAGGCATCTGTAATTATTGCTTACTAAATTAACTATTGTGATTGACTTCTAATAACCCCACTTATATTTTTGATAATGTGAATGAGAAGAGCACTCCTTGATTTTAATCTAAAGCATAAAAAGTCCATTTAACCTCAACAGTCATAAAAGAGTCCCTAATTGTGGGTTCTCTGGGTAATAACAGCATTTTGCCTTCGCGGGCATTTGTTTCCCCGCTCGCTCATTCTTCAAGATAAATAGCTGTTTCCATATTTTATTGGAAATAGAACATAGATAATTGGACCCAATGAGCAGCATCTCTCCTTAAAATGTAGGCAATCGGTATGGCATGTGCAGGGTATGGAAGAACGCCGAATCCTCTTCTTGTATCGTGGCACCGGGAAACTGAAATGGATGTGTTTCACGTCTCAGAGGAGAACTTTGCAGAAAACTGTTTTATTCTCTAGTGATTTAAAGATGCCATAATAGGTTTAACATATACCAATCAAGAAGAGAATAATCCCTTAGTTATGCCTATATGAATAGCACAAGGAAGCATATAATTTAACATATACCAATCAAGATGAGAATAATCCCTTAGTTATGCCTATATGAATAGCACAAGGGAGCATATAATTTGAGAGGACAACTAAGAAAGGAAATAAAAAGAAAAATGCTACCTAAACAGTCCTCACGGGTGCAGCTTGTTCCGAAGGCTGTTCTGTTGGGTCCTTGAAAACTTCCTAACTCAGTGATGAGATAGATCATCTCCTTAGGAAATGAGTGTGGTGTGATGGGAATGTCTATGTGCCTTGAAGCGTGAGCCGCCATGCCCAGAAAAACCTTCAGTGTTGAGGAGACCCCCCCTATAAGCCTAACACCGACACAATGCCTCTACAGGAAAAGGTTCATCCCTGTCATAATGATGAACAATATGCAGAGACACACTGCAAGCTTTGTGTGTGTTTTTAAACTGACTATGGGGAATAGGATACTTAATAATTTCGGAGTTAGTGGCCATTTTAAGGACATCTGCAGACTACAATAGAACTTCATATTTGTGCAGCAATAATTGACACAAGAATAGCTTTATGGGGTGACTCGATTCTTTTACAAGCTCTCTTGGGGAAATGATCTAACAAAACATTTTCACTTCATTTATTCTCTGTTTCTGGCTAATGAGACACTGCATTAAATATTTTCTAAGGCCTGGAGTCTGCTGGTGGGAGGCTTTAATTTTCCAGTTATATATTTGAAAGAAAAAAATAAAAACAAAAATAAGTAAAACATGTTAAGGTTAATAAACATACCTTAGACCATCTTCCTCTATAATTTATCACTCTCTCCATGATTATTTATTGAGTCTCAACTCGCACAGGGCTCTTTTACTTCCTGGGAATCTAGGAATAGACAAAACAGAACAAACTACTGCTCTAGGTCATCACGATTAAAGACAAGGATGAAGCAAATGGCAAATACATTAAAAATAATTGCACGTTGCTTCATGGTACAGAGAGGCTAACGGTGACAGATGTGAGTGAGAGCTGAGCGTGTGGTCCTTCCAAGCATGGTAAGAAGCTATGGATTAGCAGGAAAGAAACAGATCCATTCACATTTCAACAAGTTCTGTTGGACCGGTGTGTGGGTATTAGATCACTATGAGGCAAAGAATGGACAGTAAGTTATTATAAGAAAAAGCTGACAGCGTCTGTTAGTGTTTGACTAGGACAAATATCAACAGATACAAACAGATTTGAGAATTTGCATTTTGGCAATAGGACTCACGGGCAATGGACTCTGTGGGTGGAAGGAAAGTCAGAAGAGGAACCCAGAGCACTTCACAGCCTGTTTCCCCGATGCGGTGCTGCCCACTGATGTGGGAAGACAGCTACGATGCTCTTCTTGTCCCGCACCTAGTATTTGCTACATCAGGCTGCTGCAATAGCAACCGGAAGGCTGGGGATGCACATAAGTAGTATAGTCTGCCTGGCAAGTTCAAGACCCTAGGTTTAATCCACAGCAAAAAGAGAAGAATTATGATTTAAAAATCGAATGGCAAAGGTTTATCTCCCAGTCCGCCTACGCACTCAGCTCAGATCAGCAGGAACCATGCTCCACTCAGACCCTGAGAGACCTCGGATAACAACAGAGGCTCATAGTGCTGCACTTAGATCAGGTCTCTCACAAAGTGTCACTGGTACCAGAATGATGACGAAGGAAACTGGGAAATGGGTGGTGGTGGTGGTGCTGCTGCTGCTGCTGCTGCTGCTGCTGCTGCTGCTGATGCTGCTGCTGATGCTGATGGTGGTGGTGATGTTGACGGTGGTGGTGATGATGCTGATGGTGGTGGTGATGCTGATGGTGGTGGTGATGATGCTGATGGTGGTGGTGATGCTGATGGTGGTGGTGATGATGCTGATGGTGGTGGTGATGATGTTGATGGTGGTGGTGGCAGTGCTGATGGTGATGGCGGCAGTGCTGTTGGTGGTGATGCTGTTGGTGGTGATGCTGATGGTGGTGGTGATGCTGATGGTGGTGGTGATGTTGGTGGCGGTGCTAACGGTGGTGGTGGCGGTGCTGTTGGTGGTGGTGGTGATGGTGGTGGTGGTGCTGATGGTGCTGGTGATGCTGATGGTGGTGGTGATGCTGATGGTGGTGGTGATGCTGATGGTGCTGGTGATGCTGATGGTGGTGGTGATGCTGATGGTGCTGGTGATGCTGTTGGTGGTGGTGATGCTGATGGTGGTGGTGCTACTCACGGTGGTGATGCTAACGGTGGTGGCGGTGCTGTTGGTGGTGGTGCTGATGGTGCTGGTGATGCTGATGGTGGCTGTGCTGTTGGTGGTGGTGATGCTGATGGTGGTGGCGGTGCTAACGGTGGTGGTGGCGGTGCTGTTGGTGGTGGTGCTGATGGTGGTGGTGATGCTGTTGGTGGTGGTGCTGATGGTGCTGGTGATGCTGATGGTGGTGGTGATGCTGATGGTGGTGATGCTGATGGTGGTGATGCTGTTGGTGGTGGTGCTGATGGTCCTGGTGATGCTGATGGTGGTGGTGATGCTGATGGTGGTGGTGATGCTGATGGTGGTGGTGATGCTGATGGTGGTGATGCTGACGGTGGTGGTGCTGATGGTGGTGGTGCTGATGGTGGTGGTGGTGCTAACGGTGGTGGTGCTGATGGTGGTGGTGATGCTGATGGTGGTGGTGATGCTGATGGTGGTGGTGATGCTGATGGTGGTGATGCTGACGGTGGTGGCGGTGCTGCCTGCAGTGCTGCTGCTGGTGGCAGTAGTGGCATAGCCTATTTAAGACGTCATTCAAGCTAACCCACTGTCGACCAGCAGTTGTCACATGGCCACACCTAACTTGAAGAGGGCTAAGGAATTTAAAGCATCAGTAAACTGTTTACTAAAATAGCTGGTGTTTTACTGAATTTACCAAATACCTATAAGTTCTAAAATTCCTACCAGCCATTATTTACTGTTTTCCTTGGGCATGACGTAAGTCACAGAGATTTTAGTCAATTACCAATAAAGGGTTCTTATCAAACTATTCACCAAGAACAGGTGGGAAAGGCTGAAGAAGTGGCTCTACCAGTAAGAGTATTTCAAACAAATACAATTTTAATTAGAAAAAGTCTTTGAAAGAAATTGTATTACTGACTAGATCAGTAATGTCCTCACTGTATTGCAAAACATTTTAACCAACAATCTAATATCTTTTTTCCATTATTTTATTTTATTGTTTTTATTGAGCTATATACTTTTCTCTGCTCTTCTCCCTTCCTTTCTCCTCTTCTTTACCCTCTCCCATGATCCCCACATGCCCAATTTACTCAGGAAATCTTGCGTTTTTCTACTTCCTATGTATGTCTCTCTTAGGGTTCTCATTGTTGTCTAGGTTCTCTGAGATTGTGAATTGTAGGTTGGTTTTTCTTTGCTTTATATCAAAAGCTACTTATAAGTGAGTACATATGATATTTGTCTTTCTGAATCTGGTTACCTCACTCAATATTATGTTTTCTAGATCGATCCAGTGGCCCACAAATTTCAAGATGTCATTGTTTTTTCTGCTGTGTAGTATTTCACTGTGTAAATGTAAATTTTCTTTATCGATTCTTTGGTCAAGGGGCATTTATATTATTTCCAGGTTCTGGCTATGACAAACAATGCTGCTATGAACATAGTTGAGCACATGTCCTTGGGATACAATTGAGCATCCTTTGGGTACACACCCAGAAGTGGTATTGCTGGGTCTTGAGGAAGGTTGTTTTCTAATTTTCTGAGAAATTACCATACTGATTTCCAAAGGGAATGTACCAGTTTGCACTCCCACCAGCAATACAGGAGTGTTCCCTTTACCCCACAACCTCACCAGCATAAGTTGTCATCAGTGTATTTGATCTTGGCCATTCTTACAGGTATAAGATAGAATCTCAGAGTTGTTATGATTTCCATTTCTCTGATGACTAAGGATGTTGAGCATTTCATTAAGTGTCTTTCAGCCATTTTAGAGTCCTCTGTTGAGAGTTCTCTGTTTAGATCTGTACCCCATTTTTTATTGGATTATTTGTTCTTTGGATGACCAATTTTTTGAGTTCTTTGTATATTTTGGAGATCAGCCCTCTGTCCAATGTGAGGTTGATAAAGATCTTTTACTGTTCTGTAGGCTGACATTTTGTCTTATTGACCATGTCCTTTGCTTTATAGAAGCTTCTCAGTTTCAGGAGGTCCCATTTATTAATTGTTTCTTTCAGTGTCTGTGCTACTGGGGTTATATTTAGGAAGTGGTCTCCTGTGCCAATGCATTCAGGTGTACTTCCCACTTTCTCTTCTATGAGGTTCAGTGTGGTTGGTTTTATACAACAGTCTGTATCAAAATTAAATTTATGAAAGTATTCTAAGTAAATGAATTCAACTGTAGACATAGTTTTACTTAAAATTATGTTTTCAACCATGTATTCATTTTTGGGGATCCAGAATAAAATACTTTTTAAGTTTGAAATTAGTAGATCAAATTATAATACTTGAAAAGCATATATATATTTCAAATATCCCATATATATATACACATATATTATATATATATATTAGTATTCTACTGTTATCCAATATCTTATAATCAACTCTCAAGCTACTCTCATTGGAACAAAGATCAAAGATCATAACTAAAGACAGGGAGGCCAAAGGAAAACTTGTCAAAATAATACAAGAGAAAGCCATACTAAGCCAAAAGAAGTAGGGATTATAAGCACTAAGGTAGAAAATAGTAAGGAAACATTTAGTTCATACTATGCACCAAGTATGGTAGTATATGGTAGTACACACATGCCCTTAATCCCAGCACTGGGGAAATTGAGGCAGGACTGGAAATTCAATCCTAGGCTGAGATATATAAACAGACTGTCTGTAAAAGAATGAATCATGTAAAGTAGACTCTTTATTAAACATGATATTGGCTATTGAGAAATATATCAGAGACCACGATCAAATCACATGACACTAGTAGGGAATGATACCAGAGAAATATAGACATTCTTTTTGATAAAGATCCGATTTTACCTTTGACCCTAAAGTGGAGAAACACTTTAAAAAAACAGACTCGAAAACAGAATCTCCTTTTCCTAGTACCCGGAACTATAACATATAAATATTTCATAAAAGGAGAATGTGATTGGAGGATTCAATGGGAGGAATCAGTTTAGGGAACTTATTGGGACACTCAACCAAAACAATTCCATAGTAGATGAAAATACAGCACAGCAGACAAAACATCCTACCCTATCCCACCGCCTTCTCCACTTGGGGTGGGGACGTGTGACCCACTGGAAAGAGCAGTGTCTGGGACAGTGGAATGAGACTCAGCACCCTAGACTGCAGGAGCAACCAAACAGCAACACAGGAAGCAGTCCTGCCCTCTCTCTTGTCCCCAACTATTTTCTGCAAGGTGGCCTTCATGAGAAGGGAGAAAAGGTTTGTTCCAATCACATCAAATATTGATAAATGCTATATTTTTATTCATTTCAGAAAAATTTATTAATAATTTTAGGTGTCAAATGTTCTTGAAAGATACTGCTGAGGGGGACGAGCACCATCTGGCTCAGTGCGAAACATGATCTCAGTTATAATCCATGCTAAATGCAAAGTTTCTTGACAGTCCATCTCAGACATTTTCTCTGTGTAAGCATCCTGGGTGACAACATTCACTGGTGATTTTGATTGGTACTAATTACAGCGTCTTAAAAGGTGCATCTCCAACTATTCTAACTCAATGGTTCTCAACCTGTGCAAAGACCACCAGAAATATCAAATGTTAATGTTACAATTCATTACAGTAGCAAAATTACAGTTATGAAATAGTAACAAAAAATAATTTGATGGTTGGGGGTCATCACAATATGAATGTTGATGGAGGCTGCTCATTTGTTCCTGGATGCTTAGACCCAAAATAATCACTCAGAAACTATATTATTTGCAATACTGTTTGTACTATAGCTTAAGCATATTGCCAGCTACCTCTTATATCTTTGGTTAGCCCATTTCTAGTAATCCATGTATTGCCACATGGCTGTGATTCACCACCAAGATTCTGTCTTGTCTGTCGCTGGTGGTAGCTATATGGCTTCTCACTCACTCTGCCTTCTTTCTCCCATCATTCAGTTTAGTTCCCCCTCCCCACTGCCTAGCTCTATTTTGACCTGTGTAGGCCCAGAGCTTCTTTATTAACCAATGGCATTCACAGCATACACAGGGAAGTCCCACATTACCTCCCCTTTTCTGTCTAAATAAAAAGGAAGGTTTCAATTTAAACATGGTAAAATTACATATAACAAAACAAGTATCAAACAAGAATTACAGTTACAACATTTATATCTACTTCATCTTTTATCATAACTGAGGAAAAATATAACTATCTATCCTTCAATTCCATCAAGGTCTCCAGAAGGACATAATATTACTTGAGTAAACAAGAAGTACATTACAAGCAACTTCCAAAACTCTAGAACTGACAGAGAAATCTCGCTGCCCGGATAGTCACCAAAGTTCTTCTGTATTGTTGGAGCATCTATCTTCAGTCTACAGGCCCATAGTGTCCAGTAGACTTTTCCATAAAGCAGAAAATTTGAAGATCTCTTATGCCTTGTGTTGACAAGGTTTATCAGTTGCTTTCTTCTGGGTCCTGCAGAATGTCTGGTAGACTCTTTCATGAAGCAGGAACCCCAAAGGACTGTCTCTTCTTTTTTAGGTGAAAGTAGTAACAAAAATAATTTGATTGGAACAAACCTTTTGTCCCTTCTCATGAAGGCCACCTTGCAGAAAATAGTTGGGGACAAGAGAGAGGGCAGGACTGCTTCCTGTGTTGCTGTTTGGTTGCTCCTGCAGTCTAGGGTGCTGAGTCTCATTCCACTGTCCCAGACACTGCTCTTTCCAGTGGGTCACACGTCCCCACCCCAAGTGGAGAAGGCGGTGGGATAGGGTGGGATGGTTTGTTTGCTGTGCTGTATTTTCATCTACTATAGAATTGTTTTGGTTGAGTGTCCCAATAAGTTCCCTAAACTGATTCCTCCCAATGAATCCACCAATCACATTCTCCTTTTATGAAATATTTATATGTTATAGTTCCGGGTACTAGGAAAAGGAGATTCTGTTTTTGAGTCTGTTTTTTTAGTGTTTCTCCACTTTAGGGTCAAAGGTAAAATCAGATCTTTACCTGTAGTAATATGAGTGGCGGGGCTTCATCCCCAGCACCCCGGCTGCCTGCTCGGCTAGCTTATGCCCTGAAATAATTACACGGACACTGTATTCTTTTAAACACTGCTTGGCCCTTTAGCTCTAGCACTTACAGGCTAATTCTCACATCCCAATCAACCCATCTCTAATAATCTGTGAGAACCGGTCTTACCAGGAAGATTCTAGCCTAGTCCATCCTGGGTCGGAGCTTCATGGCATGTGTCTGCCCAGGAGTGGGGCATGGCGTCTCTCTCTGAGGCGTCTGCTCCCGAGAGAGGAGAGCTGTGGAGTCTGAGCTCACTTCCTCTTCCTCCCAGCGTTCTGTTCTGTTTACTCCTCCCACCCATCTTCTAACCAATAAAATGGGCCAAGGCAGTTCCTTTATTAGCCAATGACCTTCCTCCATCATTTACCAAAAAGAATTTCTGTATTTCTCTGGTATCATTCCCTACTAGTGTCAAGGCTGTGAAGGAAAGAAAGGAGGAAAACCCCTGAGCACAGACAAAGCAAAGGAGTTCTCAATTCCTCACCAGCATGAGACCTTGATTACTTTCTAAATATTTTCACCTCAGCCACATAGCTTGGTACACAAACAAAGCACCATGAAGTTGTGATTTGTGATCTAAAAATTATTAATGGCATAATTACCAGTTTCCACAAAATCCCTTAGATATAAAAGGATGCTCATTCCATCATCTTGAGCATCACTGACATTAGTCGGCTCTGACTTTCACTGGGCCACTAATCTCAACTGGCTCTTTTTCCTAAAGACAGAGGATGGGGAAGGATTTGAAGCCTGCACTTCTGTTCATCCATCTATTGTCAACTGGAGGTTTGGCAGTCACTGAAAGGGAGATGAAGCGGAAGGATCTTTCTCTGACCCTTACTGCTTCTATCAATTTTAGGTTAGAATGGTTTTGGCAGTCAGGGCCATTTCGTGTGCATCATAAATCCTGGGAGGATTATGTAAAATCCCAAAGACAGCTGTCTGACACAGGGGAGATCATTGAGTATCCCATTCCTGTTCTCGCTTTTTGCTCTCACTGCCCAAAGTGCTTACTAATATTAATCTGAACATCAGATATCTAGAAAAACAAATTACATTACTAGTAATAGGGAGTGAATTATAGCATATAGGTCACATTGGGTAAGACATGCAAATCAGATACATATTAAATACAAGTTCTGTATATACACTTTCATCTTTGCTGGTGATTTATAAGTGTTTCACCAAGATTTCTAATTCACACCCAGTTTTGATCATCTTGGCGGAGACTACCATGGACTGAATGCATCATACTACAATCCCTGTGTAGAAGCTCTGACTTCTGCAGAGACAGAGGTGGGTGAAATGAAGAGGCATTGGCCCTCCATGATGAGGTCTCAGAACTTTACAGGAGAGGGAGATTACCGAGTGAGAAGTCACCGAGAGGCAGCCATTTACAAACTCAAACGCAGAATCTTATACTTAGTGCTGAAAATCCCACAACTAGAGCCATTTCAGTAAAACAAATCATGAAGAGGTATTAAGATGTACTGATTTTTTATTATTTAAAATACTTTATACAATACAATTATTCATTATATCTTTAGTGTTATTGGTTCATTAACAGTAAATATTCAACAGAATAGGATAGGGGATGGAGGGTTTGTCAGTGACTATCCAAAAAGAGGAAGATGTGTAGTAGAAAAGCCTTGTGAGGCACAAGTGTCCTACTGAAGGATGAGGGCAGGGATGGGTCTCTCAACAACAATTCAGGAGTCTGTTCTATGGAACAGTGTATGCACCAAGGACTGATGATACCCAGGAACTCACAACATCCCATCCCTCTTTCCTCTCAACTATAAACCCTCCTCTAGTTACACCTGATCATCTCACACCTCTGTGCACCATCCTGTTAGCATATACCTTCCAGTCCACAAAAATACACTTTGTTGAATGGTTAATTTATCTCTTTTTCAACCCATTCCTCTACTAAGCCTATTTTAGGTAACTGGTCCATGAATGCTGAAAAGGGTGAGGAATGGTGTTTGATGAGAAGCCAAAATCATACTGGCGGAATTGTTTTAGAAACATCAATGATTCCACATCTATCAGACTCCCCCCATGCCATCTTCAAGAGTTACTACGCATACTCATATGAGTTATTTAATTGGACTTTGATTTTTAACTCATTGGACAGTTAGATATTTATGTAGTCACAAACCTTGCTCCTAAGGTGGGTGAAATCAAAGAGAGAAATGAAGCCACTTGGTTTGCCTTTCCATGGAGAAGTTGAAACGTTTGAAACATTCATAACGGAAAAATATTATTTTCTACTCATGTCTATCCTGTGTCTCCTTTGATATCTCCTTTTTCTGTTCTGTTACTAAATAAAACTAATTGAATCCAATTGAACAGACAAGAGTACTTGAGATTGGGGTGTGTTGTGGTGTAGTCTTGTCTCTATCTATATTGGTGAGAAGTTGAATCACAGAGGAATGATAATACGTAACCAGCAGCTAAAATCACCTGCCAGAGTGCCACAGATTGGACTACAATTTCTAGGATCATCAAGGGCGCTTTTCAAAAGTTAAGAGAGCTCTAATGCAGATTTGTGAAGTTGCAATTTCCTGTGGCGGTCTGTAGCAAGAAGGAGATTTTTAAGTCACACTCAAGTTGAAAAGTCACACCTTGAAACCTCACATGACAGCCAGAAGCAATGCAGTCCTCTTGTTCTGCAGGTGCTAATTTAATCGCATTTATGAATTATTCATTTTTGTAACACTTCAGTTAACTGGCACTCAATTTCTAATACCCAATAGAGGAATGGCTTTTTAAAACATAGAACCACTTTGGATAAGGCCCTGAGTTTGTATGTTTATCTGAATGCTATCGAGCATCCGATGTGGGATTCCCCTCTGTATGCTGTGAGTACCATTAATGAATAAAGAAATTGTCTTGGGTCTGCACAGGGAATAGAGGCAGATGGGGAAAACTAAACTGAATTCTGGGAGAAAGAAGGAGGAGTTAGAGAGAAGCCCTATAGCCTCACCAGAGACAGATGCTGGGAACTTTATCCAGTAACCCACAGCCATGGGTTAATAATAATAATAATAATAATAATAATAATTTATAGTAATACACAGATTACTATAAATGGGTTAAATAAAGATATAAGTGTTAGCCAATAAGAAGCTAGAGTTAATGGGTCAAGCAGTGATTTAAATAATATAATTTCTGTGTGATTATTTCGGGTCTGAGCTGCTGGGCAGCCAGAAAACAAACAAGTGTCCTCCATACGACAGGCATCTACAGAGCCATTAACTTCTACAGAAGTTCGGGAAGGGGGAAACAGAATTTCTAAGGAGTTATTTTATTTGAATCGTTAATTCAAACACAAGCAGCTCTGCTCTAAATAGCCCTTGAAAATTACTTTTTTGTTAGACTTTAATGCTGAAGATTTGGCTGACGTGTGCAAGTATTGCTGTCTTTTATAATGCCATGCCTCTACTTATTAAAGGTTTAAGTGTGAAATTGTGTCTGTGCTTTATGGAGAGGGGCAGTTGTTCTCCCATGTGTGGGTAACTTCATGGTGTTCTGAGTCTAGTGTAAGCTTTATGCACTGATTTTGTACATGACGCATCACCTTTCTGAGTAATTTATAATCTCATCAAGTCATTCATCTAATAAAATACTTTAAATTACTTCCTCAGATAATGTCAGATCATGATGACATCAAAATAGTACTCTGTGGTGTCCCATTGGCTATGTTTCTTTTGAATATGTTAAAAATGTTTTTTAAAAAAAAGAAAGAAAGAATGGCCCTTCTATGGACTGAAATGTAATTTTCATTAAAATCTTTTATGATAAGCCCATCTTGTCCTTTTTTTAAAATGAAAGGGTTTTGTGTTATGCTAATAGTCATTATGGTTATTGGTTTGAGTTAAGACTGAGTATTTTCAAACTATCAAAATTTCTTTTCCCTACTCTGAAGAAGAAACCACCACTCATGTTGTTGGAGCCTGTTTGTTCATTCCTGGCCGCCCAAAATAATCACTCAGAAACTATATTAATTGCAATACTGCTTGGCCAATAATTCTAGTGTATTCCTAACCAGCTCTTACATCTTAAATTAACCTATTTCTATTATTTTATATACCATGAGGTTCATGGCCTACTGGCAAGATTCCAACTAGCAACTTGCCTCTTTCTTTTCTGGCAGTTACAGGGCATCTCCCTGGCTCCACCTTCTTTCCCCCAGCATTGTTTAGTTTTCCCACATAGCTCTATTCTGCCCTATCACAGGCCAAAGCACCTTCTTTATTCATTAACCAATAAAAGCAACATATATACGGAAGGACTTCCCATACCACTCATAGACACTGGGACATTTTTCTGAGCATTCAAATCTGGGGATTTTTTTATGCTACTAACAAACATAGGTTCACATTAACTAATATTCTTCCATAGGTTGATTTATTTCTCTGCTGTTTCACCTTATCAATTCTCATATGACAAGTAATATTGAACCATACTCCCTTTAAAAGAGTCATTTAAGTCCACAGTTCACGGGACTCAGAGCCATCTCCTAAATAATCAACACCTAAAGCCCAAGAAGAAACACTGTTGTGGGCTCCAGATCTTCCACACCTACTGTTCAGGACTGTATCATTCTTCCTACCTTACTCTTGTCTGCTTTCTCAAGAGGAGGGATGTGGGTTCCCCTCTGTATGCTGTGAATGCCATTGGTGAATAAAGAAACTGGCTTGGCTTGTTCAGAGGGCAGAACCTAGATAGGTGGGGAAAACTAAACTGAATGCTGGGAGAAAGAAGGGCAGAGTCAAAGAGAAGCCACGTAGCCCCACCAGGAGACAGACACCAGAACTTTATCCAGTAAGCCACAGCCTTGTGGAAATACACAGATTAGTGGAGATGGGTTAAATTAAGATGTAAGAGTTATCAAATAAGAAGCTAGAGCTAATGAACCAAGCAATGATTTAAATAATACAGTTTCTGTGTGATTATTTCAGGGCTGAGCAGCTGGGAACCAACAAACGGCCTCCACACAGCAGAGGGGTTTTGAAGGGTTAGAAAATTGGCTCAAACAGTGAAATGCCTGATGTACAAGGATGAAGACGCAAGTTCAGATATCCAACACTCACCAGAAAAGCAATCTAGGCTAGGGTGCAGGTCTGCAATCCCAACTCAGAGAGGTGGAGATAGGAGGTTTTGGGGAGCTCAGATAATTTAGCAGAACCAACGAGCGTCATGTGCAAGGAAAGACAATGTCTCAAAATGAAGTTGAAAGTAACCAAGGGAGGCACCCAACATCACCCACATTCACATATCCAGACACACGCGCGCACAGAGAGAGAGAGAGGGAGGGAGAGAGAGAGAGACAACAGAGAGAGAACACACAGAGAGAGACAGAGAAATAGTAAGACCCACAGAGACAGAGAGAAAGACACACAGAGAGAGAGAAAGAGACAGCAAGACCCACAGAGACAGAAAGACACACACAGAGAGAAAGACAGACAGACAGACAGGGGGGCAGGGGACTTGATCCTACCAACAACAACAGCAAGAAGGAGTAATCTGATGGCTATGAGAAAAATCTAAAACACACATAGAGTGATAAAGGAGTTGATCCTTGCTACTATTCATGGGTTTAAACTGACAATAGAAGGAAGGCAGCCATGCCTCTGTCCTATCACACACTAACCAATAGGTAGCCTCTGTGTGCTTGCAACTGTGAAGGAGTGCCAAAATGAAAGCTCAGGGGAGTGGGAGAGCTGAGGGCACAGCTCTGTGGTTAAAGCACTTGCCGTCCAAGTGTGAAGACTGGAGTGTGTGCCCCACCTATAGCTCAGAAGGCAGATACAGAGAACCCAGAGCAAACTGGCTGGGGAAACTATCAGTGAGATCTGAGTGTGATTGAGAGTCCCTGGATCAATGAAAAAAATTGAAGGATGATTGAAAGACTCCAGATACCAACCCCTGGCTGCGCATGCCACTGACGCACATATTCACGTGCCTACACAAAAGCATATTCATAAACTGCATACATAAAATGAAGAAGAAAAAAATTAAAGAGCTAAATTTTAGAAAATAAAGCAACAAACAAATAAACCAAGAGAGCAAGATCTTTTTAGCTGTGGAGAGAAGTGGTTACCCCAAAAGATTTAAAATACTTTAGAACTTAAAGAGGACCGGGCATGTAGTTATTTTGGTAGAGTGGCAACCTAGCATGCAAGAAGCCCTGGGCTCAGTCTCCAGCACCACATTAACCAGGAGTTATCACTAGGAGTAGCATATTCCGACAATCCCAGCATGAGAAGGTGAAGGCAGAAGGATCAGTAGCTCAAAGTCATCCTCTGCTATATTGCAAGTTCAAGGCCAACTTAAGACACACAAGACCCTATCATTCATATATATATATATATATATATATATATATATATATATATATATATACAATGAAGTAAAAAGAAGAAAAGTAGAAATTAAAAGAAAAATCTTAACCTGCTTTGTATTGGAGACTGTGTTATTCCAGACTGTATAGTCTATCTGGCACCATCAACTTAAAACATATACTATAATAAGTCTGTGCTAAGGAAAAAAATTGAGCTGCACAAATTAAACTTACCAAATATTCTAGATGAGGGTTCAAGAGAGAACCCCATCACAGCAAGTGTTATACAGGCTTACATCTTTGGTAGTTTGGGGACTTTTGTTACTACTGTTTGTCAAACCACCCCATCCTGTCAGTCTCAGAAGAAATCTGCCAGGGAGAAGATACTGTTCTGATTTTTATCTTTTAATCATAAGTCTTCACTAGGAATTTGGTATGCAAGTGCTATCCATTTGACTTATCTCCAAATTATCTTCCACATGTGACTAACAAGTTCTCTGTTTGTTTGCTTGCTTCTTTGAATGCTCTCTCTTCAGATGGTCAAATTCTCTCAGCACTCAAAATTTAAAAATCCATGTGTGCGAGAAAATGATACGATTTTCTGTTTTTCTGTAATTTTCTCCAAGGAAATATTTTAAGACTTTGGCAAAGAAATTATAAATACCTTCATTATCAAAAATTATTATGCTGTCAATCATCATTTAATTATGGAAAGCAAAATCAGATTTTTATTTACTTTTCTTTAATGTCACCTTAGAAGTGCTCAAGAGTTCAAAATCTAAGTAACATTAATGTATGATGTCAGATTGCTTTAAGGAAGGTTGTCGTATGAGACCATATGCAGACTGGTCAGAAACAAGTTAAGAAGCAGTACTGCGAGGACTGGTTAGACTATGGGGGATGGGGGAAATAGTAATGAACTCATACCCTAAAATCCCACATAAACAAGCAATTTTATCAGGTGTTAACTGGTGAAAATGAAGTAGAACACCTTCATGAATTTGGGAGAAAGATTTCTTAAATAAAGCATCAAAAGCCACAGGAAACAATATGATCATCTAAATGGAAAGCAATTAGACTGGAGGGAAATGTTCACAAACTGCAAATCTAATGGTTGTATGTAGCTATTTCCTCTGAGATTAAAGCATTCCATTTTGTAGGGAAACATCTTATGACATGGAATATAAAGGGGAAATGAAACACAGCAGGATGTTTTGGGGGAGGATATTTTCAAGGAGGTAAAACAACAGGGTTACTAGGGGGAATTAAATACTTCACTCTGCAGGGAAGTTTATTGACAGAAAGAAAACAACTCAGAAAAGATTCAGGAAGTCCCTGAAACTAACCACAATCACTAGGCCTTTCCTCCTGCAAAAGTATGTAAGCAGTAAAGAGTGCCCAGAGTAACTACCAGATAAGCAAACTGCAAAGAAGACTCCCAGACTAGCTGAGCTACTTAGAAGTTCAGATCTTGCAGGCTGGATGAAACAGAGACCAGCGAGAGACACACTGAACTGCCTAGAAGCAACAGAGGCCAGCCAAGCCACCTCTAAGAGGCTGAGACAAACTAAGCCACCAGGAAAGGACAACCTCTTATCTGTTGAGCTTCCTTCCGGATGTGTAGCATACTCTAGGTTTTCAGCTTTTATGAGCTGTTACCTGTGATGGGGTAGGCTTTGGTGACACAGCTGTCTCCAGGTCATTTCTGTTCCTGTAAGTAACCCCAATAAAAACTCACTGGCTCACCAAATTAGATTTCAGTGCTGTCTGTACTTTGACCATTATCAGTGCCCTATCTAGGGTGAACAGACATTTACTTGTTCATGGCTTCCCAAGAATGGTGTCATACAACAGATGGCAGGTTAGAAGGCACTCTTACAATCCAGTAACAGGAAAAGAATTAAAAATCTACACAGGACAGAAACCGACATTTCTCCAACAAAGACGTAAAGAAGGCAGCCCACGGACGTGCAAGATGGTCCTTAACACTCCTAACCACAGGGGAAAGGGCACCATGCAAGAGAATACTGTGTCCTCCCCATCAATATAAACATCTAGGCAACTATAATATATGATAGGGATGTAGAGAAAAGTCAACCTTGACACTCCCAACGTTGAGTGTAGATTGGTCCACTCACTGTGAAACCTTATTCCTAAAGTAAATGAGCAGAGTTTCCACATGTCACAACAATACCGCTTGGAGGTGCATAGCCACAGGAAATTCAGTCACTGCCTTGGAAAGACATCTGTGCCCCATGTCTGCTGCGAGCTTAGTTACTGCGTCCAAGGCGTGTGTCAGCAGATGAATGGGCAAAAGAAGCCTGATCAGTCTACACGACTGGATAGTAGTTGGCATGTGGCCAGAAAGGAGGAATCCCTGCCATATCTACAACACAAATAGTCACAGAAAGAAAAATATTATAGAATATCATTTGCACATGTAAGCTGAAACTAGAAATAACCAGTATATAAAGATGGAGAATAAAACAGTAATTACCAAGGATGGTTAAGAGAAGAAAAGTAGCAAGATGTAAGTAAAAAAAAAAAAATACAATGTGCAGATTCATATTATGGACATGTCTAGAGACCTAATGTTCAACTTTAAAAGAGTGTATTATATTTAATACTTCTGTTATATTAGTAGACAGATACATTAATTGTGCTTCGGCATTCTGACCTGGCTATATTGTCATGTAACAAGCTCAAATATATACATCAAATATATATATACATATATAACTATTAAAGAAATAAAGTAACCTCGCTTTGTTGAGGAAAATTGATAAAATTTTTAAAGCAGAAAACAGTAAAATTTAAATTCCTAATAATTAAAATAAAGAATTTTTAAAAATGAGCAGGAAATAGGAAAAGGTATCTATACCCCATTAACTAGGGGTGAAAGACTAATGTATAGATCAGATAATGAAATTCTGAAACTGATAAGCAAAAATAAGTAGGCATCCTGTGGAAGAAAGAGCACATTTGAAAGAAAATATAAAAAACTTCAACATCCTTAGTAACCATGGTAATGTAATTAAAGCCATAACTAACTGTTATTATAAAATTAATACTCTGCATTCCAGGCTGCCAGAAAATAAAACTGAGACAGGGTCAGGTGGGTATGGATGGGCATGCCCGTGAGAGGAAACCATAAAGAAGAAACAGAAAATTGCATTGGTTCCCCCTTTACGCAAAATACTGCAGGTTTTCTAAGAAATCTGAACATACAAATTCATACCCAAGCCATTCCATTATTACAGATATGTATGTGAATATATGTGTATAAAAAAGATAGCACATATAGATATATAGATACTGGCTTGTCCATGCACAGACCCTTCAAGAGTTCTCAAACCCCTGCAGCAAGAGATTTAGTCAAGGGATTAATAACAGCAGCATCCATGCAGTCAAAACTTGGTTAAAATCAGGTATTTATCAAAAGGAGACAATTTGGGGATTATTCACACACAGAGATACTACTCAGCAATGAGAATAAATGAACTCTACAGCACAGGCATAAGCTATGTAATGTACAATCAACAGTGCCCACTTCGGGGACACATACAGAAAAAACTCGGGATGGCAAGGCAGAATGGTGACATCCATGTACATAATATCACTGTGCGAAGAAAACTGTAAGCTACCTGGTACCACGCAGTAAAGCTAAAAAAAGAAAAAAAAGAAAAAAAAAGGAAACCAAAAGAAATTTTCCCCTGCCATACCTGGTAATAATTTTTAAGCAATGTGATGTTGGATTATTTTACTGTGAAGGAAGCAGTTAAAGGATATTTTCAGTGGCATTAGTGACTTGATGCTCTTAGCAGGAACGTGGCCTCGGAGAGTTTGCTGCATTCGCCTCGGAGAGTTTGCTGCATTGCTGTTTCATAGATTAAATGCAAGACAGGCATTATCTTGCATCAGTCAAATATTACATGAAAATGTTAACTTTAAAGTGAGTCCTCTATTCTAGTGTTGTCAACTGTACATAGCTAATTTCCCATGGTGCGTAGAAATCTAAGGCACAGATCAGAAAAGTCATCAAGAGCAAAGGGAAGTTCGCAAGAATGCATGGGTGGAAAGAGGGAGGGAGAGAGAGAAAGGAGGAGGAAGGGAGGGAGGGAGAGAAAGGAGGAGGAAGGGAGGGATGGAGAGATGGAGAGGAGAGTTAAGGAGAAAGATCATTCCATATTTTTAAGCATACTGGACTTATTTTCCCTTCTAAATCCAAGTATTCTAAATAGCTACAATCCAAACCCAGAAAGTGGAGCTGAGATCCTGACCGTTTTCTTTTCAGGCATGTTCTGTTCAGAGAGGACTATTCCTATGTCACCTGTGAGCCACAGGAAGCATTTATCCAGCTCTTTGCTGTGCCTAGGACGTCCTTCTGCAGTGAAGCCAACTCTGGTAGTAAACAGAAGGTCACAATCAAGTGCACTACCCACTGCAGTGGAGATGCTGAGAGTGTGCTGGGCACACAACTATAGCCCCAAAGCAGAGTTGCAGCAGCTCAGACCAAGCAGACAAGAGAGCGTGTTACTCAGGAACATAATTTGGAGACATCTAAATGGAGCTGCTGGATGTGGACAGGGACGACTGGCTGCACAGAAAACTTCCTTCCTCTCTAAAAACCTGCTCCTTGTGCCATATGAACAGCTGAGAGAGTTCCAGTGGTGATGGGTGTGCCCCACTTTTGTTTAACACAGTATGCTCCTTGTGTCTTTTCCAAGCTAAATTCCATCCTCACAGATATATTGAAACATTGCTCTAAATGTTTCAGTTCAAGGCTAGGGTATTCACTTCAAACCACTATTTCAATCAAAATAAATAATAAATAAAATAAACTCATGAGAATTCGGCTTTGACAAAGACATGAGAGATGTCCCTCTATATTCTTATTTGATATTTGTAAATATGGCAAATCCAGAGTCCTGTGTGAACCAGGTTCAGGACAGAGGTGCATTGCAAAAGCTCAGTAAACAATTAAATGAAAGCTTTGTAATTCTCTTTTTACTCACATCTCCCACAAACCGCTGCGAGTGGATCATTGAATGAGCCGCCCTCCTTCATGCAAAAGAATAGTTAAATCGTTACCGCTTTAAGATGGCTTCCGGGACGAGTTGATGAAGCACTGTTGCTGTAACCACACATCTCGGTTGCAAGGTGTAGAGAAACCAAGCTGCAGCAGAGCTGGAAACTTCTGAGCGCCAGAAGGTTCTGGATCAGCTGCTGGGGAAGGAGAGGCTTCAGCCGTCTGACCCAGCTATGAGCCCTACGCTCTACCCTGACTCCTTTTCAAGCGAGAAGTGCCCGTGGTTGCAGCAGTGCCGTGGCTATGGGGGCCACTCTGAAGGGACCTGAGGCCCTCTCCACAGTAAGGTGTCTATAACCAGTAATGTAAACCAGTTTAAAAAATCCTTGGCTGAGGAGGTCTTAGGGACTCATGGCAAACTTAAAACTGTTGTTTTACTAAAGTTTCAAGTTGCCAAGAGGTCTACTAAATATTTATGCCCACAAACAGATGCTGTCCTCAGCTCTCGCCAGAGAGGCCTCACTGTGCACTAAAAGGCAGTGAATCACACAGAAACGCAAAGTACTGAGAGTAAGTGATGGCTAAGGGCTCGGCTCTAACAGGACGGTTAGACCGCTCCCTCTGAGGCGGAGAGAGCATTTTAGAAGAGAGGATGTAAGAGCAGAGGAGACAGACACGGGCTGGGAAATGCTTCCCAGGGCAGGCACAATTTCGCAGCAGCTGTGCCCCCCTGAAATGGCCTAAACGAGGCAAGGACTATCAATAGTCGAGCACGGATGGGAGGGAGTTTCTGGGGCCCTTTCCCGACCTGCTGAACAGCTGAGTGCCAATGGTTCTGCGGGGAAAACCATCGTGGTCTTCAGTTGTCTGCCCACCCAAAGACCCAGGCTCCAGCAGATTGCTCCAAATCCGCGGTCACAGAGCAGATCACGAGTGCACTCCGTGGGTTTCAAAAAGACAAAAAACGGCATGAAGGTGGAAATGAGATCTCGGAGAGAAGAGAGGGAAGAAGATAAGGATGGGTGGGAAGTTGGAGGGAGGGTATAATAAGGGAGCAAGCTCCACAGCCTCTGCAAAAGCAGATCGCGTCTATCAGAGTCCCTGTTTCTCTAGGATGAGAAAGGGACAGAGCCAGTTCCATCTCTGGCTTCTAGTGGATTCAACTTCAGCCCGGGAGTTCCTCACGTCCCAGGATCACAGAAAGCTGTTCTGGGGGTAAAGGAGAGGGGCACATCCTCCCGTCCATCCGTGACCTTGGCCAAGGACGAGATTAGGAAAGGAGGATCATCCAACGTGCTGACGGCTTTCACAGGGACCCCTCTCCCCAGCTTTTTCAACCTCACCTTCGTATAGATGAGATCTTGGTGATGGATGATTGGGAAGAAAATCGATTTTGGATGTCCCCTGTGCAAGCACCATCTGGGTTATGAAGCATCTCACTTCAGAAGAGAAGGTCAAAACTAATTTCTCAGCCTTTCGACCTCTAAAACTCCAAGGCATGAAGAAGACAAGGTATTGACAACTTGTTCCACCATGATTTCAGCCCCCCATCTTCTTCCTGACAGCTCACAGCTACCTCAATGCCATCATGCCTCCAAGATAGCCTCGCAGCAAGTGGAGACAACCCTTTTCTTGTGCTTCACCCTTGTCCTGTCTAAATGCAGAGGAGCCTTCTTGCTGCCAATTAGAGGAATTCTCTCCTTGGAGGCTAGAACCACATGAGAAGTCAGTCTGTGAACAGTGTCTAGTTAAGGAATCAGCCCTTTGTGTGTATGGGGAATGTCTCTATTGCTGTGATGAAACTCCATCACCAAAGGAACTTGGGGAGGGAAGGGCTTATGTCACTCACAGTTCCAGATAACAGTTCATCATCCAAAGCAGTGAGAGCAGGAGCTCCATCAGGGCAGGAACCTGGAGCTGATGGGAGACTATTGAGGAATACTATTTACTGGCTTACTCTTCATGGCTTGCTCAACCTCCTTTCCTATAAAACCCAGGACCACCAGCCCAAGGATGGCACCACCCACAATGGGCTGGGCCCGCCTCCGTCAATCACTAATTAAGAAAATACTCTACAGATTTGCCTACAGCCAGACTTTATGGAGGTATTTTCTCATTTGAGGCCCCCTCCTCTCTAGTGACTAGCTTTTTTTATGCCAAATTTACATAAAAGTAGCCAGCACCAGAAACTGTGGCCAGGAATGTAAGACAACATATTCAGGTTCACACAGCAATAGGAAGTATGTGTGCAAAACCTTCCCAGGGTCAAGAAAATTACCTGATCCAAAGACAAATTCTCTTATGCCTTGAAAAGGATTTATCAGAAAGCATAAATAACTTAGGAACTTTTATGCACACATTGCTACTACTTATGGGTCATTTTTGTTAATGACAGTTCTATAGTTTCTTGAATAAATATGGTTTCTTTTTGATGCTGATGAGACAAACCCAGTTGCAGAATTATCCAGGTGTCTTGGACATGTCAATCACCTTTGAGGAGAAGTGGCAAAAGGAAATGAAGCCCCATCTTTCAAAATGCATCAATTTCCTGTACTGGGCTGAACACATCTCTGCCGTGGTAGTAATCAGAGTTCTCAGGCAGAGCAAGAGGACGCACATAAAGGTTTATTTCCTCTTTGGAAAAAGAATCGGTTACTGCCTACTATGTGACTAACCCTGTTTTAGATAAGGTAAGAGAATAAAGATTAATAAAAAAGACACCCTGCCTTCCAAAACTGACAGTTTTATTTGTTAGGAAAAAAATCAATATATTACAAGTATAAAAATGAAATTGCCAAGATAAAATGATATGGGCTCCAGAGAGGTATCTCAATAAATACATCTGATGAGTAGAATGACCACTCTCTGGAGGAGGTGGCATTTGAAATGACATTTGAAAACGGGTAGAATGTGAACACGCGGTGAGTAGGAAAAGGCTTTAAATCAGAGAGTCTATCACCAGCCCAGTAGAGTGGCACGGGGAGACCGGTGGTGGACACAATTGCACCCACACTTCAGTCAGTGCCTTGCAGATACGACCTCATCCACTCTCACTGATGGCTTCACACCCCCCCTCCTCCCGCCTACACCTAAGGGGAAGGCGAAACAGCACGCGCTGAATGCTTCCTGTACACCAGGCACTGTTCCCAGAGCTTTTGGTTCTGTATGCTCCCATTTATCTGTCTTCGCAGATGTACAATGTGATTGATATGGATGATCCCATTTTATAGAAAGAAAATAAGGATCACAGAAGTGAAAATGTTACCCAGAGCATATGACAAGGAACAGTGAGGCCTGGTTTAAAGACCAGGTCACCTCAATTCCTCAGCTCTGAAATTCTGTTCTACTCCTGTACAAAATAACAATTTGGGGACTCAACGCTACTTAAGAGGAAAACTTGAACAATAATAATAAAATAACAAAAGCTTAAAAGCAAAGACTGAAGAAAATTAATGTGTCACGTTGTGCCAAGCACAAAACTTAGGGAAACTCTAGAGTCAGAAAGACAGAACAGGAAATTAATGGTACAGGGACCATGAATGTAGATTCGGAAGTTTCTCAAATCAAGGCTACATATCCCTATCTGCTAAGGGACGCATAGAGCATCCAGGTTTGCTGACAGGGACTGCACACCTGAGCAGTGCAGTGAGCGGTAAGCGCATGCCCTGAGTTCTGCAGAGAGTTTACACTTCACGGCTGGAAAAGGTCAAGAATCGCTGCACAGCTTACTGTGGTTCCTCCTGAACTCAATTCTTAAAAAGACAAACAAGAAAATAGTTAATGCTAGTTTTGAAATTCTAAAATGAAAAACAAATACACGTGTAATTTAAAGGAAGGTGGACAAAATAAATTATCCCTTAAAAAGATTAAATTAGCTAGTTTAGCTGGGTGTCATGGAGCGTGCCTTCAATTCCAGCCCTAGGGAGGCAGAGGCAGGTGGATCTCCATGAATTCCAGACCAGCATGGTTTACAGAGCTAGTTCCAGGACAGCCAAGGCTATGCAGAGAAATTCTGTTTTGAAAAGCCGAAGAAGAAGAAGAAGAAGAAGAAGAAGAAGAAGAAGAAGAAGAAGAAGAAGAAGAAGAAGAAGAAAGAGGAGGAGGAGGAAAATTATATATAAAAGGTAATGGCTGAAATCATTCAACAGGAAATGACACAGCCAAATCTTGGGAGAAGGACTTTTAAATATTCCAATTTCCACCAGAACCTAGAAACACCTCTAAAGTTCAGTATTAGAAAAACAAAGGTCTTACTAATCCTGTGTGATTATGTCAGCAGGAGGAAAGCTAAATCCATGATGCACTTGCTGATGTGCTCACCATACGGTTGGTGACGTCCTGTGTGGAAGGAAAGCTGTTTCGTGCATGCTCGGTTACCTTGCACTTGGAATATGACATCTGTAGATGATAGACTTATTGAACTGGCAAAGCCGCGAGCATTGACGAACAAGTAATTAGCAGCAAATTTCTATTAGAAACAGCATGTTCTTGCTGTCTAGAAAGTTGATTGTGAGTACTAGGAGTTAAATAGAGGATACGATAGTTGCAGTTCTAGAATTTTCTTACTCTAATACGTTATCCATGCAATAGACACTGTCTATGGCAGCTACGTGCCGACTTGCACTGCCAAAAAGCTCCCAGTTAACTGACTGACAGATAAGTCAATGTGACTTCTACCTTTACCTGTTTGTAGACTAAGGGTTACCTTGTGTAACCATTAAATATTTATAGATTGAGACTTGAAGAGCATTTCTGCCCACCTGGGGGTTTACACCTGGGTGGACACAACAGTGGAACTAACTGAAGCCTGAGAATATAAAGAAATATATGGTTTACCTTCTAAATTCAAAAGCAAGCAGACAAAAATGTCCTCCATAATGTTTCCTGTGTAATAAATTCCTGAAGCATGCTGCAGCCAACACCCTCTCTTCTCCCAGTGCCACCTGTTTAAAGAGCTTGTGTGTGGTCAGTGAACTCCTGGACGCCTCTCATCACTATTTCCCTGGGACTTTGTCTCATGCCTACTCCTACGCCCACAGATGGATGCCATTGTGCCTGAATAGGGAGAAAAGTACACAGTGAAGTCGGGAGGCACGTGACCAGGGTAGCTTGTGATGCCACTGTGTAGGCTGTATGCATGCCCAAGTACTCCCTGAAACTAAAAAATACCCCTGAAGGCATGTGGGAGGAAAGGCATCTGTCAACAGCCCTGTAAGGGCTATGCACAGACGCAAGGAGACCCTCCTTACAGGGCTTCCCATCAAGAGGATTATAAGCCATTGCAGCTGGAAGGCTTCCCGGCTGGAGAACTAGCTAAAAGGAGGATTCCCCCAGAAGAACCAATAAATATGATGCATGAGAAAGCCGGCATTTGTATGCCAGAGACACAAAGGAAGCTAATGGGCAGCTGGTGTCGGGCAGAGACGCAATAATGACCAACACAGGAGATCACAATGGTGCCGCCACCAAAACGGGTCCATTAGCAGAAGCAGGCATTACCACGCACACCTGCAGCTTCTACAGCTGTATGGTCCCAGGCAGGAGGGTCAGGGAGAAGTCCAGACACCAGCCTCTCTTTTGTCAGAGGGTTCCGCAGCTGTGCTGGAGCTCTGCCCAAACCCTTGGAAGGGGATTGCAGAGCGGCAATTCACACATAATATCTAAGTTGACAGAAAAGCCATTTCTGCAACCGAAAATGGCTGAAAAGCATAGCTAAGTGTCTGCTGCTCCATCTCTAGGACCTATTACAATAAACACAATTTTGAAACCTTAAATTTATATATTATGTTTGAGCTTCCAAAGAAATTTTGATTTTATAATTTCTGTTTCTTTTACAGTACTGAATATAGAAGCCAACACTTAGTGTATGCTTGGCAAGTGGTCTACCACGGAGCTATAAGTCTCCATATTTACCTCAAACTGGTCTTGAATTCAGGATCCTGCTACCGCCATCTCTAGACTGCCCAGCTTATTCAGCTTGTACCATCATGGCTCACATTTATGAACTTAGTGAGTCTCTGGTGTGGTATGAGAAGCGAATCTCATTTCTACTGAACGACATGAAGTTCGCCACGGTCACCCAGGTGACATACACAAGTAAAACTAGAACCCAGGTTCAATTTAGATGTGTCACACGTGAAACAGGTAAACTGGCTTCCTACGGGTAATGATAAACTTATGACCTGGGACTTCTACAAACTGATGTTAGCGAAGAATGTTTGTCACTGTTTGGATCGGGTGTGGTTTGGTTGGTTGAGATGGGGCCTCCCAGTGTAGTCCAGACTGGCTTTGAAATCACCAAGCTGCTGAATCAGCCTTGCAGATTGGAGTTATAGGGGCATGCACCAACACACTTGGGACCAAAAGTACAATTTGTAGCGCTTATCTGCTTTGTTTTTAAGTGATGGTCTGAACCGGTCAGGCTTGCCACACACTGGGTCCTTATACGCTCACTAGCATTTTTCATGCCCTGCACACTAAAGTGAGCCCATGTTTGCATGTGAGTGGATGGTACAAAGTGTACTCGATCAACTGCAACAGAAGTTGTAACTACGATCAACTTTTCTCTGTTGAGTAGAATCATTAAATCTCTACCAGCTTCCCCACAAATTACCATAATCTTTAAATTTCAGGCATCAGCCCACCCTAAAAATAAAAATACGATAATTTCCCAAGTTTGAATTACAACCTGAGAGAAGGGACATGGTGGAAATTACTGTTGAGAACATCCTTCCGGAAACCCGAAGCTTAGCAAGCAGATTTCCTTCTCCGGGGTCACAACTGCTCCTTCCACTAATTAGTGTCTCTTAACCTCACATTTTAAAAGATTATTTCAGTTTGACCTGACTTAACTTGTTAGCCTTCTCCAGTGGATGAGTCAATGAAAAGCACATCATTCTAAGTGCTCATTAATTTTTCAAAGAATGAATGAAAAACTGGACATTCTGAGGTTTTTTTATATACATAAAGGCTTTATGATCAGTTTATAATCTGGGAAAACTCAATTTGTGGCCTTGTTGTCTATAATTACCAACAAAATAGATTTATCTTGAAGTCATTTTGGCTATCGATGCTGCAATAATAGCTGATCTTCTCAAACAGGTCACAGAGGGCAGGAACACTATATATTACACTCGGAAGCCTGAAATAGAAACTTCATCTCAGGAAATAGGATGATGGGCCAGCAAGGCACAGCTTGGCTGCTCATGTACAAAATGAGTCACGTTATGAGCTCCGCTGGAGAATTGGTCACACCAGCGTGTGGAATTTGGACAAAATCAATCTGCTTTACTATAGTGTTTAACAGGAAAACTATTAGAATCTATATAGTCCATTACAAAGCTTTTCTCCTAATAGACCTCAGTGCCTTAAAAATATTAAAAATATGAAGATTGTCATTTTTAGCACAGTGCGAAGTGATAATTTGCAGTCCTAAGTAAGCGCTGCTAGAAGTCTTTATGAGCAGAAGTTGCTTGTGTTGTTTCTACTCTGGTGAGCTAGAATTTGGCTCAGAATAATCACAACAAATTGGCCCAACCCACCTTTCAGAACCTCAGAAATACCATGAAAGAACTGACTGACAATGACTTCGTACTTACTTTGAAGTGAAATTTATAGTTAAATTTTATCCCGTCCTATATTCCATCCAGAGTCCATTTCAATTCCATCCACTTGACATATTTATATTTCCCCATAGAAGTTGTTATTTGAAGTCTTTGACTAAATAAATTTGCTCACACTGATTGACAATACATCTACCGTTAGACATTTAGCAGTTTAGATATGAGTGCTGAATGATGTCTCAGCAATAAGAGGTAAAAAGTCTTTGGAGGGTTTCTGGAAATACCTCTGTCAGCCTTACAGATCCTACAGATTTTGGTGAAATATGTCTCGTGCGGCACTGATGTAATTTATCATTTGACTTGCTTTGGCAAATGTCATTTCAGCAGACGTGACAGGGAAGGAGACAGTGAAGACACCTGTAGAGTTTGGCTGCCCACTTGGACTTTAACCTTTACAAGAGGACACACTCAGGGAGCCACCATGCACTATAGTATAGTGCGTGGAACAGCCTTAAATCTGACCAGAACGTGGGTACTGAGCTCAAACACCTGCACACTGACAAAGAGCTGGCTGACTCCCCAACACAGGTGTTGTAACAGTTAACAGTACTGTTGTTCTGATCCATTGCTGTAGCTAACATCTAAAGCTATTAGTGGGTATCCCTAAGTGTACAAATCTGGGCTTCTTACACACCGTGATACTTATGTTAAATTGGAATGAGAAGAGATTCCACGAGAGCAATCTGGGAGACCATCACTGAAGGGAAGTGGCTTTTAGCAACTGCAGAAGTCATAAGAAAAGACCAGGACTGCCGTGTTACAAATGTGCCTTGAAGACTAGGGAACTGAAAACTAATGGCAAGAGATAAGGTGTATGCTATAGTCTGTGAAATAGGCAGGGTCTAGAATATATAAACAAGGGTAAATCAGGTTGGAGTTTAGTCTATGCGCAATGAAGTGGTCCTGGGAAATGTGGAAGAGGAAGAAGGGTAGGGGTGTTTCAGATATCACTGTGGCTGTGGTGAGAATTCATAGCCATGACTTCAGGGTGGAAGAATGGACTTCAATTACAAAGGTACTCGATAGTGTGTCAAGAGTTGGTAATGGTCTGTGGTATGGTAGACAGTAGCATGGTTAGAAAAATTGAGATTAAGATCAGATATGCTCTGAAGGTAAAACAGGCAGGTCTTCTTTGCAAAATAGATGTGGAGATAGAGTTTGGAGAATCTGTGACGGCTCCTGGATTTTTTGTCTAAGTAAGTAGGTGCCATTTACTGATACAATGAATTCTACAAGAAAATGGATAGATGGATGAAAGAGGGGGAAGGATCAAGAGATGTGGAATTACCCTGTTCAATTACATCTTCCTAAATATCCAGACAGCAATGTAAAGCAGGTGATTAACTATATGAGAAAGGATGCATCGGGACTCTAAGTTTGTAGGTATGACAGTTGTTCCAATTGACCTGGTTCCATGTGCAGTATGTACATGGGGCTTCAAGCCTCCTGTGGTGAAATCACCGGAAGATTTTGTTCGGAATGACTATGCTAACTGAAGTAGTAAGGGCACCGGCGGGGCTGCGTCCCCCACACCCAGCTGCCCACATGGCTAGCTTATGCCCCGAAATAATTACACGGACACTGTATTCCTCCAAACACTGCCTGACCCATTCTCTTCTAGGCTAATTCTCACATATTAATTTAGCCCACCTCTAATCATCTGTATGTAGCACCCCAAGGTGCGCTTACCGGGGAGATTCCAGCCTAGTCCATCCTGGGTCGGAGCTTCATCCCGGGAGCGGGGCATGGCGTCTCTCTCTGAGGCGTCTGCTCCCGAGAGAGCTGTGGAGTCTCTGACCTCACTTCCTCTTCCTCCCAGCATTTTGTTCTGTTTACTCCACCCACAGGGCCAAGCAGTTTCTTTATTGGCCAATGACCTTCCTCCATCAGCTAACATTTGTTTTCTTTTCACTTTTTTATTTATTTTTGTCCAAGAAGCCTGCATAAAGCAAAGCATGAACACTGAGTTCTGCTGAGAACAATGATAACAATAATAATTGTAGCAAATAATAACATGACAGTGGTTCTGTTTTGCAAAACAATGGGAAATGCAAAGACCATGATCTTCACCAAATGAAATCATACACAAGAATTCTTTTACTAAATACAAAGTACAAAATTATATCACATAAACACAATGAATTACATGTTTGTGCAATAATTTCTATGCCCAAATTTAGGAAGTTCAACTTTTAGAAAAGAATCTGTCATTATCATTTCTTTGCATGTTCCAAGGGACTGCTTACCAGATTTATGTGGTATTTTGCTTGAGTGCATTCAGGAGGCAGAGGAAGAAATGTTAAACACAGACAACTGGTAAAAGATAATTGAAAATGAGAAAACCAAAGACAAATAGAGAGTATAGGGGTGGTAACTTGGGGAATAAGTAGGGTAGAAAGAATAAACAACAGCAAAATCAACACCACAGATAGGACAATCAGCTTCTGTGGCCCAATGATCGTATAAACCTTTTCTGTAGGGATGAGGCTACTTCAAAGCTTTTCCCTAGCTTGGAGAAGAAACAGAGCACCTTCTCAAGACTAGAACAATGCTTGTAGAGCCAGTAATGGTCTGGGACCAGGGCTTTAAAAAAGCTGAAGTTTCATATCCAGAGAACCCAACCCTTAATTTGTACAGGGCTTTGGTTATTAGTCCCAACAACGCTGCTGTGTACTGGGTCTGTGACACCGTTGAGATCTCCCCTCTTCCCCTTGTGTACCATTGTTTGATTAGCTTCCCGCTGACTTCATCCCCTTGTATGATAGCTTTCTCTGTCCCATTTTTCTCCTGCAAATAGTTTATAAGATAATATATAATAAACATAAGAAATAAACTTCAAAGTCAAAATGTTGGTTAATTTTTTCGAAACCTAAAATTAGTCTATCTGGAGGACATGGAGATAGCCTGGTGCATGTGTCAGGATTTAGTGCTAACTACACAGGAGAAAACAATAATGACATCTTGAAATTTGCAGGTAACTGGATGATCTAGAAAACATCCTGTTGAGTGAGGTAACCCAGACCCAGAAAGGCAAATTCATATGTACTTACTCATAAGTGGCTTTCAGACATAAAGCAACGAAAACCAGCCTACAAATCACAATCCCAGAGAACCTAGACAACAATGAAGACCCTAAGAGAGATATACATGGATCCAATCTGCATGGGAAGTAGAAAAAGACAAGATCTTCTGAGTAAATTGGGAGCATGCAGACCATGGAAGAGGGTTGAAGGGGAGGGGGAAAAAGGAAGGGGAGCAGAGAAAAATGTATAGCTCAATAAAATCAATAAAAATAAATAAAAAAGATTTAGTGTTAAATTTCCTCACAGCTGTTCTCTAGCTATTATCCATATATCTATCTCTAACTCTCTCCCTCCCTTTCTATTCACCTCCCTTTTTCTCTCTTCCTTGCACTCTGTGTGAGAGAGAGAGAAAGGAAGAGAGAGAAAGTGGGGAGGGAGAGGAGAGAGAGGCCCTGTCTTAGCTTTCTCATGACTATGGCAAAGTACTTGACTTAAAGGAGAATTTGTTGGCTCATGGTTTCAGTCGGCTCAGTCTATGGATGCTTATCCTGTGCACTACAGATGCTTATCCTGTGCTTTTAGCAGATCGTGAAGATGGAAGTACATAGAAGAGGAGGCTGTTCATTTCACGGTATATGAAAAGCAGAAGGAAGGAATACAGAAAAAAACTATGGCAAAATATAGTACCTAAGAATATGCCCCAGATGAAACACATCTTCCATCTGGTCCCCAGGCCTTACTTTCCTCTGCCTCCCAACACTGTAGTCACGTCCGAAATCCACTCAGGACCTTCATGGTCTAACCATCTTTGGAAACACAGAGGTATATTTTGGTAAGCTAATCAAGATGAGAATTTAAACTAACCATTATACCTATCTTACACCATGTCTATATTTTTAAAGTTAGTGTTAACAGTTAAATTCTAAGGTTAAAATTATTGGCTACTCTTAATGACTTCATTTCAGATACCTTTTGTTCTTGAAACAAATTGTAACATTAAAGTTCAGGCAACAAGCCTGGCGGTAGTGGCGCATACCTTTAATTCCAGCAATCAGGAGGTGGCAGAGGCAGGTGGATCTCTGTGAGTTCAAGGCCAGCCTAGTCTACAAGAACTAGTTCTAGGACAGGCTCCAAAGCTACAGAGAAACCTGTTTAAAAAAAAAAAAAGTTTAGGGTAACAAACCCGTGTTTAAAAAATGATGACGGTTGAATCAATCTATAGAGAAGCTTCTCATTTATTAGAGATCTGACATAATCCGGTTTGAAAATGCATCAAATGCATGTCTCTAACTCCTCGAGTTTCTACTAAATAATAAAAAGATAGAATTCTTAATCTATTCATACCTGATTTTTTTTCTCTCTTTTTAGTGTTCCATTTTGTTGATAAAATCTAACTAGCATGCTATGTAGTTTGGATATGTCAGAATATGTGTATCCTTCCTTTAGCTATTTGATGATAATCATTTTTGTTATGATCTGCTACATACTCCAGAGCAATTAATTGCCTCTTCAATTACAAAATTGAGTACTTAATTGTTTCATTGACCTTTATTAACTGTTTAATCTTCTTCCTATTTATATTACTCTCCATATATTGCCTTAAAGGGGTAACAAGTGAATATTTTATATGGTATGAGAAAGATTTATACTGTTCAGAGAAAATAAAGATGGATTTCTGTGATTATAGATGCTCATAAAACATATGATTACATGATGTTAGACACAAAACGAAGCTGGGAAGGAGCATTGTAAGAACTTTCCTTCCCTGTTTACCTCTTTCAGTTTTCCACTGTCTTCTGAGCTGAGGAAAAGTGCCCCAGAAAAGTAGTAAGAGGCTCGATCCCTAATTCTAGCATCATTTTTCTATTGAAAATAAAGATAAATACATAGCTGACACACCTAGTAAAACAGCATCATTCATTGCTGACTTCCTTCCCAGGAGGGAAGAGTCCTATTTCTACCCACATCTTGGCTAGACTATAGCTGTTAGATAGATAGTCTGCAACTTCTCCCTGTTATACCCCTCGTTCTTTAAACCAAATCATTTTCCTTTAAAGTCTAGACATTGATTTGCTTTGTTTGACCAAGAAATCTCTGCTAATAGAATAATGGAAAGAGCTAATCAAAACTGGAATGAGTAATTGTTGTCTTTGCTTTGATCTTGCTAATACACTTTGTTATAAGTGAGAGTTCTATAATATCTTTACACTATTCAAAAATAAAATCTCCCCTAAATCATACTTTAATGGTAGCACAAAACTAGAAAGGCAATGCTAAAATTTAAATCTAAAATGAAATTTTAATATTTTTCTTTAAGAGGCAGCTTTCCTCAGATTTGTGTATGTCCCAGGCACTATGTAATAGAGTCAAATTCAGACAGATACAAACAGTATTCAGACTAGTATTCAGACTAGGAAGTCAAAAGTGCTTGCTTGGATCCTTATTGTCTTCGGTCCTATGATATCTTCCCCTCTTCTCTCCAGGAAAGTGGTTGAAATGTACCCATACGTATGGCCCAAAATTGTTCAATATGTTTCCTCCCAGTTCCTGTATGTTCTTATTTTAAAGGTGGTGTGGACGGGGGAGAGATGCTCACCCCTTAACTCTTGCGCTTTGGCAGTCTCCTTGTTGTCTATGGCTGGTGGGAGAGCTGATCTTGGGGTCATACGAGTTAGAGAGCTGTCCCTGCCCTTCACCAGCTGCAGCACCCAGGAGAGCGGCCCCTGCTCCTAAGTCCGGGCAGAACAGTAGAGCTGGTCCAGATGGTGTTGGTGTATGAGGGCAGGAGAGCAGGAGAACTGGCCCCACCTCTCCGCGGCAAGGGGCCAATTAGCCAGGACAATGCTGGAGAGCTCACCCTGGCGGTGAACTGGTGGACTGCAACTACTCAGGCCCAGAACCAATGGGCCAACATCCACTCCATCTATGATCTGTTAGAGCATGTGAAGGGGCCGGTCCTGTAGACCCTGAGTTGCAGGGATCTCCACAACAGAGGGCAACAAAATAGCCAAGAGGAGTCCCAATGAGGGCCCAGCATCAATAGTATAGCAGCAACCAGAGGCCTCAAACCAGATCAATGACTCTGCAGTGAACACTTGTAAGTAAAGATATATGGATAAAAGGGTTTTCTGCAGAGCTAACTATCACAGCTTCCATGATGAGATTAATTTTTCCCTTTTTTTTCTTGTTTCTCTTAAATTTTATTTTATTTGGTGGGGGAAGGCTGCAAGGGTAGAGGGCAGATACAAAGGGACAGGGAAATGAATGGGATTGAGATGCATGATGTGAAAGACACAAAGAATAAAGAAAAGAAAATTTCAAAAAGGATAAGACCATTCTAGTTAGGGCGGAGTCAACTAGGGTGAACCCGAAACCCAGAATGACGGGCACACTTGTGGGAAACACGGGAAGTGCCAGCCTGTGAAGCCCGGTGAGATGGAATTAGAAGGAATTAGAAGGCAAAGCATTGCAAGACTGGCGGGAAGGAACTACAGAAAGCTAGGAGACAAGCATGAAGCGGTTTGTCTGTAGACGCCCTATGTGGGAACCAACCCCGATGAGACCTTGCTTTCTGGTGTCTGATCTTCTGAATTATCATAAATTCCTAGTCTGTGAAACTAACATGCCATGTGTCTGGAGTCCACCAAAACAAAGTTCATATGTCAGTTCCTCAAAGCACATGCCAGGCTAGACAGGCGTTACTCACCTGTCTCTTCCCGTGAATCTCTTAAATCATCACAAGAAACAACATAGAAATATGCAATGTCTCGCCAATAGTTCTCTTCCTTTTGAATTCCCTGCACGCCCCTGTGAACAGCCTACTCCTTGCCTCATCTAAACACACAGGAATGAATGGCCTGCACACAGTATGGAGTAGTAAATATTGCCCTTATTGACTGATTGGGATGCAAACCAGGAGAGAGGTGGTTCGAGCAAATAAGAATAAATTAATGAAATAAATCTGCTTTTCTCCCACTGAAAGAACAAGCAGAAATTATAGTGATTTACTTGCTTGGCTAATAGTAATCCATAATTCATTAAAAAAAAACACTTCAGCCTACGTGGGTATGCATTGAAGTTGGAATTTTGTATTAGCGTCACCTGGAGGTTAATACATTCACTTGTTATACATTCAAATTACACAGACCGAACACAAAACAATGTAGGAAATTCTTAAACTTTTAACATAGTCATGGAAATCAAGCCAAAGTAATAAAGAACAAAAGTATTAAATGTTCATTGCCCCCTTTTATTGTTCCAAATGAATGATTTAATCTTAAAAAGTAATTCAGTGAAGTGTGCCTTATTATCACACTTAAATGAAGAAACTGGGATAAAAAGAATTTACCTATTCTCTCTAAGACTGCATGGATAGCCTAAGATGATATAACAGAATTACTTAGAAAGTATACATGTATACTCAATATTAGATAGTTGTGGAGCTTTATTTCCTGATAGTAGTGTGTAGGACATGTGTATAAATGGGATTTCATGGCAAAGGGACTCGCAGAAAGAATAGAATTTGCTCATAAACTCACTTATGAAGACAGTGAATCAAATGGAAGCAAATATAGCAAATAAAATCAGACACATCAATAATAGGAATGACTGTTTATGTTAATCTGTGTATATAACAAATGAAATAGCCTGTTAGTATTTTTTGGTTTAACACAGAAAACTACTTTCTCTTAGAGTTGGTAACTTAATTCAAAGATACATTTGAAGACTTAGGCTAAAGAAACAATTAGATAGGTTATTCAAAAATAATAACAAAAAATGCTCCAAATATGGTCCATGCAAATCGAGGGTATTTGATTTGCATATAAAATTGTTTTGAAGTTTGGTATGCCTTATATCAAAACAAATTTTTGGTATGTCAGAGTTTTTCAGAGTAAAATCTGAAAGCCGTAGGTACTAGAAGGAAAAACTTAATGACTACTTAGGTCACCTCAAGCTGGAGAAGGCCTTCCCAGCATGATGCATGCAAAAGAATCTAAGAATGGGATCGTCCTGAAATGAAGAATCTAGGACTGGGATCATCCCGAGATAAAGAGTCTAGGACTGGGATCATCCCGAGATAAAGAGTCTAGGACTGGGATAGTCCTGAGATAAAGAGTCTAGGACTGGGATCGTCCTGAGATAAAGAGTCTAGGACTGGGATCGTCCTGAGATAAAGAGTCTAGGACTGGGATCGTCCCGAGATAAAGAGTCTAGGACTGGGATCATCCTGAGATTATGAACGTACTATTTGCACACAGCTGCTGTGACTGCTACTCAAGCAAAGTCACAGTGGTAAGATGACAATCACATGCAGTCAGTGTTAAACAAACCAAAAAAGTAATGATGACGCATTATAATATATACAACACTTAACAGATTAGTATCTTTAAGTTATAAAGCATTTTTACCAATCTGTAAGAATTGGTTGCTTTTTAGGTTCATGTACTCATGTAATTATATTCATTTAAAAGGTAAAAGAGAATCTAAATTAAATATTTTTCTGCTATAATAAAGTTTTCAAAACATCCTTTAACCATCATAGTTCTAGAATTTTATGCTTTAAGTTCTTAATTGCTATTTTAAAACGTAGCAATCACCCTAAAAGGATTATTAGTACAAACTTTTCATGATTTCTTCTTGGAAAAATACAATTGTAAAGAACACTTTTGAAACCCATGTGTTCCTTAAAGAGGTGGATGTAGAGAATCAGCTCTCTGACATCAGTTCCCCCCACAGACATTTACACTTCACTGTGCATCCAAGCACACAGCTGCCCTGTGGGTGTGTCTATCTTGCACACTTTCTCGGAGAGCTCTGCGTGCTTGTCCTTTTGATCTGAGTTTTTTATCTGTATTATTATTTTTTCTTTCACTATAACTAACAAGCCTTTGGTCTCTTTTATTCTATTTCAAATGACCATGAAAGATTCTCTTTCAAGGCTCTTGTTCTTATTAGCTGTCATTTATTAAGTCCCCGAGGAGCTTTCCCATGGCTTAAAGACGCCTGTGAAACAGGCTCATCAAAGATGTCATTACTCTGAAACATTTGCTCTGGATTTTCCTTTGTCGTTTGGTTTCCGGTTTCTCTCAGAATGGGCAAAATGAGCTTCTGCTATTGTCTCTGGAATCGTGAGGAAGAAACGATGTGCAGAGTTAAGAAGTTATGTCTCATTCTCTTTTCAAACCCAAGAAGTAAGCATCCTGCTATGAAAGACTCACTTACGAAGACCCAGGCATGACCCACTGACTTGCCCACTTCACACACCTTGTTGGGTGTCTAAAGGAAGTGCTCCCTTTCCCTTTCATGTTGCCTTAGTGTGACGTAAACAAATAAATGGTGGTTTTTGCTGTGACACTATGGTCTTTTATCCTGTCACTTGTATTATTTTTAATAAAATGCTAATTGGCCAGTGACCAGGCAGGAAATAGAGGCAGGGCAATGAGAACAGGAGAACTCTGGGAAGAGGAAAGCTCAGTCTGCAGTTGTCATCCAGACACAGAGGAATCAAGATGGGACTGCCTCGCCAAAAAAGGTACCAAGCCACGTGGCTAACACAGACAAAAATTATGGGCTAATATAAGTCATAAAAGTTAATAAGAAGCCTGAGCTAATAGGCCAATCAGTTTATAATTAATGTAGACCTCTGTGTGTTTCTTTGGGACTGAACGACTGTGGAACCTGGTGGGACAGAAACCTCTGTCAACAGGTTTTATTATGAGGCTTTTCCCTATTTAAATCTGTAAGAAATGAAAAAGATAAATCTGTCTTCAGTGGCACTCTGTACTTTTCCTACATGAAACTTGCATTTGATTTCAGCAGAACTTCAATATGAAAAGTTCATCAACAGAAAGCCAACAGTGTTCCCAGGAATATTATACACAGATGTGACTGTGTGGAACTGTGTGGAACGTTATAACACTGTACAAATGGCACCTTCTTCAACCACTAGAACATATTCACTGTGAGTTATCAGGGTACATTCTCTTATGTCAAGCTTTGGATCACCAGAACTGCCCTGAACTGTGCTTAAACCAATAGCACTAACACTCAAAGTAGAAAGCCTCTAAAGAGAAAGGGTGGGCACTGGAGAGATGGTTCAGTCATTGAGCATTCTTTCTGCTCTTCCACAGGACCTGGGTTGGATTCCAACCTGCACACGGGGACTCACAACCATCTGCAGATCTATATCCTAGGAACCCCATGCCCTCTTCTGTCCTCCACAGGCACCAGGTGGTGATACATGCAGGTAAAACAGCCATATACATAAAGTAAAACAAAGTAAATAAAGGATAAAGAGTTTTTAAAGCACAAGCAAAGGCTAGAATAAAAACACATAATAATACAAGTCCCTAATTAAGGGAAAACGCTATATATATTAACTTTAGGTTGCTGTAAGAAGTGTACCGTCCCTTCTTACAAACATTCATGGTATTCCCTTAACTAAATGACGTCTGAAATTCTAAATCAAAGTGAGGTCTTCAGCAGGATTTGATAAAATACTCCAGAGAACATTGCCGAGTTCATCAGTCATTTCCTGTTTAGTCTGGTTGGGTCTCAGGACCATTTCTTAAATTAGTTTCAATATAAAAATGAGAAGGAAAAGAAATAAGAGGAAGATTGGTGTAGAACAACCCTAAACCATTAATAAATTACACTGCCAATGAGTATACAGAGCCAGTCCTCTGTGCATGTCGGGAGTGTCCAGTGAAACTGTGATTCTGCACATTAGCTTCCATGGGGCACACAGCACCATTAGATGGTAAGTAATAAACATGCTGACTTGAATATATATTATTAATGTTCAGCAGAGAACTACAACAATTGTTTAGCTACAAGATAACAAGATGTTCCCTCCAGGGAGGAATTTTATCACCGGCATTAGAATTACCAGTACACCATAAGAATTAAAAGCACACCAAGTTTTACCACATTTTACGTTTGGATTCTCGAGAGAACAAAATCCCTGCTGCTGCCCACATCCAGGATGCTCCACTCCTGCAGCCTTCTTCCTGCAGTTGAAGTTGCTGTTTTCTCAGCATCTGGTACAGAAAGAACCAACTACAATGAAAGCCAAGCCCTCATGCTTTTATTAAGTCTTCCTCAGGCCAAGATGCACTGCAGGTTTATAGGCATCCTTAAAGTGAGAAATTACTTCCAGGGTATACATGTGATAAGGGTTAATATCCAAATTACACAAGGGACTCAATTCAATACAACCAAGAAAAACAACTAACACAGTTTTTTTAAGATAAAAAAAAATGACCAGACATTTCCAGAATATATACCAAAGACTAATAGTACATATAAAAAGAACTCAGTGTCATGAATTATTATGAAAATGCCAATAACCACAATGAGATTTTCCACAATTCTTTTTTAAAAAAAAAAATACTAGAATAAGAACCTTTAAAAGGTGTCCCATACTGGAGAGACAAGAGACAGTTTTGTGGTTAAGAATGCATGCTGTTGGGCTGGAGAGATGGCTCAGCCGTTAAAGGCTAGGCTCACAACCAAAAATATAAGAATGCATGCTGTTCTTGCAGAGGACTGGAGTTCAGTTCCCAGCACCTGTAACTACAGATCCTAAAGATCTAATATTCAGGCAAAGGTGCTCTTGTACACTGAAAGATTTATCACTCATATTAGTTTAATAAGATTCTGATTGGCCAGGCAGGAAGCATAGGCAAGGTGACCAGACTAAAAGAATTCTTGGAAGAGGAAAAGCAGAGAGTCAAACCAGCCAGACAAAGAGAAAGTAAAATGAGAATGCCATACTTTGGAAAAGTACCTAGCCTTGTGGCTAAACATAGACAAGAATTATGGGTAAATTTAAGTTTAAGAGCTAGTTAATAATAAGCATGAACAATAGGCCAAACAGTTTATAATTAATACAACCCTTTGTATGTTTCTTTGAGACTGAATGACTAAGGAATCAGTCAGGACAGAAACTTCTGTCTACAAATGGTACCCAAGTGTTTGGCAAGAATTTCCACATAAAGCCTGAGAACACTTTAAAAAGGGATTCTAGACAGACAAGAACAAAATCAAGTGGAACTTCTTGGTAACTGTCTTTACTCCAGTAGGCTCTATTTGCTAGAGGCAAGCAGAGGTGCAGCTCCTTTTAAGAAAGACTTCCTGACTCGGTGTTAGTGGCAAAACCTGGCAGCTCTTTTAAGAGGCCCTACCACCAAACACTTAAATGGTGTTTATGAGAAGCCAGTGGTATGCTTCTTGGTGGTGACATGGATCTAGAAACAACCTAGAGTTGTGGCAATAAATGTGGCTCCCTCCTGTAAGCTAGACTCTCAGGAAGTCAAGGAAGGGGCAGAGTCAGTGACCAAAGGGACAGCGTTAATCCTAGCCATATCGCTTAGGAGATTAAAGACTCATGTGGTCAGCAAAAGATAAAGATACACAGTAAAGACAGATTCAGATAAACAAAGCCTCTAAATGATTTACAGTGTGTTTAAAAATATATGTAGGCTTGGGAGAGAAAATAAAAAGGATAGAGGAAGTCCTTTAAAATAAAAAAAAAAAAGATATAGAAAAGTCGGATATGGTGGTCATGCATGCCTTTAATTCCGGCACTCAGAAGGCAGAGGCAAGGAGATCTCTGTGAGTTTGAGGCCAGCCTGGTTTACAGAGTGAGTTCCAGGACAGCCAAAGATACACAGAGAAGCCCTGTCTCAAAATAATAATAATAATAATTAATAAATAAATAAAAGAAATATTTTTTTTAAAAAAAAGCCAGGTAAAGATGGAAAATACAAGAGAATCTGGATAATGTCTGCTGTTGTTTGGTCTTTGAATTGTTTGACTGCTGAGGAAGGAGCAACAGCTGCTAGGAGACATTTGATTATAAATGCTGCTGGATTAATCCAACCCATATATTTTGAAAATACCTTGACTCCAAAACTCAAGTCAAAAGATATGTTATTTTGGAGAAGTGGTTTTTTGCTTTTATTTCTACAGGAATAAGAAGCTTCGGATTCATTCTTGGTTAAGAAAAATAAGGTTTGATCAAGGAAGATCCCCCTGGAAAATCTCCAGTGTCAATGGATGGCCCAGATGATCCAATTTTTCAGAGCACCTCTATTGCCAGTTTTTTCTGAGTTCTGCATTCAGAAAAATTTCATGACTACTGACTGAGAAGATCAAGTCTCACAGAATATTCCAGTCAGGACTTGACCATAGTTCTAAATTTTCTTTGTGTTTCCATAAGATTATCAGCACCCCAATCAACAGGAAGTAGTCTAGAAACCTACACCCACATTCCCAAAAAAATGGATTAAGGATGTTTGTCTTTGTTCTGGTGTTGGTTACAAGTTGATATGAATAATAGTCAGGAAAAAAGCTAAACAAAGGAGATTAGATTTAGAGTTCTTTTTTGAAGAGAAAAAAAAGGAAGTGCTGTGGGAAATGCTCTTGTACACTGCAAAGATTTGTCACTATATTGGTTTAAAAAAATGCTGATTGGCCAGTAACCAGGCAGGAAGCATAGGTAGGGCAACCAAACTAAGAGAATTCTGGGAAGAGGAAAGGCAAGTGAGTCAGACCAGCCAGACTCAGAGGAAGCAAGATGAAAATGCCTTATTGAAAAACAATACCAAGCCATGTGGCTAAACATAAACAAGAATTATGGGTGAATTTAAATCATAAGAGATAGTTATTAATAAGCCTCAGCAACAGGCCAAACAGTTTATGGTTAATATAAGTCTCTGTGTGTTTCTTTGAGACTGAATGGCTGTGGAATTGGGACAGAAACTTCTGTCTACACAAGAGCACATACACAGACATACACGTAGTTATACACACACTAATAAAAGTATTTTTAAATGTTGTCTTGCTTTCAATATTGATTTTAAGAGGTAGCAAAACTGTGATAACGAGATTTATTTTCTACCACAAAGATCTTTTGTCCCATGATTTGCTACAATGGTTGGGTATAATATGTCATGTTTAACATGGGCAACATGTCTAGTTCATTCATAAATCTGTAAAAACGTCACTGCCAACTGCAATTATGTGAGTCAATGATCCAGTTTAAGTGAACAAAACAGAAAGGGAAGGCCAGTAGTAAGAAGAAAAATACATGAAAAAATTATAAAATCACTTTGAATTGAGGTCATAGGAGGTAAAGATGAAGGAGCACAAAAGAACACATAGCTCTGTAATTGAAGTTATGCTTCTCATGCTGGGGATGGGAGTTTCTCCCATACTTTTATTCCTGCATAAAGTGCTAAGCAGCCCCTGTGTCTCACACAGCATTGTCATGCTGGGTGTACAGGCTGACGTCAAAAGCTCCTTAACAAGAAACAGACACATTCTGAGGAGCCCAGCATACTACGCTACTGAGGATGGTGATGTAACAACTTAAGTACATGAAACATGTATGCAAAGGGACCCCTCCCAAAACAGCATCAGCTGCTCAAAGAAGGGCCCCTGAATATTCTTGATTTTAATCTTAAACATTAGAGGAGGGTAAACCAGGAGGAAGAGGAAATATAGGCACCCGAGTATGGTGGTATTATGTCAATGAATACTACAGTGGGCTAGAGTGGGGATCCTTTACTGAAGGGTGGGTGTGACCAGAACAGGAAGATCAAGTGTGAAAAGGGGGGGAAAGGGGGTTGAGGGAAGGATTACAAAGAGAGATGGCTAAAAGTAGGGGTCATTTGAGAGTAAGTATGGAAACCTAATACAGTAGAAACTTCCTAAAATATATACAGATATGAAGGCAATCTAAATTTCACTGACAGATTATTGGTGGGGCAGGGAGCAGGGGAATGACAGAGTCCCAACTGGTCATCTCTTGTCACCAAATAAAGCTTCCAGTACTGGAATTGGGCTACATCTGATTGATTTGTTGGCCAAAGAGACCCCACAGAAATCCCTAAACAGCTCACGCTGTTGCCAAGACTATAGGCTGCTCTCCTTGAACAGACAACAAAACTCCATTGCTGAAGACAACACCTACAAAACTCATTGAATATGGAGATGTCAAGCAGATGCTTACCTAGGGCCTTCACCCCCTATGTTCTCACATTTGTGATACAGGAAGGGACTCTGTATGCTACCAAAAAAGAAACAAAAACACCAAGCCAGACATAAACTTCTTGATCTACAACAGTATGCTGTCTGCAAGATACACTAGGGCAGTAGTGACACAAAGCTTGTGGGAGTGACTAATAGCCGGGTTGAATTAAGTCCCACTGCATGAATGAAACACACACCTGACACTGTTTGAGTGTCCAGGAACCAGAGACTAGATAAGCCAGGGACCCTAGGATAAAACCAAAGATGTCTGGTCAAATAAATAAGTAAATAAGAAAAATGTAGTGATGAAATGACTGCTAATGATATTCTGCTAGACCCGTAGATCAGCGCCTTGTTCATCCATCGTCAGGAAAGCTTCCTTCTGCAGCAGATAGAAACAAGCATAGACACCCCATCAGACATTGTGCAGAGAACAATCAGCTTAAAAAGGGATGGCCCATCAAACCCCTCCTCCCCACCCCCAGACCTCAGGGAACCCAGGGAAAGGGGAGGTAGAAAGAAGGTAACAGCCTGAGTAGAAGGAGAACATCCAGAAAACAAGGCCCTCTAAATCAGCATGAGCAAAGCTCATTTGAACTCACAGATACTAAAGCAGCAAGCACAGGTTTGCACCAGGTCCTCTGTGTGTATATCATGGCTTCCAGTTTCGTGTTTTTGTTTTTGTTTTGGGTTTTTTATGGGGTTCCTGAATGTGTGAATGGATGAATAGGTCTATGGTTCTTGTGCCTTCTATTGGGCTCTTTCCCCTATAATAGGATAATTTTTGCTTTATCTTACTATATTTTACTCTGCTATATTTTTTAAAAAATAAAAGTATAGATAGATGACAGAAAGAAAGAAGGAAAGAAAGAAAGAAAGAAAGAGAGAAGGGGAGGGAGAAAGGGAGGAAGGGAAAAAGGGAGGGAGGGAGGGAAGGAAAAAAAAACCTAGCCACCAGGGTAAATGTTAACAACTGGACTGTCATTTATACCTGCTAGGAGAGGGAAAATCTATTTTCACTAACAGAATGACATTGAGTATATCAATTACACCATGGCAGATCTCATATTCAGGAATATTTGACCAGCATATAATAGGCATATAATATAATAGGCTCCACAGTTTGTATATGTGTGTGTATGATTTTATTTGGTTACAGTTTAGTAGGTTGTTGTTGTTTTGTTTTTTGGTATTTAGTGTTTTCTTTTTGGATGATGTTTTATTTTGTTTTCTTGGTTTTGTGTTTTTGTTGTACTGGGTGTTTGTTCGTTCATTTTTTTGAGAAAGAACTTAAAAATTGGGCAGATAGGGAGGAGGAGAGGATCTGAAAGAAGTTGGAGGAAAGGACAGATATCACCAAAATACATTTAAATTTTAAAATAGTTTTAAATGATAAAAAAGAAAGAAAAAGTCTATGTGATGCAATGGCAAGCAGCAAGGATTGATGGCAGACTTTACACAGATCTGAAGATGAAGAGAGATTTTAAATAGGCAAAATGCATTCTACAAAAGAAAAGACAATCTAACATTGATTTCCAAATTTTCATTACAGAAAATTCTAGGGTCAGGGATCTTCTCAAACTGAGACAAAGAAAACATGGGCACCAATCAACCAGAAGAGAAATGGTTGCATAAACACAGGACAAAGAGTGAGAGAGAGGAAACACAATGATAGAGTTAAGAAGGAACAGCCAAGACTGAAAGTGGGCCAGTCTTATTTCTGATTGGGGAACAGAGAAGATAACAATTCTAAGTACAAAAATAAGGAATAAATAGGTGGCATTTAGATTTATTTAATACTGACTTTCCTAATGCAAAACGATATTTCATTTCCCCCTCATTTCCCACTGAATCTTGAATGATGGTGTTAACACTAACATTGCCAAACCATGTGTCAAGCAAATCTCTCTACTGAGCACAGAACATAACATGAAACATGAAACATTCACAGCAAGTGTATGTGGGTTTGCAGAGCTGCGTTTCTGTCAACGGTAACGTCCTCATTCAAAATAAAATATAAAGCACTGACTTTACTATTTTCCTACAGGAGATTTATGTAATTAGATCCGTACATAAAGGATTATAGGTAAAAAAAAAAAAAAACAACTCCTTCCTTACAGTCTCATATTTCTCCAGCCCTGCCATAGATTGTAATTTTGTCAAAATGCCAAAGTTTCCAAGCAAGAATGTCAAAAGGTTACTAAACATGAAGATGCCAGCTCTTTTTCTTCTTTTGTTGACTTTTCTGTAAAAACCATAAACAAACACCTCATTATCCGAAATGTTATCAGTCGACTCTGTTCAAGCCTTACTTTGGAACACATATTTTTCTCTATAAGTTTACTCGATCATTCTAAAGGGCAACATCAACTCTGTGCCTTCTGTTCAAAATTTGTGTGCTCTATAAATGTGTAAGAGAATCCACAGGCAAGGAAAAGCTAACAACCAAAAATGTTCGGCAAATAGACAGGATTGTAGTAAATGGGTCTATCTAAAAGTGTGCATTGAATAAAAAGGAAGCACAAAAGACTGGAAGAAAAGAGAAGAGTTGGGCAAAATACCAATAATGGGTAAGAGTGAATACCAACTACCCTCCCTCACAGCTCCCTCACAGGAAAGGCAATCAAAACTCATCCAAAACAAGTTTAAATCTTAAAGATGTTGAATAAAATAATACAACACAAAATATTATACAGATATTATATGTGGTATAGAATTGTTTGTATATTTTTAAATATATTGTTGAGAAAAGCACACATAGATGGTTAAACAGCATTGGTTTGAAAGCTAATACAATAGCATCCTCTATCAAAGACAAAGAAATACCTCCAAGGACAATCCATCTGACAGATGTGCACACTCTAATGTTTGACCTGATCTTCATTACACAGATGTTCATTGATAACAATTCATTATACTAATACTTAGCTATGTTTTCCACTTGCTGTTATTTATTTGTTATTTTATATTACATATTTTCTGAACTAAGCAAATAAAAAACAGAGCACAAAGGAAAGCAATAACATTTCTTCATACAGATCATCATAAACCCATGAAAAGTCCTTAACTGGCAACTTTGTTGAAAAGATTTCAAGAGTCATTCAGGAAAAAATTCAGATAAAGCCACAGGGGACTATTCATAACAAAAGATAATAAGCCAAAGAGATTTCGATTTTCCCAAAAAATATGTGATATTTTTTTAAGGAGGCAAGAGCCTGAAACTTTACAAGTTGTCGAAGTCTTGGTGATGAATATGTCAACTTTGGTCTAACACCATTTCTCCAAACTTGCAGAATTTCAATTTCTCAGGCTGGTTTGAAGCCAGTCGTTTATTAGAGGTTGTGTAACACTTTATGTATTTCTGTGAAACACGGCTCTACAGCTTCTAGGCCAGATTGTGGCCTCTTTGTCACTTTCGTGACATCTCCTATTCAAAACAGAACTACCAGAAAATCTAGAGACATTTGTGTTAATGGTACTATAAAATATCACTTACTATCTGGAGATATAGCATTTAAAATGAACACTTATATACATACACACAGTCATACACAAATACAGAGAGAGAGACGCATATACACACACATATGTACACACAGATATATAAGCACACACAGACACAATCATACACACACATACATACTCACGTACATATACGCATATATAACAGGTACACACACACACTCCCTATTGTTTCCCTCAGTGCCAGTCAATCTGTCTTAAAGAAGAGTTACGGAACAAAGGGATAAAGGAGTAGCTGAGTGAAGAAAGGTTTAATAGCAGCTACACAGCTGAGAGCCAGACACTCAGCACGCTTTTCTATGCTGTGCGTGTCCCCCTATGTTAAAAATATCGATGAAACAGACACCGATCAATCTTCACCAAAAAATGTTGCATTAAAATGTATGGATACGTCTCTGTATATTTCGTCATAATACCTAGTTTCATTTGACTCTGTTTGTATTACTCTAAAATCATGCTAAGTCTAGATGATTGTATGAGGTCTCTGGCTGAATGGCAGAACATGTGGCTAGCATGTTTGAGGACTTGGGTTCGATTCCTGGCACTCAGTTATAAATCAATAAATACATGAGTAAATAAATAAAGCTATAATCTGATATTTTTAGAAATCGTAACTAATAAGAAAATTAAAGCTTCAGGACAACACTTCTATTAAGCAAAGTTCTCTCTCATTAAGCAAAAGCCGCTTTGAATTTCAAACACACACATTGACACTTACCGTGTTTGGTTACAATGGTTTCCACCCTTCAACAGTCTAAACATTGAGTGAATGAAAGACACTTAGGGCAGCTGTATTTCCTCCTAGCCCTACTCCTAGACCCAGTCCCATTTCCATGAACTAGAATATTCAATGATCCGGGCTGATTAGATCCACAGACACTGGATAATGTCTGATGAAATGATAAAATCAGATGAAATGATTTTTAAAAAAATAAAGGAACACAGGTTCTTGGGTTAAAAGGCACTTTAGTTCCTAAATCATAGTCGATAGTCATGGCTCTTTCCTTCTCCAACAGTCACCTTGCTATTGTACCTTTAAAAATGGTCTAAATTGGGATGATGCTCAAGCGCATCTGATAACAGACTATCAAATGCCAGAGGTGAGCAGTTGAGATCGCAGTATGGCAGCGCCGGGTAAGGGGGAGGCAGGGAGCGGGGGAGGGAGGGGGAGGGAGGGGGGGGAGGGGGAGGGAGGGGGAGGGAGGGGGAGGGAGGGGAGGGAGGGGAGGGAGGGGAGGGAGGGGGAGGGAGGGGGAGGGCGGGGGGGGGGGAATGCCATCTTCGTGGGGGCAATTAGCATTGAGTGCATGTCACAAAGGGAGTCACAAGCCGATATTCCAGCTCCACTAAACTCAGCCAGTTCCTGGAGAATCGGTCACCGAGGATCCTACACTCACTTCTCCTTGGTTGTAATATTTCACTGCCATTGCTGATAGAACTTCATGCGCAGGAGGTCTTTTCTGTGTTGATCAGCTCTAGCATGAATTCCCAAATGTCAACTGTGGCTCAGCAAGCCTGGGAAAAGTCAGGCAGTTAAGAGTCTGGCGTCAGCAGTGCAGTGTCTCCCAGCGAGAGCTGGGTCTGACTTCTGTGGGACAAGGGACTACGTCACATGCTGAGCTGCACCTGACTTCACCTGGCCGAGGGGTCTAGAAGACAGCTGGGGAGGACAGGCAAAGCTGTCAGGCAAATACAGATGTCCCGTGGTCTAACGAGGAGATGGATCAGAACACCTAAATCTACATCAGGAACTCGGGTCGGAAGTGCTTATGAGCTTCTCTGTACCTCTTCTACTTACTTAAGGGCTTGTGAAACTCCAAAAAGCAAAAAGCAGCCGTAAACAAAGAAGCTGGCAGTTAGTAGTGGGGAAACAGAAGGGAGGCCATAAATTCGGAATCACATTCTGGTCAAACTTAATAAAAATCTGGACTCCAAAAATGTTTAAACTTGTCTTAGCCTGACAGTTCGTAAGTATTTCTGGTATTTGATCTTAGAACCTCGTTCCTTTTCCGGGTTGAACCCACAGTCATGGAGCAGCCTGCCACAGATACGCACGATTAAATCTGTCCTTAACAGCCTTAGCATGGCAAAAAATGATTATAACTATTGTTAATCTCCTTAGAAACCTCTAAATGCATTCTAGACAGAAGTCACCCAGTGTACATCAATAGATATTTCATTGGTGGATGTTCTGACAAAGCACAGTAGAGGCCCATCTTCCAAATACAGACCTGAAGGAAGACTAGAATATTCCTTCTGAGCCTAGAAGTAGCACACTTCAACCTATCAATTCTCACGATGCAGAAATTGTTACCATAGACTTTAAAAGTTCCTTAAATGTGAGACACTCTCATTTGGGTACAGTCAGTGAGAACAGGCATACAGCGGGTAGCTGTGCCCTGTCAGAGAGTAAACTAATGGACAGAGACGTTTAAACAGCATCGCAGGTTTCATTATGGAACACCAAAATAATTAGCAGTTTTCGCTGAAAAGCTTGCTATTTCTTTCACAAATCATTAAACACAGGCACTTTTTTTTTTCATGAAATCGCTGTGCGATCCTATTTTTCTTGCATAATGTTCTTTTTTCTCATTTCAAAATAATGGCTTAGTTGGTCATTAACACTTTAAATCTTGGGTATCTTTCTCACGATTTAAATTCAGTACGGGCCTACTCATACGAATAGAGGAAAGTTTCAGAGTCAGATGGAGCAAAAGAAGAATTTTACAGAAAAGTATGAAAAGATTAAAGGATTCACCTTCCAAAGGAGCTGATTTGGGTGGATTTCTAACACCACAACAAGGCTCATTCTGCCTTACAATGAATAGATTTTGAGGTAAAAACTCCTGAGGTCACTTTAGACTGTGTGTTATACAACTCCTACAATGCAGATTTTCCTGTCACCTTAGCTGGATCACAGGATTCCCCACCCCAGATTAAGCCCTTGCTTCGTGACATTATGGAGACATTTCCATGAGAGATTTGCATTTGAACCAATAGATTAAAGTGACTTCCCAGGACTGGTGAACGTCTTGAACGCAGCAAAGAACTGAGGTGGGAACAGAGGTGTTGTTGTTGAGGCTATATCCCAACACATATATGGTCTCCTAAGCAACAGATGTGTGTGTGTGTGTGTGTGTGTGTGTGTGTGTGTGTGTGTGTGTGTGTGTATGCGCGCTGCCATTTAGAAAACAAAAGCATCCTGATACCCTGGGATCACAGACACTTTCATTAAGGGAAGGGGGAGGAGAACATGACAAAACAGGATGGCCAAGATGGGGGAAGGATTGAGAGGGAGAACAAGGAAAGAGATATCTTGATTAAGGAAGCTATTATAGGGCTAGCAAGAAGGCTGGCATTAGGGAAATTGCCAGGAATCCACAAGAATGACCCCAGCTAAGACCCTATGCAATAGTGGAGAAGGTGCCTGAACTGGCCTTCCCCTGTAGTCAGATTGATGACTACCTTAATTGTCATCATAGAGCCTTCATCCAGCAACTGATGGAAGCAGATGCAGAGACCCACAGCTAAACACTGGGCCGAGCTTCCAGAGTCCAATTGAAGAGAGGAAAGAGCAATAATAATGAGCAAAGGAATGAAGATCATGATAGGGATACCCACAGAAACAGCTGACCTGTAACATACTGCATTAAACTGACTGTCTGTCCAACTGCTAGGGCAGCTCCCTAGAGTAAAACAAAAGGACATTCAACCAAGTACCCAAGCACCAGGTCTAAGGATAGCTGTACTATTAAATTGATCTAGGAACCCCATTACAATTGATTCTCCTTTTCAAAGTCTCATCTTCTCACTTTAAGAAAGTGTTAGTAAGGGCTTAAGAAGGTATTTGGTTCTACAGTATGATGCCCCAACTGTCTAACAACACTTCAATATCACCGTAAGATAGACCAGTTCAATAAGCCTATAAGCAGTCTCTAAGTGCTGTAGAGAAAAACAACTTTTCCTATTTATTGATATGTGATGCTCAGTATCATACTTTACATTATGTAGGTCCCTGGGAAATATTTTGATATCCTAGATGAAGAAAGCTATTCAAAGCGGCATATTCTTTAAGCCAAATGAGTTCAAATTAGAACTTAAGGTTGTTGATACTCAACCCTGAGTTTGGTATACTTGTTTATTCATTTTTGTGTTGTTGTTGTCTGGTGGTGGTGGTGGTGGTGGTGGTGGTGGTGGTGGTGGTGGTGGCAGCAGCGGCGACAGTGGTGGTGGTGGTGTGTGTGTGTGTGTGTTTAGATAAGATTTAATTATGTAGTGGCTGGCCTGGAGCTCACCATGTAGACCAGGCTAGTCTCGAACTCAGAGATATACCTGCTTCTACCTCCTGAGTGCTAGTATTGAAGGTGTGGGCAATCATGCCTGGCTGATACTTTCATACATCGTCATCAAAAAGTAATTTTGCTCAGAGCCATTCATTGGATAGCAATTCTAAATACAAAAAAATTTCAATCTGGGATTTGAAAGGAGAACCAACGAGAAATGAAGTACCATGAGCACAAAAAACTCGTGAGGGAGGAAGACAGTTTTTAAGTGCATATTAGATACAGTTGTCTAGAGGAATAAAGTCAAAGAATTAATATATATGAGCGTTTATTAAATTGGTTTATATGATACAATTGGAATAGTTTAACAATCTATGCCTCATACTGGAGAGGCATAAAGTCCATTATTAGTTGCTCAGTACACAAAGAGGGGTGCTTGAGCTATCCTAATTTGATTCCAAAGGCTTGAAAGATTCCAGTAGGGCTACTGATTCTAGCATCAGAAAAGGAACCAGCAATGGCAGCAACAGGGTAGGTAAACTCACCCAGTGAGAGCAAAACAGGAAAAAATTCTTCTAGGGGATTTTGCATATTAACTAAGGCAGTCAAGACAAGCCCACACAAAAACATTCCTACAAGTAAGCACAACGTAAACCACGGCTAAGACTTTAGGTTGTATCACGGTGACAATTAAATCTCAGCATCACAAATGGGAAGGTGGTGATGATGATGTTCAGATGATGACTGGGATTGGCTTCATGTGAGCAGGTGAGATGGAGGCACAAAATTTTGAAAGTCACAGCCAAAAAAGAATCTCACATTCCTAAAAGAAATCATGAGCTAAGCATAAAGGACTTCATTGCAAGTAAACTGAGTTTTAATCTAATTTTCTGACATTTAACAGCCTCATAAATTAACTTCTGATATGATTCTTTTGTCCAGGAATCATTGTTGAAAATGCCCATCATGCTTATTAAGACAAAGAAAGCTGGAAATGGTAAACTAGTTCACAATATAACGTTATTAGTATTGTTTCGTAACTCCAAATGGCATATTGTCCTATCTCAGATCCTCAACACTAACTGTCCCAGCCAGACCATCTGCTGCAAAAAGGTGTTTGATGAACTTGTTCATCATCAACAAAATATTTTAAAGAGATCCAAACACAAGAATTATGCCCTGTGAGAAGAACAAGTGCAATCTTTTAGATAAAGAACATTCTTTATCAGAAAAGGTTGAAAGGTATTTTGCAGTAAGCAAGGAAATTTTGTTTTCATGATCTTATGAGTTGTTGCTGTTATTAAGCTTTTTAAATTTTTTGCCAAGGCATCCAAATCATTGGATTTAGGGAAAACAACCAAGTAATATAGTTTAAAGCATCAATTTGTTCTAAGAAACTATTTATTTTTCCCCTCAAAGGAATTACACGTGTGGGTTATTTCATAACATCTTTCATTTTCAAGATGTATATGGCACCACTTGTGACTGGTACTTGTGTCTTAAAGACTATAACTTATTCATAAAAATAAATCAGATGTGTCTGCAGAGCAGTGTAATACCAGGACTGTCTGTCTGCGTGCTCCTGGTACCTAATGAACCACGAGACAGGCTCCGAGCACAATCAAGATGTTTACGTTCTTCTGGTCAACAGAGAACAGGGAAAAAAAAAATTAGAGTTTGTATTCATGTATATCAGAGAGAAAATGGACATGGGGACTGAAAAACGGAAATGTGTTCAGCAGTTAAAATGCCTACAAGTCTTTCTATAACAAGATGAAAGCAAAGGGTGATAAGCAGGAAGGAACGAGGATGATGGTACTATGATAGCGTCAAGATGAAAAGAACCTGTTACTGCAACTGAAGCTTCTGTCCTAGGGCTTCTGAGGTGAGGTTTCAGACCTTTGTCATTAACATTAAAAAGACAATAGTCCTTAAGGGAGTAAATGCGTTTTAACAGAAGTCACCCACAAAGAAAGATTCAAACCGTAGCCTGGCAATGTTCTCTTTAAAATACAACAGCCAAGCTTGCTCTTACAAGGAAAACATAACTCTAGCAGCCAAGTTCCATTTTCATTGTGTAGCCATTTGAAACGGTTCACATGCCATTTAAGGTAGTATTTAAGAGAATATGGGGTCACTTATGTCCATAACTTTCACGTTGTCCTGCCTGTGTGGTCCTGCTTCTTCCTCCAGATGGCTGGCTGCAATGGTCCACGAGGGTGGAAGAAGCAAAAACAAGAGAACAGGGTTAGGAAGAATGTTGGTATAACTGAGGCAGCGCTCTGGGAGACAGGCTTTAGTGCCTCAGCTCAACCTTGTTCCAGAGTATAAGGAATACACAGGATTGAGGAACCTGGGTACAAACCCTATTTTGCATTAAGTGGCACACCCTTATCACAAAGTTCAGTACCGTGGCAATAGAATCCTACAGCAGAGCTCCAAGCACAAATCTTCTAGCAAGAATCCGTGCCAGGGGTCAAACTAAAGATGAATCAGCATTCAGATAAGGTCAGTCCCCCAGGATAGGAGAAACTGCCGGGCAGCCTAACCAAGGCACAGTCACCCTGAGCACATGCACGAGCATGTGCGGGAGGCCCTTCATTCCTGAGCCAACCCAAGGTCTGCTGCTACATCCAGAGGCTGCTGATGCAGAGACACCCACCGGAGACGCCAAGGGCAGATGTTTTTACTTAGCTTGTTGTTTCTAGTTTATGTACCAGCTGCTCAAGTGCTCTCTGTAGGCAGAGCTGTGCCTCTGTATGCTTTGAGCATGGGCTACTAGAAAGCTGTGTCATTTTTGATTGTTTTTAATTTTTCCAGATTTCTCAGGCCATATGTGGATACGTGCCCCACATTGGGTGACAAATGTAACGGCTTTCTTGGACCACCAGCTCCCAAATCCTGACACGGAGACTTATTGTTAGTTATGAGTGCTTGGACCACCAGCTCCCAAATCCTGACACGGAGACTTCTTGTTAGTTATGAGTGCTTGGCCTTAACTTAGGCTTGTCTCTAGGTGGTTTTATCACACACACCCCCTTCCACTTAAATTAATCCACGTCTATTAATCTGTATGTTGCCCCAAGGCTCACTTACCTCATCCACATACTGTCCATCCTGCTTTCCTGCTTCCTCCATGTCTGGCTGGCTGGTCCCTCGTAGGCTGGCCATTGGCTGGCTAGCCTCCCCTTTCTCTCTCCTGCCAGCCCCACCTCTCCCTCCTCTGCCTAGCTATTGGCGGTTCTCTTTGTATTAGGCCAATCAGATGCCTTGGGCGGAGGAAGTAAAAGAGCGGCACATCTCGACATAGTTAAACAAATGCGACATAAACATAAAGCAGCACATACATCTTTACATAATTAAACACGTATTCTGTTCCACACCGCCATCACATGGTTTCAAAAACATTTGATTTAGTCATAATACTGGAAGCCCTGTTAGAGGAGACAAACTTACACAGTGCTGGAGTTCCTCTCAACCATACAGAACACCCTTATGTTACCCTTTCCCTTTCTTTTTTTCCGTCCCAAATGTTATCGGTCATTTCCCTGAGAACCAGGCTCACATCGGCGGGTGCTTCTAAACAATTTTCCAAACTGCACCAATCTAAGATTCATGAGCAATATGTGAGAGATGCAAGCACTCTGTGTGACAGTCTTTGTAAGTGTAGTCAGTTAATCTCTGCTCATGTGTTATCCTCCCCCTGGTGACTGATAACATCAACCACCTTTCCACGTGCCTATTGGCCTTTTGAATACGCACTTTGTGAAATGCTTATTCGAGTGCTTTTCCTACTCTTTATAAAATTATTTGCCTTTTACTTATAGACATGAAGCAATTATTTGCATATTCAAGATATAAGTCATATGCTTAATATGCATTCCAAATGCATCCCAAATCTTTTCTCACTGTTTAAGGCATCTGTTTTCACTCTCTTAAGGTTATCCTTTGTGGCGAGGAAAGGGTAATACATTTTTCTCACCTATCATAAAGTTCGTGACCAAGAGCCTCATGATAAAAGGAATGTTAGCAAGAGAGAAATGTACATATGCATTTATCGTAAGTTTTATGTGTTGTAGGAGCCTTCACAAGGAAGTCCCAACAAGACAGAAAACTGCATTTCTCATAAGGGTCTCCCCACTCCTGCCCCATGTCTCTGGCTATTTTGCCTTCCTCTGATGCATTCAAGGACTCAGATGATTATACTGGGCTCACTCAGATAACCATAATTTCCTCATCGTAAGACTTACATCTTTAACTACATATGCAAAGTCCTTTATGACATATAACATAAACATGTAACATAACAGATTTCTGGGATCAGGGTTGGAGTGTCAACATATTCAGGGAATTATTATTTAAACGCCTACAGTTATTCTCAATAACTTCTTAATACGATAATATAAAAAGTAAGCTATCTTCACCAAAGAAACTCGGAAGAGAACTTGGCCAAGAAAGCTATCATATTGGTCTAATTCCAATTATATCTTTAATTTCTGCATGGTTATACTATTAGTTAATTAGAATATTTCTGTCTACTCCTTATTTCATCTTTATCACATATTAGTCATGTGTTTGTGAGTACAATGAATTATTACATTATGATATTAATAGGGCATAAAATATTTCTAAGATATGAACTATATTTTATACCTATCAATCCCTCCAACCAAACATTTGATGTACTTATTGACTTTAGCATGTTCCCTTTAGGCGGTATAGACTCTAGTCGGCTAGCACAACCTCTTCAAATGTCAGCAGCACAATTTCACTGCTTCATAGGATTCTACGCCTCTAATATAGACTGTGTGGTTGTGGTCTCGTGATGCAAACATGCTTAAGAAGATATTTGCAATAGTGGTTTCTTCATTCCAGCTGCGAATTCATGTGTGCAACCTTTATTTTCACTGAATAAAGATGCACAGAGAGAGAAAACCACTCAAACTACTTGAGAATGTATGCACTTGTGCTGTCAAAACCTGATGTCCCTTCAGCTTCCAAAGCACGTATGTCCTTGTGCTGTTTGCCACAAGACTCGGCATCAAATACAGGAATCACTACTTTTGACTTGATTGCACTATAATTATTCAAATACCCTTAATTTTATGCTCTGTCCTAATTTCCATATCCGCTGTTATCATTTAAGAATGATTATCATAGATAATGTACCTAAAGCACTTCCATTAACTAGAAAATGCAATTGTTGAACAATGGCAATCATAACACAAAAAGGTCCCTACAAAGACCACTCTATCCATGTAGCTGAACATGTTACCAACATGAATCATAACTAGTACTAGCATTTCAGGACCTAGTAGTCCCTTTCCTACCCGGCTTGACCAGTTCACCGTGGATCTGACCTCAGCTGGCCTTTCTTCCTGCCGCCTTCCGAGGAAGCCGAGCTCTGAGGGTGAGATCAATGCCTGAAGAATCCATTGCACCTCGGCTTGAAGCCAGGATTCTCTCCACAGGTGCTCAGCAGGGGTCTGCCCCTCTTATCAATCAAGGGGGAAAGCTGGAATGTTTCCTCCCCTCTGCAGGAAACCCTGTCTCTGGCTGAGACTTCCCAGCAGGGATTCTAACAGTTCTGCCTGATAAGAAACTAATTTAGGGTCAAGGAAAAAGAAAAAGGTAAAAAGGCAGACAGGGAAGAGATGGGGCACAAATAAGAAATTAGAAAGTTTTCACATACCTCGCTCCACACCTCACAGGAGGACTCACCAGGAAGCTTCTACAGGAATTCGAGAATCATTGATTATTAAGCATAAAAAAAACTTTGGAAAAATATTTTTCTTCATAAAAAGAAGCTATAAATAGGAAGCACTGAAAAGTTATTAATGCTAAACGATATATTCAACCTGACCTTCACCAAAAGGCCATCTATTTATCTGATCACAGGAGCAGGGAGACCTGAGCCATTGTTATGAAATTGAACTAGATCCAGTTAGAGCTTTCAATTTGCTTTTATTCAATTCCCACTTATATTTTAGGGTAATTAAACAATTGGATTAAGTCATTAGCAAGATTTTGAAAGCCTGGAGAATATTGTGACAGTGCCCAAATCCTAAGGAAGTAGAAATGTTATACTACCTGTCTTTCAAACTGAAGGAACTACCTGGAGAGGGGATTATGTATTCCTGATAGAGGCTTTATTAGTTCAAAGTATTAAAGTTCATTTTTATCATTTCAGTTTTTTTCTGTGATAATGGCAGATTTTTTTTTCCTAAAAGAAAATAAACACTTCATAGTATTTTTAAAGGGGAAAAAATAGAATAGATAAAAATCTACCTAGAAGCCCAAGGGACATATGGAAAATAGATTTAAAATTCAGAAAATGGCTTTTAAGCTCTGATTCTTAGCTCTGTCAATCATTCTAGTGTAGATAATGTCACTACTAACTCAAAATAAATTACAATAATATGACATTAGTGTTAGGCTTGGTAGAAGAAAGAAATTTAAGTCCATCAAGAAAGACTAAAAATACTATTTGTGAAAAGGAGTGTTCATTTTACAGTGAAAGGATTTTTTCTAATTTTAATTTCTAACCACGATCTTAAATCTACATATATTGGCCAAACATAATATTCAGTTTTACCTGTGAGTAAGACATTAAAAGACTCTTTCCTGTTTGGAGGTTGTCACATGTGATGTGATCTTCCCAAACTACAGTAACCCTCAGAAATGGAATACAGTCAACATGACTTCAAATCCAAATACGGGGGGTGGGCAGCAGGGGCACATCCTAAAGCTCCACGACAATCCACGAAGATGTCAGGAAAACCTGAGCAGAGCCAAAGGTCCCACTGGGGATATGGGGCTTAGTGTTAGAAACACCTGAGTGCCTCCTCCTACTAGAAAGTAACAGCAAATAAAAGAGAATGCGCAGCAGAGAAAAGATGGGGAGCCTCCAAATTTGCTGTTACGTGGTTAATAGTAAAAATGAAGAATACTTTGCCAAGCAGCCAGTGTTCATTTTATAGTTTATTTTCACACAAAACAGATCTTAACTTTGCATAAATTCCATCATTTCTACCCAAGAGCCAGAAGAAGCAGGACTCCCTGCCAAACATCGGCCTAGAAAAGTTACAACTGCCTTGGTGTTGACGCAAGCAGGTCAACTGAAGGTTAATATTTAATCAGGCTTCTTCTCTGATCCCTAAAATCATGTGGATAAGGTAAAGTTACCCTGAAACCGCTGAAAGCAGGATTTCAATTTCTATAAAACAGAAGCAGTGTTGGAAGAAGAAGAAATGAGCAAGCCATGCAGAATTCAGGGAAGCCGAGTAACATACCTATATCAGTAACATACCAAACTGGCTAACATTAGAGAGTTAAAGCATCCACTTTAATCCTGGCTATTCATAGAAATAAACTCGTCGGGATCCCTCTTCCCAGTGCGTATGTTGAGCTATTGAGTAGCAGCCACATGAGCAAGAAGGTCAGATAAAATAGAAGAGCAAGGGAAGGCGGGGACAAGGAAGACATGCTGGGGCTAGTTCCAATCTGAATTCTGAAACTGTCTTAGCTTCCAGCTGTGTATTTGTGTAGACTCGTCCATTTCTCCCTGGCACCTGTGTCCACGTCAAGCCAGCTAACTGTCCCTCATCAGCAGGACACCCACACTGTAATGCCCCTTTTCTGGCAAATTTCCATACTTGGTTGTCTATTCTTACATTTGGTCACAATGATGTAAATACTTTAATCTCTCTGCAATAAGTCCGTGTATCAGAATCAACGCCCCCATTTCATTTATTCCCATTTCTGCCCAAGACAAACTACAATATCACTATACCTCATCTATCCACACTTCCAACTCAGCTTAGGCAGCTTTCCTTCAAAAAATATTAGAAAATTATTACACTACAAAGTGTTGAGCTAAATACAGGGCTAAACCATTTTCTCCCAATTTCTTTCAAAGCTTTTAACTCTAAGGACCTAGCTGAGAAAAAAAAAAAAATGACAGGCCATCATTGGACTGGAAAGATGGCTCAGTTGGTAAAGGGCCTTCCATAAAAGCATGAAAACTGGAGTTTAGATATCCAGCACCCACAAAAAAAAAAAAAATACTGAATGCAATGGTACCTGTCTGTAACCTCAGCACTGAAGTGAGGAAGGGCAGAGACAGGTGAGTTCCTGAAGTTCAAGGGTCATCCAGCCTAGCCGAATAAATGAGCATCTGGTTCAATTATAGACTCTGAAGAAAGAAAGAAAGTTAGAAAGAAAGAAAGAAAGAAAGAAAGAAAGAAAGAAAAGAAGGAAAGGCAAAGATAGAAAGAGAATCCTGGAAAGACATGCTATCTTAACATCTGGTTTCCAGACGTACATGCACCCAGGTGTATACGCACCACACTTGTAACAACACACACATACGCACACACATACATACACATATACACACATACACACACATACACACTTGTTGCGGCCACCCTCGTCCAGCAAGGATGACATGCGACACACTGGAGCTCTTCTCACTGCAGTTTATTCCAGGACTTTATTCACTTTCTCTCTCTCTTCCCCTCTCTCCTTCTCTCTTCCCCTCTCTCCTTCTCTCTTCCCCTCTCTCTCTCCTTCCTCTCTCTCCCTCTCTCTCCTTCCTTTCTCCCCAGGGAAAACCTCTCCCAGCCCTTAAGTAGGCATGGGCTGCCAATCCCGGATTGCCAGGTGGGCACTGCCCATAGGCCCACGCATATGCAAGCAGCTGATGATCATTGCGTGATCAGGCATAAGTCAGACTTTAGCCATAGGAGTTGATTATACATCTCCATCAGGTGTGGCTCTATGCTGCTCGCTACACACACTCATTATTGTTTTAATATGGATTCTTCATCATCTCCTTTTTAAACCCAATAATATTCTAAGCATTGCAGCAGGCTTACAACTGTCACCTTAGATTTACATTTTCCAGGGTATTTTCTGCCTCTCCTTTTGAATTGTTATGAAACCCTTGCCATTAGCCTGTTAATTTTAAGGTTAATTAGGGTTCACATCTTTCTGAAAGACTAGCAAAATGCACCGTGTAACCAGGGCAACTAAAGCTACAGTTTGCTCCGTGCACACACAATTTCTTGATGCTCTGAGAAAAATAGAGGATTCAACCGATGTTCAGCTCTCTCAGCTCTAAGCTCAGTCGAGTGCAGTTTGCTAATGCAGACAACTGGATGAGAGAAACAGAAAGGATATTTCTAATAGAGTTACAATTTAGTTTAACTACCCACGAACGATCAGGACACAGGGAATGGTCAACTCTTGAGCTCGGCTCACTCTCTCCTGTTTATACAGTCTAGACTCCAAGACCAGGGAATGATGCCACACATGCCCCCCCACCTTGTTAAATTATCTAAATGAAATAACTCCCCAGAGAAATGTGTAGAGACCTATGTTCTCATCAAGTTGACAATTCAGGTTAGCTAGCACAGACAATCAAGGAGAAACACTGGTAAGCATTGTTCGTGTTTGGAGGTCGTGAATATCAACCAAAAAAATGTTTTGGTAGGAGGAGGACTGTCTTAGCTAGTTTTAGATCACCTTGACAGAAGCTAGAGTCGTTTGGGAAGAGGGATTCTCAAATGAGAAAAATAACTCCATTAAGATTAGACTGTAGGCAAGCCTATGGGGGATTTTCTTTATTAGTGATTGATGATGGAGGCCCAATTCACTGTAGGTGTTATCTCACCTGCGCTGGTGGTCCTGAGTTCTATAGGACCCAGCATGAGCAAGCCATGAAGAGCAAGATGCTAAATACCATTCCGCCATGGCCTCTGACTATCAGCTCCTTTTTCCACGCTTCTACCTCCAGGTTCCTGCCTTGAGCCGCTGCCTGACTTCCCTCAGTAATGAACTGTGATAACAGAAGTGTAAGCAAAATAAGGCCTTTCCTCTCCAGGCTGCTTTTAGTTGTGGTGTTTCGTCACAAACCTAGTGCAGACTGTAGCTGGAGTATGCAGGTTCCTGTGACGGCTTGCCAGACATTTTACCGCTACGCTACACCCTCAGCCCTACCAGCGACACCTAGCGGAGAATCCGTCATCTCCTGTGTCCAAGCCAGATGCTCACTTTCCCGGGTCCTCCACAGTTGGGTGCATGCTTACAATCTCACTATCGCTCTCAGAATCTCCATTTCAAACCTGTTCAAACACGGACACCTCAAAAGATGTACTCCGGTGAGAGCGGAGCATCCAGTTGTCGGAGAAGAGCTGGAACTTTCGGGAAGTTTCACAACACCTGTGCCTGGTGGCAGTCGGCTGTCTCTAGGGGAACAACCCTCCAGAAGGATATGCCTGAGTATCATCTTACCAGCTGTAGAGAATGCGTTCCAATTTGCACCTCTGCAAGATGCACTTTGAGCCACCTAATATTATGAATCAATTTTCTTTATGTTTAAATTTGGTGTCTGTCCTTACATGGGGTCCTAGGAATGCAGAACACAGCCAAAGCTTTTAAACTAGTGATTTGTTTCTGTGCGGCTTTGACATCAACATGAGTACGAATTTTAACATTAGAAGGAGACACCAGAAATGCTAGCAGGCCGCAGAGTCCCCTCCTGCATAGAAAGTGGCCCCGGTGACTTTTTCCAGTCTCTTCTCGATGTTCTGGGAATCATTCTTTGCTTCTTTGTGATGAGACATGTGTTCGTTTTGGAGTTTTAGAAGCTCCAGAGAGAGGAAAACGGCTTTCTGCGGTGTGCAGAAAGGGGAAGCGCGGTACAGCAGCTCGAGGGACACCTCACGCTAGGGAGCAAAAATCAGAAGGCTTAATGCAATTTCACAGCGTTTGGATGACTGGCTGAGTAAGAAAATGGGTAAATTAATGGATGAATGGCCTACACAGGTGAGTGGATCGCAGCTTATGACGGGTGAGTACTCTGATAGCGGGCCGCTCTCCACAGCTCCACGGCCAGATGGGATTCTTCTCCCGGGACTCCGCTGACTCCACCCAACCTGCAGCTTCTGGCCCCCCAGAACAGAACTTTCAACAGTGGCCAAGATCCCAGAAACTTACAAAGCCTAAACCTGATAACCCGTCTTTGCCTTCTCCTTCTCCTCCTCTGTTATGAACCAGAGACTGGGATGAGAACGGCCCCACTCTTCTTTCTGCCCACAACGCTAGATGGTTTTCGGAAAGTATTGATGAAGGCTCCAAGGAGATGGCTCAATCAGTAAAGTGCTAGCCACACAAACATGAGGACCTGAGTGTACATCCCCACCCTCAGTACCCACGTAAGAAGCTGTTCTTGCAATGCTGGCATGGGGGGAAGCGGACACTGAAGGGTTGCTGGAGCTCACTGGTCAGCTACTCCTGCCCAGTGGGTAAACAATAGGCTCCACGAGAGATCACATCTCAAAAAAATAAGATAGAAATGAAATAGGAAGCCTACCCCAAATCGACCTTTGGCTCCCATAGGCACATTCAGATGAGCATACATGCACACAGTGCACACGCAGAAGAAATAATTGATCAAGATGCTATTATAGTCACATTTAAAACGTTATACATACTTTTATATTAAAAACCTTTCATTTCACAATTGTACAGGCAATAAATATTAATGCTCATATTTTCTAATATATTGGACATACTAAAATTCCAGAAGATTGACTGAGTTTCAATCATGAAATGTTGTCCCCTCCACCCCAACGGAGAGTTCCTACACTGTTTCATGGGCTGAGAAAGGCTCAAAAGAATTTAAAACGAGATTTACATGTGGAAATGCTCTGACCTTCTGTGGATTAACACTGGTGTGATATCAGACAAGAGCGTTTACTGGGCTATAATTTAAAGCCTTTCAGGGCTTTTGGCGGATATCAAATAATAGCCTACTTAAAGGCAATTCTACTTACTTGAATCAAAAGATGAACTCAGAAATAACATAACTGCTACCTTTGGGAGAAAGACTTTCAAAATGCTCTTTTTCTAGGACATGGAACTTTAAAAAAGAAACACAAAGACAATTCTCTAAAACATGACCTAAACCAACATAAAACTCTTCTAAGCAGGAAAGTAAGAAAGAAAAGAGCAGAGAGGGACAAAGGGAAAGAAGGGGGGAGGGAGAGAGGGAAAGAGGGAGGGATAGTGGGAGAGAGGCAGACTGAAGTGACAGGTAGTCTAAGCAGGTCCTGGAATAGGGAAATTTGATACCCAACAGACATTTATTAGAAGAGGAAGAGGAAGAAAGAAGAAGAAGAGGAGGAGGAGGAGGAGGAGGAGGAGGAGGAGGAGGAGGAGGAGGAGAAAGAAAGAAAAGACCTCCAGAATATATACCAGGTGGCATGCTGGCCACACCTCAGTTTTAACACTGAGGAGGCAGAGGCAGGAAAGTGTGAGTTCCAGGCCAGCTTGTGACACAAAGGGAAAACTGACGAAAAGAACACCAAAGCACCCACAGACAGCTCAGTGGACAAAGGCATTTGCTCCAAGTCTGACAACCTGAGTTCGATCTTTGAGACACAAATGGTATGAGAGAACCATTTCCCAAATTTGTCCTCTGACCTCCAACCATGTCCTGTGACACACATGTGCTGACCTCTAACCATGTCCTGTGACACACATGTGCTGACCTCCAACCATGTTCTGTGACACACATGTGCTGACCTCCAACCATGTTCTGTGACACACATGTGCTCACACATATACACACAAATAAGTAAATAACATTTAAGACAAGAAAAAAGATACTTTAAAATACTCAAAGTTGGAGAGGAGAAAGGGAGAGGGTAGGAGGAACAGGGAGTGGGGAAACATGTGTAGCACATTCCTATCCAAACAATTAAAATGAGAGAAAAATACAAAGTTATACAAAATATTAATTTTAAATATTAAATATAATATAAAATAGTATTCTATAAGCCAATACAAAAGTCAAGCATAGAGTTCTCTCTTACTGTGTGTAAGAGTATATGTGTATGTGTATATTTCTGTGTGTGCATATGTCTGTGTGTTCACGTGAGTGTGGTGTACGTATGATGTGTGTGTATGCATTTGTGTTGTATGTATAGGTGTATTCTGTGTGTATATGCATGTGTGTTATGTGTATGCATATGTGTTTTTTGTGTGCTGTATGTATGTGTGTGTGTGTGTGTGTGCATGTGGGAATGAGTGTGTGTAATGAAGCTTCCTATCTTCTACTCTGTGCTCTGCTGAGAAGAGAAGGACTACAGAGGATGAGGTTATTGAAGTCCTCCTGAGCTACGTACCCTGAAGCTAGTCCTCTAAGTCACAAGTGCTCCTATGAGCACAGCTGTGCCGGGATCTACTGCTCACTCTGCTAATGCCTGGACATTCTGAGCAAAGCATCCTCGAGAGCCATTGTCCTACCCCCTTGACCCTAGAGGAACATGAGGTAGACCATACTTCTTTTTGAGCCCATCCACTTACATCAAATTCCTTAGACACAACTGAGTAAACGACTCAGAATTCACCAGGCTGGAGTTAAAGGAAGTTCAGGTGTATGTGATGAAATTTGGAGAGAGATAAATGTAGCTTCTGCCATAGGGCAAGGAAACAATCAAAAGCCACACACTGTGTTGGCACTTCCATGGCTGGTACCAATAACTGAGGAAGAGATTTAAAGGAAGGCGATTTCCTTTGGCAATTTCTGAGATTCCTGTTGGCCAAGAGTAGAGTGGGGTGCACGGCAGAACAGGAAGCTGCCAAAGGAGAACGGCTGTGTTAACAGAATTTGTCCTCTGTCCCCTCATTCCACCAGGAGCTTCCATATATTGGACCATGGCAACCTTGTTCAGGATTGCCCTTTTCCCTTAGCTAGTTTTCTCCTGGAGCATCATCCCAGACACACCCTCTCCCAGGCATCACTCAACCAATCGAGGTGATAATCAAGATCAACCTCTACACCAAGTTTCTAGTTCTCTCTTGTTCTCTTGAGTCATTGGTTTTACTCTAGAACATTTAACTTCCAACACTCGTCCAGAAAACTTCCAGATAATACCCGGTAGGAGGGGAGCTCATTCTATCATCCATTATTTTTCCTCGAGAAGTGTGTCCTTTCCACTGCGTCCCTAACAAAGTCCTGGAACTTCAATAGGAGGCTGACCTCAAGGAAGCCCAGGGGACCTTCTGGAGATGCTATGATGCTCTACGTTTTCCAATTCATCAGTTTACTTAAAACGTTGACTCTTACTCCATTAATTGATACTATACTAAACAAATAAAATTCACATGTATATTTGCAGTGTAGTTTTTAAATCAGCATGTAACTTAAGTATCTGTGTTTGTTTACCTTTCATAGGGTTTCTCTATGTAGCCCCAGTTCCCCTGGAACTTGCTTTTATAAACTGCTGACCACCATGCTCAGCTTTATGTTCCTTTTTTTTTTGTTTGTTTGTTTGTTTGTTTTGTTTTTTCGAGACAGGGTTTCTCTGTGGTTTTGGAGCCTGTCCTGGAACTAGCTCTTGTAGACCAGGCTGGTCTCGAACTCACAGAGATCCGCCTGCCTCTGCCTCCCGAGTGCTGGGATTAAAGGCATGCGCCACCACCGCCCGGCTTTTATGTTCCATTTTTATACTGAGAAACCTAATTCTTATTTTCTGGCCCCATCCTACACTTCTGAGACTATTCCAGAAACTTCTTCTAGGAGCCGTCCCTCACTCTGAACACAGGACTCACATTATAAGGATGTGGCTTCTGTAAAGCTGCCCTGTAGCTCGGTCAAATAGACAAAGAACTGTTTTCCTAGAGATTCACAGATTTACTATGTGTTTTGGAGACTATCCTTAGCCCTCGGGGCCATAACAGCGAAACCAACACAGTTTGTTGAGAGACAAATATATGTGCAGATAAACTGAGAAGAGATAAGATGAGCAGAGAAAGAAGCCCAGCATCCTAAATTGTTTCTTCTCCTAAAGATGTCCTGCATTCTAGCTTACTGATCATCCATTCCTCTTTGTGCCTCAGAATCTTCTCTCCTCCACACTCCCCAAAATCATTTTGCACATCATCCAAGCTGTGTTTCTGATTGATTTGTTTGTTCCCTACAGAGACTGAACAAAATAAACATCGCCAGTGTAGGTTTGGGGTCCTTGTGGTGGATATTGATATCTTCCACAGGTCCTGATAAGCACTAGATCCCCAGCTAGTGACACTGCTTAGGAAGGCTATAAAAGCTTAGTTATGGACATGAGGTCTAACTGACCAACACGGGCCACTAGAGGGAAGTCTTTGGAGGTTTTAGCTGTCAGTAAAGAAGCCCGGCCACTAAAATGGAGTCACTCTAGCTGTTAGACCAATTCACCGTGACAGATCAACCCCTCTGAAACCATGAGCTACAACAAGCCTCTGCTCCCTGACATTGCTTCTCTCGAGTATTTTGTCCATGGTTAGAGAAGGAACTGACGCAGCATTCAGAGGTTTAGAAAGACAATAGCATCTGTGCGCTTGCAAAACACTGATTCTTACCACGTACATGTGCAATTGTGTCAAACTTGGACTTGGATGCTGCCAGATAACCTTCAAATTGTATCATAGTTTGTGGGAACAGAACAGGATTTATTAAATACAATCTTGAAATGGTTTTAGCACATGGCTTTACCTCAACTTGAAGTCACACACAAAGTTTTTGAAAATACAAATTAAAGTACATTTTTGTCAGGAAAGAAGACAAAGTTGAGAAATAAACACAGGTAGATAGTTATGATGAAGATGTTTTCATTTAATGGCTGTTATTGCCACATCACTTTAACAAAAGTTTTGGTGTTTGTTTTTTTAATTTTATTAATATTTATTAATACTTTACTTATGTGAGTATTCACATACACCAGGTTGTAAGCCACCATGTGGGTGCTGGGAATTGAATTCAGGACCTTTGGAAGAACAGCCAGTGCCCTTAACCTCTGAGCCATCTCTCCAGCCCTGTATTTGTTTTTTGAAGAGAGATTCTAGAGTTAAGATGCCTGCATTTAATTCCCTGTTCCTCACTTCCCACATGTTCTTCTGACCAACCAACCACATGACTTTCCTGTCTCAAATTCCCATACAACGTGAAAACAATGAGGATGAGAGGGCCCAGTGTACTGAAGAGATAATTACACTTTCATGCTCACTGTAGCATCAAGCTATAAACTCAAGTGTTCATCAAATCTAAATACGGTACATGCGCACCCATACCCAAGCCAAGGAATGGTCTGCATTTCCGCCTTCCTGAGATTGGCCTGAGGGGAAGTGCCTCCAATGGTAAAGTAAACATGTAAAGCAGAGGACCAGAATCCTTGTCTTAAGAAGTCACTCAGACGTCATATGGGCATGGTGGTCCCTTGTAATTCCACTGCTAGGAACGTAGAGGCAGGACATCCCAGGTGCAAACCCAGTAGCCAGAACAGCCATGTTGGTAAATTCTGGGTTAACAGAGAGACCTCGCCTAAGTTAATACAGCAGAAAGTGATAGAGAAAGAATCCAAAGGCAAACTCAGGGCTCCACATGCACACACACACTCATGTGTGCACACTTGTACAGACATAAGATCTCCACATCCATACACATACACATGTGTGCACACTTATATAGACATAAGGTCTCCACATCCATACACATACACATGTGTGCACACTTATATAAACATAAGGTCTCCACATCCATACACATACACATGTGTGTACACTTATATAGACATAAGGTCTCCACATCCATACACATACACATGTGTGCACACAGACATAAGGTCTCCACATCCATACACATACACATGTGTGCACACTTATATAGACATAAGGTCTCCACATCCATGCACATACACATGTGTGCACACTTATATAGACATAGATCTCCACATCCATACACATACACATGTGTGCACACTTACACACAGACATAAGGTCTCCTCATCCATACACATACACATGTGTGCACACTAGTACAGACATCCATACACATACACATGTATGCACACTTATATAGACATAAGATCTCCACATCCATACACATACACATGTGTGCACACTTATATAGACATAAGGTCTCCACATCCATACACATACACATGTGTGCACACTTATATAGACATAAGGTCTCCACATCCATACACATACACATGTGTGCACACTTAAATAAACATAAGGTCTCCACATCCATACACATACACATGTGTGCACACTTACATAGACATAGATCTCCACATCCATACACATACACATGTGTGCACACTTATATAAACATAAGGTCTCCTCATTCATACACATACACATGTGTGCACACTTATATGAACTTAAGGTCTCCACATCCATACACATACACATGTGTGCACACAGACATAAGGTCTCCACATCCATACACATGTGTGCACACTTGTACAGACATAAGGTCTCCATATCCATACACATACACATGTGTGCACACTTATATAGACATAAGGTCTCCACATCCATACACATACACATGTGTGCACACTTACACACAGACATAAGGTCTCCTCATCCATACACATACACATGTGTGCACACTAGTACAGACATCCATACACATACACATGTATGCACACTTATATAGAAATAAGATCTCCACATCCATACACATACACATGTGTGCACACTTATATAGACATAAGGTCTCCACATCCATACACATACACATGTGTGCACACTTATATAGACATAAGGTCTCCACATCCATACACATACACATGTGTGCACACTTACATAGACATAGATCTCCACATCCATACACATACACATGTGTGCACACTTACATAGACATAGATCTCCACATCCATACACATACACATGTGTGCACACTTATATAAACATAAGGTCTCCTCATTCATACACATACACATGTGTGCACACTTATATGAACTTAAGGTCTCCACATCCATACACATACACATGTGTGCACACAGACATAAGGTCTCCATATCCATACACATGTGTGCACACTTGTACAGACATAAGGTCTCCATATCCATACACATACACATGTGTGCACACTTATATAGACATAAGGTCTCCACATCCATACACATACACATGTGTGCACACTTACACACAGACATAAGGTCTCCTCATCCATACACATACACATGTGTGCACACTAGTACAGACATCCATACACATACACATGTATGCACACTTATATAGAAATAAGATCTCCACATCCATACACATACACATGTGTGCACACTTATATAGACATAAGGTCTCCACATCCATACACATACACATGTGTGCACACTTATATAGACATAAGGTCTCCACATCCATACACATACACATGTGTGCACACTTACATAGACATAGATCTCCACATCCATACACATACACATGTGTGCACACTTACATAGACATAGATCTCCACATCCATACACATACACATGTGTGCACACTTATATAAACATAAGGTCTCCTCATTCATACACATACACATGTGTGCACACTTATATGAACTTAAGGTCTCCACATCCATACACATACACATGTGTGCACACAGACATAAGGTCTCCATATCCATACACATGTGTGCACACTTGTACAGACATAAGGTCTCCATATCCATACACATACACATGTGTGCACACTTATATAGACATAAGGTCTCCACATCCATACACATACACATGTGTGCACACTTACACACAGACATAAGGTCTCCTCATCCATACACATACACATGTGTGCACACTAGTACAGACATCCATACACATACACATGTATGCACACTTATATAGACATAAGGTCTCCACATGTGTGCACACTTACACACAGACATAAGGTCTCCTCATTCATACACATACACACATGTGTGCACACTTGCACACAATGCCAATCCATACATTTGCAAACACCCTTATACACATACAGGTCAAACAGAATATAGGAAGGAAATTCTGTTACATGTGACAACATGGATGAATCTAGAGGACATTCTACAGCACATGCTCGAATAGAAAGACAAATGTTACATGATATCACTTACATGTGTGCTTTTAAAACTCAGACTCCCAGAATCAGAGAGCAGAATGGGGGTTATCTGTTGTAAGAAGGCCACTTGTTGGTTCTGGCTGCTCAGCCAGCCCCAAAACAATCACATAGAAACCATATTATTTAAATCACTGGTTGGCTCATTAGCTCTAGCTTCTTATTGGCTAACTCTTACATATTAATTTAACCCATCTCCATTCATCTGTGTATCACCATATAGCAGTGGCTTACCAGATAAAGTTCCATCCATCTGTCTCTGGCAGGGCTCCATGGCTTCTCCCTGACTCCGCCTTCTTTCTCCCAGCATTCAGTTTAGTTTTCCCCGCCTAGCTAAGTTCTGCCCTATCAACAGGCCAAGCCAGTTTCTTTATTCACCAATGGCATTCACAACGTACAGAGGGGAATCCCACATCAGTTACCAGGAGTTAGAAGAGAGAGTGAGGACAGGAATTAATCAGGGAGCTGAAGGTCAAAGAACCTAAGTCTGCATTTAGACAGAAGTTAAGAACAGAGATCCAGCAGACATCTTGGTGACTACAGTTAGGAAAACTGACCTAGGTACTTAAAAATTACTAGGACTGCCTTTTAATATTATAACCACAAAATTATAAGTATGAGGTAATACATAGTTCAATTAGATATCCAGTTTAACATTTCAAAATAATGAGCTGCACATATTAACAATACAATCTCTATCAGTTTACATATGCATTCTTATTTTACACATTTCAAAAACATAGTAGTGAAACAGAGCAATGCCTGGCACACCTTTGTGACCTATTAAAATACTTTATTTTGCTTTTGCTATTTTTCATTATTTTAATGGATTTTTTAATTTTAATTTTATATGTAGCCAGATAATCAACCCCTTATACTTTGAAATGTTTCTTCACTTATTATAAATTTTTATTTTTGAGCATACTTCTTGAGGAAATTATGAATTTTCTATAATAGATGAGCAATGTTTTGAATATCTGCGTAATCTAGAATCCTATTTGCTAAGTACATAATCTCAGGGACACTTTTGTTATATAAGTCATAAAAAATTCTCAATTTCTAAACTATTTTGCTGTAACTAGAATCTCTAAGGGTTACAAAGAGCCAAGTTAAATATAGCTAAGGTCAGACTTAAAGGGTGAGAAGGGTCTACTCAAGGGCCATTTATGAATCTATCACTCAGAGATTTTTTTTCCCGAAATAATTTTTAGCCCACATTACATAACTCCTAAAAATATACAAAAAAAGAATTTCCCCGTTATAGGAGATGGCATTCCCAGAGAGCTAAGTGCATATTTATATCATTATAGGCTGATTTTGCATGTTCTCTATACACAGACACATGTGATCACTTGGCTGAGTCCATTGGGCATGAAGTCGTGTGCAGCCTTTATTCTTCACCCCTAATCCCTTTCCATGTTTGACTCAGTGGTCCCTTCACGCAAGCAAGCTGTCAGTCGCTACTATCAACACCCTGCTCTTAATCGCTGTAAGTCTCCTGCTCCCATGCTTGTCCTGGAGTTTCAAAGTGGCTGGTTACATCTACACCCTAAGGTAGTACCGCTGGGTTTATTTCCTTCTTTAAAAACAATGATCTGTTTCTTTTTATTCCGGGTACATTGGTGTGCCTGTGTGAGGGTGTTAGATCTCTTGGAACTAGAGTTATAGACAATTGTGAGCTGCCACGTAGGTGCTGGCAATAGAACCCAGGTCTTCTGAAAGAGCAGCCAAGTGATCTAACCACTGAGCCAACTCCCCAGCCCCTATTTCCTTGCATTTTAGTTTTTGTTTCTGAAAAGCCTTTTTCCTGCCATCAATTTTGCCACTATATCACATGCCATTTCTGAGGTTTTTTCTAAGCTTGACCCTTCTATTCTTTTATTATTTTTTTTTTCTTGAGGCTCTGTTTTGAAGCAGTTCCTGTCTGTGTTATTTCACCTGAAACAGGTTACCATTTATTAAAGCAAGGCTCGTTCAGCTTGGTCTCAGAGGATCAAGGTCACACAGCTGAGGCTGCTGACGTGGGCTTAGTCCATGACTGCATCACCTTGTGACAAAGTCACACACGTGCAAAGAGCTAACACGTCAAACAGGAAGTGAGAAGACTAGTGTGACCCTAGCTCCTGAGGTCACATCCCCTCCCAAACATTCCAGCTCCCAGCAAAGCCTTGAGGAACACTAATTTACTAATGTGCAGGACTGTTGGGCTGTCTGTTAACACACCCTTATGAGACAATATAGGTTTTTTTTCTCAGAAATGTGACTCTGATCCTTCGTTGCTTTTCTTGTCGTAACTGCACGAAATTTGACCTGGATTTTTTTTATAACTGCATTTTATATGAAATGCCCTCCCCTGAAGCTATAGAAAAGTGAATGTGTCAAGTGTCTTCTAATTCCCGTAGGTGCCTCTCCTGTGTCTCTATGGTGGACAGAAACATGGCAGCTTGCTTGCTCACGCTCCCTAGGTGTGTCCCCTTTCTCACCTGTCCAGGACCTCTCCTCCCTTCTCTCAGTTCTTATGCCCTGACTGACTCATTTTACTTTTGTGCCAAGTAATATGTCCTCAAAATGAGTCTCTCCCAGGCAGTATCTTTCCAAGCCAGATTTAAAAGTGACAATGGAGGCTACATTGTTCCAGATCCCTCAGCACACGCCTTGAGCCCTGTTCACTCACCTGTACTACGTTAGTCAAAATCCCTGTGAATACCAGGTACAGTTCTCAGACTATCTGCTCACGTCAGATGAACTCCGTTGGACTTTGGCTCTCTTTGATTTGACCTCCAGGAGCTCTCCTAACTTCCTCCCATGTAGATACTGACACTGAAGGCTTGGGGTTGGATGTTTTGTTCTTGTGTGCTATTTCTTGTAGTCATAAAAATATTTTACCTCCACGTTTTTCATAAATATTATCCATGGGGACTGTGGATATAACTCTATTAGTAAAATCCTGGGCTTGCAAGTACAAAACCCTGAATTGAAGCCCATGTGAGAGAGGAGAAAAAGCCAAGCACGGTAGTGCACTTGCTTATAACCCCAGTGCTATAGAGGCAGAGGCATGAGGACCCTGGATCCCTGGAGATTGCTGACCAGCTTAGCAGGCTCAAATGAGATCCATGCCAACAGGAGACAGAATTCCAAAAGCAAAGTGGACAGGGCCTAGGAGGAACATCCAAAGTCCTTTTGTTTCCACGAGCATGTGCATACACACATGCGTGTGTGTGTGTATGTGTGTGTGTGTGTGTGTGTGTGTGCACGCACATGTACACACATACAGGCTCACACATAAATGCTATCAATAGACTCTTAGTTTTACTGTTTCTATGATTTTTTTTATCTGCAGATTTAGACAAATTCACAATAATGTCTTTCGTGCCTTAGTTCCAGGACCACTTAAACAATTTTAAGGGGCTTTTTGTCATTTGTAACCAACAAAGCCTTAACTAGTATATTATTAGATCATTTATCTCATTAAAAGAAAACCTTATAAGTGGGGAATAATGGCACATACCTGCAACTCAGCACTCAAGAGGCTGAGACAGGAGGATCATGAATTGGAGAAGTCCTTGGGCTATATAGCCAGGCCGTATCTCACAAAATAAAAAAAAAAAATCCTTCCATTCAGAACCATCAATTCATTAAACTCAAATTAAATAATTGAATTATCATTTTCATTGCTTACAGTTTACAGTGTTCCAGATGTTTAAATGATGTCTAAAGGACTGAGGGGCGGGGGACTCAGCTGATAAGTGCTTGTCCTTCGAGCATGAGGACGTACGTTCCACGTCCCAGCACACACACGTTGATGGTGCACACCTGCAATCGCAGTGCCCAGGAGGCACAGACAGAAGATCCCTGGAGCTTGCTAGCCAGCAGTCTAGCTGAGTAAGTGGACTCCAGCATCACGGAAAGACTGAAATACAAAGCGTGCAGTTGGGGAAGGATGCCTGTCTCAGCGAGTGGTTCTATAAAACACCATGACCTAAGCAACTTGGGGGGAAAAGGGCTTAGTTCATCTTGTACTTCCACGTCCAAGTCCATCACTGAGGAAAGTCAGGGCAGGAACAGAGAGGCAGGAACTAAAGCGGAGGCCATAGAACAGAGCTGCATTGTGCCTTGCTTCTCACGGTTTGTCTACCCTCTTTCTTACAGAACTCAGGACCGCCTGCCCAGTGATGGTAAAACCCACAATGGGCTAGGCCCTCCTACGTCAATCATTAATTGAGAAAATGTCAAACAGACTTACCTTAGGCCAATCTTATGGAGGCCTTTTCTCAATTAAGACGCCCTCTTTTGAAATGAATCTAGCTTAGCATGTGTCAAGTTAACATCAAACAGCCAACACACACCCGGAGGCAAATTCAGCCTTCCACGTGTGCACAAACAAGCACATCTGCCGACACACACATACACGTACCAGAAGGAAAGGTGATTGGGTGAAAATGACAGACAGACTTTGAAATGAATCTTTTCACAATCTTTGGTTCTTTTGTAGGTGGTTCTATTTGAAAAGAAAAGAAAAAGCAATCCCCACCAGCAACTAAATCCATACCCGGTTTTGCTAGGCAATAAATCTGAGATCCAAGCGGTACTAAAATGTTCCCTTTCTTATGATAGTTCTCTCCCCACTCCAATCAGACAGTAAGAAACAAGCTGAAACCTTGCTCATGTGCCATCCCACGTGAGAACCACAGGTGAAACATGCGGTCAAAAATGCATCTGGACCTGCTCAGACGTGGTTCACGATCAGCTGACTTTAGAGTTCGCACAAAGCGTGGACGTACCCACCAACTGACAATATCAAGGAGGAGATTGCAGCCTGGTGGTCCTGCTTGGCTGAACTATCGTTTGACTTGGAGGAAATTTGGTTCTTATAAAGTTGAACACTGCTGCCTGACGGTCTGTTCTCTATAATCCACACTCTAAAGGAAAGCAGCTCACACAGCCCACGAGTGTAAGCGTCCATCATCTTAAAACTCAGAAATCTCTGGTTTTCACGCTCACGGTGACTCAGCTGCAAGGATCATGAGATCGTTCATTCAACAACGGATGTAAAAGAGGGGACTTCCAACATCTTAGCGGAAAGCAGCTGCGTGGGACTGTAGGAAGGACACGGCTTGGTGTCTGTCACCACAGAATTTGCCCAAGACCTCTCGGGCTGTGCACATCCTGTCACGTTGACTGCTGAGCCTTCATATCTGTGTCTGCCACAGTGAGAAACCGCACAGCTGTAGGTGAGCCTTGCCCTTCCCGCACCCCCATTTTCACCATCTCCACCCTCCTCCATCAACTATACTGTAATAAGTCGCTTCCCGCTGGGCCCCTGACTCCAGAAGCCTTGTGAGAAGCCGCGTTCGCAGCCCTCCCTTCTCATTATATATTCAGCGCCCCATCTACAAGCCGATTTGTATTTTCAGGCCCACTCATCAAATTAAAAGTGAAGGAGTTGGAGTGTGGATGAAGGAATGGAACGGTAAGGAACGCATCTGACTGTCTCTTTCAAACGTTTGGGTGTACGAAATGAAAACTATGAATTCCAGCTGAAAATTACAGAAGAGAATGGGTGTTAATAGCAAGAAAACGGTGCATTTTAACACTCCGCTTGTTTTTCCCATCGTAACACATTGCATTTGTCAAAGGCCTGGAAGGAAATGTTTTAAAAGGGTCTCTTGTATTATTAAATGAAAACTAATTTCTTCCCATGAATTTAGAACTGTGACTAACGCACAAAAGACTCGGATAAATACCAGGTTTATGACATATTATTATCATCCGCAAGCTTACCTGTATTTCTTTCCTCCCATCCCTTTGATCGCAGAAGAAACCACCTGATCAATACCACATTCTGCTTATGCTCACCCACTCAGACCCCGGCCCTCTCCCGTCTTCTCAGTGGCTGACTTCTCTCAGTGTGGATAATTAGTTCTCTCCCACACTATGCTCTTTATTTTCTTCCTCTGACACGGTACTCCACAGTTTCTGTTCAAGGACAAGCTAGCTATAGTCTCTCACTGCCTATTCACTCCACAGCCCACCAAAATTAGTGACTGGGCAAAGAAAGGGAAGCCAGCAGTGCCTGGGATGTGATTCCGAAGTTGGATCACTCCCCGGCCAGATGGCAGTGAGGCCTCCATCTCTGGTGTTCGGTTTGCACTGAGGGCCTCTGGCAGGGCTGCGGGACGGCAATTACTAAGAATTTCACCTGCAGGGACTTGGAATGGACGGCAGTTTGAGGGGAGGCGGGGGCTTCTATGAGACCCCTGGCATTTGTAAATATGGAAGAAACAGTAATTATAAGGACTGGGGGATTTGTTTGGTCGTCGCTAAGGGTTATTGATGCACAGAAGAGAGAAAATGATAGGCTCAGTTTAGCCAATTAGCCACTTAAGGCAAAGGGTGAGCAGCAAGGCTCCCGCGGCAATGTTTGCAGATATTTCTCTCTCACAGCCACAGGACAGACAAGCTCCAAGAGCAGAGAACTTCAGAAAAGCTGAGCTTACAGACCCGCCACGTCTCCTGCGTTGACAGGCAATGATTAGGGCCCTGAGGTAGAGCTATCCAGGTAAGGTCTTCAAGAACATTAAACTCTGACTCCTCAGAACCCTCTGGGTCTTCATGCTGGACAGTCCACATCTGAGGGGATGCTGGATAACCCACATCTGAGGAGATGCTGGACAGTCCAATCTGAGGAAATGCTGGACAGCCCACATCTGAGGGGATGCTGGATAACCCACATCTGAGGAGATGCTGGACCCACTGCATTGCCTAAGAAGCGAGCAGAGGCTTCAACTGTGGCAAGTGTACCTCAAGACAAAGTTCTCCTTGACATCTTCCCTGCTTATTCCTTCTGACCAATGACTCAGCATGGCCTTGGTAAAGAAAAAAGGGCATTATCTACTGAAAGGTCTGGCAGGACTTGGCTAATACATTCCAGAAGAATCCAGCCTGGACAAGCTTATGGATGACCCTAATCCAAGTGTAGGCATAATAAGTAGCTACACTGGGAAAATAATTGAATCTGGAAATCAAATGTCTCCAATCTACTCCTGATTCCCACTATATGTATATATTTTGGCTCTGTGAAGAGGAACAATCTGTCGATTGTAAATGTTTATTGAAAGAATTAAAAACCAAAAAAGGTAATATGCATAATGAATTTTATAATCACACACCATTTCTAAATAAATACTACCATAATGGTGACACTTGTATTCATAATGAATATTGTTATATTTAATTATATTACAGATAATACATACTAATTAATACAAACTTAGAAGAACAGGTGTGTCAGGCTTTTCTGGTTGCAGCCTGACAGAAAATCACTCGGGCTACCCTCCAGGAAGATGGATTTCCTGCAAGGAAGTAAGTGGAAGCAGAAGAAACAGGATGCACACAGAAACCATGTTCAACTGAACCTCCTAGAGGAAGAAATGCAGCTTGGATATTGAACCCCCAACACGGTCACAGGCTTAGATCATCCCGTTGCCTCCTGAGCAGCAAGAGGCAGGATAGACGGCCCGATGACTCAGTCCTCGCTGTCTCCTCTCCTGTGACTCTCACTCGTGAATGGTTTCCTCTACGTTTATAGTATCTGCTTATTCATAATTCTGTCTCCTACTTCTGCTCTCTCTCTCTGATTTCACGTCTGCTCCCACAGCCAAATGTCAATGTTCCCTGTAGATCTTACAAACAAACACTGTGGTAGAATTGTATCAGTCAGAAATCTCTATTTGAACAGACACTTTTAAACTAGGCACTTTAAGAATACTTGGCGGGTTCTTATGACAGGTGACTCCTTCCTCGTGATGTGCTTGGGGAGGGAGGCCGTTCCTTGCCTGGTGATTAGTGACTGATGAGCACAGCCACACGGATGCACAAGTGTGTAAGAAATGCCAGCCCTGGCTAAGGAGCCCATACCCGACAACAGCCTCACACTGGGAACGAAGAAAATGATGTTTTAGTGAAAATTTAATTAGTCATCTCTGCACAGTTGCTTTTCTTGTTTTATTGAAAATAGTATTTTTTTCCATACAATATATTTTCATTTCCCCTATCGCTACCTTTCTGGTTCCCCATCAGATCCACACCCCTTCTGTCTCTTGTTAGAAAACAAACAGGCATCTAAGGTATAAAAATAAAATAAAATAAAATAAATAAATCAAAAAAATAAAATAAATTAAATAAATTAAATTAAAAAAATAAAATAAACAGGCATCTAAGGTATAAAAATAAAATAAAATAAATAAATCAAAAAATAAAATTAAATAAAAAATAAAATAAACAGGCATCTAAGGTATAAAAATAAAATAAAATAAATAAATCAAAAAATAAAATTAAATAAAAAAATAAAATAAACAGGCATCTAAGGTATAAAAATAAAATAAATAAATCAAAAAATAAAATAAATTAATTAAAAAATAAATTAAATAAAAATAAAATAAAATAAATCAAAAATCAGAATATGGCAAAATAACCAAACAAGAAAAAAAGCCAAAGAAAAAAAAGAAACTCATACACATTCCACACACAGGAATCCCATAAAATCCAAAAATCAAAAGCTATAATGTATATGAAAAGGACCCATGAGGTTAAAAGGAAAATTCCCTGATGCACCATTATGAGACACAGAGCCTCCAAAGATGCCACAGAGTTTGTTTCGTGTTGACCTGGCCATGTAGCCTACCCTTAAGAATAGTTTTTCCCCCAGTGATTATCCATTGGAGAACACAAATTCATTTGCAAGTAGTTCTTCAATGGGGATAGCATTTGGGTTAGGCATGTGGGAGTAGCCACTTTTTTCTTTTTCTTTCTTTCTTTTTTTTTTTTTTTAGTTTTTCAACATACATTGTTTGGCTGTAGAATTCTAAAATCATATTTTCCAAAATTTATCCCAAATCACAGAATGATTATAGCAAAGGAATACATTAATAATTCAGTTTTCTTCTGTGTTATACAGTGAATTACTTGCTATTATTTGCTCATTTGGTAAATATTACCTCATCAGCTTCTTCACCTTCCTCATCACAATCCTCTTCCTCCTCCTCATCATCATTCTCAACAGCCTCCACAGTAAAGAACAGCACTGATCTTGGGATAATCTGCTCCTATAAAAAGTGACCAGTTTCAAAGTCTGAAGCCAGTATAGCTTCAGAATCATCATCCAGATCTCCAATCTCAGGAACTTCAGGAGGGGCGAAAAAAGAAAGAATCATTGTCATTTCAGCTCTAGAACCCCATCTGGTGCAGACTTGTGCAGGCCGTGTTCATCCTGCCGCAGTCTCTGGGAGTCCATGTCTGTGCCAGCTCTGTGATATTCAGGAGGACTCCGTCCCCTGGTGTCCTCCAGCTCCTCTGACTCTTACACTCTTTCTGCCTCCTTTTTCGCAGAGTTTACTGAGCCCTGAAGAAAAGGATTTGACGGACACATCACTTTAGAGCTGAGTGTTCCAAAGTCTCTCACTCTTTGCATATTGCTTGGCTGTGTGTCTCTGAGTATGTTCCAGTTTGCTGCAGGAGGAAGCTTCTCTAGTGATGGCTGAGAAAGACACAGATTTGAGGATAGCAGAATGTCATCAAGTGCTGTCTTTTCATTTGCTTGTTTTTTTAAAAAAAAAATTAATTACTTTTATTTATTCGTGTGTGTGTGTGTGTGTGTGTGTGTGTGTGTGTGCGTGTGTGTAAAACTAAGGCTGGTCTTGAAGTCATTGTAAAGTTGGGGCTTTCTGCTTCTACCTCCCAAGTGCTAGGATCACAGGTATACTAGATCATAGTGGAAAATAAACTTTATGATATTATGTAAGTACCATGAGAATATACAATGCTATATATTTCCAACAGTTTCTATATACACATGTAGGTATTTAAATAAAGTCCAGAAGGACCTCTGAGAGCAGAGGTGGCCTAAAGAACTTTTACTCTCTGTTCAGTTCCACACTTTTAAAAGGAGGCATGAATGTATCCTTTCCTGAGTATTTTAGAGAAATGGGTGACAGAGAGTTATTTGGGCATTCCTGAGGATTGGTATACATAACCTGCCAAGATATATGTCCACTCACAGTCTGTGACAAAAGTACTCACTTTTTGAGGCCAGCCTGGTCTATGTAGAGAGAGATTCAGTATAGTCACACTATATAAGAGACCATGTCGCAGAACAAACACACAAAAGAAAAGCGTTCACTCGACATTCTGAAGATGTTCAGTGAGCACTTGCTATGCACCAGGCTTGTTCAGTCTAAGCAGGAGAGGAGGCACTGAAGAGAATAATTGCTCTGCTGTCTGGAGAGGCGTCCCTTCCACTCCTTCACCGTTTCTGCATCTGTCTTCACAACGGTGTTAGAAAGAAAACCTATAGTTTACTAAGACAAAAACTGATGTTATGAAGTCCACATTTGAGCTTCACAGACATCTGACTCATGTCTAAAATGATTGTCCTGTGTAGTTCTAAACGCAGAACTAGACAATATCCGATGCAGAGGTTAATCTTACGCCAGGGTTTTCCAAACCATTCAGCTTTCACGTTAACTCAATGAAATCTCTTCTTCCCATGACTGAACTCTGCCACTAATGGTTCCAAAGTCAAAAACCAGAGGCTACAGGAATTTCTACCCTGAGTGCAGCCTCTTGCTCTACCTCCGACCCTCCCAGACGCTTACACAATACTTGAGCCAGTGGCTTGACAGACAAACTAATATTTGTACTAATATTTGTAACTTCAGAACTGAAAAAGACATCCCTAGTAGGAGCCCACCAAGGCAGGCTGCTGTGCACGAGTCTACTCACCAATAAAGGACAAACTTTCCCTCTCCACTCAGCTTTCATCCCCACAATGGCAGCCTTTGTCCTTTGTGGATCACATTAAGCACAGGGAGGGAGCATCAAGCACAACAGGGGAGCACCAAGCACAGACATGGAGAACCTTAGCTGCAGGTTTCACCTTTCACAACTTCCGAATCAGTCTCTCACAATCAGAATGAGGATTCATGGTGCCAATGATATTTTCTGGACCTGTAAAAAACCCAGAACACAGAGCCAAGATTAGCTAGTTGTTCTTTCCCTTTTTTACGGTTTGTCCAGCCATCCCCCAATTTATAACTATCCTACCCGTCTCCTTTACTCCCTGGCCCATGTCCAGCCCCAAGTTTACATACCAATAATAACCAAAAGCTACACACATACCAAGCTGTACAGAAACTGCAGTTGCTTCTGCTGGGAAAGAGCCTGTGCAGAGACTCTGTGATGAGCATCAGCTCGCTGCTCTCTCACACACCTGTCTTCAGACTTTGTGTTTTCAGAAAAGTGCAGAACAGGTATCTCCAAACACACTCTCTCCCTCTCAGCTGAGAGGAATGTGAGAGCCAAACAGCAAGGAACAGCTTTAGCACATCCAGGCTGCTGCAGAGTGCAGAAATGAACTCAGGCTGCTATGGGATGCGAAAATGGTTATGGGTCTTCAAAGAGAGCTTTTTCAAGCCACCTGCAGTTCTCATGTGGATGAGAACTCCTTCCTTCCCGACTTCTAGAAAACTACGATCAAGGATCACAGATGCAGCCAGGCAGTGGTGGCGCAAACCTTTAATCCCAGTACTCAGGATGCAGAGACAGGCAGATCTCTGTGTGTGCAAGGCAAATCTGATCTACAGTGCCAGCTCCAGGGCTGGCTTCAAAGCTACAGAGAAACACTGTCTTGAAAAACAAAACAAACGAACAAACAAAAACAAAAAGATCACAGGCGCTGATACTTAAGAGAGTTCATTCATGGAACGGGTAGGGATGCCATGTCAGCCTTTCCTTCTGCAAGAATTTGACAGTTTGTAGGCACTTGGCGCTGACTTCATCGAAGGGTCCAGGGCAGCCTCAGAGAGTTCTACTTCTTAAGGAGCACAAGCGCTCCACTCGGGTCCATGGTTCTAATGGTGATCCTGGTAATTAAACCATGGCAAAGACTTGCGGTTTTTCTGCCTCTTCTTTGGTTTGCTCACCTGCGCCTCAACTGCCAAATCGGAATCAGCTTCAGTTTGTGCTGGCCTCCTCCTCACGTGCTGTTTTCTGACTGTCAAACTCAGCAATGAGGTCCAGGTGATCCGGTTCTCTCCTAGCTCCCATCCTCTTCTGAGAAATCATTTTCAAAAACACCCTTACTTTTGCCTTGACAGCCCATCACCTGAGAACTTTTCCCACCATGTATTGCTCTTTCTCTCCCTCTAGCATAGCTTGTTTCCTGCTGGGTTGGTTTTCCATCACACCGTCCCCCACTTCTTCAGTAAAGGGTGATACTCTTAGAAGCTCAGCCACAGGAAGCTCAGAAAGTTGAGAGGGAGGATTAGGAGAATCCTGGAGCTTAGAAGATCCAGACCAGTCTGGTATCAAAACCACCTCCTAAGAGAGGAAGGAAGGAAGGAAGGAAGGAAGGAAGGAAGGAAGGAAGGGAGGGAGTGTAGTACTGGGGGCGCGGTGCTGCGTCCCCATCACCCCAGCCGCCTGCCCGGCTAGCTTATGCCCCGAAATAATTACACGGACACTGTATTCTTTTCAACACTGCTTGGCCCATTCTCTTCTAGGCTAATTCTCACGTATTAATTTAGCCCATTTCTAATCATCTGTGTTGCGCCCCTAGGTGCGCTTACCGGGAATTCCAGCCTAGTCCATCCTGGGTCGGTGCTTCATCCTGGGAGCGGGGCATGGCGTCTCTCTCTGAGGCGTCTGCTCCCGAGAGAGCTGTGGAGTCTCTGCCCTCACTTCCTCTTCCTCCCAGCATTTTGTTCTGTTTACTCCACCCACAGGGCCAAGCAGTTTCTTTATTGGCCAATGACCTTCCTCCATCATTTCCCCTTTTTCGGTTTAAACAAAAAAAAGGCTTTAACTTTAACATAGCAAAATTACATATAACAAAACAGTTATCAAGTAAAAGTTACAATAATCTTTATCATAACTAAGGAAAACTATAACTATAACTAACTATTCTTAACTCCATCAAAGACTCCAGAAAGATATAATATTACCTAAGTAAACAAGAACTAAGAAACTTCAAACTCTAGAAATGACAGAGACATCTCGCTGCCTGGACAGTCACCCAAAGTTCCTCTGTACTGTTGGGGCATCCATCTTCAGCCTTCAGGCCCATGGTATCCAGCAGACATTTCCATAAAGCAGGAAAATTTAAAGTCAGTTCAGTCACTATCTGTTTTGTCCTGCAGAATGTCTCGCAGACTCTTTCAAAATGAATCAGGAACCCCGAAAGATCATCTCACCTTAGGCAAGTTCAGTAGTCCTCTCTCTGCAGGTTCTCTGTGTCCAGTTTATGCAATAGTCCAGGCAAGAGCAGTTTCTTGCCCAAATGGCTATCAAACTCCATAAGGTGCCTCTTCGATGCCCATCTTCCTCTTGAAGTACATTGGTGCTGCCAGGAGCAGAGTGTCTCATTGTCATGAAAAGTCCTCAGTTATTAAAACATTAAATGTCCTATTCTGTAATCTTTGAAAGACATGAAGAATGTCTATCTAAAATATATCTCTATATATCTAGAAAATCTAACTAACATGACTACAAGCTTTACTATTATCAATGATTATCCATTAACAACCTATATTTCTTAATTATACAGTACATATTTAAATGAACTACACAATCACAATACCTTAATCAAAATCAGAAACACTTATACATATAACAAAATTGACCTTAAATCTCTATCAATAAAGCAAAATCTATACTAATGCAAATTATTCATACCTATATCATATCCCCCTTTAAATGTAAAAGAACATTTATAAACATATTTTGGGAATATGGGCGCAGTTATTTCTCTCCAAACTGCTTCCTGCTGAATGGGGGCGTCGTTAATTAGGTCTTTCATGGTATAACCTGTGTGCTAGTTCCATCTCAGTTGGCAGTTGAGCGAAGCATTTTTTGAAGGCGTTCACACCAACCCTTCAGGAGGGCGTGGTCCATCATACCAAATCGGAATAGAAGAAATGAACAGTGTCTCATCCTCTGTGAAAACAAAATAAGAAACTCCTTTCCAAAGTATCATATCCTTAGATCCAAATTGAAAATATCTATGTTGGATTAGTTCAGCAGTATTTATAAATAAATATCTTTTAGCAGCTGTTGCTCCTTCCTCAGCATTCAAATAATTCAAAGAGAGCATAATAGCATACAGTATCAAGATTCTCTGTGTATTTTCCATCTTTGTTCGTTTTATTTTAACCTCTATTTTATTTTTACTTTTAACTCTTTGCTTTTTGAGACAGGTTCTCTGTATCTTTGACCTGAAGTAACTCTGTAGACCAGGCTGTCTTTGAACTCTCAGAGATCCGCCTGTCTCTGCCTCCCAGGCATTCAGGATTAAAGGTGTTTGCTACTACACCTTGAACTCACAGAGATCTGTTAGTCTCTGCCTTCTAGGCACTGGGATTAAAGGCGTGTGCTATCACACACAACTCTCTTTCTTTTTTGTTTTTTACTTTAAGAACATCAACTTTTAGTCTGCATATATTTTTAACACACTTTAAACCATTCAGAAATTTTCTTTGTCTTTGAATCTCTCTTTACTGTATATCTCTCTTTTTCTGACCACACGAGCCTTTAAATTACTGAGCAATATGGGTAGGATTAAAGGCTTGGCTTTGCCAGCTAGATCCAGTCCATTCCTTAGCTTTCCAGCCTCATGGCGGATATACAGGCTGTAGCCATGTTTACTGCAACAACTGTATGGCATTTCAAGGTCCCTGCCAGCAAGTGAGCTACAACAGACAACACTCACGTCCTCTCTTGGTAGCCGGCCCTCCTGCCTTAAACAGTCAGAGTTTGCCCTGGCAGGATGGCCCAGAAAGCCAGCATTTTTAAACGGCGCAGCTTTTTTCCTGCTACGGCTGAAAACCGAAAAGCATGCGTTCAGCTTTTCGTCAACACCATTTAAGTGTTTCGTGGCAGGACCTCTTAATGAGCTGCAGGCTTTGCAGCTAAAGCTGAGTCAGGAAGCCTCTCTTAGATGAGGCGCTTGCTTGCCTCTAGCAAGCAGAGTAGAACCGAGAAATTGCTGCTACCAAGAAACCAGGCACAATGCTTTCACTTTGTTCTAGAATTACTTCCCAAGCTGTCTCAGGCTTTATGTGGAAGCAGTTGTCCACGTGGGCGCCATATGTAGTACTAGGGGCGCGGTGCTGCGTCCCCATCACCCCAGCCGCCTGCCCGGCTAGCTTATGCCCCGAAATAATTACACGGACACTGTATTCTTTTCAACACTGCTTGGCCCATTCTCTTCTAGGCTAATTCTCACGTATTAATTTAGCCCATTTCTAATCATCTGTGTTGCGCCCCTAGGTGCGCTTACCGGGAATTCCAGCCTAGTCCATCCTGGGTCGGAGCTTCATCCTGGGAGCGGGGCATGGCGTCTCTCTCTGAGGCGTCTGCTCCCGAGAGAGCTGTGGAGTCTCTGCCCTCACTTCCTCTTCCTCCCAGCATTTTGTTCTGTTTACTCCACCCACAGGGCCAAGCAGTTTCTTTATTGGCCAATGACCTTCCTCCATCAAGGGAGGGAGGCAGAGAGGGAGGGAGGCAGAGAGGGAGGGAGGGAGGCAGAGAAAGAAGGAAGGAAAAGGGAACGGAAGGGATGGGAAGGGAAGGGAAGGGAAGGGAAAGGAAAGGAAAGGAAAGCTAATTCTTACAGTAGATCTCTTGTGAAGCCATAAGCACTCTCCCTTGGTGTAAGATTCAGCAGAGTATGGATTATTGGGTATAATTCTTTCCCATGTACTGGTATATTGGGTCATCCACCCACACACACTCTGTGGGACTTCTATTGAAAAGTTCAATTGTAGAGTCAATAAGCTTGGTTCCTACAGTCTAATCTCCACTTCGTTCCCCGAGATACGTTAGAAACCACCTCCCTACAACTACCTTCCCATTTGGCAGGACATGCAGTCAGGAAAAAAGTCTTTCATATAGCCTGCATTTGGGACTTTCAAAGATAAAAGGGACTTCCAAGCTCAGAGACAAGCCTTTGTGTTGCTTGTGTATAAACTGGAAGCTTTACAGAACAGGAGAACAGCAGGGGAAGAATAAAGAAACTGATGCGGAAAGGTACATAGTGGACAGTTCATTTTTGCCCTCAGATCTAGGTCCCATGCTTGCTCTAAGACTTCTGAACCCTGAAGGGGACACGGAAGCTGGCACTCAGAGATCCCCAAAAATAGATGGCCACAGGGCTAAACCATACCATGGCCATGACCTCAAGGCCTTCGTGCATCAAGTTCTCCTTAGCGAGCTTGTTAAAGCAAGCTATATAAGAAGATAAAGCCACATTCTGACAATATTGTCCCTATATTTGATATTTATGTGGTTTTCTTTTTATTTTTTTCCTTTTTTTTTTTTTTTTTTTTTTGGATTTTTCAAGACAGGGTTTCTCCATAGCGTTTTGGTTCCTGTCCTGGAACTAGCTCTTGTAGAACAGGCTGGCCTCGAATTCACAGAGATCCACCTGCCTCTGCCTCCCAAGTGCTGGGATTAAAGGCGTGTGCCACCACCGCCCGGCTTGTGGTTTTCTTTTTAAATTAGCTCACTTGTTTTTTGGAACTTTTGAGTGGGCTCTTGATTTTTGTAATAAAATCTAGAAGAAGTTGTTAAAGTTTGCATGTCCTACAAAAACTGTCCTCATGATCATTGTATATGCAAGTTATTATGCATAGAAATTATGCTAAGGAGAATCAGAGCATCAAGGTTCCCTTTTAGGGGTCAGGAAGAGAAAAGAGGCTCGGTGTTATTCAGATGCAAAAGCCAAGCAGCTTTTGTGTGAGAATCTGTTTTATTACCTTTTCACATTCTCTTCTCTAACCTATTAAATTGAGCCCTGAAGGGACTTCGATTTTACGATATTTCCTTAGTTACAATGTTAACTTGAAAGTCAAAACTATATTTTGTTTTTTTAAGTATTCTATAATTCTGATTTCTCAGGATTTTTAGCTGTATTTCTCTGCAGTCTGAGGATGTGGATTTTTTTCTCATTTTCTATGATAGTAAGAATTTGGCCATCTTCTATCTGTTCAGACCTACATATAACCTGCTGGATGGCAACTTTGCACACAGTGAAGAAATAAGAACACTTCTCCCTAGAGTCAATGATAGGTGGCTTCTCTGCCTCAAGGACACGGTCTATGTCTTTTTCAACTCAATCAGCTCAGCACCACACCTGAGCCATGAACAGACAGATGCTTCATAAATGCTTTTGAATCGACTGAGACAGCCAGAAAATGCGATGTCCTCCCCGACCCCTCGCTTCACCTGCTGCCTTTTAAAGTCAGCTAAGCATCAGTGGGAACCTGTCGGAAGAGGGAATGATTAAGGCAGATCTTAGACATTGAACCTAGCACTTGAAATCATAATGCAATTTCCCGAGAAAATTCTCACTAAAATCCATGTGCATTCAAATCATCCTAGCAGGAAATATTACAGATGATAAATCAAGGCTGATCGCATTTCTGCCAATGCTTCAGCCATCTCAATGCGATAGCCAGAAATCAAAAAAGGGCGGAAAACTAATAGCTGTGCATTTTAAGGCTTAATGAAACATTTATAGATTATTTGGGCTTGTAAAAAAAGTTATTACCCTTTGATTGGCAAATGTGACCTCCAGGGGACAATAGCATTCCATTACAACTCAAATTCTATAAAGTTATTAGTTTTCTCCTCCAGGAAGCCGTCCTCTATTGACAAGAGCTCAGGTGGATCATCTAATAGCTGAAATGGTTCCATAAATAAGCATCAACTTGAAAGCTCCAGTAGAGTTTGTCACCCAAATCAGAATTTTCAAACTTGTTTCTACAGGATCACAAAATCATAGCTAAGCATTTTTGAGTTCTGCAGCACCTCTGAGCAGGTTGTGTGGTTATGAGTTGCAGAAGAAACTGAATGCAAAAGAAAAGGACTTTCCTCCTTTGTGGTCTAGAAAGCTAATAAAACACAATTCTGAGCTAAGTGCCTGACGAATAACAGTACTTTTCTAAAACAAACCATCATAAACATACTTAATATAGTTTCCATATTATGAAACTTTTGAAACATACACCTAAATTTTATATATATATATATACATACATAATTTGTATTTATATTTGCAACATATGTTTATACACATTACTTATAGAGGGGAAAGAGGAGAGACTAGATAGTCTTATGCTGGTCTAGTTGGGATGAAAGTCTACATAAAGTAAATTGCTCCATCTGCTGGCTGTGTTTGGGAACACTCTGAGTTGAAGCTCAAGGGAAGTAGGTAAGAATTGAGAACTGCTCAAAATTGAGAAAAGGAAAGGAGGAGGAAGGGAAGGAAAAAGAAGAGGAGGAGAGGCATCTAACATACACTAGAGAAATGCCATTGCACCCCCATTTGAAACCTCAAGGTCCACCACAAAGCACCGGGAGTCCCAATCTCCCCAAGTATCTGGCATCTGGAGAATAAGCAGCAAGAACATCTGTGTGCTGGTTCCAGGACAGTGACAGAGGCTGAGCCCAGACACTGAAAAATCTAAAGGGGGTTTCCAGACACAGACGGTTCAGCCTCACAGCATCGTGGGCTCCGTTTTAAATATAAGAATTTGACGCGGGTAAATGTATGAAGTCCTTGACCCACCTGATACTGAGGGACATGTAAAATGTTCAAATGCATTGTAATAAAAAGGGAAATGCCTTGTTCAGTCTTATTATACACGCTGATCTTCACAGTCGTTTTTCTTAAGCTTTAATCTCGCACCCTCTCACACACACGCTGCACACTAAAGCCTTCTGTGGTCTCCTGTAGTTTATCATTTGGAATGAAGAGCATCGTCCTGCAGGCCACTGAATGTCCACACCTCTGGAGCTTTGCCTCCGACCATTTGTTTCAGGGATAGCTTGGCTGAGCGGCGAGTTCTGCTCTCAAAACCCTTAAAAAAACAGTGCTATCATTTACAATCTACTAATTTTTCCAACGGTTTCAATGGCTGCTATATTTGAAACATTTTTACCTTTAGCTCCACTTAGTGCATTAAATCACATTCTGAAAAGTTCAATTACAAGTTCCTGTGAGTGATTCAAACTTGGGTTCTGTTGTTTACAATGCCGAGGAACACATCAAGTGCTGCATTCAGCATACAGAACGCATTACTCTCCGCAGAGTAATAGCTCCCCGTGAGGCTTTGGCTTGGTGTCGAGCTAGGGCTTATCTCTAAGATCTTTTTCTTTCCTAGAATATTTTTCATGTTGTGAACTGGATCATTTTTCCATTCTAATGTGAAGCATAAAAGTAACTTGTTTCTTACTGCAAAAAAAGAAAATCAACTTATCTTTTGAAGGAGCCCAAGTTTTAAATTGAATGTAAACTATTACAGGCAGCTCTCCAAAAGGAAGTGACAATAAGCTGTGGCCAGGACTTTACTCTAATCTACACTAGGCGTCCAAGTCCTGGTGAAAGGTGTCAAAAGAATTCAGAGAAAACACACAGAATGAATTGCAGAATGTTGGCAGTTTATTATAGAGCAGTAAAGGGACAAGAGAGGACAATGGCCAAAGGAACCATCACAGAGCACAACACTCCCATCAGATGACGGTGGCCAATGGCCATAGAGACAGTTGTGCAGATTCCCAATTTAGGCAGATTTTATATTATTTCAAAAAGCCTCCAGACCATTTCCTCGAAGGGTGTTTCCCTGTCCAGATGATCACCGGCCCAATTGGGTCACCTCTTACAGAGAGGACAGTCCTTTATCAGAAAGCCTCCCACTCAACAGTGACCTTGTAAGGTTCAGAGTTTCTGGAACCAGGTTCAGAAAGTTATCAGTTAATGACATTCTGAAAAGGCTCAGTATGTCCAATCTTCTCCCAAATCCAAGTCCCATTTCTCTAGACAATAACTGGAGTTTTGTAGTCCCTGTCCTTGGTTTTACAAGCTATCGATTATGAGAACGGGGTCCAAACCTGTTGTCTCTTATCCTGCTAACCATCTACCTAGCAGTAGGCCAAATGATCTCATTAATAATTATTATTAAGAGCATTAATTCTTTCCGCAGAACGAAGACCCAATACTGATATCATCTCTCCTTTTAAAACTATTGCTGCATTTATTTCAAATCTTCCTATTACCTTAACAGTGGCAAAACATGTAATTTAGCCTGAAAACGTGATTTAAAAAATGAGTGATAGCTGCCCTCAAGGAGCTTCGAGTCTGATAGGAAGGAAGGCAAAATGCTCTTGTGACCTAGGGTGCTAAGAACAGCACAGACACACCAAGCGCTGGGGACATTGGTGCAGCCTTTAGAGAACGAGAGGCATACCAGAGGAGAGCTAAAGTGAACTTATCTGTTCCTAGACAGATGGATAGACAGACAGACAAAGGACAGGTGGGCAGGTGTCTGGGGTAAAGAGAAAGAATGTGAAAACTCTGAGATGAGAATGAGCGTGTCAAGTTTCCTCTTCAGTTGCCAGGTCCCTGTGACCTCTGAGTCAAATGGGCTTCATTGAGAACTGACTTTTTAATAAGCTGAATATAAAACAAGTTCCTTATGAACTATGGAAAGTTTAACCCCATTTTAACCCCTGCCGTTGCTGAAGAGCTGGCAAAGGAATCCAGAGTCTCATACATGCTAGACGATTACTTAGACAAGCATGCTGCCTCCGAGTTACACTTTCCAACCAGTAAACATGTCTTCACTGCATTTTTAAAGTGGCTTGTATATGTGATCAGTCTCGGAGCAGGAGGTCCTTGGGAGAATAATTAATTCCATGTAAGTGTTGAGGAGTAAAGTTTAGTGTGATTAAAAACAACAACATTGGAAAGAACAGTAGAGGCAGATTCTTGCATTAGCTGGCAATAAAACGCCTTACTGTTCTTTATCCTGAAAACAATCTGTAGTCAGGTTGCATAGCAGAGCTGTGACCCTGTCAAAGACTTGACTTCCTAAAAGAAAATGGGTAACTAGGTGTCCGTCGCTTTTATTAGAAGAGACGCCATTGGGAATTTCTGCATTTATTTTTATAGGGGTGTCTCCCGATTCTAAGCGTGTGGCACCTAACACAGCTGCAATTGAGATTAAATAACAAGGAAATAAATAGAAACAAGGACTAAACACTCCTGGAAGTAAAAGCACACACTTGCGTGCCAGTGAGTGATTAGGAGACCTGATAACCTAGGGCATGCAGTCCCTGCACACACTGCATGAGATGCACTGCCCTGTGTACTTAATGTCTGCATCTCACTTCCATCATTGTTCCCTCTGAGTGTGGAAGAGGCCAGATACATGTGTATTTCAAATGCAGGTATATCTTTTTATTATGAAATCTCTGTACATGTAGAAAAATAGAGGTTATTATCAATAAGACCAAGCTTTGTTTACCTATAACCCAACTCATTACCCCTTCTTCGCATTGTTTTTGTGGCAAACCCACACATCAGATCATTTTGTTTGGAAGCTTGATATATTCTTTTCAAGGCAGGGTCTCTCTACATAGCCCTGACTGTCCTGGAACTCACTATGTAAACCAGGCTAGCCTTGAATTCACCAAGATCTACTTACTATGCCTCTTAAGGATTGGGATAAAGTTGTGTGTCACTACATCCAGCTCTCCGAGTTTAAGTTTATATATCTTGGGCCAGCAAAATGTCTCTGTGGGGTAAAAAGCACTTGGTTCCAAACCTAAAAGCCTGCATTCAGTTCCCACAACCTACATTATAGAAAAATGAGTTACTGAAAGCTGTCCTCTGACTCCCACAGGCATACTGTTGGCACATGAACGCACGCATGCACACGCACGCATGCATACACACACCTATATAAATTAAGCCTGAATAAATGTAATATTATGCGTCTTTAAAATATAATCAAATCCACACTACTATGTAATGGTATTTTTGAAGTATTAATGAGTAACCTTTTTGTGACCTTATTTCTAATTTATGTTATATGGTTACTAAATAATTTCCAGGAACATGACTCCTTTATCATGAAAGAAGACTAAGCTTTATTAGCAGAACATACAGATTTTGCTGGGAAAATATTTGTAGGTTGCTATAGAACAGCCTGACTCCATCATAAGATTAAAAGCCATCTTATTCCAAAGTCAAAATAATTTATTCCTGTTTTTGGTAAAACTTGGGCTTGGCCAGATCTTGACATATTTTCTGGGATTGGACATGTTCCAAACCCTATACCCTGACCTCCACCCTGATAATATATAATGTCCTGCCAAATAATTTTGGAACATTGAACCAAGTTCCTACATAACAAGAATTCCTCTGGAAATCCACCAACCCTTGAAAATCCCCTAGTCTTGCAGTTTTGGGGAGAAGGCTATACAAACCCCATCTTCTCCTGTGTTTGAGGCTATTTTCTCAAGGCCCACTTTAGGAAGACAACCCTGTCTGACAGAAAATAAAGCTTGTAAATTTGACCAAAGAATTTGGGTAATGGTCTTTAGTCTCGTTCAGTAGGATCAACAGTTGCCTATTGGAAGTATATATGTGTGTGAGTGTGTACATACATACATATACATATATGTGCATATGTATGTATATGTGTATTGTGCGTATATATGTATGCATACACATGGTCATTAGCTCTTCACTTACAATCTACTGGAAATGAGAAATAGCAACATATATCTTCACAGCAGGCCTTAGGATACTTTATCAGGGCTGTGTAGATTATTCACAGATTAAAAACTCAGAGTCATACCCCTAAAGTGCAGAAGGACTGAGAGGACCAGTGATGAAAGTGGCTTTATCCTATCTCTCTGTGCAGAGGGAACACTAGAGACTTTGTCCCGACCCCATCACAAAAGCATCTCTCTGAGTCAGGTGCAATGCTTACGCAGCTACCCCCTTAGGGAAGCAAAGTCAATTAAACTGAAGAGAAAGAGGCTATTCCCACCAGCTACGGATAGCATCAGACACCATTCCTATCCACTACAAATGCTGTTGTAGTTATTTTTAATTAAAGTGAAAACAGTTGTTTGGCAGAATCTAGCAGGCTTCAGCCTTCTGTACCATATAATCTCATACAGCCTACTAAAGAATTAAGACATATTAGATTAAGATAAAATTATTCTCCCGAGTGCTAAAAATCATACATATCCTATGCATAATGAATTGAGTTTTACTTGATTATTTTAACTCTGTATTATGAATATTAATTTTAAGAAATGGATCTCTCCACTCTGTAATATAATATTTGAAACAGTTTACTATGGAAAGTCTATCATCCTATGTATGCTTTATATAAAATCAACATTGCATCCACAGATTGCTTAGTAGGTCTAGAGATGAAACCATTATAATTATTGCATTGTCCTAAAGATCACAAATCTGTGCAAATGGGTGGTTTAACCATCCCTGAGAGGTGTTTCTGAGCTCTACTCTATTGAGAGCCGCCACTACAGCGATGTATTAGATGGCTCCCAGGGGGAGGGGGTCATTGACTTGGCAGGAGGGTGAGAAGAAGTAAGAGCACCAGCAGAGCCCTCTGCTGTGAGTCTCCCAAATCCATGTCTCTGCTTCACCGGGAGAAAGGTCTGGGGGAGGGGGTTGGAGAGGTGGTTCAGTGGTTAGGAGAGTTCCAGCTTTTGCACAGGACTTGGATTTAGGGACCAACACCCACATCAGGTGGCTCACAAACACCTGTAACTCCAGAGGCCAGGGAATCTGAAGGCCTCTGGGCTCTGTGGGCCCCTGCAAGGCCAGGGAATCTGAAGCCCTCTGGCCTCTGTGGGCCCCTGCAAGCACATGATGCAAATAAACATACAGCCTCATACACGCACACAGAAATAAAAATAATGTTAACATATTTTAAAGGAACTACATGGGCTTTTCTCTCTCTCTCTCTCTCTCTTTCCTTCTCTGGGATGAGGTATGCATAAAAATACCAGAAATGAAGATTTGCAAAATCAAACTATAAAGGTATTGCAATTTGGAGAAATCAATTTTAAATGAAGAATCAAAAGAACTGAACACAGACCATGTACTGACTCTTCCCCATCTCAATCAATTTTTCCCTGTTCAAGGAATTGCAGTCAGTTGTCTGTGACTCATTGGAAATCTAGCTCCTTGGCCTGACATCCTCTCTCCATCAAGGCTCCCACTGGGCCTTTCATCTGCTTTCCCGTACGCAGGGCCACACTGAGGTGAAGAGTGCTATACCTATCTGAATTTCCTCCCTGCAAAAAGCCAAGTGAGCCCATTAAGGGCACCATCTGCCTGGGCCCTCACTTACTCATCCATCAATATTTACTCAATTGAGCATCTACTATGCGCCAAGAGCTCCGTTCGGGGCTGGGAGTACAGCAGTAAACAAGATAGACACGGTCAGCTTTAATGCGGTTTGTGGTTTTACAAGGGAGGCAGCTGCAACTGTTACATCTGCTGCAAAGGAAATCTCAAACTACAGAAGAGTCAGTTACAATTATGAAGGCTACAAAGAAAAACAATACAATGGCATGTATAGGCCAGAGCTTTGGAAGCGACAGTTCTAACTCATTAGTGACCATAAAATCAATTTGGTTGAGAGAGACTATACTTTCATTTCATGGAATCCGTTACATATAAAGGGAAACACCAGAACATATAACATGTAACAGAAAAATCATGGCCGCAGGGGGTTATACATAGAAGGATACTGAAGTGGTATAAACTTTATTTTTGATGGTTTGGAAGAAAAATTTTATGGCTATTGATTAAGACACGTAACATAAAGCGCATAAATAGGCAACCTATCGATACTTACTCCAACCATAGCTACTTCCATAGCTCCTACCACAGCCATGCTTACTACACAGTTTACAAGCACATCTGAGTGGTCAGGAATTGGCCCCAGGCTAAGTCCACCCAGTGCATCACTCTTGATTAGATTAGTATATAAATATTTTAGAACTGGGGCACTGAAAGTCTGAGCCAGACAGCTGAAGACACAGGCATTTGATCTAAGTGGTCATGTAAAAGTGATGCTGTACCAGGTCCTGGTTCAAGAAGAATAAGCTTGGGACTAGCAGGGAAGAAAGCTTCCAAAGAGAAAAGGCCTGATGAGCTGAACGAGGCCGCTTTCTGCTGCTGGTAAGAAAGAACAGAAGACAAAACAGCTAAGGGCTGTGTACCAGTTGCTTCTGAATTGAAACACCCTATCCTGGAAGGATGTTCCTTAAGATTCAAAAGGTTGAAGATGAAGACTTCTCAAGACTTAGGAAATAAACAACTCGTAAGACTCAGGAAGTCCCTAATGTTTACAGGATTCACAAGACCCCTTCCTCACCAAGGTTATATAAGTAGTAAAAATGCTAAGAGCAGTAAACTTTTTGATATGCCAAGTTTCCTGAAATTTATGCAAAGAGCTCCAGAATTCTAGTTTTCATAAGTTGTTATATACACTGGTATGGGCTTTTGATGTTGCAGCATCATCCATGTTCCTGTAAGTAATTCCTCATCCATACTGCAATAAGTTACCTCAATAAACTCATTGGTTCACAAGTTAAACTTAGGCTGTATCACTACTTTGCTCTGTTTTTGATTCCCTCTCTAGGGTGAGCAACATTTGCTCATGACTCCTTATAAAAACTGTCATACAATACTAATAAGAAAGAGAGGATTATGGGTTAAGGAAATGAGTTAGTGCATAAAACATTTGTTGTACAAATATGGAGACTTGAGTTCAGATTTCCAGAATCCATGTAAAACCAGACATAGTAGGGCACATTTGGCATCTCAGCACTCATACAGTGAGATAAGAGCAAGAAAATCCCCAAGACCTTAAGGGTCAGTCAGCCTGTCACACACAGTGATGAAGACAAGAGAATCTGTCTTAAACAAATTGGAAGGTCCTCTGATATCCACAAGCATGCTATGGTACCCAAATGCCCACACTCCCATACATAAGGACAAACACACATGCGCTCACAACATACACACCATACAGACAAGAAAATATTTAATTTTTTAAAATTTAAAATTGAGAAGTTTATTTTGGGCTCACAGTCTGGTCTAATGAGGGCCACATCTGGTATAGTCTTTCTGGAATATTCTAAAGTGCTGCACAACATGGTTGCATGTGTAGTCAGTCACATGTGTGCATGCGCACATAAGAATTAAATAATCCAATAAAAAAATGGAATACAGACCTAAACAGAGAACTCTCAACAAAGGAATCTACAATAGCTGAAAGACACTTAAGGAAATGCTTAGCATCCTTAGTCATCAGAGAAACGCAAATCAAAACAACTCTGAGATTCCACCTTACACCTTCAAGAACGGCCGAGATCAAAAACACTGATGGCAACTTATGCTGGAGAGGATGTGGGGTAAAGGGAACACTCCTGCATTGCTGGTGGGAGTGCAAGCTGGTACAGCCCCTTTGGATATCAGTGTTGTGATTTCTCAGAAAATTAGAGAACAACCTTCCTCAAGACCCAGCTATACTGCTGTTGGGTATATACCCAAAGAATGTTGAAACATACCACAAGGACATGTGCTCAACTATATTCATAGCAGCATTATTTGTCATAGCCAGAATCTGGAAACAACCTAGATGTCCCTCGACCAAAGAATGGATAAGGAAAATGTGGTACATTTACACAACAGAGTACTACACAGTGGTAAAAAAAAAAAATAATAATAAAATAAAATAAAAAAATAACATCTTGAAATGTGAAAGCAAATGAATGGATCTAAAAAGCATTATACTGAGTGAGGTAACCCAGACCCAGAAAGACAAATATAAGGTGTACTCACTCATAAGTGGCTTTTAGACATAAAGCAAAGAAAAAACCAGCCTATAGTCCACAGCCCCAGGAACCCAGACAACAAAGAGAACCCTAAACAAGATATACATGAATCTGAATAGGAAGGAGAAAAAGACAAGATCTTCTGCATAAGTTGGGAATGTGGGGGTTATGGGAGAGGGTAGAAGAGGAGGGGGAGGGAGAGAGGGGAGTGGAAGTAATGTATAGCTCAATAAAAACAATTAAAAGAAGGACAAGAAAAAATGAAAGAAAGAAAGAAAGAGAGAAAGAAAGAAAGAAAGAAAGAATGAATGAATGTTGGTCTCTGTCCCTCTTCTTATAAAGCCCCAGTGTTCAGGCACAAGGTCTCTTCCTTCAGAAGTTTGTCTCCATCTTCTCACATGCCAAAGGCCTGTTTCTAAACAACTCACCCTACACAGTCTACGTGTCCTCACAATGGGAATTAACATTTAGCTTTTTCCAGAGGAGACAGATTATTCAAACGTCAACAGAAGCTCAGATTGTGACTTCACAGACAGAAACCTATTTTATGTGTTCTCCTTGGACTTTATAATGTTTTAGTGTTCCCTTGGCATGTCCTTGTCCTTTATTTGAGCTAATTTAATAAGCTAATTTTCTTATGCCTGAGACTTCCTTAGAAATTGTATAAAGTTCATCACCTCCTTCCTTCTTATTGATGCCAATTATAATCTATCAAAAATAATAATAAAGAAAAATAACATTTGCTTAAATAAATTAGAAGAAAACTCCTCCTTTAGCCCAGAAGGCTGTGTAAATGAGCCTTCCATCATTACAGACTAATGTCTAGATTGAGAATTTTCAGGATTTCACACTATAATTTCCACAACAAATGATTCTCTACATTGATTTCACAGTGCTCACAGCAGTACAGTGATCCATTTTCAGACACAGAGCAGAGAAACTGGCTCCCTTCCAGGTCACCCCTGTGCTAACACATAGACAATAATCCATGCAAACTGAGTTTCAGTGTTTCACCAGAAACAGAGCGTCTGTTGCCTTTACTGTGAATGCCACAACTGCTCCAATATGGAGATGCCACTGGTAGACGACACCCTTATGCTCCCTCACGCTGAGCTTTGTTTGTGACTTCAACAAGACATCCAATGGAGCTATAAAAACAGCCCTGCTCTGTTGGGGACTGCAGGCCCCTGACCCCTTGACTTTCTTTGCCTGCCTCAGACCCTTTGCCTGCTGGAGTGAACTGGGCAAAACCACTTGTTTTCCTGTGCCTGCAGCTGCTCTGAGCACAAGAACCTCATGAATTCCTGATGGCAGGGAAGTGAATTCTGGTGGGTTTTACAGCTGGAAATCCCAAGAGCTGGGGCATTATTACCCTTTAAAGATCCCTATATAAACTTCCCTGGAGCACAATAACGTTGGCATTCTTGTTTAAAGGATGACCCATGTCCCCGTGACTCTGTCCGTGTCTCTGTCTGTCTTTGTAGGTTTTTAAATCTACAGCCTAGTTCCTGGCTCGCAAAGCACACTGTACTTTGTAGAGTGTAGGCTGACGTGGCACTTTACAATGCTCCCTTTGCATTTTTCAGAGATGTAATAAGTTTCGGAGGGGGCAAGGAACGGGAGTCCAAAAATCTTCATACTTCACAGAGTGCCCTTGAAGTGAAGGCTTACCTTTACTGGAATGAAAAACTGAGAATGTGTACATTGCAGTTAGTCTTAATTTTCCTGCATGTATGAAATGCATATCAAAGACATCAAAGTCACCAATGTTTTTTTGATTTTTTTTTAAAGTATGGGATGAGTTTCAAATTAGAATAGATATATTTTTTCAAGTTCACTTTTGATGATTTCATATTGCTAACCTGTGCAAGAAATGTACATTAAAAATAGAAAAATGTAAAAAAAGAAGAAGAAAATCAATTTGGATAAGCATTTATGTTTTAATGGTTCAGGTAGGTTGCATTACAGAGTCAAACTGTGCAAGCCTCAGTTACTGAGATGGCCAAAAGTGTACGCCATCCTCAGTGAGTCAGTTCTTGGCTCGTTCTTCCTCTGCATCTCAACCATAATGCAGTTATCAAACAATAATTAAACTTAACCCTGTCCAAGGCCATGAAGCAATATCTCGGTGTATAAATAACAGCTGATTATTGGTAGAGCAAAACAAAGCTGGGAAATATCACTCATCATTTAAGCACTAAGAAAGATCTATGCAACAAATAAAATTATTATTTTCATATCCTTTTGTTTTTTAAAAGTATAATAAATATAATCAATATGTACCATATATCATTTTCAAATTGTAAGAAATTGAAATTTAGAAAAGAGGAGATTTAAAACTTTTATAAGCTTTAAATATCTTTCACTGTATTTGGTAAAGACATTTTATAATGTCTTTTATAATCTTAAAAAAACTCACTAAGTTAAAAAGATTGTAAAATTGAAAAGGGAAGTATATAAATATCTTGGAAGTTTTTACCTGATTAGAACTATGAACTTTTCCACTTTTCTTAGTGTACATTAATTATGCAAAATGGTGGGCTTTGCTATGACATTGTCATTCATCCATAAATGGGATTTGACCAAACCCATCCCCCATTGCTGTCCACTGTCACCGCTCACCATCCCCCGTTGCTGTCCACTGTCACCACTCACCATCCCCCATTGCTGTCCAGTCACCACTCACCATCCCCCATTGCTGTCCAGTCACCACTCACCCTTCTTGCTCACCATTTCCCCACTTTTATTTAACATCATACATAAAATTATTTTTTAATTTAGAGTCGGACTCTGAATAAAAGCATGTGTTTTTTTTCTTTGTGTATCTGCCTTATTCAGCTCAATATGATGATCTCCTTCATCCATTTCTCCGCAAATGTGATGTATTTCTGTGCTTCTTTATGTCTAGGTAAAAGTCTATGATGGTGTGTGTGTATTTCTGTGATTTTTTTTTATGTCTAGGTAAAAGTCTATCATGATGTGTGTGTGTGTGTGTATGTGTGTGTGTGTATGTGTGTGCATGTGGGGGGGGGTGTGTATGTGTGTGTATGTGTGTGTGTGTCTGTGGGTGTGGGTGTGTGGGTGTGTGTGTATGTGTGTGTGTATGTGTGTGTATGTGTGTGTGTGTGTGTTATGGGATATTTATCATGGTGTGTGTGTGTGTATGTGTGTGTGTGTATGTGTGTGTATGTGTGTGTATGTGTGTGTATGTGTGTGTATGTGTGTGTGTGTGTGTGTGTTATGGGATATTTTGATCACACTCTGACACTCCTGACACTTGCCAAGAAAGTTAAACTTTGAATCAGCGGGGTGGAGCCAACACCTAGCTGAACAGAACTGGCCATATAGAAGCCAGCAATTTGGATAGAGATGCACAGGAAGGAAAGGGCATGGATTATGGGGCTACAGACAATAGTTAAAATATTAGCAAATTCATATGCAGTTGCTAAGCTGACAGAAAAACATAATTTGGCATTCAACATGGGGCACTATATGTAACAAGTCTTTCTCTGTCCCACCAGTCACCTCCCAAATAATGACATGGAGATGCTAGCTTAGACTTATATCAACTAGCTCTTATAACATAAATTAACCCATATTTCTATTCATCTATGTTCTACGATGTAGCTTTTACCTCTATCCCATTCTGTATGTCCAACTAATTCCATGTCTGACAGGCATCTCTTCCAGTTTCTTAGGTTCCTATTTGAGACTTTTTTAGAAAAGTATTTTTTATAAACACTATATCCAAAGCTCTAAAAACATTTAGCCGCCTGCTCCTTGTCATGGCCTCACCCCACGTCTTCATGCTTCCGCACAGCCCTCGGACCCAAGCTCATGCTTCCTCATTGTCACCCATGACACCTGTGGCTATGAGATCGGTTTTCACCGACAACAGTTTCTTCTGAAATCTTGCAGCACTTTGACATTTTCTAGCACTTTGTACATGAAAAACAGAATCACAGAATTTGAAACTCAAGGAAATCATAGACTCAGCTGGCAAACAAAGTGCCTGAGGTCGAACCCCTCCTGAGGAAGCATTAAAAACAGACTCCAGGCTCCAGGCGAGACTCTGCTCCTACTCCCCTTTCCTAGAGTCAGCTGAGTTCTCTCAGGATCCAGAGATTAGATATCCTTGTAGGTGAATGGCAAACTTCACCAGTTTGAAGAGCCTGACATTTCTTCCTTCTCGGTGAGTTAGGCAAATGTCTGCTGATTATGTGTGACGAAAGAGGTAGCCTCACGCTGATGTCGGTGTCCCCTGTTCCATCCCCCAACCCTCCCAGAAGCTGTTAGTATAAACCAGTGTCCGACTCACAGAATACTCCACCCAGAGCAGCAAGAACTAACTTCAAACCTGACTTTCAGCACTGACTTTCCTTAGAGTTTCCTAGGGAGGCACTTACTGAAATCCTGCCTCTACTCACAGGTCTTCACAGCTTCCCTTCAGTGTCAAATGTTTGTATAATGGAAAATGCTTCACTTTCCTGTCAGCCGAAGTAGGCTGATTTCCAAATCCAGCGAGGAATTCAGGAACAATTCAGGCAAAGCCCTTTGTAGGAAGAGACTCGCCTGCTGCATTAGGGATCCACTTAAGACTCCCCAGGCTTTGTTAAACCCACACGCCCTGACATCATTTTACAACACAGTATTCCTGCACACAGAAGCCAGGTTTTTAACAGTGTTCACATGACCACTTCAGGTTAGCTAACGGCAGTGCAAGCTTTTCAAACAGCAGCCTGTGTCTTCATGATCATTCAACCACAGAAAGATCTGACTCAGATCTACCTCCACGCAGTCTGCGAAATGAAGAAAGATAAAAAGAGACACATAATGTCATTGATGCAATTGGGGTAAAATGAGAACTTGACTTACCCTCAAAACAATGCATCTTCAGCCTCCTTCTGATACTGGGGCTTAAAAAGATCCCTGTCATCATAATTGTGAAAGAAAAGAAGAAAATACTGTGTTCAAAAGGCTAGTATATGCTATCAAGTGTTTCCTTAAAGGCATTGGGGGGAGGGGGGTGTTGCTTCAACTCCCTGGGAAAGGAACCTTGCTGAAGTATGGCCATCTTTCTCAGAAGCCACTTGGGTTCCAGTAAACCATCTATTAATGCTTTGACATTTTATCCTTAAAGGAACTTCCTGCGCACCAGCCCCCTGCACTCACCTCTCTTTCTAAAATAGTGGTTCTTTTCCCCTTTGTTAAGAAGCCAAACGGTTCACTTCAGGCTGGTGGCTGATTTCCCATTGTTCAGCTAAAGCTATCTTTGCCCATTGTACCCACAATCCAGACCCCAGAGGGGTTTGTCATAGTTCTCCAAAGCCCTCTCTCCCTCGGCAGCAATTTTTATCTGATTTTGCTTTTCTTTTAGCTTTATAAAAAGAAAAGTCCTCGCTTCAACACTTCCTGTCAAATTGTCCTTTGATTAGGAGAGGAGAGAAGGGCCGTCCTTTCTTCGAACGCGAGCCATCTTACTGGTGAAGAGTTGCTCATTTCTTTTGGTTATGACTCAGGGATGTGGAAGTGGGTACCATTGAAATGGCGTTGCTTCCCAGTCTACACTGGGATCTATTCGCCAGAACAAACGTCAGTGTAATCCAATCACAGAACGACCCACCTTCTTTAACACCTTCAAAGCAAGGTGGATAAACAATCCTTTAAGAAGTCTAGAAAGGAAGGCAAAGATGAAGCTTTGATCACAAAGAAACGGTGCAGCTTTCAAGGAACAACTTCCTCTCAGTGACAGACTGCGCAGTGGGGAAGCCTTTCTGAGAGGAGAAACGCCTGTTCTCAGTCCCGCGATAACAAATGACAGCTTCCCAATGTTGACAGCTTTCCCTCATTTACACAGGACATATTGGAGAGCATATTTGATATGCAAAGCGCCGAATGAGGCATATAGTTCTTATAGTCCTCCCTTACTAAAACATGATGTCAGTTTTATACATTTATATTATGCATTGCAATATCACATTATCTCTTTCAAACCCTTTGCCCCTCCCCAACACTGACTGAACTCCCTTGTTCCTCTCAACCAGAGTTTGTTCTACTTCCACACCTTTTTTTTTTTTTTTTTTTTGATTCAGGTCTCCTGCCAAGAGCCACAATGGCTTCATACTCATGCTACAGTGGACATGGAATATTCTGAAGGCAGCATTGTACTGCATCCCTCCCCACGCTCTGGTTCTTACACTCTTTCCAAACCCTCTTTCATGATGCTTGCTAGGCTGTGAAGGGGTTGCTACCAATGTCCCATTTAGAGCTGGGAACCCAATGGTTTCTTATTCTTAGCTCACGGACCATTTAGGAGTCTCTGCAGTAACCTTTGCCCTAGGCAGAAAGAAGCTCTCTAACTATGGCTTTATGGACACAGACACACAGGTAGAAGGCGCTTTGGTCATGATTCACTTAGCAACACAGCAGTAGTCAGTTCTACAGGCTAGCAGATATCTCAGAGAGGCAGCCTAATACCAGTGCCATAGAGCAGAGCTGACATGTATGTTCTCATGGAATGGGAAGGCCAGGGTGTGAGAAAACCATCAGACAAATTAACTCTATATTTGACTCTGTGCATTTGCAATCTCTGAGGTTTTTGAAAAAATATTTTAAAAAAAACATAAAAATGAAGATCTCATGAGAATCAAATTACTCTTCCTGGTGTACTACCTGAGCCTGTATCTTGTAACACAACACAGCAGATGAAATATGACACAAAGCTCATTTTCACTCATTGTAAAAGCACAGCATCCCACACAAACATTATTCTGAAGGATAAGGGAATAAAATTTAGAGACTTCATGAGTCATTTGAAAGTTATCAAAGTTATTACAAAAACTTTGTATTTGAAAACATTTTACCATGTTAAAAATGTTTTACCATGACTTGATCCTTGTGGATAATTCTGTTCTCTCTAACTCATTCACGTATCTTACCTCACCATTCACACGCTTTTCCAACTTTTGTTTATATAGGTACACAGACAAAGGCACCAAAGGTGCGCTAACCCTCCAGAGAGATGACTCAGCTGTCAAAGGCTCGGCTCACAAGCAAATGCCCAAAGAGCCCTGAACTTCCAGCAGAAAGGCACATGTCAGCTGCTCGTGACCTCTGATTTGGGATCTTTCTTTACCAACAGTGACATTGGAGTGCAGTGGGTGTAAAGGGTGCTTCTGGAGCAACCCCAACATTCAGGACCCTTTTACCTATAACCACTTCCCATCTAACGTCACAAAGGGAAGACGGCCATTCGAATGACCAAAACTCAGTCCTAAGGCATAACATATACAGAAAAACATACAGATTATTGTAGATTTTACTGAATTTCTGAAGGTGCTCCCAGCACTACTTCCCCTCATTAAATAAACCTTTCCAACTTCAGTGAGAACTACATCCCTACAAATGAAGAAATTAGGCCCGTCATTTTTTAAAAAATACAAATTTCTTTTCCTGCAGCTTTTTTCTTTCCCCTTAAGATTTCTGAGTCAAAACGGTAATATCAATAGTCCTTAAGTTATCTTTTATTTATATTCCCTATAGCACTAGCAACGTTTAAGATGAGTTTGTGTCTTAAATCTCATAGTTTTGAAAAAAAAAACACAAATAATTGAATTTGAGGAATAAAGGATTTTTTAAAAAAAACAAACAGGGCCTCTTTGGCTTGTAGAGTCTGATGGCCTGTCACACAGTCAAATGAGGGGCCTTTAAAGGCTTAACTGACATCTTGGGAACCGCTGAGTCTAACAGCATAACATTTTGATAAGAAAAGCCATAACCAGATGAGATGCATGTGGTTTACAACTCCCTTGAAAGTCTCGGGGTTTTAAAATCCAACAGCTGATGTGCTGTGAGCTTTCGAATTCAATGACCCTGAACAAAGATGGCCTGTCCCTCACCTCGGATTATGACCCGGCCTGGAAGCACTTGTCACATCTCACAGCAGATCAGAGGCTCAGGAAACATCAGCAGAGCGGATGCTCCAAATCCACAGTGTGTGTCCAGACTCATAATCCCAGCCCCAGGGACACATGAGAAGGGTGGGTAAGAAAGGAGCGAAGGAGGCCAATGAGGTAGAAACTGCCCAGAGCACAGAGAGTCCATTACGCTCACAAGTCAACAATTCCTTCCTGCATGTTCCTTGCACATTAAGACAGTATCAATTAATCTGACTAGCCCACAAAGCACAGTATCATCACTTATATTAAACAGACATGAATGGCACATTGACTCAAATGGGATATATTTCTATAGGCACCCCCTTTGAATACACCGCACTATTAATGTGTCGTTTAGAAAATAAAGGCCGAAATTTCATTAATTTTTTTTTTATGAAAGTGAATCCTTGGGAGGTGGAGAATACAAAACAGTGACCTGGGAATAAGCCAGCAGCATAGGAAGCTGCATGTGGAAATACTCAAGATGGAGAATGAGGCACACTGTGCTTCCCTCTGATGGTGTAACTGTGATAAGGGCATGTTTGCCACAGACTTAAAACTGCATGGGACTTAGCACTGTCAGATAAACAAGTGTTTTCCAGTCTCCTCTGATCCAGTGCTCTCCAGTCTCACGACATCTCTGATCTCCTTTTATCCCACAAGCTCTGTGAAATAAGCATCAGGGTTGGCCTTGTGTATAAATAAAAGCCCAGGATCTGTGGAGATCAAATCATACATGTATCTCATGACTGTCCAGAGGAATGAACAACATGGGAAATGTTCTTAATGGCCCAAACCACATATAAGTGTAAATATAATACTGTAAGACTTCATGGCTAACTTCTGGTTCACTATGCCAGAGAAAGAGCACCTCCTCCTCTCCTGAAAAGGAGATGGGAGTACAAACACACTCAAAATGATCATGACAAGACCAAGAGAGACAGACTTCCACAAAGCGTGAAAGGCTTTGGAAGGGATCAATCACCTGTTGAAATAAGAGCGGCGGGGCTGCGTCCCCAGCACCCGGCCGCCCACCCACATGGCTAGCTCTAGCTTTACCAGAAATAATTACACGGAAACTGTATTCTTTTAAACACTGCTTGGCCCATTTCTATCTAGCCTCTTCTAGGCTAACTCTCACACCTAGACTAGCCCATTTCTAATAATCTGCTGTAGCCCACGATCTGGCTTACCAGGAATGATCTTAACCTGCGTCTGCCTGGAGTGGGAGAATCATGACAACTCTGTCTGAGGCATCTTACCTCACTTCCTCTTCCTCCCAGCATTCTGTTCTGTTTACTCCACCCACCTATGTTCTAAGCTATGAGCCCAAGCAGTTTGTTTATTACTTAACCAATGAAATCAACAGATTGATATATGACACTCCCACATCAATCACCAGTTGAAATCAGTGACTTCTGGCTTCCCAAATCATGAGAGGAAAACATGCTGTCATTCTTTGTCATTGCTAAAGTCCCGCAGACTCTGGCATTTTGTGATGGGAGCCCCAGAAAATTAGGAAGAGTCAACCAAAATATCACCCTGGCAGTCAACTATCCTACTCAAGGTAGATCCTTCACAAAGAAGTTTCCATGCCATGTTTCCAAAATGTGTTTGTTCAACAATTAAACTAAAAAGCACATAATGAACAAAGCAAAATGGGAAAACTGAACCTGATGCTTTAAAAAGAATGCATGGGAAAGATGTGATCGCTGTAGAACGTCTAACTAAATACACTTAGAGGATTGCAATCTACCATGGAATGAAGTCATCTCAGAGCAGAGAGCTCTCCTATGGAATTTCCTTTCCCCACAAGTCCACTCACACTGTCAACCACCTGTGCACAGAAAGTCATGGATAATAAGTGAATGAAAGAGAAAATAACTTGATTTAAGACAATAAAATCAGCAGGTGTTTCTTGGCTACATCCCATAGTACTTTAAAACGTGGAGGAAGATTTAGAACCAGAACTTTGTTATATTCTGGTAACAGATGATGTGTGTAGATGGGTCACCATCTCTAAATCCCATAGCTGGCAAGCAAGGAAACATCTCACCTATGATGACTGGGTTAAGTTCCACCCAGTCTTCAAAGACAGAACAATATTAGAACAATTTCTCTCTAGTAAGTAGGTAGGTAGATAGGTAGGTAGGTTGATTGGCTGACTAATTAATCGATGAAAGATAGCTAGAAAGAAACATTTCCTAACTCACCATTTTAGAATGTTCGATCTTGTAGGAATAGCCACTGTAACACGAATATGAAGCCATGGAGACTTGAAAAAATGTGAAAGTAGAACAGGTTCTGGATTGAGAGGAAGAAGGGGTTCATATTACCCAGGAGGCTAAACTAAATGAATAAAGAACCCCAAAGATTATACTATCTCTGCATCCTTAGTACAGTGATTACAGATATGGTGACACCCCAGTTTTTGTGTGAATGCTGAGGATCTAATCGTGGGGTCTCTGGTTTGCAAAGCAAATGCTTTACCATCTGAGCCTTCTCTTCTGCCCGTATACACACATCATCTAGCGCAGAACGCCACTCCCAAAACCTGAACTGTGCAGATGCCTAGAGAATCTCTTCTGAAAACACTTAGCGACAAACTCTTATTTAGGACACGGGAAGTTGCATCTGGTCACCAAAAGAACAAACAATCCAATAAACATCTTTTTCTTAAAAGAATCATTCACTCGGGGGCTAGAGAGATGGCTCAGTGGTTAAGAGCACTGGCTGCTCTTCCAGAGGTCCTGAATTTAATTCCCAGCAACTACATGGTGGCTCACAACCATCTGTAATGAGATCTGGTGCCCTTCTCTGGCATGCGGGCATACATGGAGGCAGAATATCGTATACATGGTAAATACATCTTTAAAAAAAAAAGAATCACTCTTCATAATTCAGATTCCAATCTTCCACTCTTGCACCACACTCCCCTTTCTCTCCCTCCCCCTTGTGTCTATACAACTCACAATGCAACTTTAAAATTTTACAGAAAAAAAATGAATCTCTGTGAATACTTTTGATTTCATCAACTGATACATAATAAAATGTGATATAACCATTCAAGAAAATGTTTTCTGTAATAAAATGAATAAGCACTTAAATATACAAGAACATTATATTATGAAAGATTAAAACTAACCTCAGAAGGCCACATGTTGTGTAATTCCATTTATACACAAGATTCAAAATAGTCAAATCTGTAAAATTAGAGAGAAAAGTGGTTGCCTAGGGCTGGGGAAAATGACAGAAAATCCACAAAAACTATTTGCTACATGGACACAGAGTTTTGATTACGGGGTGGTGAAACTTACAAATATGTATTATGCTAATGGTTCCAAGGTTCTGCAATTATCTGAAAAGCCAAGTAGGTAAATTCATCACTCCTTGAATTAATTTTAAATAAATCTGCCATAAAACAAACAAATATGACAAAGGAAATCATCCTGGTCTAGCATACATGAGTCTTGGAGTTCACCACCACTACACACAAACAAAAACAAACAAGAGCTTGCATCCAGCACTGCCTGTTAACAACTACAGTCATTATTTTGTGGTCAGACTATACACAGTAAGTCACACCCCTTACAGAAATGCATTGTAGGTATTTTTATCACCAAAACGAGGGCATCGTGAGGCCCCTGTATTGATTGATACTTGGGAATTACTTGCACCAACCACCTCCACTTGGCACAATGGCTATTGCTCATGGCCACCTGTTCTCCCATTTAGCCCTTACGGTGATTCCCATTGTTCTGTGCATTCTATTATTGAATAAATCTGTTTCCTTTTAAAAACCTGTGTTTGGGCTCATAGCACACAACAAGCCCTTGGAAGCTTGGCTCTTCGTGTGCCTTCCTGATATAATTTTAATGGACTTTGGCACACACAGGCAATCTACATTTCCTCAGAGACTCCTTGCTACAGAATAGGTAGCTATATATCTCAGATCTTTTAAAGGTCTTTCTTAAGCTCTTTTTCTTCTTTGTCTTTTTATTCTTTTTGTTAATTTAATTTTTTTATTTTTTTGAAAGTTTCTACACAAGTACTTCATTACACCATTTCCCCCTTTTACATATCCAGTTTCTCCTCTATCTCCCTCCCCTCATTCCCTCTCAAACTTAAGACCTCTTTTCCTATAATATTATTGTTGTTGTCATATTATTATCACATACAGCATACTACACCCATTTAGTGTTGTTTTTATGTGCATGTGTTTAAGGATAAGCACTTGGACTGGATAACCTATCAGCCTGGAGAAGATAGACTATCTTTCTCTCAGAATCCGTTGGTTTCCTATAGCTCCTCATCTAGGAATGGGACCTTGTGATGTCTCCTCCATCTGTGGTGGGATGTCAACTGATGTCCTTGTAGAGGTCTTCTTCAGGTGACCATAATGAGATTTGTTTTTTGTGCCACCTCCCTTTCGTGTCTAGAAGATGCTGTCATGAAGCAGGAGTTCTGGCCCTCTGGCTCTCAAAGTCATTTGCCCCCTTTTTTATCATCATTGCTGAGCCTTGTGCACAGAGGTTACATTTCGGATATACTAGTTGGTGTTGAGCATCTCATGGTCACTTAGTCTCTTCATTTTGACTACTTGGGAATCACTGTAACAATCTCCATCTATCTTTAATGAGGGATGAGAGCTACACTCATCTATGGGCATAAGGATAAGTATTTAGAATACAGTTTAAAATCATGTTGGTTTATGAAAATGGCAATAGTAGGTTCTCTAGGGTCTGTGACTTCTTCAGCCACAAGCAGTTTCTAGGTTTAAAGTACAACACATGAGTTTTCTCCTCTTGAGTGGGCCTTACGACTAACTAGACAGCTGTTGGTTACCCCAAAAATAAAAGTGTCACTATTGAACCATGGACAACGTCTTGTCAGGCCAATGATTGCTGAGGTTCATAGGTTTTACAGTTTAATAGGAGTATTTATTGCTTTTTTCCCTTGGTAGTTTGCACAGCTTGCACAGCACTGCTGTGAGGGCCGATCCTCTGGAAGGTCACTTCCTAGTCAGCTCCAGCTCATTCCTCCAAGTTCTGTGTCCTGCGTGTGTGCTGTCTTCAGCAGTGTCTGACATCTATAGACAATTAACATCCAGAGTGCACAAAGAACTCAAAAAACAGAATCACAAAAAAACAAATAAGCCAATTTAAAAACAGAGAGCTCTCTAAAGAAGAAATAAAAATGGCTAAGAACTATCATTGAAAGTGTTCAACACACTTAGAAATTAGGGAAATTCAAATTAAAACTACTCTGAAATTTCATCTTACCCTGACCAGGGTGGCTAGTATCAATAAAAACAAATGCCGGTAAAGTTGTGGAAAAAGAACCTTCACTCACTGTTGGTAGAATTGCAAACCAGGGAACCACAGTGAAAATCAACGTGGAGAATTCTCAAAAAATAAATAAATAAATAAATATAAAAACTAGCTATATTACGCCTTGGCATATGCCCAAATGATTTGATATCCTACTACAGAAATAATTACTCAACCATGTTCAGAGCTGCTTTATTCACAATAGCTAGGAAATGAAAATAACCCAGTTGTTCTACTGACAAATTGATAATGAAGACATTGTACATACATATGATAGAGCTCTATTCAACTGTAAGACAGAAAGAAACAAAGGAAAAGAAATACCCATTTGCAGGTAAATGAGTAGGACTGGAAAATATTCTGAGCAAGGTGACCCAGACCCAGAAAGGCCCACAGAGCCTCTTCTCTCTTATTTGCGGACCCTAGTGGTGTCAGAGCACTTGTTCCAGAAAGATTCCCACATCAAATACATAAATACAACCTATTCTGTCCATATAATGTTAATTGTATGTATATGATTTCAAGGTTGCATTGGATAATCTATTTGGGGGCTCTTCCCTCGGGATGATAACTTCTTCCAGTCTCCTAATGCCTTAGTTGCCTGTAGCTCTTTATCATGGATTGAGATTTAGCCTTTTAATTACAGCATGTCTATGATGCCTAAGAACTAAAACAATAACCGACATGACATGATATCCCTAAGGGTGTAATAATGGCACACATATCTTGGAAGTAACCAACAGCACCCTAATTGGACTTAAGACTCACATAGCAAGCATACTTGGTCCTGGAAACCTAGACAAGTATCAGGGACCAATGAAATCATAGGTCCTGGAGGACAACTTACAACCACTGCTTTACTAAACCAGAATAATCCCTAACTACTCTAAATATTTATCCTTATACCACAGCAAGTACTGGCCTTGCTCCTCATCAAAGATGAGAGAGTTGTAAGAAGAGGAAATAATAGAAAGCTACAATTGTGCAGTGATTATTTCAATACCAGTTTAGATTTCAAAAAGAGTAATTCCAACCATAAATATAGTAAAATAATTTTATAATCACAGAAAAACAGATAAAATTCAAAGTTTATAGAAAAAAGGAAATAGAAGTAAAGTCCAGGAAAATGCCAATTTTCATGACTCTGGAGGATATGCTTGAACTATTGAAAACGATCTAATGCTTTCTAAGCCTACTTTTATTAGCCAACACTGCCAAGAAATGCAACAAGTTAAAATGAAAACGTTACGCAGTGTGTCCTTCAGCAGAAGCCACCAAGTATTCAGTGTTATTAACAACAGGCACCTTTTTCTCCCCAGGGCACTTAGTCTTGGTGCTTTGTAAAGAGAAGGGGTCAAGCCAGTGAACAGTGCCCTCCATTTATTGCTGGCTGTTTCCAAAGCCCTGGGTATCTGAGCCGGCGAACACAGACCCAGTTTTCATTTTCTGAGACAGTGTTAGTTTGCTGCACCATTGGGTGAAATCCAAGCATTTAGTCAGGCTTGTTTCTCTCGCTGCCTGGCTTAGCACGTGTAATGAGAATTATGTCTTTCACGTCCATGCCAGCTCGAATACATTAGATGCAAGAATAACAGAGTCAGCACTCTGTCGAGACAGACAAGCCTGCCGAAAATCATCCAGCGCAGCCGTACCCAGGTGGCATTTGGCTCCAAAGCACCAGAGCTAATGAACCACAGAAAACTAATGATGGACTACGGTTTTATATTAGTCTCATAAAATTTTATAATTTAAACTACTCAATCCATTTGTTCTACTTAAAATCCATTTGTTCCCTTAAGCAGTGTTACCTTAAGACAATCTGATAATATACTCGTGGTTTTCCCTCTTAAAAATAAAGATGTAAGAAACGTGGAAATGTGGTTAGATTTTTATATTGGTTTGCTTCTGTTTTTGTTTTGTTTTTGTTTTGAGACAGGGTATTTCTACATAGCCCTGGCTGACCTGGAACTTAGTATATAAACATGGATGGCCTCAAATTCACAGAGATCTGCCTGCCTCTGCCTCAACACCCAGGTAGAGTAAGATTTTATCTGGGCATTTAAAAGGTTAAATATCACATTCATCAGAACACTGTTCTTTAAGAAACGATCGTGAAATGTAAATCCAGATCACTGCTTTTTATTCACACATATGTAAACTTTAGACTTCTGTTCAGTAAAGTTCTGTGTACTAGATTATACGATTTTGCATACATTTTCTTATCTTTTTCAGCTATGAGCCTTAAAAATCTTCAATGGCCGAATCACCTCATCAGCCTTTATTTTACGTAGATTTTCTAATTTGAGTCTTCCAGCCATAAATAGAGTATGTATTGCATTATCCACATTTTTATTAATGTCTTAATTAGCATACAAAATAATGGGCTTAACTGTGATGCAGACAGCATATACACACACATACACACACACATTGATATATTTATCAATAAGCTCTGCTTTAATTTACCCCCTCACTGTCCTCCCCTGTAATTTCACCCACCCACTCCTGGCTGCCCTTTTCCCTCTCGCCAAACAGGTCTCCCACTCACATCATGTGTGCTCCAGTGCCCCCTCTTGTCTTTCCCCCTTCCCTTACCATCCTCACTCCTTCCCATCGACCCTGCCCTGCTTTCACAGTGTGTACCTTTTTCTCTCCATGTGCTAGAAAACATGTGTCATTCATCATTCTGAGTTCCTACTATTTTGCTTGACATAACGATCTCGATGTCCATACATTTTTCTGCCAATGTCCATTTTATTCTTCTTTACATCTGAATAATATTTCGTGATTTTTATTTATTATATTGAGTCCTAATGAGTTACTGCTATGCTCATAGATCAGTATATCACTCAGCCTTCTTCAGAAAAGTCTTTTCTTGCAGGACATGACAATTAACACAGAGACCCCAACTGGTCTATGAGCATAGAATAAGAAACTGTGGAATGCTCAACCTTAAATAGAACATGAATATCTTGCTCCTCCCTGACAGGCTCAGAGATCAGAACAAAAGAGGAGACAGAAAGGTTGTGAGAACCAGAGGTGATGGAGGACATCAAAGAAACTGTTTTCTGGGACTAAGTAAGACAGTTAGTTGCATGTAGGAACTCATGACAATTGTGATACATGCCCAAGAAATGCACAAGCTCACGCCAGAGAAAATTCCAACAGGGAGGGACCACAGAGACTGGAAAAATCTCACCCCAAAATGAGGAGCTATTAAGAGATAATAGCGGTTAGGAGGAGAGCCAATTTTCTTTAATGGTATGATCCCTGGTAAGCTGAACACACTCCAAGCAGGCCCCACTCTCAAAAGTAGCTGGGCAATGTGAATGTGCTCAGTGGGTTTGTAAAGAAGAATAAGAAGGTAGACAGGGAGAAAGAAGAGGAAGACTTGAAGTTGGATAGGTAAAGAGACAAGAGTGGAAGAGTCGCTCTTGGAGGAGTTATGGGGAGGTAAATATAATCAAAACACATTGCACAAAATCTCAAAGAATTAATAAAATATTTTTGAAGACATGCATTTACTCATTTGGTAGACTTTATTCTATGATAGCTTTTATTGGTATAGCCACCACCAAACTCTTCCTTCCCCCTTTCCTCATTTCTGCTTTAGATTTGAACATTTTTGAATACTAACCCTTGACAGTCTTTATCTAGGAATAATTATACGGCTCAAGCCTATTCAATGAGATATATAGTCAAAATACCTCGGTTGCCTGATGACAAAAAGGACACATATTACTAGCATACTAAGACCGCTTTTTCCTCCCCTTTCTGTTTAGCTCAAAAATATGATATCTAGCATCCATCTTATTATCCTCGAGGCGAAACACAAAAGACAAAAGAAGAATACGCCGAAGTTGTCAGTTCAGACAGAGGAGTCTCGCAATGCCTTTCCACCTCTATTATATTTGACACTTAGGATTCCTGTAAAGTGTCAGAAAATGTCCTATTGCTACAAGATCTCTCAGCTACATTTTCTGTATCCCAGAAACAAAACATCAACTTTAACTGATGTGTGTGGATGCTATGTTTCAAAGAATATGACAAATACTCTTGTGGAACTCATATCCTCAGAGAGAAGACATTCTACAACCAAAGGGAAAGATTTTTCCAGAACTATAAAAAATAATAAAGTAGGGCTGGAGAGATGGCTCAGCGGTTAAGAGCACTGGCTGCTCTTCCAGAGGACCCGGGTTCAATTCCCAGCACCCACAAGGCAGCTCACAACTGTCTGAAGATCCAGTTCCAGGGGATCTGACACCCTCACACCAGTGCACATAAAATAAAGTAAATAAACAATAAGAAATATTTAAAAAAATAATAAAGTAGGACAAAGAGCTAGAGAGCGAGAGAGCCAAACCTAGAGAAAACTTCTCCATGTCCTTCTCTAGGGACAGCAATCACGTCACCTGCCACCACTCGTGACAGACGCCCTTTGCAAGAAAAATTCCTTGGTGATCTCTAGCCCAAATAAATGTGAGATGCAACCATCCTTTGGAGAAAAAAATGCTGCAAGTTAAGTAAATACAATACACAAGAGCTAAGAGGAAAGAAAATGTCATACATATTCAAAAGTGCACAGATGATCAATATGGCTGAAGCCGGGTAAGTTAAGAACAATACATTGCCAGAAAAGCAAATAACTCAGTTAACAGCCATGTGTTTGATTTTAGGACTTTTTGTTTAGTCAGAGCCTTTTGACTCCTTGAAAGCTATAGGCTTGACTTTGGGCAATTTGTTGACTTTCACTAAAACATTTTAGGACATTATTCTGTCTCAAATATGACGTGTTCATGACAAGCTTGAACTGATTTCAAACAAATATGCACTCTCTTGTCTTCTAAAGACAAGGATGGCATGAGGCATAGTGGGGTTTCTTCAGGGACTGGCTGTAGAGGGAGAAGGGATAAGCTACACCGTTTTCTGGGGTTGTACAATTTAGCTCTCGGAACAGAGGTTTGGCAGATTTTTCATGCTTTTTCCTAAAAATATTCTCAACATGAACCTACAGCATTTTCTCTTTTAACTGAGTTAGCACCAAAGAATTGGAAAAAATTAGACAATTTCCTCAAAACACGTTCAGAAATTTTGACACCCACATTTAATGATGAACTATGGAATCCCTTCAAGTCACCATCTGTTAGCAGGCAGCTTTAGGAGCAGTGGTGCAAAAATGTTGGATACTTCTCTCCATGAAGAAACAGCTGGTGGGTGAAACCGGGAGAATGATAGATGCTAATAGAACCAGTTAATTTCATCTCCGTGTCCTTTGGTACAAGCACCAGGGCGATAAGCTAAGGATGACTGCTTTTCACCTTGCTTCTGTAAGGGAATGTGTGATGGGATCTGCAGAGTTCTAAAAATAAAGTCAGAAAACGGTAATATGAAAGTGGCAAGACTGGATTTGCTTTCAATGCTTTATCTCATTATAATATCAGTGTATAGATGAAAATAATCATGAGTCTAAAGGCAAGATCAGTACATAAACATAGGCACAATCATAAAAATAACAAATATATTGTTTTCCTTTGCATTGGATTTAAATATGTGTGAAACGTCTATTTGATCACAAGAAAAACAATTTCATTGTAAGATTTCATTTAGAGCTAGGTCCTCTACATGTTTATTATAGCTGCTTAGCTTGAGGTTCTGTGGTACTCCTACTAGTGGGAGTGGGGTAGACACCTCCTAACAGAGGCGTCTCTAACATTTTTGTGTTAGAGTACTATACCCAGCAAAATTTTCAATCACAATAGATGGAGAAAAAAAGATATTCCATAACAAAGTCAAATTTAAACAGTATCTATCCTTCACAAATCCAGACCTATAGAAAAAAACTAAAGGAAAACTCCAAACCAAAGAAGTTAATTACCATCATAAAAACACAGGAAATAATCTTACACCAGCAAAACCAAAACGGGAAGCTCACAAACAAACACACACAAAATCACCACCAACAGCAACATAACAGGAGTTAACAATCATTGGTAATTGTTATCTCTCAGTATCAGTGGACTCAGTTCCCCAATAAAAAGGCACAGGGCAACAGAATAGATAAGAAAACAGAATCCATCCTTCTGTTGCATACGAGAAACACATCTCAACATCAAAGATACTCAATAAAATACTTAAATTGAATCCAAGAAAACCCAAAGAATCAACTTACCTGGGCTTATAGGGGCTCACAGGGATTGAGCCAACAATCAGGGAACCTGCATATGTCCGACCTAGGTCCTCTGCATATATATTATGGTTGTGCAGATTGGTCTTTTTATGGGATTCCTAACAGTGGGAGTGGGGGCTGTCTCTGATCTGACTCTTTTGCCTGATTTTGGGACCCTTTCCCTCCCACTGAGTTGCCTTGTCCAGCCTTAATATGAGGTAAGTTGCCTAATCTTATTGCGACTTGATATGCCATGTTTGGTCGATATCCCTGGGAGGTCTGCCCTTTCTGAAAGGAAACAGAGGTGAGGTGGGTGGGGAAAGAGGGGAGGCGGAGAGATTGGGGGAAAGACTGGGAGGTAAGGAAGGAGGGGAAACTGTGATCAGAATGTAATATATGAGAGAGAAAGAGACAGAGAGGGAGAGGGAGAGAGATCAAACAAAGAGACAAATCTAGAATGTGGTCATTCTGTGAGACAACCCAGTTCAGTAGCACGGGTAAAAAGCTAATGAGAAGAACGCCCTATCTGGAAAGACACAGAGAACAACCACTGTAGCTAGGGTGCCTGCTGCTGCTGCAAACATCCTGAACAAATGCAAGGGTTTATTTCAGCCTACATGCTCATATCACAGTCCGTCATGAAGACGGGGCAGAAACTCAGGGCAAGAAAGTGGAGGCAGGAGCTGATGCAGAGACCATGGATGGAGCTGCTGACTGGCTTGCTCTCCACGGCTTGTTCAGCCTGCTTTCTTATAGAGCCCAGCACCACCAGCCCAGGGTTGGACCACCACAGTGGGTTACGCCCTCCTTCATCAGTCATAAACCAATAAAAATGTCTCACAGGCATACCCCGAAGCCCATCAGGCGGGACATTTTCACAGCTGAGGCTCCCTCTTCTCAAATGACTCTAGCTTGTGTCAAGTTGACACAAAACTAACCAGGACAGCCACCAAACGTGAAGACCTTGTGCTCTAATCCTCTAACAAGAGATTAGAATTTTCAGAAAACTATGAACTATATACTAAGTGATACAAAATAATTATTTAAATCTTGATTGAGAAAGTAAACATCAAGAGAAAATAATTGGGCTTTGCACACTTGGACTGAAATTAGTACTGTGTGCAATCTGCCGTCAGCTTCCTCAGCAATGAAAAGGGGAGGAGCTGCAGCAAATCCAGTGAAACCCAGCCAACCTGTTGAGCTGAATTTCCACATCTGGAAGTTTTCACAGTACTTTTAATATTCATTGATCAGAACTTCATTAGGCAATTTATATGAAAATGTCCTTTCTAGGACAAATGATATTAGCAAAAGGCAATCAAGAAGAAAGCAGACAGCTATTGGCAGTGCAGCGACAGAAACAAGCTGTCGTAGTCACGGTTCACCGCGGGTCTGAAAAGCCCTGCATTTGTATATGACAACACTCATTAACTATTTATGGAATGTATGTGCTGTCAGTGCCTGATTAATAAAAGAAATAAAATATGAGAAAATTAAAGAACAGTTCAAAACTTATCTCGGTATGTATCAAACACCAGCTACACACACAGATAAGTTTCTTCAATTTAGGACTTTTAGCAGAACCAGGCATCCAACTACATATGGATTCACACAAAATTAAATGCCTGCAAATTTTTTAACATCTCTGAAATTCCATATGTTTATAAAGGACCATTGAAAATCACTGCTGTCTCTTTTTTTAAGACTAACCAAGGAGCATAAAAAATGATAGAGATGCAAGCCGTGTATTCAGGAATCATATAGTACATCATATGGGAGTTCTTTCTTATTATTTATTCTGTGTCTTTTACAACATGTATCTTGATCATGACAGGGACATTGCTCCTGCTCTTATAACCGCAGGGCCAGCCTTCCCACCTGCCTCAGGCATTGATGGGAATGCATACAAAAGTTCTAGCTGCAGTTTTTAGAGGAACCTCTACACTGACTTTCACAGTGGCTGCATGCATGGTTCTAGTCTGTATTTAAGTGCTCCTCTTTTCCAATATCCATGCCAGAATTTGTTATTTTGTTTGTTTGTTTTCTTGAAAATAGCCATTCTGATTGAGGTGAAGAGCAAACTTCATCTGTATTTCCCTAATAATGATTGTTAGCATGTTTATAAATATTTATTGAATATCTGTATTTCCTCTTTTAAAAACTATTCATGTCATTGTAAGATTTGGGTTTGTAACTTTTGCAGCTGTCATACATTTTAGATATACCATCTGAGCTATAGTTGGAAAGATTATTTCCTCATTCTCTAGGCTTTCTTCATTCTTGTGCTTGTTTCTTCATTATGCAGAGTTTTTGTGATTTCATGTAATCCTATTTATTAATTCCTGGAATTGTTTTTTAGGAAGTCCTTGTGGGACTGGACAGATGGCCTGGTGGATCAGCTGCTCTTCCACGTTGAATCTCAGCGCCCGAATGGCGGGCCACCACTGTCTATAACCGCGGTTCCAGTAGTCCAGTACACCCTTCTGGTCTCGATGGCCACCACACACACACACACACACACGTGGTTTACAGACATGCGTAGAAGTCCTTGGGGATGTCTACGTCTAGAATTGCTTTACCTATTTTTTCTAGATTTTCCAAAGATTGGGGTCCTATGTACAAGACCTTTGACCTTCTTTGTGAAAGATGAGAGATATGAATCTTGTTTTCTTCTTGTGTGGGTGAATATCCTGTCACCACAGTGTCATTTCTTGAAAATATTGCCATATTTCTGAGGTATATTTTTGACACCTTTGTCAAAAGTTAGATGACTGAACCTGAGGAGACACCCAAACTTCGATATTAGCTCCCGTTGATCATTTTGGCTTTTGGCAGTACAAGGTAGGCTGTCTTTCTTCGCCGCTTCACAGCCTGAGTCAAATTTCCTGCCATCTGCATTTGAGTTTGCCCTCATACTTGCTACAACTGCCTCCCAGGGCCATCTCTCACCATGGGACTGAGACAGGTTAAATCCCGTCTGTCTTCTAATTGTTCCTCATCCTCAGGCCCCGGCCTCAAACAAGTGTCTCACTCATTGGCGTCAAGAGCCTGTCTTTGCATAATGCAAAGGCAAAATAAGACCTCGCTCAACTGTTGACCCACCTGCTGGAGAAACCAAAACTTGCCACTGGTTTCGAGACTTATGAGGGCTACTGGCTTGGCCAGCAGGGAAGGATTGCCATCATCGGGTCATTTCTCTCTCCTCTTTGGATGAAGTTTCTGATGGAAAGCCATCCAGCTGGGGCTTTGTCCAGCCTGGCTTCTATTCCACACACCACCTGCTTCTTGCTGGGCACCTTTTGGGTATTGTGTAACTACAGTTTTTCATTTCTGAAACATTTTTCTCTTTCTTTGAAAGTCTGGTGTGTTGTTTTTTTTTTTTTCTTATTCTATGTTCTTTCTTTAGCTCTATCACAGAAAGGCATTTTCTAATCTTCCCAGTTCAAATATAAGACCCCCTCTAGGAATTGTTTTGATAACCTTATAAAACCATCTTTTTCTGGATGAGGGTGTGGTTGTGTGTGTCATAATGTTAAGATTTTTAATTATGTTAAGATTTAAGTAGTTTTAATTTTAACTACTCACCTCACAAATGGTGGCATGGGCAGAAGAAAGATGCCCTTCATCCCCTGCCTCCCCTCATCAATGCTGGAGGCACGTTGGAGAGCTGGCCCTGAGGTCATAAGAGCTGGAGAACTGGCCCTGACCCTCACTAGCTGTGGGACTCGGAAGACTGGCTCCTGTGCCATGCCTGGGCAACACGGTAGAGCTGGTCCTGAAGGCATAGAACCTACCCAGAGGGCGAGAAAGCAGGAAAACTGGCCCCGCCCCTTGCTCATTGTAATGCAAGCAGTGAACCAGCCAGGGCAAGGCAGGAGAGCTCACCTTGGTGGTGAGGACAAGGAAAGATGGGTTACATTTATTTTTGCTGCAAAATATTTCTTTAACTATATGTAAAGGTGTGTTACTTTTGTTTGTGCTGCATTTGTTTAACAATGTAAGGATGTGTGTTTAGTTATGTAAAGAAACATTGCATCTGTTTCACCTTGCCTGCCTAAGGCACCTGATTGGCCTAATAAGGAGCTAAGCAGCCAATAGCTAGGAGAAAGGATAGGTGGGGCTGCCAGGCAGAGAAAATGAATAAGAGGAAAAATCGAGGTTTGAGAGAAAGAAAGGAACAAGAGAGCTAGGGAAACACCCAAGGCAAAAGGTCGGGCAGCCGCTGCCAGCCAGCAGACATAGAGAAATAGTGAAAGTAAGATATACAGAAGAAAGGTAAGAAGCCCTGAGGTAAAAGGAAGATAAAGAGACACAGATTAAAAGTGTAAGTTAAAAGGGCTAGCTAGACACATGACTCAGCTAGGCAGAGCATTCAAAACTTTTAAAAAAAGATTTTAACTACTTATTCAATTCCCTTTTTATTATTTTGCTTTGTTTTGTTTGCTTTGTTTTGTTTTTGAGACAGCCCTGATGGTCCTGGAACTCACTATATAGATATACAGACCTGGCTGACCTCAAACCCATAGAAATCTGCCTGATTCTGCCTCCTAAGTACTGGGATTAAAAGTGTATGCCACCATGACAGCCTTTCAAATTCCTTATATTGACTGTAGATGTATAGTTATATTGTATGTAGGCATGGCATTCAAGTTTGCTCTATCTTTACAAACTAATTTTCTAGAAAATTGTCCATTCTAGATTTCTAACTAATGGCTTTCTCCATGCTGGGAGGGTCGGCACAGCTGTGTCCGGAGCTGTGCTCCAACCTTGTGCCTATCATATGCACCTGCTCTCCTTCACTGGTCTAGCCAGCATGGTCTGTAATTTTATAACACAATCACCTTTTGGCTCTTTGTATTGCTCTACATCGTCTTTTTATAATTTGCATGCAGAGTGATCGGCCTTAGACATAATCCAGCAATCCTGCAGCTTCGTCTGCTTCCTTTCCTCTGTGTGCTTGCTCCACTGTATTTCCCTAACTTCTTAAGTTGGGCACTTGCTTCTTTATCACTTTGTCGTTTTCTATATAAATGTGGTTAAGATATAAACTCCTCCTTAAAGGCAACTTGAACTTCACCCCACAGTGTTTTGATATGTTTATTGCATATGTTAACTGAACATGTTACAGGGCTTCATTGTGACATTTTCATTCACAGGTTCTGGTCATAGTCACCCTTTAGCCCTGCTGGTCTCTTCCCGCTCCTGCTCGTTGTTTTAATCATCCCAGTTGGCCTCCCCTCTACTTCGTGTCTTTAGGAGTGGGGTGACTCGGTGGGTTTCACTAACAATTCCTTGAGTGGCTTACGTGAAAGCCTATGTATGGGAATCTGGAAGCCTCGGCACAGGCTTACCCCTCTGGAGAAAGTGTCTTTCTCAACGTCAGCGATGAGGAACTGCTTAGAGATGCACAGGGCGGTGCAGCCTTATGAGTTCTCCCTTGCTGCAGGACAGGGTATTGACAAGCCAGGTCTTCTGCAGGTTTTGTGTAGGTAGCCATAGCCACTGAAGCTTGAAGAAGGCAATGGCCAAGCCGAGCCTGGAAGACAGCACTTCACAACATCCCATCCCATCTTCCAGATCTTACTTTTCTTTCTGACATCTCTTCATGTTAATCTTCCATGAACCTTGGAAGGTATACTCTAGATGTCTCATTTAAGCACTCAATGGTTGCTCATTCCTGGCAATTTGGCCAGCTAACAAGTCTCTGCAGTTATATTGCCCACTGCAGGAAAAAAAATCTTCTCTGACCAAAGCTGACAGATATATGCAGGAAGAAAAGTGAACTCTTAGGTGATGTCACACCACAGCCACTGTTACATAAACTTGCTGTGGGACAATGGACCTATACCCCTTATACCCTGTCACTTAATATTGTATTGTTTTAATAAAATGCTGATTGGTCAGTAGCCAGACAGGAAGTATAGGCAGGGCGACCAGGCAGGAAGTAGAGACGGGGCAACCAGAACAGAATTCTGGGAAGAGGAAAGAGTCAGTCTTCAGTCATCACACAGGAAGCCAGACACAGAGGAAGCAAAATGAGAATGCCTCACTGATAAAAGGTATCAAGCTATATGGCTAATACAGACAAGAATTATGGGCTAATATAAGTTATAAGAGTTAATAAGAAGCCTGAGCTAATAGGCCAACCAGTTTATAGTTAATGTAGACCTCTGTGTGTTTCTTTGGGACTGAACGGCTGTGGGACTGGTCAGGACAGAAACCTCTGTCAACCTCTTATCATAAAGCATCATTTTATTTCAGATAACTGCTATCCTCTATTATACAAATACCACTAAAGTCAGTTTTTCTTGCTTTAATGTTAGATGTTTACTATGTAAATTTGTTGTAATTTCATGGTTATATTAGAGCCACCTAGTAAAAAGTCTACCTGATTTCATGTTTATGTATCTTTTTATTTATTCATTCATTTTTAAAGCAGTCTTCTCTCATTTTGCATACCAAGCCTAGTTCCCTCTCTCTCCCCTTCTCCCACTCCCTCCACTTTCACCTCCACCTCACCTCCCATCCACTCCTCAGAGAGGGTAAGGCTTCCCATGGGAAGTCAACAAAATTTGGCACATCACTTTGAGGCAAGACCAACGCCCTCCGCCCATATCTAGGCTGACCATGGTGTCCCTCCAAAGAGAGTAGGCTCCAAAAAGTCAGTTCAAGCACTAGAGATAAATCCTGGTCCCACTACCAAAAGCCCCACAGACTTCCCCAGCAACACAACTGTCACCCACATTCAAAGGGCCTTGTTTGGGCCTGTGCAGGTTCCCCTGCTTTCAGTCTGGAGTCAATGAGCTCCTACTAGCTCAAGTCAGCTGTTTCTGTGGGTATCCCTATCATGGTTTTGACCCCTTTGCTCATATTATTGCTCCTCTTCTCTTTAACTGGACTCTTGGAGCTCAGCAAATTGCTAGCTGTGGATCTCTGCATCTCTTCCACCAGTTGCTGGATGAAGGTTCTATGATGACAATTAAGGTAGTCATCAATCTGACTACAAGGGGAAGGCCAGTTAAGGTACCCTCTCCACTATTGCTTAGGGTCTTAGCTGGGATCATCCTTGTGGATTCCTGGAAATTACCCTAGTGCCAGGTTTCTTGTTAGTTCCAAAAAGATGTCCCTCACCCAAAGAATGGATAAAGAAAATGCGGTACATTTATACAAAGGAGAACCACTCAGTGGTGAAAAACAGTGACATCTTGAAATTATCTGGCAAACGAACAGAACTAAAAAAAACATCTTGAGTGAGGTAGTTCAGACCCAGAAAGACAAATACGGTATGTACTCACTCATAAGTGGATATTAAATGTAAAGCAAAGGCTAGCCAGCCTATAGTCCACGACCCCAGAGAAGCTAGGAAACAAGAACCCTAAGAGAGACATAGGTGGATCCCCCAGGGAAGGGGAAATAGACAAGAACTCCTGAGAAAATTGGGAGCGTGAGAGTAGGGGGAGAAGGGAGGGCAGGAAGGGAAGAGGGGTGAGGAGAAAAGGGAAGTCCTAAGGAGAACATGAGGGAATGGGATAGCAAGGATGTTTATGCATCTTTATGTAACAACATAAGAACGTAAAATTCTACAGGTTGTGTATTGAGAAAGTTCAAACATTATTTTTTTCTAGAATCGTTTCCTGATGCAAGATATTAGAAACTAACTCCCTTACATAAGATAATAATGCAATAAGACATGCAGCGCCCATGCAAGAAAATACTATGTTGCTATAAAACAGATGAAGAAGATCTGTGCAGACTGCTGTGAATGGTTTCCAAGATACATAAGTGAAAAAAATGGCAAGGCAGAGAAGGTATCTCTGGTACGCTACTGTCTTATAAGAACGATGGTGTAAAAATCCCTCTAGAGTGGAATACTAGGGTCAGAATGTACACACTAATGAAAGAAGCTAGCCAGGTATTGTATTAGTCTGCGTCTAAAACCTAGTCCCAACAAGCTTTACACCAGCTCAGAGGCAGGTACAAAATCCATTGTAAATAATGAAGCAAATAATCTTGAACTTCCAGGCCACGGACAGCAAATCCTGGTCTCCTTGTTGGGCGGCTTATGCTCACTTCCGTTAGCTAAACATAGGAAAGTCAGATCAGGAAAAAGCAGGAAACATAGGGACATCCCTGTACACAACATTACCCACTACCCTTTCCTATCCCTGATCCCCAGCTCCTACCCACAGATAAGAAGATTGAGAGCCAGCCATCAACTGTAGTCTGTCCAAATGTGCATTATGTGGGACAGGCTGCAAAGACATTTTATATCATTGAACAACTGAACACGTTCAAGAGACCTGCGAGGAGCAAGTAAGAGGGCATGCCTTTGTACACGTCATGTGACGTCCATCACACAGAGCCTTATACATGTCATCTGACATCCATCACACAGAGCCTAGTAAGGTGACATGCCTTTGTACACGTCATCTGACGTCCATCACACAGAGCCTTGGGGCACCTTTTTCTATTAGTTCCCTAATAGTTATTTTTTTCTCTTCATTAGTTGACTTGAGACAAGGTCTACCATGCTGTACCCTGTATTTCACTGAGCCAAAGCAGTCATCTAGTCCTATCTACAACAGCTTGAAATGTGGCTCTCCGTTCATAGATAATATCAGGCTGCATTCATACAGAGGGGACGGAATGTACCTGACTTTGTAGTAGAAGAGTACACAGTTCTTTCAACAGCAGAAAATGGGGAGTCTTCAAGAGGACCTACACAATGCACAGACCTACTATCCATATAAGGACCTTGTTCATCATCCCGTGAACAACCAAAGCCATTAAACACGACTTAAAGCATTGCCAGCGTCCAATTAAAGTGGCTTTAGATTGTCCTTTGTTTTAGTCCTCCACCTGGTTTTAACTTTCCCAGGGGTTTTTACAAAAGGTTCCTTCACTGACTTTGCCTGAATCAAAAAGCATTTAGAGGGCTTTCCTTATCACTACTCTAGATTTTTTCAATTAACAGGACTGTCAGAACAAAGGCAATCGTATTTTTAAAAGAATCTCCTAAAGCTTCTGCCAAGCCTTCTTTATTTCCTTGATCCAATCATATTCTCTTTAAAAATCTGCTCTTTCTCAAAAAGGATGAGTGAATTCCTACACAACTGAAAATTACACAGAAGTCACTGTGTGTCTCATCAAGATGTGATTAAGTCCAAAAAGACTTCCCTGGCTCAGATCCCTTACAAGTTTAATCTCTACCATAGAAAAGACACTACAAAAGTAATTACTTTTTAAAGAGGAAATCTGTTAAGAAAATACAAACCTAGTATTACTCACGTAAGTTTCAAGTGACTGTGCCATTAGGAAAGCTCTATAGACTGCCCAAGAAGTCCATGAGTGCATAATACAAGAGGCAGGAAAAAGCTTACGTCCTGTGGTTGTCTGTAGAACTTCAGTCCTAATACCTTGGAATTAAAGCTTATTTCTCCCAGATGTGTGACCTGGGAAAATCAATCTTTACATCACTACATGGCTGTGTTTCCAAAACAGCAATAATATAGAGATATAGAAATGAATACTTTATATTGGTATGAACTTTGGTCTGTTGATACAAATTTAATGTCAATTTTGTAGCTAACACTGTATATGTGTGTATATATATATATATGTATGTATGTATTTCTACTCTTGTTTAAGGTATTATGTGTATAAAACTCATTTTAAAATGTAACATATAGTTAAGAAATACAGATTAATAGATAGTCATCTATTATAATCAACTTTTAGTCATATTAGTTAGGGTTTCTATATATACAGAGCAGAGATATATTTCAGTTAGACAGGTAATCTTCAACACTTCAAAGACCTACAGAATATGGCATTTAAAATGTTTTAAGAACTTAGGGCCAGGCGGTGGTGGCGCACGCCTTTAATCCCAGCACTGGAGGCAGAGGCAGGTGAATCTCTATGAGTTCAAGGCCAGCCTGGTCTACAAGAGCTAGTTCCAGGACAGGAACCAAAAGCTATGGAGAAACCCTGTCTCGAAAAATCAAAAAAAAAAAAAGAACTTAGGCTTTTCACAACAGCAAGACACATCTGCTCCTGGCAGCACCAGTCTACTTCGAGAGAAGGACAGGCATCAAAGAGGCTCCTTATGGAGTTTACTAGCCACTTGGACAGAAACTGCTCTTGCCTGAACTACTTGATGGTATGCTGTATGAACTGGACATGCAAGACCCGCAGAAAAGTGACTGCTGAATTTGCCTAAAGACAGAATAGCGCAAGTTGTCTCTGTCATTTCTACAACTTTGGAAGTTGCTGACAATGCACTTCCTGCTTACTTAGGTAATATTATATCCTTCTGGAGCCTTTGATGGAATTGAAGACAGATAATTATACTTATAGTTTTCCTTAGTTATTAATGTTAAGAAATAAATGAGTTGAGCAAAAGCATTTAACTTTTCTAAAGAATTTGAGTATCATTAAATTATTAAACATTGGTTTTTAAAGTAGCTTCGAGGGGTTAGAGCAATGTTTTAGCAGATAAGAGCATTTGCTACTCTTCAAGATGACACAGTTTCAATCCTAGTACCCACATAGGTTCACAAACATCTGTTAGTCCAGTGTCAGGAGATCCAAAGGCATCTCTGACCGCCAAGGACACAGCATATACTTAGTGCATAAGCAGGCATGCAGGAAAAATACAAATACACACAAAATAATAAAATAAATATAATAAATATTGAACATAAAATAATAAAAATTAAAAATAATAATAGCTTCAAGGTCAATTTCGGTACAAATTAAACACAATCTAGAGTAGGAAATAAAGCTGCGTGATGACTGATATAAAAGGGGGAAAGAACGGAATCCTAGCCGCCTGAGTTATCTCAGGAACACTGCTGGGCTGGAGATGGAAACGTTAAAGGAGCAAAGTGCACTGTTCTTCCTTCCCTGTTCCTGTGGAAGCCCGTGGGCAGTGGCAAACAGAATGGGGGTGGCAGGGTTAATGTCACTTGGAAAAGGAACTCAACCTACATGAATGCCAGGCAAGAAACAACAAAATTGTTGAGACTCTTGATTCGTGGCGGCTTCTCAGAAGCTGCGGGATCTTCTAGGTGGGACTTGCTAATCATTGTGTGACTGTTTGTTTTGTAAAGTATATTTCTTCCTTGCTTAGCGACTTCATTAATACCTAAAAACCCTGCTGTTAAATAAAGAGCTTTTCATTGAAAAGAAAAAAAAAAGTTTCCATTAAATTTAATAGAAAAATGGTGAGGTGTTTCAACTCAATACAAGATACCCAATTTTCACAGCCAGAAAAATGTATCAGTTTGTATTAACAACAAACAACAATTTTTGGAAAGCAAACAAATACCACTCATACTTAATAATACCCACACTGTGGCTGAAACATTTTCACTGATTTTTCAAATATGGGGGTACATGATTATTTCTCAATTAGACTACACTTGAAAATAAAAACCATATCACAGAAAAACACCTTCTCAGCATGATACAGGCAGAGGGAGGAGGCAGAACAGACCGAAGACACAGAAGACATTGCGTACTCTTCTTTCTTACTAAGACTATGCCCACGAACAAGATGCTGTGTGCTCACCCCCAGTGAGCGTAGTCAGCACATTCATCCCAGAAGTGCTGCTCCAATTTCCCTGCCACTCCTAGGGACATGTCCCAGGTGGGCTTGCTGTGTTTGCTGTGCTCTCGTCAAGGTCTGAGAAACAGCTCACCAGTCTCAACAAACCACCACATTGACTCCCTAACTACCATTTGTTTGGACCACAGCGATGTTTGCAAACACGGCTGATAATGACAACCAGTGACCAAATCACATGGATACTACCCTGCCAATGCATCCAGGACCCTTGCCATGAAACAACATAGAACCATAGAACATCCTATGGTCTACCTACAGAAAATTCCCCCGTAAAAGCTAATCATAAAACTTGAAGAATTCACCATTCTCTCATACATGTAGAGGTCAGAATAAGGACTGGAAACATGAAAAAAATCTCTAAGCCTTTGGTCAGGGAGTGTTCTGTAGATGTATCCATTGGGACCGGGCTTCACAACTCTGCATTTTGATTGGTTGTGCAATTTTTTGAGGCAACTGTTCTTTCCCTATGTATTCTTGGCATCTTTGTTTGAAAGTCATTTGACTGAATGGGTGGGCTTCTTTCTTAAATCTCCACTAAACCTTGTTGTTTTTGTACCAATGAGATGTTGTTTTGAGTGATGTGCCTTTGTGATATATTTAAGGGCAGTTGACATGATGCTCTTGAATTTTCTGTTCATTTCCAGGTTGCCTTGGTTTGAAATAATAGCCTTTAGTGCATGCATAGGTATTTTGGAATTTTATTTGTTTCTATAAGGAATGTCACTCAAGTTTTAATAGTTATGACAATAAGACTTTAGGTTAACTGGGAAGTGTGAACATTCTTACAATGCTAGTTCTTCTGTCCCACAAGAATGATATATGTTCCTATCTTATTGTTCCTCTTTCATTTCTTTCCTCAGACTTCTGGAGGTTTTTTAGTGCAAATTTTCACCTCTGTGGTTAGATATATTCTTGGGTATTTAATGTGATTATTGTAAATGATATTATTTTCCTGATTTGTCTTTTATATATCCCATTGTTATTATATAGAAATGCTGCTTGTTGCACTAATTGGACTAGGTATGTTTGTTTAAAAAAAAAATAAGAGGACATGAAGTTGCAAGGAAGATGTGAAAGTGACCTAGGAGAGGTTGAAAATGGGAAGAGGAATGAATATGATCAAACTACATTAAATGCATCATGAAATTCTTAAAATATAATTAAAATATATTACAAAAAAATGTTATGTTTAAAAAATAAATACTATTTGTTTCATGTCCAGAAAAAATGAATTAAATGAAATATCAAATATATCTAAGAAGTTCAGTAACATATTAAATCAAGCAAAAGAAAATAGTTTTAAATTTGAAATCAAGTCTTGTGAAATAACCCAGTTAGTCAAATGCAAGTCACATGATAGCCTCTGACCTAAAATTGTTAAGTCAAGAAAATTGTCAAATGTGTCATTGACATGCCTTAAAGGGTAACATTGAAATGGCATTTCTAATAGCATTCTTCGTGTATGAACACATTGTTTTACAAAAAGAAAAAGGAAAATGAGCCAATGTCCACAATGCCACCACTTTGCAAAGCTCTTTATGTTAAAAATGCATTCATTCCCTTGAACAGGCATTTCAGACGTTCAGAGTCAACAATTACAAGGGGAAAGTGCATTCTGAACTGTTTAAATGTCGCTTAAACCAGTGAGCTGCTTTTGTCACTTAACCCTTGAGATTACTCAACTACCTAGCCGGTCTTTATTGAGATTCTGACAGACAAAAACGCATGGACTTGAGGACTTTAACCTCGACTAGGTTTTCCCTTGAGAAGAGCCCTGCAAAGCGGAAGCTCTGCCATTTGGGTGTAATTTAGCCACATTGCTCAGAACAGTACCGTGGCAACTATCATTACCACCCACACAATTCCTAAGTCAATCGCATAAATGAAAGTATTATTATTTATACAGTCTTGCCAAAATAATTTTCCTGTCTCATAGAAGAGACCACTTTTTCTCTGGAGGTCAAGGTGGGCATGAAGGAAATAAAGCAGCAACTTTGTATCAAAGACTCTTCAGTTCAGCGTGGGTGTGACAACACTGATGGCCGCACACACACACGTGTGCGCACACACGCATGCACACACACACGCGCGTGCGCACGCGCACACACTCACACACACGCACGCGCGCGCACACACACACTCACACACACACGCGCGTGCGCGCACACACACACACTCACACACACGCGCGCGCGCACACACACTCACACACACACGCGCGTGCGCGCACACACACACACTCACACACACGCGCGCACACACACACTCACACACACGCGCGTGCGCGCACACACACACACTCACACACACGCGCGTGCGCACACACACACTCACACACACGCGCGCGTGCGCGCACACACACACACTCACACACGCGCGCACACACACACACACACTCACACACGCGCGCACACACACACACTCACACCGCTGTATCACTGTTGCCTCCTGTTTCTGCTTAGCCCCCAGTGCTGCTCAACCTTCCCGATACTGTGACCCTTTAATACAGTGCCTCATGTTGTAGTGATCCCCAATCATAAAATTACTTTGTTGCTACTTCATAACTGCAAACTTGCTACTGTTCTGAATTGTAATTAAATATCTGATATGCAAGATATCTGATATGTACCCCCTGTGAAGAGGTCATTCAATCACCCCAAAGATGACCCAATCCACAGGTAGAGAATTTCTGATCTAGGCCAAGCAACTTCCACACCTCAGGGTTAAAGAGAGTTAGTAGTCTCCTGTTTTCATTATCTTCAAAAGTATATGACAGATAAAGTGTTAGCTCCATTAACTGATCTCCTGTGACTAGAAATTTTATCTAAGAGTCAAAAGGCAATAAAACCCCTGAATTCAAATGTGAAAAATTATCCATCCATGATTCGAATCTTTTCAGAACAATTGAAGTCAGTGCTATGCAATAGACCTTGTATAACAATAGATGCGTTCCAATCTGGGTTATTTAATGTGTGAGCCACTAGGCAATTTCTGTTCACTTAGATTTAAATTAGATCGTTAGAAATGTGTTCATTAGGCAAGAGTGAAAGTGAAAATTTGGGAGGTCCTGGCAAATAAGTCCAAGTTACATAGAAAAAAATAAAATGATTAGGTCTTAGCACCATGTAGGCCAAAACCTCAGTTATGACTCTCATAAGTCATAACTGCTGCCCATGGGGAAAGCAAACACCATAATTCTGATAGCTCATAAGCAGGCGCTTGTCTAAGACATGTGAATGAAAACCAGGGAAGATAAAATGCTTCTCTATCCATTCAGATGCAGCTGTTGTGGGCCATTTATACGCTGTGTGAAGGTGCACTGCTGTGGTTGCTGTAATAAAAAGCTGAACAGCCAATAACTAGGCGGGGAGAGATAGGAAGAGGAGGAGCAATCTGGGAGCAGAGCATAAGAAATGCCGGGAGACACAGAGAGGAAACAGAAGGTACAAGATGGAAGAGAGGTAACGCCACGTGATAGAATATAGATTAATATAAATGGATTAATTTAAGCTTGTTAGCAACAAGCCTAAGCTATAAGCTGAGCTTTTATAATTAATAAAAGTGTCTATGTCATTACCTAGGAGCTGGCTGGCAGGGCAGAAAAAGACTCGTTACGTTAAGTAGCTAAGATACAAGAACTAAAGGGACAAAGGAGAGTAACAGGAGAAAGCTGTTTCACTTGATGCAAATATTTTGGTATTTTGTATAGATGAAACTTCACAAAAAAATGAACAAGAAGTTGGGCCCAGGGACTATATGCCAAGTCAGCAAAAGCCAATAATGTATAGAGAAAGTACCATGGACTGGAGAGATGGCTCAGCGGTTAAGAGAAAATGCCATGGCAAATAGAAAGGGTATGGCGTAGAGCAGGGTTAAACGGATGAGGGAACCAGGGAAAGACTGGCATTGCTTGATCCATCCAGTGCTGACCTTGTGTCTGTGGTGAAAATGGTCGTTTCCCTCTCCTGCGTGTGGAGAAGGCAGGGTAACGCAAACCACACTTTCTGTTTCTACTCTTTCTTATGTTGCCTTTAGCTCCAAACAATCCTTAAATCCCAGTGGTGTGTATGAAGATAAGAGATTTCAATCCCCTTCGCTGTCGCGAGTGATTTATGTCCAAGAGAAGCCGTCTGCCTGCTGTAACAACTTTCATTTCTATGACATAAATACAAAGTTTGGCCTTTAAGGATATAGTCGTGCTTCCTCCTTTTTAAGGTTTTGTGTTCTCTCTAACTCACCTCAAATTTGTGTACTGTAAGTCTTTTTTTTAGTTTTTATTTTGTTTCTTTTATGCATATGAGCACATGTGCAGAGCAGACAGAACACAGCTTGCAGGAGTCGATTCTCTGCTTTCATCCCCGGTGTCTCGGGGACTGAATTCGGGTCACAAGACTGGGTTGTGATGACCTGTATCCCCTGAGCCATCCCTCTGGCCCTGTGCAAATCTTTTATCTAGGTTTGCACATCAGTTGCCCTCAATGAAGTGTTTTCTGAAACTCTACAAGACACAGGACACTCTCTAGGTGATGAGAATCTTTCGGTGAGCACGGGCAGCATTGTTTCCTTTACAGAACCTGAAGGTCTACAGATTGGAAAGATTTAGAAATGAATAAAGTGAATACATGTTGTGAGCTGGAGTTGGGCTCTATTAAAGAAAATAACTGAGCATCAAGAAGGAATCGCAGGGTAAAGGGCTTTTGCCAAGAGGACACAAGTTAGCAGAGGAACTAAGGGGTTAAAGATAAAACCCTGAGAACAAGGGGGTACACACACAAGGATCAGCTAAAAAGGCAAACAAGATGGACTTATTTGGATTTTTTTCTAAGTAAAGTAGGAAGCTTCAAAAATGTTTGGAAAGGGGGGCTGGAGAGATGGCTCAGAGGTTAAGAGCACTAGCTGCTCTTCCAGAGGTCCTGAGTTCAATTCCCAGCAACCATATGGTGGCTCACAACCATTTGTAATTTAATCAGGTTCCCTCTTCTGGCATGCAGACAGAATATATATAATAAATAAATAAATTAAAAAAATGTTTGGAAAGGAAGAGGGTGATGACTCAATTTACATTACAAAGTAGGGGTTCTGTGAACGAAATAGAGGGAACAGGCGTGAACACAGGGAAGTCATCTCGGAAGATGAGAAAGTGTCGTTGTAAGCGCTAATAAATGCTAGGAGCGCTGGTTCCTGCCGCAGCCTATAATAATCCCATTGCGTATGAACCACGATCCGAAACCCAGAACTAAAGCACAAAGTTGAGAAATAGATGCTGTGTTTTCACCACAAATCAGCTCAAGACCTCAGACTGATGCCTGAGATTCACTAAATGAAGGAGTACGAACTCTACCGTCATTCAGACACAAATAGAGGCAGTCAAAAGAAGGAAAGAGAAAACAGCAGGAAATGGTGAAAGGGTAGCATGGGGTGGGAGCAGGAATCACGAAGGGTAGCTCTCACAGGGCTGGGACTCAGACTCAGCCCCTCACTGCTGCTGGGCAGTGTGCAGCCATCCGCAGCTCTGTCAGACTTCCCCGAGTGTCCTCGTCTATAAATGGAATGGACCACGGAGCATGCGACCTAACTTAGCTGTGGTTTGGGAAGCACGTGGAATGGTGCCTCGAAATTCACAGCTGACTCAGAACCCAGACGAAACTTATCTAAACTAAGGTGCATCTTCTCCATGTAAATCTAGCTTGCTAGTGTGATTTACGTGTCCGATTACATTAAAATTATTTTTTGTTCGTTATACAGACTCAGTTTCCTTCTTTCCAAACCTTGCTCATTCACTTTGCGGCTCTCTACTGAGTTTACTCAGATATTTGCCCTTAATAAAACAGAACAGACAGCTTTAAGTTTATCTTCTCGGTGAACATAATTAGAACTCTAGGTGTAACCCGTTTGCAAAAGTAGGATCAATCCAAAAATACTCTGCTTCAAGATGCGAAGACGTGCGACAGAGGAAAAGGCAGCCTTGTGTTTTGCATCACACCTTGGAAAAGGTCACCAAGGAAGTGCTGGTATTTGAAGGGTGAGTCACGTGACTTCCCTTGTGATTATGAGCACGGTCGAAGCATTCCGTTACATTTCAACGCCTAAGTTGTACATCAAGTAGCTATTTGCAGCCGTGATTATTTACCATCTATAATTAAGCTTGTAGTCACAAACTCTGACAAGAATCATCATTAACATTTTTATTACTCCTTTTTAACTGGTTAAATGATGAATATAGTTATTACAGAGGGATTACGGGACTGAAAAGTTCTTAATGCTTACTAAATCTTAAACCCTATTCTGTACTTGAATTTGTTCTTATGGAAATTTCAAAGAATTAGCAGTTTGGACAGTCTCCATTTTTGCATAAATGCCACTCATTTCGTCAAATTCACCTTTAATAATTAAGTCATTTAAGTACTCACAGACTTCTAATGGACAGAAAGTATGTACCAACCAGTCAGGGCAAGATTAAAGGACTCGGGTCTGCTGTGATCCGAGGCCAAGGCCCTTTCTGACTATTACCTTGTGAATTCCACCAAGGACCTCATAGCCATTTACTGAAGTTTTTCTTCCCTCTGGCATTCACATTTCAAGCTATTGTGTACAACATAAACTCAAATTTCTATAATATGCCTCAAAATGTTCTTTTAAATGTCCGACAATAAAGTCAACACTGGCTAACACCTACCAGCTGGGAGACCCTGTTTATTCTCTAATTTGTTTTTGCTTATTTTATTGTTTAATAATTCCTATTTTTTAATTAAAACATAGTTACATCATTTCCCCTTCTTTTTCCTCTCTCCAGCCTATCCCACGTACTCCCTCCCTAGCTCTCTTTTACATTCATGGCCTCTGCTTCCTTAATTGTTCGTGTGTGTGTGTGTGTCTGTCTGTCTGTCTGTCTGTAAATGTATAAATACAACCTGCTTAGAACATGAAAACATATCATGTGAATTGTGTGCGTATTATTTCAGGGCTGATCATTTGATATCGGATAACCAATTGGAAACACCTTACCTGGAGAAGATTTCTTCTACTAAGAGTTACTTAGCTGTCTGCAGTTCTCTGTCTGGGGTGGGGCCCTTGGAGAATGAACTCTCCCGTCCGTGTTATTTTGTCTATTGGTGTTGTCCCTGTTCATGTCTTGCTTAGGTAGCCAGGTTGTTCAGACTTCATGTGTGTAGCTTCCCTGACATTTTCGAAACAAGAATCTCCCAGCAAACTTCCTGATCCTCTGTTCTTAGGCTTCCTGCCTCCTCTTCCACCACGACTACTGGGCCTCAGGTGTAGGAATTATGTTGTAGATATATCAGCCGGGGCTAGTAATGGGCCATCCTGACTCCATCTTAAGGATGGGAGTCAATTTGTTATAAGGCCAGAACAAGTTCATTTCTGTTTGCTGCCAAATTCAAGTTGTCCAAGATTTAACCTGTTTCTGGAATTGGACATCCTCCCAAGATGTCAAGTCCTTTGGTATATGCTGAGGAGTGGTTTGTCTGGGTCTTCACTGGATAGACGATTTCTGAAGATTCTGGAAACTTAATTTAAGGAATGAAACTAAGCTGGAGGAAGGAAGTCACTGTGGCACTTGGGGACATACTGCCTCTGACGGCTTCCTGCCTTGTTTCTGTTTCCTGTTTGGCCATTAAGAGAACATCAGTGCTCTGTCACACAACTCCTGGTTCCAGGATGTTCTAAGCGAGCATATGGAGCCAGGCTGCTGTGGCTTAAACCTTCTGAAACTGGAAACCAAAATCAACCCTCCTTTCTCACTGTTTAGCCACATTAATTTGAAAACTTTACACTATAAAGTGAATAAACTCAACACCCAAATTCACTGAATGATATTTTGACAAGGCATCAGAACAGTTTTGAATTATTGGAAGTGTATGATCTCATTATGTATAAGGGGAAGTGGCCGTAAGAAGCACTGCTATATCTACATTGTTACTCCTGACCAAGTCCAGATTGCTCAAGATTATGTCCAGATAAACTGATACGTAGTGGCAGCTCTAAACTGGAGTCGAGAAGCTTGGGTTTGAGCATAAGCACACAGGAATTTATCTCCTCTGAGCTTCAGTTTCTTTTTGTATACAATGAAAAGAAAGGAAAATGAATACTGCCCTCAAAATTATTTTATTTGAGGACTGACTAAGGAGGAAGTGTCTGCGAAAACCTCTTTCTGTAGGAAAGTCTCCAGCTGAACAAAACGTCATTGAGTGTGTGCGCGAGTGGGCTAAGTGACAGTCAAAGACACAAAGGCAGGCCGCCAGCTATCCAAACCTCTCCTGGAAACAAAAGAGAGAAAATGCCTCGCACACATCCAAAACTTGCTGTAGTAATATGGGGCGGCAGGGCTGCGCCCCCCACACCCGGCCGCCCACATGGCTAGCTAATGCCCCAAAATAATTACACAGACACTGTATTCTTTTAAGCACTGCTTGGCCCTTTAGCTCTAGCACTTACAGGCTAATTCTCACATCCCGATCAACCCATCTCTAATAATCTGTGAGAACCGGTCTTACCGGGAAGATTCTAGCCTAGTCCATCCTGGGTCGGAGCTTCATGCCGGGAGCGGGGCATGGCGTCTCTCTCAGGTGTCTGCTCCCTAGAGGAGAGCTGTGGAGACTCTGAGCTCACTTCCTCTTCCTCCCAGCGTTCTGTGCTGTTTACTCCTCCCACCTATCCTCTAACCAATAAAATGGGCCAGGGCAGTGCCTTTATTAGCCAATGACCTTCCTCCATCATTTCCCCTTTTTCGGTTTAAACAAAAAAAAAAAAGGCTTTAACATAGCAAAATTACATATAACAAAACAGTTATCAAGTAAAAGTTACAATAATCTTTATCATAACTAAGGAAAACTATAACTATAACTAACTATTCTTAACTCCATCAAAGACTCCAGAAAGATATATTACCTAAGTAAACAAGAACTAAGAAACTTCAAACTCTAGAAATGACAAAGACATCTCGCTGCCTGGACAGTCACCCAAAGTTCTTTTGTACCATTGGGGCATCCATCTTCAGCCTTCAGGCCCATGGTATCCAGCAGACATTTCCATAAAGCAGGAAAATTCAAAGTCAGTTCAGTCACTATCTGTTGTGTCCTGCAGAATGTCTCGCAGACTTTTTCATGTATCAGGAACCCCGAAAGATCATCTCACCTTAGGCAAGTTCAGTAGTCCTCTCTCTGCGGGTTCTCTGTGTCCAGTTTATGCAATAGTCCAGGCAAGAGCAGTTTCTTGCCCAAATGGCTGTCAAACTCCATAAGGTGCCTCTTCGATGCCCATCTTCCTCTTGAAGTACATTGGTGCTGCCAGGAGCAGAGTGTCTCATTGTCATGAAAAGTCCTCAGTTATTAAAACATTAAATGTCCTATTCTGTAATCTTTGAAAGACATGACGAATGTCTATCTAAAATATATCTCTATATATCTAGAAAATATTAACTAACATGACTACAAATTTGACTATTACGATTATCTATCAACAACCTATATTTCCTAATTATACATTACATTTTAATAATGAACTACACAATCACAACACCTTAATCAATATCAGAAATACATATACATATAACAAAATTGACCGTAAATCTCTATCAATAATGCAAAATCTATACTAATGCAAATTATTCATATCTATATCATATCCCCCTTTAAATGTTAAAGAACGTTTATAAACCATATTTGGGAACATGGGCGCAGTTATTTCTCTCCAAACTGCTTCCTGCTGAATGGGGGCGTCGTTAATTAGGTCTTTCATGGTATAACCTGTGTGCTAGTTTCATCTCAGTTGGCAGTTGAGCGAAGCAATTTTTTGAAGGCGTTCACACCAACCCTTCAGGAGGGCGTGGTCCATCATACCAAATCGGAATAGAAGAAATGAACAGTGTCTCATCCTCTGTGAAAACAAAATAAGAAACTCCTTTCCAAAGCATCATGTCCTTAGATCCAAATTTCAAATTCAAGGCATTTTCAAAATATCTATGTTGGATTAGTTCAGCAGCATTTATAAATAAATATCTTTTAGCAGCTGTTGCTCCTTCCTCAGCATTCAAATAATTCATAGAGAGCATAATAGCATACAGTATCAAAATTCTCTGTGTATTTTCCATCTTTGTGCAGCTTTGTTTTAACCTCTATTTTGTTTATTTTTACTTTTAACTCTTTTCTTTTTGAGACAGGTTCTCTGTATCTTTGACCTGAAGTAACTCTGTAGACCAGGCTGTCTTTGAACTCTCAGAGATCCGCCTGTCTCTGCCTCCCAGGCATTCGGGATTAAAGGTGTACACTACTACACCTTGAACTCACAGAGATCTGTTTGTCTCTGCCTTCTAGGCACTGGGATTAAAGGTGTGTACTACCACACACAACAACTCTCTTCCTTTTTTTTATGTTTTTTACTTTAAGAACTTCAACTTTTAGCTTGCATATATTTTTAACACACAGTAAACCATTTAGAAATTTTCTTTGTCTTTGAATCTCTCTTTACTGTATATCTCTCTTTTTCTGACCACAAGAGCCTTTAATTTACCAAGCAATATCAGTAGGATTAAAGGCGTGGATTTGCCAGCTAGATCCAGTCCATTCCTTAGCTTTCCAGCCTCATGGCTGAGGTACTGACTGTAGGCATGTTTACTGCAACAACTGTATGGCATTTCAAGGTCCCTGCCAGCAAGTGAGCTACAACAGACAACACTCAAGTCCTCTCTCGGTAGCCGGCCCTCCTGCCTCAATCAGTCAGAGTTTGCCCTGGCAGGACAGCCCAGAAAGCTGGCATTTTTAAACGGTGCAGCTTTTTTCCTGCTATGGCTGAAAACTGAAAAACATGTGTTCAGCTTTTCGTCAACACCGTTTAAGTGTTTCGTGGCAGGACCTCTTAATGAGCTGCAGGCTTTGCAGCTAAAGCTGAGTCAGGAAGCCTCTCTTAGATGAGAGCGCATGCTTGCCTCTAACAAGCAGAGCAGACCCGAGAACACAGCAAGTCTAGTTGCCATCAAACAAATCATAGCACTTTACTCCAAATGCTCTATTCAAAAGCTCTGTCTCCCGCAGGAGCCAGACAGAGATCGCAATGGCGGCACAGCCCCAGGAAGTTGCGATTTAAAATGACAAAGTGGTTTTTCTGCTACTGTTGCTGAATCAGGAAATCTCTCTACAGCACGACACCAACAAACAGCAAAAATCTGTGTTAAACTCACTCTCCCTTATTTTTAAGCCTTCTCAGGTTTTTTAAGTGGGTTTCGGCTGTCCACATGTCTGGGCGCCAACTGTAGTAATATGGGGCGGCAGGGCTGCGCCCCCCACACCCGGCCGCCCACATGGCTAGCTTATGCCCCAAAATAATTACACAGACACTGTATTCTTTTAAGCACTGCTTGGCCCTTTAGCTCTAGCATTTACAGGCTAATTCTCACATCCCGATCAACCCATCTCTAATAATCTGTGAGAACCGGTCTTACCGGGAAGATTCTAGCCTAGTCCATCCTGGGTCGGAGCTTCATGCCGGGAGCGGGGCATGGCGTCTCTCTCAGGTGTCTGCTCCCTAGAGGAGAGCTGTGGAGACTCTGAGCTCACTTCCTCTTCCTCCCAGCGTTCTGTGCTGTTTACTCCTCCCACCTATCCTCTAACCAATAAAATGGGCCAGGGCAGTGCCTTTATTAGCCAATGACCTTCCTCCATCAACTTGCAACTGGTGGGAATAATTCAACTGACACAAAAATATTTTCATCTTGCAAGTTTCTACTCACTGTTAAATAATATTATGTCTTATCCCATCCAGTTTGACTGACAGGCTCCCTTTCTCTCTTTGGCTAATAATAAATGAAAACTGCAAAAAGTGTGCACTCTGTAATAACGAAAAATTAAAAATATTTATGTGATTTATGCATAGAGTTTAAAAACAAATCGTGTGTGTTTTTTCTTTCAAAACTCTGAGTACAATCAGTCCAGTAAAGCGTTGAGATCAAAAGTCAGTTTGCGGTAGGCTGCAGAGGGAGTGAGAGCGAGGGCATGCACATAGACGGCACCAGCTTCTTTAGGAAGACATTCTGCTGAAAAAGAATACAGACGCTGTGGTGGGCTATACAGGAAAGAGGGAGGAGCAGTACAGCTTCCTCTGCCACAAGCTCCCATCACTATGATAAGACTCTGTCACATGCAAACAGGCAATCATAGACCTGAGCCCTGAAACCATGAGCCACAAAAAGCCTTTCCTCCCCTACGTGTCTCTCTCTGTGACAGCCATCCAAAGGGAACCAACCCAAGGTACTCTCTCTCTCTCTCTCTTCTTCTACTGAACTATAGTAAAAGGATCAGAAATGGATCGCTTTGTTGCAACAGGAACTCCATACCCAGTGCACAGTGCTGATGTAAACCAAGCCCTTTGGATAGTTAGGGTGCCGCCTGCAGGTAGAGCCCTGTGATTAACTTCTAAGGAGTCTCAGGAACATTGTAGAGGGCGATAATAACAATCGTGCAAAAGCCATCTGTTGCTCTTGGCATCTTCAAATGTCTCACTGCAGTAAAAGGAACAAAAGGAAGGCCTACTGTAAGAAGATAAGTCACAGCAGCTTCAGCAGACTACTTCCTGTTTAAAGACCCTCTGGCCTACTTGCTTTAATCTTGATTTCCGTCCTTAGAACTAGGTTAATCTATGTAAACGCATCATGGTTTTGAATGTCATTCCTAAAGAAAAATTCTATAGTTTCATATATTCTGATTAGTGGGTATAATAATACAGAATTTTTATAATAGTTTATAATTAAGCACTTTGAGGAAAAAAATGTCCTCCAAGATGATTCACTTTCCTTTTAATATTCCATATTTAATTCTACGAAGGGCTGAATCCTCCACTGAGCACACAATAAACTGGTAACATACTTCATTTTTATTTTACCAAACACAACCTGAAAATGAAACATATTTTATTTGGGCACAAAATTCAATTATAAAGAAAATGCAATCTGAGATCAATAGCTTATTAGACACTCAGCATGAGGGATAGTTTCAGCTCAGCTTAATCTACTGAAATATGTATCTATACACTGTTTACTGGAGTATTCAAGTCCATGTGCAGAGAGAGGGACATACATTCAGTTTACTGAATAAAGGATAGATGAGTGATACTCAGAAACATAACCTCAAAATCAAGAATCTATAAATCTAAATAATGTATAGATTCTCCTTAAATGTAAAATTGGAATTTGAATATCCAATAGTCTCATTTTCATGAACATTTTATATTTGAAAAACTTGATTGGAGAGAAAACAGAAGTTAGTCCTCTGAAATAGAAATAATTTAAAGATGGAGATTCCAATTTTATATACTATTTTGCTCTGTTTTGACGCAGGGTCTTTCCGTGTCCTGTAGGAGAGTCTTCAGTCCTGGAGCTGAAGGGCACCCCCTGGGTACTGAGCGACAGGCGCAGTCCTCCCATCCAGAAGCACCAGCTCCTGAGGTAGCAGGGGGGTGTGGAAAAGGAAGCGTCTGCTGTGGACTAAGCTAGGGAAGGGGAGGTGTGAACTCTTGCATCAGCACCGTGGAAGACATTGTTTGCCTCCGGAAGACCACCGTGAGTGGAGCGATCATGGTGAAAGCTTATCGTCGTGAGTTTTGTAAGCACTGGAGGGAGACGTCTTCGGTAGTTATAAGATTCTGATATATACTACAGAGATACATAATCAAGATAAAAATAGTTAAACCAGTTCTTGTTTCTGATGCACTGTGGCACCATCTGTCTCATGATGGACCACTCTTAGGGGAAAAAAACAACGAATGACTCAAAAGAAAGATAATTATTATAGTGGGCCAGAGTGACAATGCTGCCGTAGTCACAAAAGTGAAGACAGTATTCTGGTTCTTTTTCTCAGAGGGAGGAGAGACCGACCTCGGCTCAGAGTTTTGGGGGGGGGGGGGACAAACCATCACAATGGGAAAGGCATCAAGGCAGGTGGCTGGCGGAGCAGCAACCAGAGCGGAGGGCAGTTACCAGTGCTCAGTTGGAGTTCTTTCTCTGAAACACTAAATCACGGGCTCATGCTAACCACATAACGACATGTCTTCCCCGTTCCGTGGTCCTCCCTCAACAAGCCCTCACAGACATTAATATCCCAAGTGTGTCTTGATCCAAGCAAGCTGACAGCCGAGATGAATCATTAGAGCTCACGGAAGACTGTGGGTGAGCAGATGTAGACCAGCAGCCTATGGAAGTTCTCTCCTGCTTCCCTGAATTTCCTCAGTGGAAAAGGAACCCAGAACCGCTGAGAGAGGGCGAAAAGTAAAACTGGCAAATTCTCAATTTTATATTACTTTTGAAATATGCAAAGAAAGTATTTTTATAACTCAATTAATTTCTTTTTAACACTTCGCTCTGTTTAGAGAAATGTAGGAGGACAAGGCTACTATAAAACTGCCAATTAATAGTTCCAGCTGGAACAACCTCTAAGCTGGGAGAGAGATATTCCACTAACTCAAAAATGGAGCTGTTCTTACCATCCTCCTGGCTTCAAGCTGGCCGCTGGGCAAAAGGGAAGCTGGAAGAACTAAAGGGCTGCTTTGATCCCTGCCGTGTAGCCTGCCATCCCTGTTCTAGCCTCACTGTGGGGCGCTGGACATGACTTATGGGTGTACCGGTTGTTAGACTGGGAAACCCTGAGCACACACTCCATTACCCCCGCTCCTGAGACTTCCCGTCTACCTTCCAAACCTCATTGCTTCCACTCTGACAGACAGACCTACTCTGTGAATTTCCTCAGGCTTTGGAGGTGACTCATCCACTCCTGCAGAAAACCACTCCCTTCCTTGAAACAAGAGCATTTTGAGAGCCAGGAAAGCTCATCTTTTTCAGTCTCTTTACCCATCTTGGCCATGCCAGAGACACCCTAAGTAGCCACCTCACGGGAGAATTCCAGATGGAAAATGGGGGCAAAAGCTCATCTATCTGGGTCTGTCTTGGCTGCGTACCACCTCAGAGATGTCAGAAACCCACGTCTCACTACTCTCCACACATTTGGGAGCCAGAAGATGCAGGCTGCTTCACTTTCATGGCAGCATCTTCCAGAGCACTGCATCCCACTTTCCACTGGGCTACTAAGCCAAGCTACTTAACCTGAACGGGGTCTTTGTTATGCTGTAGAAGAAAATATATAGTAGATATACTAGGTATCTGGGTATGATTCTAAATAACAATAGACTTGCATCACTAGAACCGAGGAGTACTTAAAGAGGAATTACAATGGGCTAAGACTCCTACGATCCGATCCACTGCACACAAACAGTAGTAACTGCACCCTGTGCTTTCTATTTGCCCGTGTATGTAGAGGTGTGTTGAGAGTGTAACTTTCACTGGTACGGTATTACAAGGGGGACTTTCCAAGGAGACATTTCATTGTGATTGTTTCGGTGGAATTACCATCTTCATTATTCTCTCCTGAGGCGATTATTAAAAAGGCACAAACTTTACAAATAGACAAGTCAATAAGCATGCTTTATTGCTATCTAAACTGCAAACTCTTCTATTTGCCAACCGTGTTTGGGCTTTCTCTCTTAAAGGTCACGTCTCTAGACGGAACGCCAGACTGACACTGCTTGCTTTGCTCATTGCCATTTAACCCTTAGCAACCTTTCTTCTCTGGGAAGAAAAAAATAAAAAACTTTCAATTCATATTAACATGCATATGTTGTAGGGAGGCCACTAGCTTGTTCCTGGCTACTCAGCCCTGAAATAATCACACAGGAACGATAATATTTAAATCACTGCTTAGCCCATTAGCTCTAGCTTCTTATTGGCTAACTCTTTCATCTTAATTTAACCCATCTCCATTAATCTGTGATTCACCATGAGGTCGTGGCCTCCCAGCAAAGTTTCAGGCATCTGTCTCTGGTGGCTCCATGGCTTCTCCCTGACTCTGCCTTTCTTTCTCCCAACATTCAGTTTAGTTTTCCCCGCCTAGTTCTGTTCTCCCCTATCAGGCCAAGCCGGTTTCTTTATTAACCAATGGTGTTCACAGCATACAGAGGGGAACCCACATCATACATAGGTTTGACAATCAAGGCTGTTAAGTTTTCAAAGCTTTTTAATTCTACAATCTCACCAAGAATGTGTCAGATATGTTAAAATATTAGCTTCACATAAAAAGCTTGGAAGTTAATGACTTAACAGAACAAAAATGTTTATCGATTGTCCGTTTCAATGTTCAGTAAATTAACTCCTTAATCATGATTGTGAAGCCAATGCATTCGAGCCGTGTGTGTGAATCGTGAGATCATGGATAGATCACAAACACACAGGCTAGACAAAGTGTTAAATGGGTGACATTCACATTTTAGAATAGGCACATAGGTTTTTAAGTCTATACCAAAACTAATTTAATGAGTCCACCATATCTCGAAAGTGTATAACTCACTGCACTTTAATGTTGTATTAGATTGCTGGAGTTTTTCTAATGGAATTTTGTACTTTGTTTTTTTATAATAAGCACATAAACTTTGGAAGACATTTACCAGTTTACAGATTGGTGATGAATGTATGCCAGTTACAGCTGTTTATGTTTAAGTTCGCATTTCTCGTAACTGGCTTTAACGTTAGACAAACCAGGCTTGAATCAAACTCTTCATTATTCCCATAACCTACATATTTGTACTGACTCAGTGTCCCTGTCTGTATAACGAGGACAATTATATTAAGGTTCCTCTATGAAGCGTGGAGTTTTTTTTGTCTTATAAACTGACAGGTACTCAGTGACACTCAGCTTTAAGGAGATCATAAAGGAGTTTGGGTATTTCCCAAAGCGTAGGCATTTCACCTCCCATTTTCAGCTATTTGGACACTTCTAACTAGTCACCACAAGGTGGCGGCACACCTGCACTTCTAACTAGTCACCACAAGGTGGCGGCACACCTGCACTTCTAACTAGTCACCACAAGGTGGCGGCACACCTGCACTTCTAACTAGTCACCACAAGGTGGCGGCACACCTGCACTTCTAACTAGTCACCACAAGGTGGAGGCACACCTGCACTTCTAACTAGTCACCACAAGGTGGCGGCACACCTGCACTTGAGAAAAGGGCTTTAACTTCACGGCTAGCATGTACACAGCAGCTAAAAGAAACAGGTAATCTACATTTATAGATATTCCACAGATTAATCAAGCAAATAACTTGGCAATTTCAGACTCAACGCAAAAGTCCCCAAGAAACTTGTTACACTGAGCCATCTCTTAGAGAAACATTCAGAGTCCCAGTCCAGGAACCCTGCTGTCTGGTTCCTCCCTGTTTGTTGAAACTTGGATCTAAAAAGCTATTCATGCCCCCGATCAGTCAAAACTTTCTTCCCCAAAAACGTGTGCACACCTCGGCCTCAACCATGTATACTAACACCAAGAAATGGGAAGCATTAAACAGATTTTAACATTTAAACATCCACAACGAACAAACATGATCAAATGATAATACTCAGACAATCTTTTGCATAGTTTTGGTTTACAGAACCATCTGGCTTTTAAATTGTTTATGTTTTTTAGCACTTTTAAATAATTTCTTAAAACATTTTAAAGCAACAGAGCTGTACCAGAGCCCAGAAACCCAACAGTTCTCTAGCGCCTCTCAGATCTAAAAATCAAGTTATTCCATAATTTCCCCTCCTTCCGCTACAACTCCCTGTCAGATTCATGGCCTAATTGTTACATTTATGCATGTGTGTGTGCACACACACACATATTTATATATATATATATATATACATGCAACTGTATATACCTGCTGAGTCCACTTAGTTTTACACGTATGTATGTGTTTAGGGGTCACTAGCTAGTATGACATAATCGGTTAGGGAGTTCATCCTGGGGAACACTAATCTCTCGGTAGTTGTTAAATGCTTATAGCACGGAGGCATCCCATCTAGGTGTGGGACCTTGTAAGACTTCCCCCGTCCACGCTGGCATGGCAGCTAGTGTTGTCACTGCTGATGTACTGGCTGAGCAGCCATGTTTAAGCCATGATGTCATTGTGGATCATAGGCTTTACACATTGCAGCTGGGTAGGACTTCTGACTGCTTTTCTCCTTTGGTGGTTTGCAAACCACCTTCCAGCACTGTGAAGGAAGCCCTCGGGGAGATTCCCACCCAGGCCAGACCTTGTCTCCAAAATGTGTATTATCTTCAACAACAGGACTTCTAGGGAGTAAACAGAGGCAACTGCGACAGCCTACACTGTTTGGGTAGCTGCTTCGACTCCTTCAACAATAGAAACCAGGAAAATAAAAAACGACCATGGAGGTAGGAGACATTCCAAGGGAAATCTCAAGATGATACAAAGAGAGAAAAGGGGGGGGGGGGGGGAGACAGTACAGGAGAGGAGAGGACGGAGGGATCAGTAACACTGAGGATGTTTTACAAAGCCACAGGATATCATTATTTATACTTACATAATATTACACGTAACAAATATAGACGTCATTTGAATGAAGTTATGCTACCTGACACAATAGTCTCTCCAAGGGCCATCTCTCTTATCCAATCCCCAGTACTGAGCATTAGATATTAGGAAATTTTGATACTGTCATTTACATCTGTACTGAAATTTCCCTCATGAATTTAGGTGTGTGCGACTCTGTGAGAAGGGGCACAGACAGAGGGTGTATTACTAAACCTGAGACAGGTTCAAGGCCACATGGGGAAGCACATGTGTGCTTCTTCTCTTTTCTGATCTTCGATAATGGTGGGAAATACTAACATAAACAGCATAGTAGTAAGACAAAGGAACATGAGCCCCAAAGCAGCTTATGGAAATGTATGCTCAGATATAATAGCACAGCACACACTACTGAATGGAAGGCAGTCCTCCAAGCAGAACCGTGGTGTGCAGTGTTTATTTCCTCAGCTCCAAACCCCACTTCTTTGCTCTGCTTTGTGATGTGGGAACTGGTTTGACAGTCACTTCTCCACCCCCCCCCACCCCCCGGCCAGCTGGATCCTGGACTCTGCCAAGAGAAGGTACAGGAAGAGCACAGAAACAGGAGCTGCTTCTTTTCAGAGATGTTTTCAGAGATGAATTAAAACTGAGAATAATGACAACAGAAATGGAGGAAAGACAAGATCCCTTTATAGGAGGGTGAGCAAATGGAGCCAAAAAAACCCCCAAAAGTCGGCTGCCAAATATCAAGTATTATAAGAAAACCACAGGAAAAGAGACCAACAGGCAGTTAGAACTTCAGGGATGGAGTTCACTTTTTTTTAAAAGCTCAAGACAACAATTCTACATAAAGAGTAGCGAGAACAAAGTATCAAAATCACATCTCAGCCCAGACTGGTGACACAAACGGGAAGGTAAAGGCCAGCACAGCTCTGAGTTTCAGGCTAACCTGGTCTACACAGGAAGTTCCAGGCCTGCCAAGGATACATGGTGAGACCCTATCTCAAACAGGAGAGAAGAGAAGAGGAGGAAAAGAAAAGGAGACCCAATCTAAGTCAGTGTGAGGAAAAGCACAGGCACCAGTGTGAAAGCATGACGAGACACGCCCAGAACAATGCTGTAAACATCCATTTCCAGTGGTGCTGAGAAACATCAAGAAACAATGCAAGCATAAGTCAGAATCAGAACAAGTAGGAGATACAGTATTCAGAAAAGAACTCAGTCAAAAACTATTTCAAATACACAGCTGAATAAACACACAAAGCCTGCTAAAGGAGGTAACAATGCTGCCCCCCAACGGTTTCACTTTTCTCTTTCCGACCCAAGTACACAGATTACATACTCCAACAATTTCAGAACATTTTTCACATTTTAATTTACAAATAGTAAGATGTATCTCCCACTAGCACCCTTCTGGGGGTGGGCTCTTCCAAGCACCTCTGCTTTCGGATGCTGGAGAGGCAATGATGAAGCTGAAGTCCACCTTCCTCCTACACAGAAGTCTCCTTCCAACTGCAGCATCTCCTCCAGAAGTGAGGGGAAGCACCCCCCACTCCTTAGCACCTCCCACTGCTGAAAAGGACACAATTCTGGATTGCTGGAAAACCTTTGGGTGTCAAAAAAAACTTCAGTGGGGCAGAGTGGGAGGGCCCTAGAGCAAATTAAGGCTATAATGCAAAGACCCAGCCACATTTCAGGCCATATGGTGTGGAATATTCTAGAGACTGGATATCTGGCGAGCAATGATCACAACTCACCCACACAGACCTCTACTGTTCTAGAGCTAAGCTGGTCTTCCTGGAGACTTACCTCTGTAAGCAAACTGAAAAGTAATTGCTGCTGCTCAACAATCACATCACGTAACAAAACAACAAATATGCGAGCAAAGCTACCCACTAAAACTGCGCATTATCAGATATACCAAGCCAGAAGACCACATCAATTAGCAGAGAAGCAATTCACAATATGGTCAGAATAGGGTCCAATTTAGGGAAAGGGAGTTGTGTCGCTAAGTCCTTCACTTGTAAAATGCCAAAGCCCCGCCCTCCCCTCAGGTTACCACCTTGGATCTTAGTGTACTTCACAACAGCTGACAGTGTAGAGAAAGCTCGCGTTAGTTTAATACAACAAGAAATATTTCTAGCCAAAAAACAAATTTCACATTTCCTAAAGGCCCAGACAAGCAATAAAAGGCTCCATCCAATAAAACAAGGCAGGCCTTTCTAAGTGTGCCTGTTTCATAGCCAATTCTACTGTGACTAGAGTTCTTTGTATAATGAAACAAGACATAAAATATTTCAATGCAAAAGTGTTCTAATGAAAACAGGTTTTTTATCTAAAACTTCACCCCAGAAAACTGAAAGCTTCAACTGTAGTTTGTAGTGACTTAATAAAACGTACTATATAAAAGTGTCCTAAAGCCCAGACTGCTGGCCTAGGGGACCAGAGCTACACTCCGCCTGGGCAGAGCCTTTTACAGCCAGAAGCAGTGGAGATTAACTGGTGCGCACTCAGGGGCATCATAGAGGAGGGAGTGGGAAGACCGCAACAACAGGGCAATAGGCAAGACTGCTGTGGGAATCACCTCACAGCAGCAGAGGCCCATGGTGGGCCTGCTCAGAACTGGACCTCCCAACCTTCTCGTCAGAGGGCCCTGTGCCTCCACCTCCACAGTGCGCTACCGTCGACAGGCTCAACAACTAAAGCAACTGACCAATTCCAGGTACTGAACCATGAGAGCAACACCCAACTCACAGAGCAGCTTTTCCAAAGCCCAGAGACGGAACTGTTCAGCTCTACAGTGTGTAGGGCACCATTAACACTGTGGAAACCTCATTAAGACCATGATCGGAATAAAGCACATGATAAATAGTTAATTTGGGGAAAGATACAAAAATTTTAAATGATCTGTCTTTTGCATATTAACAAACTTAACAACTCTATAGAAATGCAGTTTTTTATTTTTGATGTATTCAAGTATTTGGAATAAAAATAACTCAAATCTGAGAAGTGCTTCAAACAAAATAAAAGGAGAAATCAAGTAGGACAAAACAGAATGGTAATAAAATCTGGACTCTAGACATAAGTTAATAACATGTTTCTATTATTTCAGTGAACCCTTAAAACATTTTATTCAATAAATCAATCTTCCAAACAAATACTCAGCACATAAAAATTGACAAAGTTTATTAAGAAACAGTAGTAATAGGTGGTTTTTAAAAAGAACACCAAAGTTGACAATCCACAGACATATAAAAAGATAATCAAAATATTAAATACTACCTAAATTAAAGACCGTAATTCCAATCGCTAATTTTAATCGTGTGTCTTGGTGGAGCAGCTGTCGCTCCCCATGAATTCATCCGTCTTCCCGTGACCGCTACAGAGACTCACTTCCAGCTCAATCACTTAGTTTACTGCAGCCAACGCTGAGCACACGGAGTTAGCATGCACTGTATCACAGAGAGCACGAGATGCTATCTGCACAACCTTTTCCTCAGGCTACCTCAGCCATCTTTAAAGTGCAAGCTGCAAACAGGCTGTTTCCTAAACAAAGGAGGTAAAGGCTTATCTAGGGCAGCTGTCCACACTGCCCTAAGTGGTTACACCACTAACCCAAGGAAGCCAGCGGTCCTCCTGCACTACCAGCCAAACATGTACTCCATCGCTCTGGATACAAGACTTTCATCTTTCTTTGGTGTTTGTCTGTCAGAAATAACCTATTAAAACATACACCACAACAAAGAAGAGAAAAATAATGTGTTAAGTTACAGTTTCTTTAAATGCAGTCAATTCTACCATTAATGTCTAATTTAAAATAGAAACAACAAAATGAGCTTCTATAACTCAACTATGGAAGTTTGACAATATAGATTTTTAACATTTAACATTTCCAATTAGAAAACTAAGAAAACCCAAACACTACAAGAAATGAGAAATTTAAAATACAGATTTAAAATATAACAATAAAAATTCTAATTCTGGCTGGGCGGTGGTGGCGCACGCCTTTAATCCCAGCACTCGGGAGGCAGAGGCAGGAGGATCTCTGTGAGTGATTCTAACACAGAACTCGACCGCTCATCTGACTAGCACACACCTTTCTGCAGGTGTCAGGACCTGTGCCAAAATCCAGGACTGTTCTTTGGTAGTGGACAATAACAACAAAGTTAGCATTATAATTCGATACTATTCTTCAGAGAATGTAATAAACTGCTGTAAATCTTTTTAAAATTAAAATTTGTCCTCTCTGATATTTAAAGCAGGTCACCTCGAGACTATTACACTGGAAGGGGTTTTGTTTTTGTTTATCATTTTATAAACTTAATAAAGTTTAATTTTCATGCTATCAAGGTTCTGGTGTGCATACAACTGTGACTGAGGAAAAAAAAACCTTTCAAGATATTTTAAGAAATGTTCTTTTGCTGTATTGCACTAGAGATCAAACCGAACACCTGGGCACACGCTGGATCAGTGCCCTACCACCGAGCTATGTCCCCAGCCCAAACAAAAAAACTGTTTAAATTTCCAAGGCTCTAACTTTAAAATGGGAAATGTAGAGTCTGAAGGTTTCACCAAGGAAAAGCACCAGGAAACATTTAACTGTAAACACACACACTCAATCTCCACAGGAAACATTTAATTTTACACACACATTAACCCCCCACCCCCAGCCCTCCAACTGCCCCTAAATACCTGGTAGTCACTAGTGGAGGCCTTGTAGGCTGTAGCAAGGGGCCGCATGGTAGAGATCCTAGGAGTGCTCCCGGGCTGTGCTGGGGTGCCTAAGGTCTTGACGGGTGTTGTAAAGGCTACAGATGGAGATGACAGGGCTCCTCTGTCACCGTTTTCCATGACACTCTGGAGAAACGAAAAGACACAGGACATACCATCTAAAACTGTGTGACATTTTAGAGAAAACCTTACTAAAAAGGCAACCAATTTGGTCTTTAAAGTTTTCAGATAAATTTAGCTTTGAAAAGACAGTATGTCCCTTAGTTAGTTGGAGCCCTAACCCTCAGCCACATCAAACAGACTCGGTCTAAGTATAAATCACAAGAACCAGAATCCCCAGGCAAAATGGAAGAAACGGGGTTCCAGAGAAGGAGGTGAGAGAGGGGAATGGGAATGAAAAGGAACAAAATATATGGTATACATGTATGAAATCCTTTTAGAAGCATCTCAGGACAGACCCTATGGTAAGCCATCAAAGACAACAAAAGAAAGACTCTAATTATTTTACATGTAACTGTGCAACTGCTGTTGGGCCATTGCTGTCCCTAAGAGAGGGCTCGGGGGTCCTGGCTTCTACATAGCTTCAGACTGAGTCTCCTTCCGATTCAGGTTTCTCTTAAGGAGTCTAAGACAGAATCACCATCTGCTTTGCTCAATTCCGTGTGCACTGCAACAGTAAAGTGCCTCGTATGTAGTATTCGGATAGAGGTTTGCATGTACTTACTCAAGTATGTTCAAACTGATTTTTTAAGCTACAAAGAAAAGTTTAAGTTCTACTCACTAATGTTGAAAGAACACATACAGAGCCAGCTGTAAAGACTGAAGGAGAAATGAGTACAGGAAAGCTTCAGCTCCTCATGGCTCAGCATGAGCTGGCACCTGTGCGGACACAGCACCAACCTTAGGCTTCCTGAACCTGGTGCTGCTCTGAGCAGTCCTGAGGTCTAAACTCCAGGCCTCACTTCAACAACTCTACCATTGCTTAGGCTCAGCAGACCCCTCTTTTGTGAGAAATGAAAGGATGTGGACAGATTGCCTCTAACACCTTGTGATTACTTTTGGCCTACTGTAGTACCATACTACCATAAATATCATCTTCAAACTAACAAAAACAAGCATAGTGAGGCTAAGGCACAAGCACTATGTCACTACTGAGACTTCCCTTAAATCAACTACAACCTACTTTATCTATACACGGCTTGACACCGATCATGATGGATTCTCCGAATATTCTCCCATCTTTGCTTAAGGCTTTCCGGGCCTGCAACTTAGACTGGTAACGGATGTGCATCCAGTTGCCTGTGTTAGACATCTGCAAAGAACAGAGTTATTACTTAAAGTGCGAAGCCCAGACAAACATACAAACACAAGGAAAAAACTAACTTTCATTTTGTTATTTGGTACTCTGTAAAAAGCTGCATATTAAAATTCAGAAAGACCCTATGGAAAAACTTCAATAATCCCTACCCAGATCTCAATTCTCTAAAATAGAACATGTGGCAAATATTCCCTAAAAGTAAAAGGAACTCTCAAAAGAATTATTTCCTACAGAAGTTATATTAGCAACTATTATGAAATTTTAAAACGCTATATTCATGAACATGACTTTGTGTAAAACTGAATTAATAGGAATGCAATCTGGGCAAGACCTAAGTATGGGACAAGCCTCTCTAGAGGCTGCTGCAGGATAAAGAGCTCTTAACGAGGCTCCAGCAGATCGGGGCTCCCCACTTCCTCCCCCATAAAGCATAAGAGAAAAACATTAATGTAATATGAGACATATTGTTAATCCTAGGAGGCTGTGACTATTCTAAGAAAGGAAGGGAGGTCCCTAAAACTCAGTCTACTCTTTAACTATTCCTTCTCAGCAAACACTCCTGAGTTTGACTCTTGTACACTCCATTTTATACATTCTTTGAAAATAAAAACTAAATTTAAATTTAGAAAAATAATCAGAAGTAGTGTTCTTCAATTTATAACTTTTGTCTCTGTAACCAAAATCTTAATTGAAGAAGAAAGTATTAGCAGCCTTACCACATGCTTTAAGATATTCCCATACTGTGCAAACTGTAATAATATATAAGAAGCAGACGCCTGTGGAAACCTGGGGGAAGAATGGCCCAGACAAAGCCGTCAGTTTCCATCACCAATACAGCAGCAAACTACCACACCACGCTTCCTCTAGAGTCCATCAGTCACTCAGCTATTCTCCCTTCCCAGAGCCCACCTCTGAAGTCTTTTACGTCCCCACACCCACAGCTCTTCCAGTCAGGCAGATGCAGGTCTGCACACACACATTATGAGATGTAGTTATAAGTAGGGCTATCATGACTCAAAGGGCAACTCTTCAAATTATAACACCGAATCTCTCTGCACTGAGCATCACCTCAAGACTTCTGAAACTTAGTGCTCAAAAATAAAACTCGGCATCAATAACAGCAAAAAAATGACTTAAAAGGATGATACTCAAAAATAAAACTAGCATCAACAAGAATGTTAATCACATGAAAATGATTAAATTACTCTAAAATTACTTGAGGTGATATTCAAATTTTTAATAGCCATATCTTTAAGAGGATACTTTATTAGGTCTTACAGTCTGAATATCTTACAATAAGGCATAATTATTTTTAAAGTCAGAATAACGAAGTGATTTACTATTTGAAAATAATACGAGCTACTACCAGTTTAGAAAAATATCTGAAAAAATTTTAAACCAATATAAATTAATCTGAAACTTCAATTAAATAGGCCTAAACAGGCATGAGGGGAAAGGTGAAATTAAACACATTAAAATCAATATAAGTAAACCAGGAGCCATGGCACAGGCCTTTAATCCCAGCACTCGGGAGGTAGACGCAGGAGGAGTTCAAGGCCAGAAGTCAGGGAGAGAGCGAGATCCTGTCTTAACCAACACTGAACTCAGAACTGAAATTTCATTTTTATTTATTTATATATCTCTAGGTTTGAGATTTTTCATTCCAAAAAAACAACAAATAAATAAGGCACAAAACTGAAAAGGTGATAATGGCTGCATGTGAAGATGGCATTTGAAGAAATAAAACGTTTTCAGGAGCCACGATGACTTTCGGAAAATCTAATCCAGTCCTTTTAAAATGATCATTTATGACAATGGATATTTTGTTTATTTTTTACTATGACCCCAAACTGACAAAAAAGTTAAGCAAAGGAAGAACATATGAGAGACTCCCCTTAAATGAACAAAACGTTCTATTTATTCCTTTAAAATATGCGTCAGTAAGCACATAGAAAATAGCTAAGACATAAAAGTAAGGATACAGCATCACAAAATCTTAAATTTTTTTTTTTAGAAATCCATATTTGAAGTTATAGATGTTTATTTTGCCTCTCTGTTCAGTATCCTCTTTCCCCATCTCCTCTCATCCATGCATGCTCACACACACACACCACAGACTTACTTTAATGTTGGGGCAGCATTACTTAAATAAAGCATCCAATACAAGAAAATCAATCAATTTTTTTTAAGAAAAGATTTATTTATTTATTTATTTATTTATTTATTATATATACAGTATTCTGCCTACATATATCCTATAGGCCAGTAGAAGGCATCAGATCTCATTAAGGATGATTGTGAGCCATCATGTGGGTGCTGGGAATTGAACTCAGGACCTCTGGAAGAGCAGTCAGTGCTCTTAACTTCTGAGCCATCTCTCCAGCCCTTAAATATTTTTTAAAGCACTAGAAGTAATTCAAATACTTTTTCTAACTACTAGACATCTTTAAAGTTACACTAACACTCGTGAACCCAAAAAACAGACTAAGAAATGACAAGCATGCTCAACACTGCTCTACTTCATGAAAATAGAAAATTTTAAACATTGAAAAGCAAAATCAAGTAGTCAGCTCAAATGCCAGGGACATGGGGCTTTGCAAGGTTTCCAAAAAAACAAAGGGATGCAGCTGCCCTATTCTCACTAAAGCAGTCAGTAACATGAAAATCTCTTCAAAGCAGTAGCCATCATGCCTCAAAGGGAAAGGCCAGTTACAGCAGAGTGCAAAAACAGGATGTGAGACTTTCCACCATGCATTCCCATACACCTTCTGAATTTTTAAATGTTAAAATAAGTTAAATGTATAAAGCCAAATAAACACTTATTATCCACTATTTATTCTCCTTCAAGAAACCGTGTGTGTTATCTTTATATATTCTAGTCCCAAAACCAACATAGTCAGGCCCAAATAAATAAGGCAATCACACTTTTTTTTGTTGTTGTTGAGATAGGGTTTCTCTGTGGCTTTGGAGCCTGTCCTGGAACTAGCTCTTGTAGACCAGGCTGGTCTCGAACTCACAGAGATCCGCCTGCCTCTGCCTCCCGAGTGCTGGGATTAAAGGCGTGCGCCACCACCGCCCGGCTGAGACGGTGCCACTTTTGTCACGCAGAACATAAACCAATCTCAGTACTGCCAGCTCAAGCCAGCTAAGAGACTACCAAAGCACAGAAGGAGCCCCCAGAAAATGTGGAAAGGGGATCCTGAATCTAATGGGACGGTCTTGCCTTTCACAACTAGGAAATGATTTGGGAAGAGCATGCAAGACTTAAGTTCTAGCCAACAGTATCCAGGATGCGGCCAGCATGCACAAGCATGACACAGCCGCTGTCTGCAGTTCAGTATGAAACTCATCAGCAACAGAAAGACAACGCGGTAAATGTCGCCAGCTGTTCATAACTGTGGAATCTAGAGTAAGTGTGTGGGTGTTTGCTGGCCAAGTCTTTCAACAACATCAACAAATACTGGGGTGGGGTAGTTTTTTATAAGGTCCATAATCCTTACCCAAACACAGTCACCCAAGTGTCATCGAGGTGATCTTCTGAAGTCAGAGAATCTCCTTGAGTATAAAAAGGATCCAACTGGGCAGGAGATAGTGTCGTCTTCCGTGGCTGACCAATATTTGCTGGACTAAACATGCTTTGCCCTATATTAGTAAAGTTAGGAAGTTAGCTACCAATATAAATACATGAGCGTATTTTACAACAAAGATCTTAGTTTAAAGGGCAAAGTATATTAAAAGTTGACAATACCCTCTTCAGGACTCTATAGGCACTATTTTTACATGTATATTCACACACACACACACACACCCCTCTCTCTCTCACCCCCCCCCCATCTTTAATCCCAGCACTTGAGAGGCAAAAGCAAGAGAATCTCTGTGAGTTCAAGGCCAATTTGGTCTAAATAGCAAATTACAGGCCAGCCAGGGCTACACAATGACACTACACTCTGTCACAAACATAAACAAATAAACCTAAGCAACCATCCCTTCAAAAACTAATTAACTCTTTCTACAAAGATATGCCTTTAATAAGCCAAAGACAATAAAAGGTACATTAGTATAAGACCTGAAGCCAATTCCATTTTTTATGCCCTGTATAGCCATTAATATACAGTTTAGTTATGCTATATCATGTAATAACCTTCAAGCAAGAAATTAAATTAAGGCTCAAGTTGAGACAACCATTATGACCTTTAAAAAGACGAATCAAAATTAAGTCTCAAATGAATAAGCAATCTAATTTTTGCCTTGTCAACTAATCTAAAAAATGTAATTACTTATACTAATCGAAAAGCATTTACATAAGTTTAATATAATTGCACTCCACCAAGTTAATATTTAATTGCTCCACTGATTTTACTTCTTTTAAATCAAACTTCTGGTACCAATACTCTATTCTGTGTAAGATGAAAATAAAATGTACCTATCAAACCACATCAGACTACAGTATACTTTATTTTCCTTGGTAAATCACTATCCAGACGTCCTTCATAAAACCAGATTAAAGAGAGGGCAAAAGCCCTTATTACCTTTCAATTAAAGAACAGATCCAATTATTTCAAACTAAATGAAAACAAAAAAAAATTACAAGAAATTTCAACAGGATATGATAAATGAACAATGAAAATTTGGGCCACGACACCTTCTCCCCATGAAAGCGAGCAGCACAGGGGTGTAACTAGGAACTCTGCCTCAGCTCAGTGTACAGTGGGGCCTGTGTGGTCCCAGGGAGAAATACCTACACCTAGGAACTGTCTCCAAAAACCTGAGGCATAGAACAGGAATGAAGTGCTGGGCCTCTAGAAGATCCTGGAGGAGAACCTCTTCCTGGTCTGCTCCCCATGGCTTATTCTGCCTGCTTCCTTACAGAACCCAGAGCCACCAGGAGTTGGACCCTCCCATCAACCATTAATCATGGAATTGTACCACGGACTGGCCTACAGGCCAATCTGAAGGAGTTGTTTTCTCAAATGAAGTTCCATCTTTCCAGAACAGCCTGGCTCCCAACCCAATGAGACCAAAGATTTCATCTCTAAAGAAAACTAAGCCCAAGTTTATGGTATGGTGGTTCACACCTTTAATCCCAGCACTTGGGAGGCAGAGGTGCGCAGGCAGTTCTCTGTGAGTTTGTTGGACTCTAGCGTCCAAACACTGAGGAGTCACCCTCAGAGACCATCTCACACACCACAGCTGATGCAAAAGCAATTTGTGAAACTAGGAACGACCAGGTCATCTTAGTTTCTAGGGAGTGTGGCACTTATCGCCCACTCCCTTCCAGGTTCGTGTCAGTTTGTTGCCACGCGGCTTCTGATTTTGAGTCTATGTCTGTCTTTTTGTTCTTGTGTATTTTCAGTTCTACACCAGAGTGGTGGTGAGAGCACCAGCTTCTGGTTTTGAGTTTGTTGTCTCTTTGTATTTTTTGTTTTTGTATGTCGGTTTGTCTTTGTTAAAATCCACCTGCAGGAATTCAGAACCTGGCACTGGGCCCCTGGCCATCATCAGTTTCCCTGATTCCGAATGCAGCCCCACTGCTGGAGGAGGTGATGGCTGCCCCTCCCCAAGCCCTTTATTTTCTCTCTTTCCTGTACAGGAGCAAAAGAAACCCAGAATCCAGGCACCTCTGGTTCTTCCTGATATCCAGCTGAGCATGACAGACTTCTCCCTCCTCCTCCCCCGGAGGGAGCACTTCGTTCCTGAGGAGCCCCCGCTGGTCAGGGCCCTAGCCCTGAAAACTTCAGTACTCAGTGTCTATGCTGGGAGAGGGGAGGGATGTCCACTAAAGAGAGTGATCTCCCAAGCATTTCCCCTTTGCTCAGTAGCAGGCCAATTACAATATTGCCTTTTTCTGCCTCTAACCCTTTCTTCTCTTACAACCCTTCCTTTTCTCGGGACCCTCAGGCCGTGACCGGGCTTATAGAATCTGTTCTGGTTATTCATCAGCCCAGTGGGGATGATTGCCAGCAGCTCTTACAGGTGCTCCTAACCACAGAGGAAAAAAGAATGTCCCAGGAGCTGACAGCAGGCCAACCCAATCACCGGACAAGATAGAGGATGGGGCTTCAATACTCCAGCTGGGAGGGAGCAGCTCCATCTTTATTGCCAGAGTCCAGTTGGCGGGTCTAAAAAATTCTAGGGGGGGGTTGCAAAGCACCCCACTAATTTGCTAATTTGGCTAAGGTAAGAGCAATAGTACAAAGATCTGATAGTACTCCTACAGGATTTTTAGAAAGACTATTGGAGGGGTACAGGATGTAAACCCCTTTTGATCCTATAGCAGCAGATGGCCAAGCCAATGTAGTGATGTCTTCTATAGGCCAGTCAGCATCAGATATTCGTAGCAAGTCGCAGAGAATGATGGGACTGCAGAGATGCTCCCTCCAAGACTTAGTAAAGAAAAAAAAATTAGACAGATAGGGAGACAACAGAGGATCGCAGCTGCAGAGACTGTGCACCTCAGACAGAGCAGCCCCTGAATGGCCAAATGCTGACTTCAGTGAGAAGAAATGGCCCTACAGGACTTTGGGCTCGAGACACTTCCCAAAGCAGCTGCTGAGCAGAAGCGGGTCAGAGAACGGCACCGAGCACAGCCGGCTACTGAAGCGGCACTCTGCCCACCTGAGAGGCCAACGCAGCAGCCACAGTGATAGTACTGAAATTCCCCCCCCCACCCTTGCTTATGCTGTGCACCCAAGTGTCCGATTCTGGGGTGTACGGAGAAAAAGGGGGAGGAGTTCCCCCTCGCTATGTCTAAAGCATTTGACTATGGCCACAAGGACTGCTGATTATTCCTGAGTGTCCCACGCTTTTATTAGAAAAAGACCTGTTGGAGACTTTGACTTCCCCTACTGTTCTCCAGGGCTGTAAAGAAAAGCAGGCTACTCTCTGCCTTTGCCGTGCCCACCTCGCTGAGAAAGGCACTGCAGCCACTGCCGGCTGAATCCTCCTCCCAGCTGCCTTGGTCACAGCCCAAGCCTGGGAACTCTGCTTCCAGCCACCTGCCCCAGCAGGTAGCAACAGACTGAAGCGAGGAGAGGCCCGGGAGGTGCCTGAGCCCAATTCCAAACAGCCTTCCCAAGCTGCTTGCAAGTTTCACAGAGAACTGCCCCCAGCTCCCAGACCGCAGCTGTGGGAAGCTTGGGGTACAGCAATGCCCAAGCAGAGCCGGTTTTGGTGGCGCATGCCGGTAAGAAGACAGGGCAGCAATGATAAATGACCTGAGCAGCCTACTTAAAGGGACATCAGCCGGATGGTAAAGAAGCTTTTTCTTACCAGGACTAAGAAGATCAAAGAAGAAATCTTCTCAAGGTTTGGCCTGCCCAAGGTAATCGAGGTTGATGGTAAAACTGCCTTGTTGCCCAAAAAAAAGTCAGGGCATAGGTAAGACTGGGGAAAATTACATTGTGCATACAGACCCCAGAGTTCAGGACAGGTAAAAAGGATAAATAAAGACCCTTACAAATTAGCCTTTGGAATCTGGCACTAGAGACTGGGTACAGCTCCTTCCCCTAGCCCTGTTCTGTGTACGAAACACCCCGTCTCAGCTTGGACTAACCCCCTATGAGATCCAATATGGGGGAGCCCCTCTTAATTTCCTAAGGCCCCTCATGACCCATTTGCTCACAAACCCAATCTGCAGGCGTGGTTGAAGGCTCTCCAGATCTCCGAGCCCAGGCATAGAGACCCCTGGCCACCCTGACACCTGGAAATTTCGCATTCGTTCCAAAATTGACGCCTGGGGTATATCCGGAGGGACATGAAAAAAGCTGCAGCACCCCACAGCCAGAACAGCAGCTGCCCGCTCATACCTGCAATCCATGCCTCCTCAAGCCCTTGCTTTGATACCCCTGCCCTCACCCCTGATTTCTGTCAACTAGTGCCCCTGGAGGCTGACAAAAGATTTTCCCCTGGAGAAAATATTTGGGCACGGGGGTTCAGACATCTCCCCCACTTGTCTCCCAGGGGCAAGAAGCGGGACTGTCTCCATGGATGTCGGGAAGGACTTGGGGCATAAGATGGTATTTAAAACCAAGTACTATCTGACCAGAGCCTGCTGCTGCCGGCCAGACTAGACCCTCCCTAAAGGGGCCCTAGCTATCCCTGCTGCTGCCCGCTGGACTAAGCTACTCTCCCTGCTTCTTTGCTGGCACCTCCCAACACCAGCCCGGGGCACCCGGAAATCTCACACCCGTTCCAGGTTGGCGATTCTGTGTATGTTCAGAGACACTGGTCCCAAAACCTTAAACTTCACTGAAAGGAACCCTACACCTACTGCCCTCAAAGTGGACGGTATTGCAGCCTGGATCCGTGCATCTCACGTCAAGCCTGCACCTCCACAGGACGACCCAGGACCTTCCAAATGAAAGTTTCAACGTACCCAAAATCCTCTCAAGGAGGCCTGACTCTGCCAGGCTTGCTGATCTTTGCCCTGACGTTTATACCCCAGGACTTTAACCTGGACCCTGATTAACTTTGAGACTGGGCAAGCCTTAAGGCTAGCCACTGGAGTTTATTCCCTGAATACCTGGTTCCCCCAGCTAACTTTTGACCTGTGTGTTTTAGCAAAAGCCTCTTGGGAGGATACTGAGCAAACCCCTGGAAACTTTTATCCTGTATACAAATATTCTGAATGATATATTTGTCCGGGGGGAAAGCAAACTCTGCAGTATGGGGGGGGGGGGGGGTGCTAAAATATTTTATTGTGCTGCCTGGGGATGTAAAACCAATGTCAATGTCTCCTGGTTGAGGGTTAACAAAAAGGACTTAGTCTCTTTCACCCGTACCATACCAGAAAAAAAGTCTGAAATCACAATCACTTTCACTGAGAAAAAAAAAAAGAGCTAACCCGTTAACAGGCAATACTTGGGGTTTATAGTTATATGATCCAAGAAGGAAAGACATAGGGATTCTGTTCACCCTGTGAGATGGTTTCTGGGGGCGACTCCTTCTCGGTGTTTGGACGCTAGAGTCCAAGTTCAAGGTCATCCTGCTCTACAGAGCAAATTTCCAGACAGCCAAGAACGTTACACAGAAGAAACCCCATCTCAAAAAAAAAAAAAAGAAAGAAAGAAAGGAAGAAGGGAGGGGGGGAGGGAGGGAGGGAGGGAGGGAGGGAGGGAAAGATAAACACCTCAAAAAAATCAATGAGCCCAAGCCAGGTGGTGGTGGCACACGCCTTTAATCCCAGCACTCAGGAGGCAGAGGCAGGCAGATCTCTGTGAGTTTGAGGCCAGCCTGGTCTACAAGAGCTAGTTTCCAGGACAGGCTCCAAAGCTACAGAGAAACCCTGTTTCGGAGGGAAAAAAAAAAAAAATCAGTGAGCCCACTCATAGAAGAGACAATAATGAGAGGGTAAAGTGAAAATCTATTTAATGAAAAAGGAAATTTGCTTGTTTGTACTCAGAACACCAGCCAGGCAACTTTGACTTTCTTTAAGACTTTTCTTTGAGAAAAAAATTAAGGGGGAGGGCTACATAATCTGAAACTGACCTCCAATTAGCCCTTCACAAAATATTCAGTGTATTATCCAATTCTCCTACTGTGCAGCGCAGTAAGAAACAAGAGAGCTTCTATTAATCTTGTCCCCAATTCCAACCAATGGGACCCCTACCTACCCATATAAACAACTCTTTATATAGTTTTTAATAACTCAGGAAATACTTAGTCTATTAGGTATGCATTCTTAAATTCTTAATACTTTTGGTAAACTATCCTATCTATAAACTCAGAAAGCAAGCTATACAAAGCATCACCTTTCTAAAGGAAGTCAGAAAGTCCCTAAATCTGGAGTAAGACTGCTGGCAACCATCAGAGCCGAGAACAGAGTTTAAGAAGAGGACTCACCAGTCACTGGAGTTGTGACTCCAACAAGAGGGCTCTGCATCATTGAAATGTTTGTCTGCATGAAAACAAGAGTGCTAAGTCAACACAAAGTTCTAACCATGCACAGTCATTACTGTAGAGAACTCAGCTACTACAACACCCTTACTAACTAGAATGAGTGGTCTCTAACCAGCTCACTTCCAAAGGTACTTACCTTTTGTCTTCTGACCAGCACTAACGCAGATTACGCAAAGATCAAATGTCCTTTTGTTTTTATTATACATTTTAAAATAAGAAACATTGGGCTGGCTTAGTGTTAAGTGCTCTTGATGCCAAGCTTACCAGCTGAGCTCAACCCCCAGAATCCACAAGATGGGAAGAGAGGACCTACTCCTACAAGCTAGCCTATGGCCTCCACAGTACAATCTTGGCACTCATTTGCACACAACATAAACACACCCAATAAATAAGCCAATTAGAACAGAATTTAAAATAAGTTACATTGGATAAAAAATATTCTATAGGAACTAATGGTAACATGCTAGCTATTTGGTTTTATTTCCCAATGTACAATACTCAAACTATGGATATAATTGTAATTTGTTTATTTAAGTCATCAAATTCACAAAGAAAAAAAACAGAAAAATAAGTAAAAAGAACATATTCAAATGACAATAAAAGACAACTTATGTTTAACACTATCAGTATATTACAAAGAGGAAAAGTATCATTAGGCATCATTAGAGGATATTTTAAAGGATGTAAAAAAAAAAAAACCCTTTTACAGGGGCTGGTGATGGCTCAGCAGTTAAAAGCACTTGCTGCTCTCCCAGAAGACCTGAGTTCACTTCCCATCACCCACGTCAGGCAGCTTTAAGAGGTTCTAACAACAGCTTCAAGGGATCCAGGGCCCTCTTTTGGCCTTCAGGGCACTCACACGATGGCATATACACACATAAAAATACACATACACTCAAAAATAAATGTGTTTTTAAATCCTCCTATAAACAGAACAAACCAAAAAAATCTAACCACTACCAACTATCTGATCCAAACCAGAACTGAGCATGGTACCTTGGAATAACTAATTTTGGCCCTCATCTATTTACTAATATGAATACAGACTTCAAAGTCAAAACCATCTTTCTGTACTATGATCTATAACTCCTTTAAACATTTCAAATAAGACAAGAACTAATGCTAGGTCTTCTCATGCAGCAGAATAAAATGGTCATGAATCCAGAAGAAGCAGTGATACTCATTCCAAACTTCACGTTAGCTTTACTTAACTTGCAGAATGGTCCCTATTCAGGATGTTCTAGACTTAGCAAACCCAGAAGAGCACTGTCCATTAAGAATGGCACACATGTAAGTCAGGCATTCACATACCTGAGAATCATCAGAACACCTACAGAAAGAACACACTAAAAAGCAGCTTTCTTAGTAAAATAAGTACTGGATGTCTATAAAAGGATAATGGTCTTATGTAAATAAAAAATTTATAAAACAAAACTCTCAGGCCAGGCATGCTGGCAGATACCGTTAAGCCTAGCACTTGGGAGGTAGAGACAGTGTTATTTGTGAAAGTTCCAGGCCAGCCTCAAAACCACCAGCAACAAAGCTCTCAAATCATTATTAAATGCTCAACCTCCAAATACAACCCTGAATTTTCATTTTATTTTTTTTCCCTAGAAAAGAATGCATAAATCTTAAGCTTAAGAAAAGAGAACGACTTACAACCCTAATAACACTCTACATTTACAATAATCAGGCTGGGAACATGGACAGGTTAATAAGACATACCTATAAAAACCACAGACTCACTTAAGAGAAAACAATCCAGTGTCTACTACCTTTTTTGCTACTATAGGATCTTACTATATAGGATAGGCCAGTGGTCCTCTTTCCTTGCCTCAATCTCCCAAGTGCAGGGCCTATAGGTGTATGCCACCAGGCCTAGGTGTATGTCACCATGCCCACCTTAGACTTTTTAACACTTTAAGTGCATTTCATGATAAACTTGAGTATATACGTACTTGCCTATTCTATACTTATGGTTCCTTCAGAACAGACACCAGGGAACTTTCTAATTACTGACCGCACTGTGTAAGCACAAACACACAATGACTAATCACGGAGCATGAGAACTTGTGCATCACCTGTCTTCTTGAAGTCAAAGGTGTCGACCCGAGTCCTGGACTGGAAATGTCATCATATATACTTCTAACCGGTGGAGCTCCACTTTTATCTTTAGGAGCAGGGACAACTGGCTGTGGCGGTGATCCCCCTGTGTGTACAAAAAGCAGTCAGGTGAAAAAGCAAACTAACCATTCATCTTTCTTTTCAGCTATGTTTAATTTATGGTTTTGAAATAACAAGCTCTTTGTTTCCTAGAGCGATGCAGCCTTTAATATGTGTAAGAGTCACCTGGGCTCCGGGTAGATGTCAGACTGATTCAAAAGGAACAAAACGGAACCAATGACCACACCTCTAACAAGCTCCCAGGTGACGTCACAATGTGGGTGAGCAGCAGACTGCACTTTGAAAGATTTCAGAATTGCTACTGGAAATTTTTTAATGTCTAGAAAACACAGGTAATCTTGCTTTCTCTACTCTGTGCTTAACATTTCAATACACAATGTGATCAATCCCAGAGCTACTTACTAACTTGGTCCTAACTTATTTACTTACTTGGTCCTAACTACCCAGGAAGCCGAGTTGGGCAGATCACCTGTATTACAAGGTCAAGGCCAACACTAACAACACATTAGGCTCTGTCTCAAAACAAATAAAATATAATCTCATTTCTTACTAAAGTATGTACTAAACAACTCCACTGAATATATATATATATATATATATATATCTGAATAATTAAAATCACTCCAGTTAGAAATTTGATTGTCAAATGAAACAGACTGTATTCATAATTCTTATAGTAGAAACATTTTTAATAATGACAGAAAAGACCTGACTTCTGTGACATAAACAATGCTAAGCAATAAAGCAGCCCTGGGCTTTATTTAAACAAATGCAGTTTCAGCAGTAGTCCAGCTCTCGGAGCCCAGACCACGGAAGAGAGTCAGCTGCATTCGGCTTCATGATGTCACTGAAGAGCGAGTACTGTCAAATTATTACTTAGCTTCACATTCCTCCTCTGAACACTGTTTTGAAAAATGGAACTATTACTACCTATTTTGTTGAAACTGTTGTTGTTGTCTGAAATAGGATTTCCTTCTTGTGTATTTATAGCCTTGCCTGTCCTGGAACTTGTTCAGTAGACCAGGCTGGCCTTGAACTCCTGAGGACAGCCTGCTCACGTCTTGCAAGTGCTCAGATTAAAGGCGTGTGCAACCACCACCCGGCTCAAACTTTTTTTTTTAAAGACAAGGTTTCTCTGTATCTTTGGAGCCTGTCCTGGAACTAGCTCTTGTAGACCATGCTGGCCTCAAACTCAGAGATCTACCTGCCTCCCGAGTGCTGGGATTAAAGGCGTGTGCCACCAACACCCAGCCATTTTTCTTTAAGGAAGTAAATATAAAATGATCAGCATTCAGCCTAGCTCACCACTTAGGTATATCTTAATTTCTTTTGGGTTTTACGGTAGCTGCTTACTGTTTTATATTTTATCGTTTTTAGACAGGTGGTGTACTGCTCAAGCTGACCTCCAACTCACTAGGTGGGGAAGAATGTCCTTGAGAGAATACTACTGCCTCTGTTTCCTAAATGCTGGAGTATAGGCTTTCACCTCCATGCCTGGATATATTTATGGCTTTTAGACAGGCTTTTTCAGGGCCCAGCTTGCCTAAATTGTCCTACGTGGCCCACACTGACCCTGAACTCACAATCCTCCTGCACCAGCCTCCTAGGTGCTGGGATGATAGGAGCTCACCAGCAAACTGGGCTAAGGTATAACTTTATAAGAGAAGTATTTTTAAATTAATAATGTATTGGTAAGGGAGAATGCTGCGCCATTCCATCTCTGAAATTCTACTAGGAATACTGATAAACCACACCACTACTATTAGCAATTAACCCACCTGCGAGCAAAGGTGATCTCATTTCCATTACTCCTACGGACGGGCCACTAATTGATCGAGGCTGTGGAGTCACTGGAGCTGGCAAATCCCCCATTAAAAATCCAGGTAAGAACTGGGCATTAACGCCTGTCTTCGGAGATGTCGGTGAACCCAGCATCATTGGTTCAGATCCTAAATTAATCAAAAATTGAAATAATGCCATTTCTGTTATATCTAACAAATAGAGCAATTTATGATAAAAGTTGAATAATTTAATCAACACAATCCTACATATTATGAACTATAGTTGAATCTACTTTAAAACAACTAAGGGTTCTTTCAAAAATATAGAAGACAGTCCTCACAGTGGCGCTCCCTCATTTTCACCACACCAGATCAGCCCAGGGCGTAGCCCATCCACCCGCAATGTTCATATCTTTGGCAGATGGTCCTGGTTATATTATTTTACTTCTATAAAAGCATCATTTGAAACTCTTATTATTTTAAAAGAAATCTCTAATACAAGCAGAAAATTTTTTCCACAGTTTATACTGTGCAAACAAAAGCAAGGAGACTACACCAATTTTATACAAATCTTGACCAATCAGAAACAATGGGTTTAGCCTCTTCTTCCTACACATCCAACTATGCATTGTTTCAGTAATAAGGTAATCATGCACACATTACAACACTAATAAGGTTACAACTTGCATTTTAACTCAGGAAGACATTGAAAGTAGTGGTAAAGCTTACTTTCAGATCATGATCATTTATTAGAAAAATCATTTGGAGAACTATAATCAACAAAAGTTTCTCTAAAATAAAGCCAATCTAAAGAGAGATCTAACACTTCATAAGCATCAACTCTAAATTAATCTTCTAGGGTTGAAAAGAAGTCTCAGTGGTTAAAAGCACTGACTACTGTCCCAGAGGACCCATGTTTGATTCCCAGTACCCACATAGCAGCTCACAAAATTCCAGTTCCATGGGATCTAAAGCCCTCTTGTGGCTTCTTTAGACACGTGGTACACTTGTACACAGACATAAATGTAGGCAAAACAACCCATGCACAGAAAACAAAAACAGACCTACATATTAACAATGTAAGTTTAAAAAGAGGGGAAAACCAAAGTAATTCAGAAAGGTAAAATAAGTATCAAAATAAGGTGTAAAAAAAATAGCTATATTGTAATTCTTTTGTGAAGTACTAATTACATGGTGCTACTGCCTATTTCAAAAGAACAGGAAACTCAACCAGATGTCTCAAAAAAGGGCATATTGGGAACAATACTTAGAAAACTACAGTAGCAAAATACAAGGTTTTTGGTAACAATGCAAACTACCTTCATTCTTCCATCTACAAAGGAGTACGGTAATTACCACATGACAAGAATTAGGTCAAGGGCTGGTGAGGTGGCACACTGGGTAAAAGCCCTTGCCACTAGGCCTAAATTCAGTCCCCAAAACACACACACACATGCATCCACTTGCACATTACATAAAGAAAAACCCACTTAGGTCAAGGAAAACTTGGTCCCCTAAACACATAGTGAAGGAGTAAGAAGTCCGACTGTCACTAACCATCCCTTCACGGCTAGACTTAAAAGCTTAAGGGCTGCATCCTGCATGTCTTAAACGTCACTTCTCAATCTCTGCCCCAAAATATTAAGTGCCACACTGTGGTCCTCGGGGAGCGCATGTGATGAGAAGGGGCTGGGAGAACGCCATACCAGCAGATACCTGGAAACCGTGCCACATGTGAACCTCGGCAGACTTGGCTAGGCCACATACAAGGATGTTCTTGCTCACAGTATGTACTACCTCAACAAACATGTCATCGCTCAACAGAAAACCTGGACCTACTAATGAAGTTTCCTAATCTCTAAGGAAATATGAAAAAAAATACCTAGATCAATACCTGGGCACATGTTATAATGCAACAGTATATCTACATATCTACATTAATAACATTATAGGTTCAGTTTTTATGACAAGCTGAAAAAGAAATCCAGTTCGTTAGCTACTTTTTTTTTTCCGGTTTTTCGAGACAGGGTGTCTCTGCGTAACAGTCCTGGCTGTCCTAGAACTCACTCTGTAGACCAGGCTGGCCTCGAACTCAGAGCTCCACCTGCCTCTGCCTCCCGAGTGCTGGGATTAAAGGCGTGTGCCACCACCGCCCGGCCGCCCTGCTATTTTTAAAGAAACTTTCTATCCAAAACATGGTAAGCATGACATGTCCCTTGAATCTACAGAGTTAATTCTGCACACTATATGCCACGCTTGCTCTCTTTTTCCAGCTCAGAAAGCTATAAACAATCCTGTGAGTCTTAGCAACTGTAAAGTGGTAGTTTTGTTTTCTGTTGTAAAATACGACTGTTGTCATTACTCACAAAACGCTAGACTGTTTTTCTACGGCATCTTCGGGAAGTTTCCCCAACCAATAATGGGATGAACCTTTAGACTCAAGAGTCCTGCGACAGAGCCACATTCCCAAGCAAAGGGCGGCGGAGGGGGCAGCCAGGCTGGGTCTAGGCCATGCTCCATGCTCCACACACCAACTCCTTTCCTGAAGGACCCGGGCGGACCGCCCACCCCGGTGCACGCTCTCGGGGTGCCGGGCAGGCGACCGCACCGGGGCCGGGCGCCGGCATCGACCGCGGCGCTTCCCGCTCCCTCCGTGGCGCGCGCCGGCCGCCTCCCCGTCCCCGGCGCGCCGGCTGGGCCACTAGGGAGGCGGCGGCTCCCTCACTCACCCAGCGTGGGCGCCTGGGGATCCACGGCAAACGCTGCCATCGCCACGGCCGCGCTTCCTCCGGCGGGCACCTTCCCGGTTTTCAAAAATGGCGGAAACGCTCTTCACCGTTAAGGCCGCGCGGCTCGCGGGGTTGCGTAACTTCCGGCTATGCTCTCTGCAGAGGCTGTGGGTGCTTCCGCCATGTTGGAAGAGGGCAAGCTTCTTGGCCCGGTTGGCGAGTCTAGGGTTTTGCTGGGGATGCGTGGCAGAGTGTGGGACCTCTGGTTCTGAGGATGGTTTTGGTCACGCCTCAAGCCTCCTGATATGTTTGCGTTTGTGCTTCACAGAAATAGATTCATTTGCTCGCTTGTTAATTAGTGTGGCTTCCCCAGTGCGCTCTCTTCCATCGGCTTTCCTATCACCTGGGACAGTAGTCTTAATGAAACTCGATATCTCAACAACTTGATTTCTGTACTTGATATCGGACGTTCATTTCTCAAAGTTTTCCACCATTTATATGTCATTTCTCTTAAATGTGTTGGGCACTATTTCATATTAAACCATAATTAATGCATTGTGTATTAATACATACAAAAGAATATAGATAAAATAAGTAAGTAAAGGTCATTCTGCCCACGACATTCCTGTCTTCCCCTCTTCACTCCTTTTTTTCCTGGGGGTATATTCTTGTATTAATCACACACATCTACATAGAATGTATGTTAAAATGTTTAGTTTCACTGTTTGCAAACAATAAAAAAAATAATGTGCTTCAAGTTCTATATTCTAGAAGGTGCTCTGGTCCTTTCCCAGCCTTTCCAAAATATTGACGTATCTGTTGCTATTTCTTTCCAAGCTTTCTAGAATCTGGGAGAGCTTTTGTTACAGGAGTGGAGTAATAGTGTTACAGTGTTGTGTTCAAATCCACTGGAAAAGACCAAAGACAGAGACTCAATTCAAAGTAAATGGATTTATTCCTCTTACTGCTAGAAGAAGGGATGGCGGATGGCAGCCTTAAAACGAAAAAGCATGCAGAGCCAAAAAAGGCCGAAGGAAGGGTCTATAAAGGTGGACATTACAATTATCTCGTGCTTTAGGGAATCCACAGCTGGGCGAGAAAACTGCTTTTTTTTCTCTCAGTTGTTTCTCTTCCCTGTTACACAGGGATAAAGAGACAGTCTCATCCCTGTCCCATGGTGACAAGAAAGAACAAGCAATTCATTACCTCACAGTGGTAACAGCCCCAGGCCACATCTCACAGGCTTTTCAGGGAAAAGGTCAACAGCCCTTGAGCAGTGCCTGGTGCTGTGTTTAGTTTCTTAGCCATCACAGGGAGTCCAGTATAATTATTACAGAGGCCTGACCACTCTGGGGAAAGTGTCACTAACAGCTGAGAAAAGCGTTTCTTCCTGAGTAGTCAACAACAGTGACAAGCATCAGGTTGGGGCTGGCTGTCAAATCCCCACAAAAGCAATAGCAATTCCAACATTAAATGGTAGATTCCTAGAATTCAACTTTGGTCTTTGTTTCTTGTTTGTTTTTGTTTTTGTTTTTTTTTTAAATATTTATTTATTTATTATGTATACAATATTCTGTCTGTATGCCTGAAGGCCAGATGAGGGCGCCAGACGTCTTTATAGATGGTTGTGAGCCACCATGTGGTGGCTGGGAATTGAACTCAGGACCTTTGGAAGAGCAGGCAATGCTCTTAACCACTGAGCCATCTCTCCAGCCCCTGTTTTTGTTTTTTTGTTTTTCAGGGTTTCTCTGTGTAACAGCCCTGGTTGTCCTGAAACTTGCTCTGTAGACCACGGTAGCCTCAAACTCAGAAATCCACCTGCCTCAGCTTTCCAAGTGCTGTGATTAAAGCCACCAATACCCAGCATTAGAATTCAAATTTCAAAACCACTTTCAGGTTCAATTTACTTAAAAAAAAAATGTGCTGAGTATAATGGTTCATGCCTTTAATCCCAGTTCTCATGAGGCACTTAGGAGGCAGAGGCAGGCAGATCTCTTAGAGTTTGAGGTCGCCCTGGTCTACAGAGTGAGTTCCAGGACAGCCAAAACTGTTACACAAAAAAACCCTGTCTTTAAAAAAATAAAAAATGGGGGATGTGCTTCTGGATTAGTTCATATAACTTTGGTGTGGTTGGTTACAGATTTTAATTGCCGTTTTATTTTAAAATGTTTTCCTTGGAGAAAGTCATTTTCTTTCCCTCCGTGCATTTCAGTCTTTACCCTTCCAACTGGCTCTTTCCTGATCAGGACTTGAAGATGTGGTACACCTCCTCTTAAAAACCTCTCCACGGATTCTCCTGCCAGCCCCACCCTCATGTCAGAAGTCCTCTATCTGCCTGTCTCCAACAGTCTTTTATTCTTTTAATGCTACACTTCCTAGGTCTCCTAACTTTCTATCCCTTGCCTCTCTTTTGAACAACTGATCCTATTTATAGCTGGGAAATACCTGCGTTTGTCAAAAGCCTCTTTCCTCTCCTTCAAACTCTCAGTCTTATCCCTTGAAGTCTTTATCGGTCTTCACACTCTATAAATAATTTCCAATACCGCGTGACCAATCTCTCCAAAGCCAAGAGTCACGTTCCAGATGCTTGCTTGACAACTTGTCACCCTGCCAGTCCATCGGCCCCAGTGTACCTACTTAAAGTCCTCAGAAACCGGATTTGTATTTAATCTCTACATTTCATTTTTAATAAGATAGAAACAATCCCATGAGCTTGATGCATGCTGGTTATCTTGGCTTCATTGATCTCTCCTCTTCCTGCCATCATGTGTTAAGATAGCAATGCAGACAGAACACTAGATCTAATAAATAGATAGATTAGATAGATAGATAGATAGATAGATGATAGATAGATAGATAGATAGATAGATAGATAGATAGATAGATCTTTTAAAAAGTCTTCTTGAGGGCTGGAGAGATGGCTCAGAGGTTGAGAGCACTGGCTGCTCTTCTAAAGGTCCTGAGTTCAATTCCCAGCAACCACATGGTGGCTCACAACCATCTGTAATGAGGTCTGGCACCCTCTTCTGGCCTGCAGGCAGACACACAGACAGAATATTGTATACATAATAAATAAATATTTTTAAAAAAAAGTCTTCTTGATGCTTCGGTTTCTAGACAATGCAGCCAAGCCTTCCCACGCCCTTGCCATCACTCTTCCGCTGAGCCCAGCACACCACTAGCCGAAATTCCCCTCTTTATACATACTACCTGGAAGTTCAAACACCTTCTCTGGGGTATAGGAATATAGTTAAGTCTGGGTTTAATCTCCAGCACCCAAGGAAAATAAAAATTTCACTGGGTTTAATCTCTAGCAGCCAAGGAAAATAAAAATCTCACTGGTTTCCTTTACCAACAGGTACCTCCTTTTCTTCAGCTTTGACAAGACTGAAGAATTTGGCAATGTATATTATAACTAATAATACCCCAATATATACATATATATTGGAAAGGAAAATTTGAGTATCTCAGTATTTTCAATAAGGGGAGTAGAACCACATCTGTCATTTAGAGATTTCAGTAGGCACCTTGTAAGCATTTAACTGGGAATAGGGAATGGGCTTCATGGTTTAAGTACCTGCCATGCAAGCAGAGGACCTCAGTTTGGATCCCCAGACCCAGGAAAATCCAGGCACATGGTAGCACATGTCTTCAGTGCCAGCATTCTCACAGTGAGATGGGAAGTAGAGATGGGAAAATTCCCAGAAGTTCTTGGGTCAGCTAACCTGATATACATAGCCACAAACAAGAGATTCTTACCTCAGATAAGGTGGAAGGGTGAAAACCAAGACACAGGCTATTCTCTTACTCCCACATGGGTGCCATGGCATGCACACCTATACTCACACACACACACACACTTAATACCCCAAAATCCTGAACATAAATCTCTCACTACTTACTCCATACCTGGGTAGAAAGCAAAAAGCTGAGCCTGAAGATTAAGAAGTTTAGAAATACCAGTAGGTTAGAAATATCAAAAATAAGTTCTTTGCCTTCTCACCATAATTTTTAATGAGTTCTTTACAGGTCTACTCTGCACACCCTCATCCTCTTCTGAAAAGGTCCTCACATTTACAAGCCTTGCTTCTAACAGTCGGCCTGCCTAGTGTGCCTTCACTTTCTATCCCAATGTACAGCAATCCTGGCCTTCCTTCATCCAGCTTTAAGCCAGTACCCTTCCTCTAAGACCTCCCCCACATCTCAGTATGTGAGTACCCTTCCTCTAAGACCTCCCCCACATCTCAGTATGTGAGTACCCTTCCTCTAAGACCTCCCCCACAGCTCAGTATGTGAGTACCCTTCCTCTAAGACCTCCCCCACAGCTCAGTATGTGAGTACCCTTCCTCTAAGACCTCCCCCACATCTCAGTATAAGAGTACCCTTCCTCTAAGACCTCCCCCACATCTCAGTATGTGAGTACCCTTCCTCTAAGACCTCCCCCACATCTCAGTATGTGAGTACCCTTCCTCTAAGACCTCCCCCACAGCTCAGTATATGAGTACCCTTCCTCTAAGACCTCCCCCACAGCTCAGCAGTCATCATCCTGTTTGTGCATGACGGCCACTCACTCACCAGAAGATGCTTGCTTCGAAGGTTTTTCTTTTAGTCTCACAACATGGATTTTTCTTGAGAACAAGGTCCATTGTCTTTCCTTTTTTATTTTCATTTCATCAGTAAATGTATTAACAAATTCATTGTAAGTTAAAATATTGAACAAAGAATAATTATCTGACACAACTTATTTGAAGCAATGTTTGCATATTTGAAGATTTTTTTCAATCATAATCATAAGAACCTTAGTTCTATCAGAAGTGCTTATTATTCTACACAAAAACTGGTTTTTAGTTCTGTTTAGTGCTTTTGTTGGATAATGACAGTTTCAAAACTTGGATTATCTCATGATGAGAAACACTTGTTCAGTTTTTGATGCTTCTTGTCCAAAGAGGAGGTGTTTTGTATTTGCCACAAGCCTGCGTTCATTAGATAAGCATCTTAATTACACACGCTGTCTTTTTGATTTTCTCCTCAGAACCTGTTGAATAAAATGTCACATGGACTTCCCCCATGTCTATTCTGAATTTCTAATTTATCCAGGACACACACTCTCATTACTGTGCTGTTTTGTACTTTGTTGATTTTCAAGCTGAGATGGAGAAGTCTTTCTTCAATGCATGATGCACATGGTTGAGCATCACAAGAATACTGATCTAGTTATGGAAAAAGCAAGGACCAACTCAAGCTACACCAACTCAAGGCTCTTGCCCACTGGCCTGTCACTGAACAGTATAGGAAACACAGATCAGAACTTTGGTCTACGAATAATTCAACCTGAAAATTAATTCAGGATTGGATATATTTGAACTTTCCTCTCAACAGAAACGAATTGTGAAAATTCAGAAATATATAATATCTCAGAAATTATTTAATCAATTGATAAAGCCATAGTCAAACTTTTGTGTACCTATCATATATACTAATAATTCATCAACTTATGATTCAACTTAATTAAATCTCTATTAACATAGTTATATACAAATATAAAATCAATCTAGTGTTAAGATAACTTTATCTGTTCTGTAAGAATGTAATTTTTAAAAATTAACGAGGGGCTAGCGAGATGTAGAGCTCTTCCAAAGGACCAGAGTTCAATTCCCAGCACCCACACCAGCAGCTCAGAGTCACCTGTAACTGCAGCTCCAGGGAAAGCAGAGGCCAGAAGCTCACAGGCACCTGTAACTGCAGCTCCAGGGAAACCAGAGGCCAGAAGCTCACAGGCACCTGTAAATGCAGCTCCAGGGAAACCAGAGGCCAGAAGCTCACAGGCACCTGTAACTGCAGCTCCAGGGAAACCAGAGGCCAGAAGCTCACAGGCACCTGTAACTGCAGTTCCAGGGAAACCAGAGGCCAGAAGCTCACAGGCACCTGTAACTGCAGCTCCAGGGAAACCAGAGGCCAGAAGCTCACAGGCACCTGTAAATGCAGCTCCAGGGAAACCAGAGGCCAGAAGCTCAGTCACCAGTAACTGCAGCTCCAGGGAAACCAGAGGCCAGAAGCTCACAGGCACCTGTAAATGCAGCTCCAGGGAAACCAGAGGCCAGAAGCTCACAGGCACCTGTAACTGCAGCTCCAGGGAAACCAGAGGCCAGAAGCTCACAGGCACCTGTAACTGCAGCTCCAGGGAAACCAGAGGCCAGAAGCTCACAGGCACCTGTAACTGCAGTTCCAGGGAAACCAGAGGCCAGAAGCTCAGAGTCACCTGTAACTGCAGCTCCAGGGAAACCAGAGGCCAGAAGCATTTGCCATCAATCACATGCACTTATCCACACACAGGCACACACATACAAATAATTAAAAATGATATTAAAATTAGAAAAATTAAAAACCAAGATAACCACCTTTTGGAAGACTTTAGAGAAGAGATGGAATTTGTCTTCTCCAGATAGAGAGCAAAGGCAGGAGACATCATGCCCGAGCTTGTTAACTGCCTTCAGCAGCTGATGTGTCATGGGCTGTCATTCACTTAGACTGTGATGTCACACAAAGCACCCACATGACTTCGCAGCAGGCAAGGACAAATGTTTTCAGCTTCATGACTTACAGTATAAAGATGATCTCAACAGAAATACACGTCCACAGTTGGTCCTGGATTTTTGAGCCCTATAAACAGTAACTGTAGTTGTATCTCTCCAAGTCTTAAATAAATGAAACACACAGAAACGTGAGAATTTGCTGATGGAGTCGTGATAGGGAACAACTGACAGAGATGATGCCGTCAGACATCAAATGAAACACGAGCTTGGCTGATCTGCCTGTTCATTCTTAACCGATTAAATGCATCCTTCTGCCTTTTGGAAATGAAGAGAAATTTCCAAACTTTCATGTGCGAATTTGATTCCTGGTCCTGCGTTCAAATACCAGTTAGGTTTAATCAAATATTATTTGATTAACTTAATTATTTGCTTAACTGAAGGAAGTTATAGACATCAAAAGAGAAAACTTCTGGAGGTGGGGGGTGGTCTCGATTCTTGAAAGTTCAGGAGGGAGTCGCGAGGACTGACAGTAAACAAGGATGCTGGTGATAAACATGCTATTTTCTATAATTTTGTTTGAGATTTTCTAATTTTTTTTTAAGTAAAGCTAGCTGGGCAGTGGTGGTGCACACCTTTAATCTTAGGACTCAGGAGGCAGATGGAAGCAGATGGGTCTGCATGAGATGGAGGCCAACCTGGTCTACAGAACAAGTTCTAGGCCAGCCAGGGCTGTTACACAGAGACCCCTATCTCAAAAAAAACAACAAAACTAACAAACAAACAAAAAGACAAATAAGCCCATATATTTTTGTCTCCACTTTTGTGAAAAATATTAGTAAAAAAATCAGTGAAGCAATTATTCTTTGCCTGGTAGTTATTTTTATTTAATGAATAGGTATTTTGTTGAGGACTGGTACAACCCTCTCAACTTTGAATACTTAATAATTATGGGGCACTGGTAATTCTAGAATTTAGTTTATTCATTTGAATTGTAGAAAGTGTAATATCAACCTTGTATATAATACACTGGCTTACTCACCCCCAAATAGATACATATTATTGCCTTAACTGTAACTCGGCAAATCACATAGCATTTAATAAACAAATCTGGCTTCTCCCACCACTCGTCTACCAAACTGATCTTCCCAAGGTCAGCATATCCTCCGTGAAGCCCAGCTGCCTTCGGTACATATTTGCCGTATGGAACTCTCAGCATCATTTGTTCTTATTTAGCACGCATGTTGGAGTCTTCTTTAGTTCCTTTGACAGTGTGCTCCGGTTGCTCGCTTCTCTCTCTGACCACATCTCTTTTCTTGGCCCACCCTCCAGCCAGCTTTTAAATGTGGTTGTGCCAGAGTCCAGCTCCAGCGGGGTTCTTGTGCCAGAGTCCAGCTCCAGCGGGGTTCTTGTGCTAGAGGATAGATGTGTGAATTCAATGACGGACTGTCTTTCAAACTCATGGCCCCAACTAGCTGTGGCCATCTCATTTTTTTTTTTTGATTTTCGAGACAGGATTTCTCCATAGCTTTGTGGTTCCTGTTCTGGAACTAGCTCTTGTAGACCAGGCTGGCCTCGAACTCACAGAGATCCGTCTGCCTCTGCCTCCCAAGTGCTGGGATTAAAGGCGTGCGCCACCACCGCCCGGCAACCCATCTCTATTTTTTTATACAAGTTCTAATGCATTCAAACATGAGCAGCTTCAAATCATTTCTCTTTAATCGTTTTCCAAGAACCATCAACATTTATTCATTTTAGTTTCTCTTCTTTTTTCCTACTCTCTTGATATCATTGGCTTTTACCCCATATCATTATAATACAAGCCAAATGCTTTTATCCAGCTAGGTACGTCTTATTCATACTGTGCCCTAGCTGGCAGCAAACATGTGGTTATAAAAAGATTTAAGCCCTGTGATTAGTTTTTTTTTTTTCTTGGTTTTTCCAGACAGGGTTTCTCTGTGGTTTTGGAGCCTGTCCTGGAACTAGCTCTTGTAGACCAGGCTGGTCTCGAACTCACAGAGATCTGCCTGCCTCTGCCTCCCAAGTGCTGGGATTAAAGGCGTGTGCCACCACTGCCTGGCTCTGTGATTAGTTCTTAACAATATGAAATCAGCTGAGGGTATTGCAATGCCTAGGATATCATTTTCAGGTGTATACCAGTTCCTAAGGGATCTGTATGTCACCTTTATTATGTGCCATACATTTATAATTCTATTCTTTATAAGTTCTTAAAATAGTTATGATTAGTACCTAACTCTAACTGTTGGGACTAAATTTCTATTCGTCTTGGCAATTTCTGCATGTACTTTCCATTTAAAGGAACTGGGAGTTTTAGATTCCTTTATTGATATATTAGAAACATATCTAGGCATTCATGTCCTGGTGCCAGAGAATGTCTGACCTTTCATGTTCCTACAAGTTTTTACGGTCATCTTTTAAGAAACTGTTTTTCGAGTTCTTAAGCTCTTTGGAGTATATTTATCTGGTTTTGGAATTGAATAAGCAATGATTTGGAAATGAATAAGCCTTAGTGAGTTCTTTCTGCTTACTCTGGACACAAGGCAACTGGAGAAACCGGTTTCTGTAACACACCAGAGCTTTGGTTCCCAGTAAACCCAGGCACAATCATGGCCATTAAAGCAAAGCTAAGAGTTACCATAGCGAAAGCTACAGAGGCCTGAAGCCCATGAGTTCCCTAGGATCAGCGCAGGATTTTGCCCTATTGTTTCCATAGGTCCTTGTCAGGTGGAGGGGACTCTCCAAAGGGCCATGCCCTCTAGTCTAACAAGCTCCATTTGCAAAACACTTATGCGCCATTCCCAGGAGTGACAGCATGGCTTCCGCCATGGTTGTTCTCCAAAATCCAGCTTTATACCTTAGTTTGACTTTAAACTCTCCTTTTTGCGATGCTGTCTGTTCCTACTGCAAATTCTTACCAGTAACCAAAAGCCCCATCTAGTTACCCTCTTGGCATACCCATTTGACTTGTATATCTCAAGGATACGTAGAATCAAATATAAAAGGCCAACGTAGGAATGAATACTTATTCTCATTAAAGCTGAAAGCCTTGGGATGATTCTGAAATCTCTTCATTTCTTTCTTGTTTTGTTTTTTGAGACAGAGTTTCTCTGTGTAACCACTCTGGCTGTCCTGGAACTCGCTCTGTAGACCAGGCTGGCCTCCAATTCACTGAGATTTGCATGTCTGTGCCTCCCAAGTGCTGGGATTAAAGTTTGCCTCACCACTACCCGGCTAAAAACTCTTCTTTTTCAATAAAATTCAATGCCATGGCTTGTAAGACCCACTCTCTAAATATTTTTCAAAGTATCCACTTATTTCTGTTTTTATAAGATTCATTTATATTATTTTAATTAGGTGTAGGTGTGCGCATGTGCATGCAGGCACCTGTAGCAGCCAAAGGTGTCCTATACCCTGGAGCTGGAGCTACAGTTACAGGCTGCTGTGAGTTACCTGATGTTTGTGCTTGGTTCTTGGACAGAACAGTAGGTGTTCTGAAGTCTCTAGCTTCCCCTTCTTTCCATCTTTACTGCATCAACTAAACCTGGCTTCACCACCTGAAGCCTGGACCTAACCTCCTTACTTGCCTTGTTTTTCCTCCCAACTCAGTCAAGGCAATACAAACAGACTGAATCATTAAGACAACGGTCTGAAGGTTAGGGATATAGCCCAGCTGCTAGCGTGCCTGCAGAGCATGCGTGAAAGCCAGCACCAACGACATAAACCAGCCTTGGTGTCTATGCCTGTTAACTGCAACACTTGGGAGCTGATGGAGAGGGGACCAGAAGTGAAAGGTCATCCTCAGTTCGGTAGCAAATCGGAGCCCACCTGTAAGACGCAAGACCTTGGGCCGGGCAGTGGTGTGCAGGCCTTTAATCCCAGCACTCAGGAGGCAGAGGCAGGCAGTTCAAGACCAGCCTGGTCTACAAGAGCTAGTTCCAGATCAGGCTCCAAAGCTACAGAGAAACCCGGTCTCAAAAAACCAAAACCAAACAAACAAACAAAAAACCCCAACAACAACAACAACAAACACAAGACCTTGCCTCAAATAAATGAACTATCATTCTTGAGGCTGAAGAAATGGTTCAGGGGTTAAAAGAACTGGCTGCTCTTACAGAGAACCTGGGTTCAGCTCTCAGCACCCACAAGGGACAGCTCACAGTTGTCTGAAATTTTAGTCCTGTGGGGGAATCCAATGCCTCGATGGACTCTGCATACACATGGCACACAGACAAATACGCAGGGAAAATATCTATACACACAAAAATGAAAGTAAAAGAAAACTTTCTAAGCAAATTATGATTACAACCTTTAATCTTTCCACTGTTCTGAAAGACTAACATCCGAAAGCGCTGGACCAGGTCTCGATGATCTGGCCGACAGTCCACATCCATGGACAGCATCCCATACCTTCCATCCCATGCCCTCCACCTCAGTGATGGAGGGCATCCCATGCCCTCTGCCTCAGTGATGAACGGCATCCCATGCCCTCCGCCTCAGTGATGGACGGCATCCCACACCCTCCATCCCATGCCCTCCGCCTCAGTGATGGACGGCATCCCATGCCCTCCGCCTCAGTGATGGACGGCATCCCATGCCCTCCGCCTCAGTGATGGACGGCATCCCATGCCCTCCGCCTCAGTGCTCCCTCATCTCAGCCACAGCTCAGTAAGTCCTTCATATGCCAATGTTTCGTGCTCTTCCTCATTTTTGGCTTTTACATATGTTCCTGACTCAGTTCTGAAAAATCTGCCACAACCCACTCACCTTCAGTCAACTCCTACTTATCTTTTAGAACCTATCACAAATGTCACTCAAAAAGCATAAAAAAATCCCTCATAACTAGACAAAGATAAAATTTGCAGTATGTACCTACATAAAAATTTTAAAGATTTTTATTTGTGTGTGTATGTGTGTGTGTTGCTGATGATGGAAGTCAGGGCCTCTTAGCAAACTAAGCATACACTCTCCCACTTGATCTGTAATCCCCTGCCTCAAACTCAAAACCATATAGCAAATATACAATGTACATAATTCAGTTTTGTTATCATGGAAGCATTAGAGAAAAAAACGGTTCAAAGTGTTCTTCCAGGAAAAAAATGTACACAATGTTGAGCATTCTATAAATATTTAAATTTTTTTATAGATTCATATTTTTTCCTTAGAAAATATGTTTTTCAATAGAATACTGAAATATAAAATAGATCAATCTTAAGATTTTATTTTAAAAAAATCATCTTTCACTATAAGATAGATTTTAGAGATCCCAGGAGACAAAAAATATGGCAGGAAACTCATAAACAGAACACTTAGCACCCAAGTTAAAAAGAGCAAAGTGTAAGTGATAACGCTTAATTAAAAAAAAATCATAAAATTATAACATAGAGCATCTATGCAATCATCTAACGAATAAAAGAAAATGCTTATAATAAGACCAAATTTAAAAGTCAAAATGAAAATTTGTATAATGTATTCTTAATTGGTCCTATTAAATAAAAACCTGAAGTCAGATATTAGGGGGTAAAAGCCAAAAGATCAGAGAAGCAGAGCAGCCAGCCACTAGTGTTCTTACCTCTTCAAATGCTCAGACCCAATAGGCAAGGTCCTGTCTCTACAGATCCCCAGACTGGATGCTCTGAGCTCCTGTCTCCTCCCACCTTATATTCCTCTCTGCCCAGCCATCGCTCCTGACTCTACAGATCCCCAGACTGGATGCTCTGAGCGCCTGTCTCCTCCCACCTTATATTCCTCTCTGCCCAGCCATCACTCCTGTCTCCACCTCCCTAGTGCTGAGATTAAATGAGTGGGATCCCCAGTGCTGGGATCAAAGATGTGAGCTCTGTTTTTCTTTTAGACTGATTTGATCTTGAGTAGCCTAGAGAGGCCTTGAACTCACAGAGATCTGTCTGTCTGCTTCCCAGAGTGCTGGGATTAAAGGTGTGCACCACCACTGCCCAGCCTCTATGGCTAGTTAGTGTGGCTAGTTCCGCACTCTGATCCTCAGGGAAGCTTTATTTGTTATCAAATATCACCAGAAACTTGTTTTTCATAAGAGGATTTAAGTTACATGTATTTATAAGCATTAGATAGCTTTTATATAAGCCTTTGATTCTGGTACTCTTTGGGAGAAGCTGAAGATATTATTTTTTTTAAATATTTATTTATTATGTATACAATATTCTGTCTGCACGTATGCCTGGAAGCCAGAAGAGGGCACCAGACCTCATTACGGATGGTTGTGAGCCACCATGTGGTTGCTGGGAATTGAACTCAGGACCTTTAAAAGAGCAGGCAATGCTCTTAACCTCTGAGCCATCTCTCCAGCCCCAAGATATTATTTTTTAACTTAGAAAAAATTCTTTACAAAAATTTTACCTTTTTTGAAATGGTAAGTCTTCACTTAGTAAGTCTACCACTTCAAAAGGTTTTGTTCATGAAATTTTGTATGAGAAAAAAAATTAATTAAAAGGCTTCATTGACTGCTTTTCTATCTCTAACAAAAAATTTAAGGTTTAAAATTTCTCCTACACATATGTGATTTAGTGATTTGATAATACATTATCTTCTCTTTGTAATTCAAAGAAATACTTAACCAGATATTGCAATAACAAAGTGATGGTAAAACTTAAAAATGTATTAATATTCAGGGCAATGCAAATAACCCCCATTTCCACTGGCAAAAGACAACAGGAAAGAGAAGTTTTACACGTTTTCTCTCCAAAACAGAGGCCAATGGAGAAGCTGTTGGTCTGTCTCTGCTAGAGCACAGATCATGGACCACGGTCCCTGTCCGCTGCGGGTAGCTAGTCATCTCCACTGTTTCCTCTGCCCACTCGGTAGGCGCGAAGCTGTTCTACAAAGCCAGGATTCGGACATGTGCACGGCCTTGCACTTTTCACCAACGACAAAGCTCTGGTGAACTCCATCTCTTCAAAAGTCATCAGGAAGCCGATGACAATGGCAGCAGCCCTGGAAACCCCTGCGTTACAGTGAACGAGGACCACGCCATCCTGCAATGACAGCAAACAAAACTCACATTAGTCACCTGAGAAAGGTCATTAAATTAATCACACATTCTTAGCAGACTCAAAACTGTCAAGTAAATAATTCATCTTGTCTATCTATATCACAGAATAAATTTCACTGCAGAAAACGAGGACAAATTTATCATCTAACACCTGCTTTCCCCCGGGACTGAAAGGCTCTGGTAATGTGGTTGGAATTCTCACATGGCATCTTCTACAGGCCTCAAGTGACCCAGCCAAGTACAGAGAAAAACCTAGCAACTTACCAGCGCATGTATAGAAATAACTGGTGTCCCTGGCTTGGAAATCTACGTACAAAATCATTGGTGCTGTGGGGCCTGTGATTCCGAAGGAAGTAAATTAAAAATATTCTTAACCAATCAGCTAGTAAATGATGGAATGGGAAAGGTAATTATATCTCAGATGTGAGGTCCATAAATAGAAAACTCCTCAGGTAAATGATACTTTACAAGTGCAGTGGACACAGGGCAGGGTGGATGCCGGTTTGGGCAATACTGCATCATCAATGATGAATGAAATCGATCTGATGGACCAACAGTGTACAGTTGGCCGACTGCGGGCTTTTAAAAAGTTAATGATCTATAGTGAACGGAGCACACAGCACAGAATTAAACATTTCAGCAACCTCATTTCTCCACTCCTCATCTGGTACAGCGACTAGAAACCCTAGCTCCCAAGCTCACATTACACTACTGTTGTCATGGGCCATTTGACTATTTTAGGCTTGCCAGGCAGCCTCCCCACATCTGTGGATCTGTGATGAAAATACTGTCTTGATCCACTGTATCAAACCTCCAAGGGCATCTCTTTTCAAGAATGATTAGCAACAAAATTAATATTTTGAAATTCCTCACATCAACAAGTGTGTGTCAACTGTCTATGATTCACTTTTGAGCTTTGCTTCCACACAGGAAAAGTAAAATAACACCCACCATATACATCTACACATCAGGAACTTGTCCCACTTTTTAAAAATTATCTTTATTTTTAAAAATTATGTGTGTGTGCATGTACATGTGTGCACACACATGTGGGTAGAGACCCCATGGAGGCCAGAAGAGTGTGTCCCATCCCCTGGAGCTGGAGTTACACATGTGAGCTGCCAGGGTACTGGGAACTAACTGGTCCTCCAGGAGTATGAGCTCTTGTGTGCTAGGCCACCTCTCCAGCCCCTCTCATTTTGTTCTTTGTGGGTTTTCTTCTGCATTTGCAGTACTAATAGTTATAGTACTATAGAGCTATAAAATTCATAGCTCTGCACACACTAGGCAAGTTCTCTATCACCAGCCTTTTCTTTTCATTTTAAGACAGGTTCTCACTAAGTAGCCCCGGGTGGTTCTAGACTCACCCGGTACTTCAGTCTTCCTGCCTCAACCTAATTTGTTTTTCCACTTTGTACCAACAGTTGGTTTTGTTTTTAAGGATAAGGTTCCTCTGTGTACTATGGGCTGTCCTGGAACTAGCTCTGTAGACCAGGCTGATCTCGAACTCACAGAGACCCATCTGCCTCTGTCTAAGTGCTGGGATGAAAGATGTGAGTCATCACTTAACAGTTAATTTTTTTATGACTTAAAATGTTTAAAAATTATATTACAACAACTTGAAAATTACTAATGTATATTACTTAGTTCAAAACAATCTCCAGATCTCAATCAATTTTTAAAAAATTTTAATATTTTTCTTTCACTATTTTAAATAACTACTTTTCTTTTTTATAAATTTATTTCCTTTATGTGTATGTATGTCCACCTTGTCAGATGTTAGAGTCTGTGCTGGCTAGTCTTATGTCAACTTGACACAAGCCAGAGTTATATGAAAGGAGGGAGCTTCAATTGAGAAAATACCTTCATAAGATCCAGCTATAAGGCATTTTCTTAATTAGTGATTGATGTGGGGGGGACTAGCCCATTGCGGGTGGTGCCATTCCCTGGGCTGGTAGTCCTGAATTTTATAAGAAAGCAGGTTGAGTCAGCCATGACGAGCAAACCAGTAAGCAGAACCCCTCCATGTCCTCTGCATCAGCTCCTGTCTCTAGGTTCCTTCCCTGAGTTCCTGTCCTTTCTTTGATGATGAACATATATGGAAGTGTAAGGCAAACAATCCTTTTCCTCCCTAATCTGCGGTTTTGTTTTTGTTTTGTTTTGTTTTGTTTGTTTGTTTTGGTCACGGTGTTTTGTTATAATAGAAACCCTAAGACAGGTTCCCTGGAAGTTACAGTCGGTTATGAGCTACCATATTGGGAAACGGGTCTGGGTCCTCTGCAGGAAAGAGAACTCTCTCTCCATGGCTAAGCCTGGTCTCCAGCCCCTGTAACATTCCATCAGGGAGTGCAGAGCGATTCATGAAGTCTTAACCCTACTTGAAGAGCTACGAACAGTCAAAAGGTGCTAGTGTAGGGAGAGTCAGGTTTCTCCAGAAGTGTGGTCTCTGGTAGGCTGACCACGCTCCAGTGGATGCCCCATGCCCAGTGTATATGGGCAGCAGTAATTAAACTCAGTGAGTTATTTAAAAAAGAGAGAGAGAGAGCATGAATTTGAGAGGGGGATGTGGGAGGATCTCAGAGGAGGTGGAGGGAGACAGTGGGGGAGGATTGGTGTAGGATTAAAATACATTGTATCCATGTATAAAATCCTCAAAGAAAAATTTTTAAATATATTAAAAATCAAATATAATAAAATACTTCCAATTTTTTGGAGAGTCAGACTGTGACAATTCCTGAAGAAAGATAACTCCTTATCGTGCTGAGATCTCCCAGCAAACGTCTGTAGCACAGGTCACTTAGACAACACTCATGCCTATCGAATATGGTGCTGTGCTTTGAAGATGGTTTGAGCATGGCCCCTAGAGGCTCATGGTATCAAAGTTTGGGCTCATGCTGTGAGGTTAGGAGGTGGTGGGACTCGGGGACGGACTCCTGCAAGGGATGTGCTCCTAGTCCCAGAGTCCCCATGGGACTCCTGACTAGTTCTTGGGGGAAGAGACTACTATATAAGCCGTATCCACCAACCTGCCTGGGCATCTGATATTGCTACCATAAACAGGTCTATGAGTGTGAATCCTCTGATACTATTCCTTATCAAAAATGATTATACATTCCATCATACATAAAAACTAAAGGAATTAATTGGAAAAATATAAACTTAATTACAATTAAAATATAAAACAGAATTACTTATTGAGAGAAAAAAATATCATTTCAGGGTACAACTTTAGGTAATAGCCATCCTAGAAGTCCTGTCTGTCAGAACATTGGTAATAAATCGAACTTAATATTGAAGTAATATCTTGTGTCGGTCTTCTTAAGTCACAAAACCAGCAGATAGTTTCAGATTAGGATTTCATATCGTCTCAGCACAACAACATGCATTCTGTCTTAAAATTCTATGCTTCAAAATGCATAGGGGCCAGAGATACAGCTCAGCTGGTAAAGTACTTGCTTGGCACGAACAAGGTCCCAGGTTCCATGCCCAGTCCAGCATAAAAAAAGACACGGTAACACACATCTCCAAGTCTAGTGTGGGGGTGGTAGAGGCAGGAAGACCAGAAGTTCAAGATCATCCTTGGCTGCACAGCAAGTCTGAGGCTTCACCTAAGCTCGATGACCCTGCTTCAATCAATCAGTCAATAATTTTTTATAGGCACAGCTACACAATCTCTGCGCCTTAGTCATGAGAATGAATTCATCACCAAGAATCCGCTGACAAGACTAGAGCAGACTGTACCCTTTGGTCCATCTGGCTTCTGACAAATCTGTCAGGATGTATGTAGGTGCTAACACAGCCTAAGAGGACATTTAACTATATATTTACACAGGAAAATTCAGAAGCGGAGGGAGTTTGTATCCCAGTGTTTCTTGGTAAGAACTCAGAAGAAACAAAGCTAAACTAATATGAAAAATAAACTTCTCATTAATAAAAAAAAACAATTGTTGGGCAGTGGTGGCACATGCCTTTAATCCCAGCACTCGGGAGGCAGAGGCAGGTGGATATCTGTGAGTTCGAGATCTACAAGAGCTAGTCCTAGGACAGACACCAAAGCTACAGAGAAACCCTGTCTCGAAAAACCAAAAAACAAACAAGAAACAAACAAACAACAACAACAAAAACCAATTAGAGAACCAAAAATACTGAAGGATTTGATGAGTATTACTAGAGGGAAATCTTCACAATGGTCCTTCACAAATTCAGTAAAACATACAAAAACCGGACGGTGGTCCCCTGTGTTTGAATTTCTAGTTCTGAAGAACTATATCAAAATAAAACTCACCTTCAGTTTTGCTTGCTCAATAAACTGAAAACATTCTGGAAAATAGGACAGGATATTGGTTTCAGGCACATCCAGTATAGAAATGGTCTTATATGTAAACTCAGTAAGGAAGGCATTTTCTACTCCATAAGCAACATTGAGAATATGGGTCACCTTAAAGGGAAGAACAGAGATGGTTTTTAAGTTCTGTGAATTAGATGATCCAGAAACAGACCGGAATTGTAACTTCCGGAATATGAATAATGAAAACATAATGACTCACTGACTGGTACATGTTCTCTGCCTCATCCCTCAGCAACAATGCTCTTTAATAATACATGCATGAAGCTTCTGTTGTACTCTGACTCCTTGGAGACTGCCATCCGCCCTGCACTAGAAGCGCTGTGAAAATTCAGACCAGGTTGAACTTAATGATCCTAAGAACTGAGTGAACAAGGACCTCAGCAGAAAGTACTTAAAATATCTACAAGGAAAAAACACCTCAGTGAATATTATTGTGGTATATTATTTGTTTTAGTAAGTAAACTTGTCTGAAGATCAGAGGGCAAAAAACAAAGACAAGAACCTCAGTGGAGCCGGGCGGTGGTGGCGCACGCCTTTAATCCCAGCACTCGGGAGGCAGAGGCAGGCGGATCTCTGTGAGTTCGAGGCCAGCCTGGTCTACAAGAGCTAGTTCCAGGACAGGAACCAAAAAAGCTACGGAGAAACCCCGTCTCGAAAAATCAAAAAAAAAAAAAAAAAAAAAAAGAACCTCAGTGGTTTTTGTTTGTTTGGTTTGGTTTTCTATTGCAATCAACCACAGGCATTTATGGGGCTTATGAAAGGGACCCAACCAAAAAGGCTCTTTTCCAAAAAAGCCTACCTCTACCACCCAGTGAGAGAAGTGTTGATTGATGCTGGCCTTGGGCTGGGACACCTTCTATAACAGGGGTAGTATGAATTCCTTTATTCTTACTTCATATTTACCAGGCATGCAGCTTGTCTCAGACCCCTTACTTAGGCATTATTATTTCCACTGCAAATCAAAATGTGTTTCTGTCTCTGAAATCAAAACACCGTAAAGAGGAAGGATGAAAAGGTTTGCTCTCATCGCGTCTCCACGCCATCTCTACTACTCTCACAGCAACCACGGTTACTGCTTTTCTCTCAAATTCTTTTGAGGTTTCTTTATGCAAATTTTACTTATTGATCTAAGCACTCAACCAGCCAACTAAGCAGCCAGCCAGCAGTAGCTGAGAGCTCACCACAATCTGATCTGTGATGCACAAGTTGCAAGCAGGGAGAGGGGGTGAGACTGTGCCTGGAATGGGCTTTGGAAACCTCAAAGGCCACCCCTAGTGAGACACCTCCTCCAACAGGACCACAGCTCCTAATCCTTCCTACAGAGTCCACCAACTAGGAACTTTCTTCTCCCCATAACCAACCAATCGTGAGGATTTTGACCTCTCAGGATACCTCAAATCCACCACTTCTCTCTACCCCTCTGCGTTCGAATCTAAGCCAGTCTCAGCTTCCCCGAGATAAATGAAGTAACTCCACAGTTGGTCTCCCCATCTCTAGCTCAATTCTGTTTCCCACACTGCTTCTAATGAGAAATCTCTTTAAAGTGCACCTTTAATCCTGATATTTCACTGTGCAAATGTGTCACTGGCTTTCACCACGTTTTGGATCGTGTCTAAACAACGATAGCACTGGTCACGCTTGCCTCTCTTGCTCATATCTTGGTACCCTTTGTTCTCACACTATCTTCTGATCTCCACCTCTGTCCCTGCAAGCATCAACCTTTCTTTTCTCTGGCTTGGGGCTGTCTACACACACCATCTGTTCTATCTGAATCCTCTTATGTCTGTTCCTTCCTCACCCCCCTCAGAGAGAAACTCAAGATTCCCTCCTCCAAGAAGCTTTTCCTGAGTCCCCAAGTCTCAAACCAAACCAAACAAACCAGGGGCATCATCACTCTGTACTTCTCGACTGAACCGTACACTATACCATTCTATAGAGTTTTTTATTTTCTTTGGGTCCATTCTGAGCATAAGCTTCAAGCGAACAGGAACCTCATGTGCTCCTCAAACCACTCAACATGAACTGAAACTGTGCTTGACATGTTAGCAAACAGCTAAAAGTTACTTCGAGGAAATACTGAAAGCAAGCAACAAATCCAATCAGTTGTGTGAAGGGAGCAGGTAAGAAGCAATGTTAGTGGAGGCTGGTGTACGAACTGGGACTCAGGAATGGGTGGGTCTTTGACAAGCAGAGGTGAGGAAAGTCTGCCCCATACGGAACTGCTCACACATGGGCAGGAAAGATGTGCTTCCAGGGTCAAGTGCATGGGTTGTGTGAAGGGACCCGAGAAGAACGTGAAACGGGAAAGCTGAATTACACAGCTGTGTATTTAAAGCAGGTGCGATTATTCTGTCAATGCTATTAAAATCGGAGCCCAAATTGCACAGATGAAAGGAATCATGCCAAAGTTGGAGCAATACAGTTTTCCCATGGGATGGGAGAACAGCCATCCCCCTGGATGCAGTCCTAGACCTGAAGCATCCATCGCTGCATTTACCTTGTATTTCCTCAGTAGCTCCAAATCATGAGCGGCATCCTGTGACCCTGAGGAAATAAATCATATGATCCTGAATACAAACACCACCATTCTGAATCTTCACACGAATTTTATGTAAGGATTCTCTAAAAGACACAACAGCTTGGGGGAAAAAAAATCAATGTGGGAGAATATCAGTTTAATTTTTTAGAAGGGAAATTTGGTAATATTCACCATGAAAAGTTAACTTTTGTATCCATCTATGGACTTTCCCATTTTGAATAATTTATACTAAAATTATAGATGTTGCGGTGATTACCTCTAAGGATGTTCACACGTAACATATAAAAACAAAACCAGCAAACAAAACAACACCAAGTCCAATGTAGGTGCTAAGATAAATAAAAGATGGTACAATTACATAGCGAAATCTGTATAGCAATATGTACCACTAGAAATAAAAATTAAAATAGGTAAGGCATGGGATATATATTCTCAGTATGTTAGGAAATAAATACGCGTTAGAGGGGCTTGGAAGACAGCTCAGTGGGTGAAGTACTTGCTAAAACAGGACCTGAGTTAGATCCCTACCACCCACATACAATCCAGGCATGGTGTGAAATGTACCATAAAAAACAAAACCGTGTTTAAAATCAGAAAGTACATGGAACAAAACACTAAATGTGGGGTTACAGGTGATTTTTTTTTCTTATGTGAATTCTATTATTTACAATAAACACCTCTTTGTTTTATTTTTTTATTTTTTTTAATTTATTTATTTATTAAAGATTTCTGTCTCTTCCCCGCCACCGCCTCCCATTTCCCTCCTCCTCCCCAAATTAAGTCCTCCCCCTCCTCAGCCCGAAAAGCAATCAGGGTTCCCTGTCCTGTGGGAAGTCCAAGGAACCCCCACCTCCATCCAGGTCTAGTATGTTGAGCATCCAAACTGCCTAGGCTCCCACAAAGCCAGTGCGTGCAGTAGGATCAGAAACCCATTGCTATTGTTCTTGAGTTCTCAGTAGTCCTCATTGTCCACTATGTTCAGAGAGTCCGGTTTTACCCAGGCTTTTCCAGACCCAGGCCAGCTGGTCTTCGTGAGTTCCCGATAGAGCATCCCCATTGTCTCAGTGTGTGGGTGCACCCCTTGCGGTCCTGAGTTTCTTGCTCGTGCTCTCTCTCCTTCTGCTCCTGATTTGGACCTTGAGGTTTATGTCCGGTGCTCCAATGTGGGTCTCTGTCTCTGTCTCCTTTCATCGCCTGATGAAGGTTAATATTCAGGAGGATGCCTATATGTTTTTCTTTGGATTCTCCTTATTTAGCTTCTCTAGGATCCCTAATTATAGGCTCAATGTCCTTGGTTTATGGCTAGAAACCAAATATGAGTGAGTACATCCCATGTTCCTCTTTTCGGGTCTGGCTTACCTCACTCAGGATAGTGTTTTCTATTTCCATCCATTTGCATGCAAAATTCAAGAAGCCCTTGTTTTTTACTGCTGAGTAGTACTCTAATATGTATATATTCCATACTTTCTTCATCCATTCTTCTATTGAAGGGCATCTAGGTTGTTTCTAGGTTCTGGCTATCACAAACAATGCTGCTATGAACATCGTAGAGCATATACTTTTATTGTATGATAAGGCCTCTCTTGGGTATATTCCCAAGAGTGGTATTGCTGGGTCCAGGGGTAAGTTGATCCCGAATTAAAAGAAAGGGTATTAAGAAAGTTAGACACCTGCAGAGTAAGCCCAGGCCAGCTGGCGAGGGAACACGCGGTAGCTCTGAGGTCCACGGCTCCCACCCACACACTGTACACCCCTAGAGCTGTGCCTCTCTCGGTCTCTTTCTGTTGAAGACGGCTCCCTACTCTCCAACACTTGGAGACATTCAGAGCAAATTCTTATCTGAGAATGGCCAGTTAGCACAGAGCAGGTTTCACGAATGCACAAACGGGACATTTACAAGGAAGGATTTCAGGAATGTTACTTTCCTGTGACTCTGTTTCCGTACACAACACTTTCCCTGCCGCCCTTCCTTGCCTGAGGAATCGGCTTCCCTTACATGATTTCAGGTCACTGAGCATCCACAAGTACACAGTGGGTCCCAGCTGGGAGGCTCCTTACTAAACACGCATTCTGCTTCTTTCTACTCGGAAGTTAGACTTCCAAAAGATGGGCATTTAAGAGACGTAGATGGTGGGTACAGAAATTGTCTGTTCTCTCGTCTTTCTGTAATTGCCTGCCAGTTTGAAATACTTCACAACTAAAAGGTAATTCTCAGCTGTCAATTCTAGGAAGGCTTAACCATGTCAGGGATGGCAAACACGTTCAGATAAATTAGTTTTAATTTAACATTTAGTGAATATACCATCTTTTAACAAATTACTCTGATCTGTTTGTATTTTAAAATAGTAAACCTGCAACATGGTTTAAGTGAAATTCTTTCCTTTCTCACCCTGTGCTTGCGGTATTGAGGTATGTACTCCACTGCTGGGTCTCACTCTGCTGCTGATGCTGCCCTCACTCTGTAGCCCAGGGAGCCGTGAACTAGTTATTTTCCTGCCTTAGCTTCTGGAACAGTTACCACTGCAGCTAGTTAAAATTCTGGTTTTTAAAGTATTTACTTATTTATTCATTTACTTTTTTTTTCTTTTGGTTTTTCGAGACAGGGTTTCTCTGTAGCTTTTGGAGCCTGTCCTGGAACTCCCTTTGTAGACCAGGCTGGCCTCGAACTCCCAGAGATCCGCCTGTCTCTGCCTCCCGAGTGCTGGGATTACAGGCATGCGCCACCACCGCCCGGCTTTTCATTACTTTTTTCCCATTTATTGTGAATGTAAGAAAGAAGGGGAGAGAAAGAGACAGAGACAAAGGGCGGACGAAGACAGAGCGTGTGCCTGGGGAGGTCAGAAGCAGCTTCAGGAAGTCAAATAACTGAGATGTGCTCATATCCATATTATCACTCTGGATACAGTGAACGAGATCTGAGCCATCCTGCTCAGTCAAACCATTCACTTAAGGTTTTGCTGTTCATTTGGTGAGATCATATTTTTTTCTCTGAGCTGAAAAACTAGATGGCCTTATTTATTCAATCAATTTAAAGAGAGTTTGTAGTGATATTTCATTTGTATTTTAATAAATAAAGCTTGTCTGAACACCAGAAGGTAAAACCAAGCCACTAGAGGCCAGGCCGTGGTGGCTCACACCTTTAATCCCAGCACTAGAGAAGAAGATAAGGCAGGAGGAGACTGAAATTCATTCTCTTTCAGTCTGAGGATTTCTTTGAGGTAACAGCTCTCTAGTGGCTTAACCGCTTTGCTTTTCTGATCTTCAGATTGGGCCCCAATATCTTTGTCTGGGTTTTTAATCATGTATGATAAGTCTTAATACTCGTGGTATAACGATAACTTCCACTGCTTGAGTGTTGTCAAGGAAACATTCACAGTGCCAGAACAACTTTATCGGGTGTTACTTCAGGTAAAGCAGATGGTTTGGAGGGTAGAGAAATGGCTCAGTGGCTGAGAGCATGTGTTGCTCTCACAGAGGACGGAGGTTACGTTCCCAGCACACACATGGTGGTTCACAACCGTCCTTAACTCCAGTTAGGGGAATCCGATGACCCCTTCTGATCTCTGGGGTTACCATGCACACACATGATGGACATGTAACATGCATACAATACATGCACATAAAATAAATAAACTAAAACAATACTTTAAGCAGATGGCTTTGGCGATCTAGAGAGAATAAATGCATTGTACCACCTAATGTAAGTCTAACTGCAAGCAACACAGTATAATGACAGAGGGTAAGAGTCCATCAGACGTGGGCCTGATGCCCAGCTCTGCTGTTTACTAAATCTGTTATCTGTGCAAATCACTTACCCAGTCTTAAAGCCCAGTTCCCAATTGTAACTTGGAGATCTTTAAAAGCATTGTGTGTATACTTCATATTGTGGGTATATCTAACTCCCGAGTCTGTGTCCATGTGTTATTTTCTCATTCATAATGCAGATCTACGGGATAGGCTGGTTTCTAAAGAATACCATACTAGATCAACAAGATAACAAGCTAGTACTCTCCAGGCGGTAGTGGTGCAGGCCTTTAATCCCAGCACTCGGGAGGCAGAGGCAGGCAGATCTCTGTGAGTTCAAGGCCAGCCTGGTCTACAAGAGCTAGTTCCAGGACAGGCTCCAAAGCTACAGAAAAGCCTTATCTCGAAAAAACAAAAACAGAAGCAATAGCAACAACAACAACAACAAAAATCCCAAGTGAGTTCTCTTACATGCTTTCTTCTTTTGCTATCTGTGGGCAATGCTTGCATACAAATTCAGTATTTCCACATCACAAGACATGAGGCCAACAGACTTGTAGATGTAAAATAGAAGCCTTGTTTTCAGCACAGCAAAGACAGACACGGTGAGCAGATGATAGAGGAAGTAAGCTTTCAGTGTCCTTCCAACAGCCAAGGAATCGCGTACTTATTTGCATTTTAAAAGGATATGGTCTTTTCACAAAACAAGAAAACACAGCCTCCCATTAGCCTCCAGAGAAAGTTAAGAAAATAAGAACATTTCTTCTAAAATTCTAGAATCAGGTGTCAAAGTGATAAATGTTGATGTGAAAGAAACATCCCTATTTTTTCCTAACCTAAAAAAGTAAACATTTAAACTTTCCGTCAGGATAGCTGATGATGTTAATGTGCAAGGGGGATTATTAGGCATAGAGGAAGCTGATGGCAAAGGAATCCAGTTCAAAGGACTCCACAACGCAGTGGCCAGCCAGTCTACTCACCCAGAAGCAGCCAGGGCTTAATAACGCCAACTTGCAGGTCCAAGCTAAGGTCCTGCACGTAGCCACAACCACCCCCACCGCCGGGCTCTTCTTCCACAACTTCAACTGTGGCATCTTTCCAGGTCTCTCTAAGTTTCTTTCCAGTTAGCGTGGTCACCCTGGTGCACTGCTTCCTGAGGTTATTCCGGGAGAATGCTTGGATTTCTTGGTTCAGGGAGTGCATTACATGAGCGAAGGAGGAAAGGCGGCATACACAAAGACACACCGCCCTCACCGGGCGTCACTACCCGGAGCTGGACCCTGCAGGTGACAGCCGCTCGGTTTAGAGCAGCCCGGCCCCGCTGTCCTGAGCGCCGCTGTAAGGCGACAGCTGATTGGCCGCTGAGACACAGGGGCTGATTGGATGCCGCTTCCCACCTGCAGCCGGAAGTTCTGGGTTTTCCGGGTCCGTCACCGCCCCTCAGCCGGGCTGGTCCTCAGTGTTTCATCCCTGCTGAGTTCTGCACGCGGCGTGGTCTTTCTGAGACGCACTCGGGGAGAGCTGGTGTCTCCTGGCTCTCAGCTCTCCCAGGGCAGTGTGTTCCGGGACGGCCCGACTCCTGACGACGGTGCGGTGGAGATAGCTGCTGAGCCACGGTCGCCTCCGGGGGCTGCTCCTCCTTTGTCCTCACTTTTTTCCCTCTGCTGTTACTCCTAGGACAGACGTTGACTAGATAAAACCACTGAGTGTACCAGTGAAGCGCCAGCTGAAGTACAGCGTAAATAAAAGGTCGTTTTAAATAGGTTTCTGTAGATTAGCAAGGCTGAAGATGTGTGTCTTCTGACTTTGCACGCCTTATACAGAAAGCATGGCAGCCGTTCTAGACGTAGTTGGGAAAATTAAGTATACAAACACAGAAATTTTCCAACCGATAAATAGGGTGACGATTCTGCCTGCTAAAGATGATTTGTTTTGCAAACGAACTGCAAGATTTTTTTCAACTGAAATTTTCCTTATTGACCCTTACTAAATGCAATTTTATTATAATTTGAGTACAAAGTATAAAGACTTAGAAAAAAATGTATTCTCCAACATTACATACAAATGTTTCTGCTGCTTTTAAAACTTTCTGTCATGAAAGTAAGTTTATGGGCTGACTTTTTGTGTTTCTTCACAATTATAGGTTACTGGAATTGCAGGCTCAAGTGTCCTGATAGTTGGACCTTTGGGAGGATAATTGGTATTGTATTAAAACATATGACAGGATTAATGGCTTCATGAAAAGGCACAAGAACTTCCTTCCCTTTCCCTGGGCCAGGTAAAGGAGGACAAAGGAAGTTGGGAGAAGTGGGTGTCAGTAAACCAGGAAGTAGGAGCACACCAGGAGCCTTGCAGAGGCTAGCATCTCGATTTTGTATATCTTGACCTCCAGACCACCAGAAGTAAATTTCTCTGGCTTATGCGACACAGTTTATAGCGTTTTGTTTTCTCCTTCGAGTGGAATTTCGCGCTCACCCTACCTGGCTGGAACTCCGGAGTGAAGTGTAAATTATTTGTCTCCTTTAGTGGATCACAGGCTCCTCCAAAACAACCCTCACCATAAGGCAGTCCATGTACTTATCCAACAGTGAGCACTTACCGCACACTGCATCCGCTAACAACTTCTACACACTTAATAATTTAGACATTATGTCATTTTACCTCACCACGAGCTTAGTATATAATAAATATTTAAACAAATCCACAGTTTACAGCTGGGGAAACTTGGATGCAGGCAGAGTATTTCACAGCTACGTTTTGAACCACAAGTAAAGCCTGGGTGCGTTCCAGTCCAGAGCTTCAGTTTTTTGTTTTTGTTTTTTTTTTGTTTGTTTGTTTGGGTTTGGTTTACTTTGGTTTTTTTTTTTTTTTTTTCAAGACAGGGTTTCTCTGTGTAGCAGCCCTGGCTGTCCTGGAACTCACTCTGTAGACTAGGCGGGCCTTGAACTCACAGACATCTGCTTGCCTCTTCCTTCCAATGTTGGGATTAAAGGCCTGAGCCACCACCACCCAGATTCTTTCTTCTTTACTACAGAATCCTGCTTTGCCCCTCAAAGTAACAGTAGCTATAATAACAATATTATATGTGCCAGGGGCTGCATAGTTTAAACACATTAGTGTTTAACTCTGAGTCACCAATAATGCATCTGTGTCACACTAAGAGAAGAAAGAAAAGAGCTTCCCCTTGGGGTGTTTAACCAAGAGTGAGCCCAGACTTGAATTCTCTGCTTCATGTTGCCTGTGTCTTCCATCCTGTCTGAATCTGTGCCTGCCTGGAGGCTGTCCTGCGACTCTGTCCCTGTCCCTGTATCTTATCTGTGTCAGTTCCTGTATCTGTGTCTATCTATATCTATATCTATATTTGTGGCAGTCCCTGTGAGTCCATCTGTTGTCTGTGTGTCTGTCCTTGTGGGCCTATCTGTATGTCTATGTGTTAAATCTGTGTGTCTGTCTTTTCTGAACACTGCAGAAAACATCCCATGGGGAGGAATGATATACTTTATAGAAATCTTTAACAGAGTTTACAAGTTCAATATCAGCCCCAAGTGACCCAGACAACAAGCAGTGCTACAAATATCATTGTTTATCAGTCAATATCCAAGTGCTTGTTCAACATTTATGACGGATATTCATTTTAGAATATTGCTTTTAACCTCTACCGTTTTCAGCCGATGATACACATGTATTTTTTATGGATCAGGGGCATAGAAGAGTACATAATTTTAAATTACAGATATGCACTAGCTGGTAGATTTGTTATATTGCTTTATTAATATGGTTTAAACAAACAGGCCGAGTACATGGTAGGATAGCAGTCTTAATTCTTAAGTGACCTCGGGGTGTATTTTTTTTTCCTCGGGGTGTATTTTTAACTCTGGCTGTGAGGTCCAGCAAAAGATCCACTGTCCTAGAATGTAAGAAAAAAATTAATGTAATCATTGCCATAAGGTGCTGTTATAGTTGTTATGATTATTAGGGGGAAGAAAAAATTCTGTTTTGTGGAGCATGTGTTCGAGTAGAGGGAGCAAGCAGGTGTGTGTGTGTGAGAGAGAGACAGAGCGAGACAGAGAGAGAGAGACAGACAGACAGAGAGAGAGAGACAGAGAGAGAAGGAGAGAGACAGAGGACCATGAAGGAACATTAAATGCTAAACACCATGGTGAAAGAACAGTGTGCTGCTAGCTACCAGTTGGTGAAAGAAGGCCCATCCAATAAAGCAAACTTTGAAACAGGCTTGAGTAACGTGGGGAAGCCAGCATTAGAGGTATCTGGATAAAAGAGTCATACGAAATGTCTGTGCCGTGCACTGAGCATGTGTCTAGACAACAGAATGCTGAGAAGTGGGAGAGGTCGGTGTGGGGCTCAGGATGTGGCCAGGTGGCTAATATTAAGGCTTTAGTGAGTTAGTAAAGATCAATGTTGGAGGAGATAGGGACAGAGAGATAGCAAGAACTTTGTGCTGTATTCTTAGTGAGATCAGATGTCACCAGTGAGGCCATTGGTATAGTGAGCCCTAAAGTTGACAATTTCTTCAAGGTCTACCTCAACTTCACCCCTCACAGAGTGGATGGCATCCATGAATGACTGACGTGGGAACCTAGAGGCCGGGTCATCTTCGCCTAACTTGGTACAAATCTAAAAGGTCACTGTAACTGTAAAGGATAGTATGTGGTTGGCCTCGGCTGTCATAAAGTCTATTTAATCATGTGACTTCCTTTCCCCTTCCACATGTACTGATCAAAGAATACTTTTTTAAAAGATTTATTATTTCTTTTATGTGCATGGGTGTTTTGCCAGCGTGTGTATCTGTGTACATCATGCATGCAGTGCCTGCAGAGGTCAAAGCAGAGTATCAGATCTTTGGGAACTCGAGTTACAAGTCAACTGCCCTATGGATGCTGAGAATTGAACCTGGGTTCTCATGTAGATCAGTCAGTGCTCTTAACCACTGAGCCATCTCCAGCCGCCCCCAAAAGCAGTTAAAAAAATTTGAATGCTAAACTATACCTCAATCTGCTTCAAATGAAGCTGAGTTGAAAAGCAATATGTTACTTATTCTGCAAAAGGAAAAAAATCAGAAGCAACTAAGTTTGTGAGGAGGCCGCTGCTGTAGTCAGAAAGTAAGATGGCACTTGCTTGGGCTAGAGTAGCAGAAGAAAGGGAAGTAGCGAGGTATATTCGACATAAACGTGTTCCTCACCTTAAGATGAAGCTATGCCCCAAATCCATCTCACGCTGATATACTGTTAGGCTGGAAATACATTGGATATGCTGGACCTATTGAATATTGGAGCATAGTCACACACCCTTAATAGAACATTGTTAGTTTGTTTTTTCTCCTCCGGATGGTGAGGATGACTACCAGCTGGCAGCTTTCCCTGCATCTGCCCAGCATTGCAAGACAGCATAGTAACTCACATTGCTATTCTAGGCAAAGATAAGTTTCAAAGTACATTTTCCACACATGATTATCACCTTTGCAACGTTATAAGGGAAAAACATCATAAATCAAAACATTACAACCAGGGACAGTTCGTATATGAGAATCAAGCCACAAGGAATTGCTAATAGGATCAATGCAAAGGATATTTGGATAATTCCAAATCATTAGCTGAATAATAAATTCGCCATTTATTAATAAAAGGTTAATGCAGAAATGAGAAGCAATTTGTGATATATTATGTGTTCTGGATAGTCTTATGTCAACAAACAAATTAGAGCTATCTGAAAGGAGGGAACCTCAACTGAGAAAATGCCTCTAAAAGATCCAGCTGTAAGGCCTTCTCTTAATTAGTGATTGATGGGGGGGCCCAGCCCACGTGGGTGGCATCGTTCCTGGGCAAGCGGGCCTGGATTCTCTAAGAAAGCAGGCTAAGTGCTTTTTTTGAATGGAAACTGAGAAGCAGTGGATCTGGGGGAGGAGGGACTAGAAACAGGATAGGAGAAGCTACAGTTAGGATGCATTGTATGGGAAAAGAATAAAGAAAAACATTTTTTTTTTAAAAAAAAGGCATGCCGGGCGGTGGTGGCGCACGCCTTTAATCCCAGCACTCGGGAGGCAGAGGCAGGCGGATCTCTGTGAGTTCGAGGCCAGCCTGGTCTATAAGAGCTAGTTCCAGGACAGGAATCAAAAGCTACGGAGAAACCCTGTCTTGAAAATCAATCAATCAATCAATCAATAAAATAAATATAAAAAAAGAGGCAGGCAAAGGGAGAAAGTCAATAAGTGATGGAGGAAGGTCATTGGCTAATAAAGGAACTGCCTTGGCCCATTTTATTGGTTAGGACATAGGTAGGTGGAGTAAACAGAACAAAACGCTGGGAGGAAGAGGAAGTGAGCGCAGACTCGACAGCCCTCCTCTCGGGAGCAGACGCCAGAGAGAGACGCCATGCCCTGCTCCCGGGATGAAGCTCCGACCCAGGATGGACATAGGCTAGAATCTTCCCGGTAAGCGCACCTTGGGGTGCTATACACAGATGATTAGAAATGGGCTAAATTAATATGTGAGAATTAGCCTAGAAGAGAATGGGCCAAGCAGTGTTTAAATGAATACAGTTTGTGTGTAATTATTTCGGGCATAAGCTAGCCTGGCAGGCGGCCGGGGGTGCTGAGAACGCAGCCCTGCCGCCCCCTAATTACTACAAATAAGCAGCACTCTTCCATGGCTTCTGCATCAGCTCCTGCTACCAGGTTCCTGCCCTGTTTGAGTTCCTGCCTGTAAGCCAAATAAACTCTTTCCACCACAACCTGCTTTTTCGTCAGAAGTTCTGTGACAGCAGTAGAAATCCTAACTAGGACATTATGCTTAAAGTAACTGTTGTTGGAGTACTGGTATCCAGTGGGCAACTATTCACAGGGTCTGAACTTCCCCAGAAGTTATCTTCTGAAAATGTACCTTTTGGGGCTTAAAGATCCCATTCAAATTACTGAACCGAACGAGGGGATGTGGTGCAGAAAATTGGCAGAGAAATCTCATGTATGGTCCCATTCTGGCATCAGAAAAACGGGGAGCCCTCAGCATCAGACGTGAGAAGAGGTCCAGGAATGAGTGGCAAAAGAGACTCCTGAGACCAAATCAAAAAAAAAAAAAGTTTTTTTTGAAACAATGTGGCTTGTGTTGTCATATGCCAATAAATGCCATCAGGGCGACAACTGAGACTATTAAATTTATATTAGATCATTAGATTTAGAGCCACCCTCAATAAAACAGGTATTATATTCAGCACTGTGCTAGCACCATCCCATGTAAGTTGCCAGATAACTCAGTGAAGTAGATACAATGTACTTACAGAAAAAGCTCATTTCATCTGGATAGTAATGGAGTAGCCCTTGGTCACACCTTGGGATTTGTTAGTAACAAGGTTGATTTAATACAGCTCTGCAACATAAGAATCTGTGGACTTGACACATTTTGTAGAAGTTGTATAGAACTATTTCTTACGTTTAGATAGCTGCAGTCATTCTTGATAATACTGTGCCCTCCACAGACACGTCCCCAGGCCATTCTTCCCTGGGAGATAGGTCAATCGAGACTCCCTTTCTTGAAGATCTAGGTGTTGTCAAGCTGACGGATTAGGCTAACTAGGGCAGACGTCAGTGCACTGATCTTTCTACGTTATCTAGTTTCATGTATTGTTTCTTGGGAGAGGAACTAAGGTCCAGAGAAATAAACCATTTTTCCAAATGTCACATCACTTGTGATTCCCAGATCCCTTGATTCAATATACAATGCAGAGTCTTTGTATCGAAAGTATTTTGGGTAAAATTATTCACAAAGCTAGCCTGGTGCAGAGGTGTGGGCAGAAGCAACATACTTGGGCCTGTGGTGCTTGCAGGAGAGAAAGAAGCAAAATACTATGAGAACCAGGCCAGAGAAAAAAGGAGGCATTTCACCCACAGGGTGGCATCACCTGTGTTCCACCGTGATCAGTAAGGGGCTATTCTGGGAGAGGAGCCCTTCCCTTCAGGAGCATCATTTAACCTCTGGGCTGCACACAGTCATGCTAACTTTAATGAGAGCAGGATCACTTAAGGATTAGGATGAGATCAGGCTAGGAACACTCCCTTGTGGAGGGGTGGAGGCCCACAAAGCTCCTCCCTTCCTGAAGTCATAAGATGTGAGCATTGACTATGGGTGGGACTCCCCAGCTGTGCAGCTCTTCATGAGTCACCCAGAAGACTGGGGGTCCCCTCAGTGGTGCAGCAGCCTTTGAGTCACCCAGCCTTCTGTAACCCATTGAGTCACCAAAAGGGACTTGAATAGACTCGGTGCCATCTCTGTCTGAAGTGATCAGATATTCATTTCCTTTACATATAAATAAGTTTATTTTTATTTTATATGTGTTGTTATTTTGGTTTTATATACGTCTGTGTGTGGGTTTCAGATCTTTGAAATGCAGACAGTTGCCACACCTCCCAATAATGCTAATTGCTATGAGTTTATGGGGACCAATTACATTCAAACTTTCACACATGGGCTTTTTAAACCTCAAAGCCCACCACAAGTAAAACTCTTCCTCTAACAAGGCCACTTTTCCTAGTTCTTGTAATCCTTTCATATAGTTCCATTCTCTGTATGAGCCTATGGGGCCATTCTTATTCAAACCTCCACAATGTCCAATTTATTATAACTTTTATTTATGACTAGTAATTTCATTTGTTTTGTTATTTTGGCATTATGCCATATTCCAACCTGGGGAATTAAATGAACAGTCACATTACAGAAAAAAAAACAACATGATATAACTTTAATTTTTTCTAATGAAGTTGAGCTTTCTTCATGTCGTGAATATTATTAGTGACATTAGTAGAGAGAAGGAGCTAGAATTGTGAGAGACCTGGATCTCATAGATTTGTGAGATAATTTTGGCTCTGGATCTACAGCATCCAACTCTGTGCCATCACCGAGTCCCATCACCGGGGTTGTCAAATCTAGACATGAATTCTTTTCTTTACCCTAGGAGTATCAGCATACACTATCTGGATCTTGGTAACTAAGACCCTTGGCTACTAAGTCCCAAGTCCAATTTCTCTCATGAGATGGATGGCAATAGACCGTACAAAGGTGTCATTGTATAAAGCCTCCCATCAAGTAACTTCCAGATTTTTAAAAGCCGTACGGAATAGTAGTGAAAACCAAAGTTAAAATAAGATAACCTGCATGGGTTGGAAAAGCAACATTAAGATAAGGTTACTATGCAAAAACCCAAAGGCTGGGAGTATTCATTGATTGATTACCCCCACCCAGAATCAGAATTCAGGCTATTATCATTATTGTTGAAGACACCAAACCGGGTAGAAAAATGAAAAGAGTCAGGGTGGGCCAGAGCTGGAGGCTTCCTCATGATTGTGTGACATTTTGTCGTGCTTGAAGGAAGTGTGTGGGCCGCTCTGAGAGAATTGCTAGCAGGCCTTCCCAACTGTGGAGCTTGTGTTTTACGCTGCAATACACTAGGGAAGACGTGTTCACTTGTGCTAGCGGGCCTTCCCAACTATGGAGCTTGTGTTTTACGCTGCAATACACTAGGGAAGACGTGTGCACTTGTGCTAGCGGGCCTTCCCAACTGTGGAGCTTGTGTTTTACGCTGCAATACACTAGGGAAGACGTGTGCACTTGTGCAATCAGTGCACAACTTCTATGAATGGGAACAACTCTTCCAATTAGATCTCAGGCCCTCCCATAGGAAGGAAGCCGTATTTGGTACTGTAAGCCCTGGCAGAAGTCTGTAACTGAGGAAATCATAGGCCCCAAGGCATCTGTATATTACTGTGGCTATCTGTCAGAGGTGGCTTCTGTTCTGCAGTCGGCAATGGTTACTGTGAAGGCATGTGACTGGTGTGGTTTGACGAGGAATGGCCTCCATAGGCTCATATACTCGGATGCTTGGTCCCTGGTTAGTGGAACTGCTTGGGAAGGATCAGGAGGTGTGACCTTGTGGGAGTAGTGTGGCCTCTTCGGAGGAGTATGTCACTGGCATGAGGCCTGCTACCTACAGATCAGTACATACAGGTCTCATCTACTTATCCAGCACCATGCCTGTGTATGTGCTGCCAGGATCCCCACCCCCCGTGATGACAATGGACTAACCCTCTGACACTGTATGCAAGCGCCGCCCCCCAGAGTTACCTTGGTCATGGTGTCTCTTCACAGTAGTGGAACTAAGACATTAAGACAGCTAAGATAACTGTTCCAACTGCTGAGAGTGTCTGGTGCTATAGCACAGGAAGAATTGTAAATGTTAGACACACACACACACACACACACACACACACACATACACACACGCTCGCACATTGTGGAAATGAAGTGGAAAGACTATCAGGGCCAAAGGAAGGGGTAGAGTTTGGGGAAGCCCATCTTGAGCCAGACTGGCTGCCATTACCCACATCAGAGTCTCATGAGATCAAGCCTATTTCCTCGCGAGCTGGGTGTGTGGTGGCCCACGATTTTTATCCCAGCACTCAGGAGGCAGAGGCCAGTCTGGTCTACAGAGTTTCAGGTCAGCTACATAAAGATCCCGTCTCAAAAAAACAAAAGAAAAATTTCCCTCATGGAGGGAGGGTTGAGGTTCCCAAAGCTGTTGGGGTTCCCAGGGCAACCTTTCCCTGAAGGAGTATCTGCACAATGATGAGTCAATGTGGCGGAGTGACGTCCAGCGCAGTGGTTGCTATCAGTGAGGCACTGGCGGTGCACGGTGTTCTGAGGACACAGCTGTTTCGGGTTACTCTGATAAACCAATCGACTCATTGAGCTGCACTTGAATGGAATCCCTTCTGAGGCCCTCTGCACCCTCTCTATCTGGATGACTATCTTTACAGCTTCTCGGGAGAAGTCACACAACAAAGAGCTAAGGGATCTGGGAATGAAGAGCAGGAAGAAACGAGAAGCGAGTACACCCGATAACACGCTTCTCCTCTCTCCAGATAATTTCTCATATTCTCTATCCTCTTCTTTCCCCTTCCTCCTGTGGTACTAGGTATTAAGCCTGCATTCCCGAACATGCCATCCAAGTATTCTACCAGCTCTGTTTTTGCTTTGTTTTGGGAGGCGGTCTCACTGAGTCGCTCAGGCTGACTCTTAACTTATTACCCGCAGCCCAGGCAGACCTTGAACCGGTGTTCTCCTGCCTCAGACTTCTGGGTGTCTGGGAGAACAGGCCTGTGCCACCAGGTCTGGCTTCCTTTGTCTTGGCAGATTTAGAGCGCCTATGCCAAGTAGCACACCGGGCATTTTCCCAGCGTTGGCTTTAGTCTAGCTGAAAACCTCAGTTTCAACAAAGTAACGAAAATGCAAAAAGTAGTGAGCCACAGATCTCGTGTTCCCTCTGCGGCCTGACATTTTGCATGACAGTCTGCCATGGAAATATGTAATCTTTATTAATTCAGAATGACTGCATGGGTGAAGTCTCCTTGTGAATGTTGCACTCAGAATCCTTCACTTTGCCTTACAGTCTCTGGCCCGAGTTAGCAGTCCCATCTGCAATCACTGGCGAAGCAAAGGCCCCCGCAGCCTGAAATGAAGACGGGGGAAGAGCTCCTCCTGCGGTTTCTGGCACCTGCTCCCTGATCTGTTCACAGGCATTTAGTAATTAGTTAAATTAAAGCCAGTTTGAGTGCAAATTTCCTTTGTGAATTCAAGGCCTCATAAATGAATTTGTTAACGGTGTATTTTAGTCCCACAATGGGGTTTTGTCTTCTTTGCATGGCTGTATTTATGTTATATAATAATATAAAAAGAAACAATAGGACAGAAATAGATCCTTCTGCCTTCCCTACAAATATTAATCATTTGAGTGTGCAGGGTAATATTTAAGTACTTTCCATTGCCTAAAAAAGCAGGCCTTTTCAAAATGTAGAGAAATTTGGCTTAAGACATAATTCAGAATTTTAATTTTCTGAGATATACTTTATACATATAAAAAGTAGGCTTAGCATAATTGTCAATTTCTTTTTCATCTGTTATTTCCTCAAAAAGAACATTTTATAACTTACTTTTGAAATTAATATGTTAACTTATCTTATAATTATATGATATATATGTTAATTATGTGGACTATATTACAGTGGTTTATGCTCCAAAAAAACCTCATGACCAGGAAATCAATCAATATACTTGTGGAGTATCTGAAATGAGGATAGTGCCTCATCAAAGGCTAGGAAGGTACAAAAACATATATTTCACTGAAATTTAGGGATCATCCATTATATGGCATAATACCATTAGCAGAAAAGAAATATTTCCAGGTGAACAACAGATGTTGTTTATAAGATGTATTCTACTTTCAGAAAAATTAGTAAGATTTTTTTTAATGTACATTCTAATTGATAAAACTCAAATACAAAAACAAAAAAAGAGACTCTATTTTTCGAGAACCCACAGATCCATAGGAGAGGGGTAAAAACCAATCCAGAGCCGCTGAAGGGACTGCTCAGCATTTTGTTCTTCCAGAGTTCGGTTCCTGGCACCCATATGGCCACCAGCTCACCACACTCTGTAACGCCAGCTCCAGAAGATGTGATGGTTTCTTTGTGGCCTTCATGGGCCCCTGCACAGTTGTGGTGCACACATACACAGTCAGGCATATGCATACACATGTACATAAAATAAATTTTGTTTTGGGAAAAAAACAACCCAGAAAAGAAAAAAAGAAATCACAGAAAGAAATCTTCATTTTTAGCAAAATCATAGATGTAAAACTTAAGACATGTTTGCAGGGACACATCCTGGGTATCAAAAGTACAGGCTTAAATTAATCTTTACATAGTGTACTAATCAGGTGTCGCTAGAATAACCTTTTTTTTTTTTTTTTTTTTTTTTTTTTTTTTTTGGTTTTTCGAGACAGGGTTTCTCTGTAGCTTTAGAGGTTGTCCTGGCACTAGCTCTTGTAGACCAGGCTGGCCTCGAACTCATAGAGATTCACCTACCTCTGCCTCCTGCGAACTCACAGAGATTCACCTACCTCTGCCTCCCGAGTGCTGGGATTAAAGGCGTGAGCCACCACCGCCCGGCCCTAGAATAATCTTAAAGGATGACTATATTAGTACAAAGGGGATTTATTAGATTGGTTTACAGGATACAGGCCATCCAAAAGAGTTGTTTGCATGCCAGGGAAGCTGAGAAGTTGGTGGAAATCGGATACTGAAAGGACAACAAGATTTCTGGAGAGACATCCGTCTTCAGTACACGCTAAAGGATGAGAAAGCCGGGTTAGGGTTATCGTGAAGTGACAGCCACTGCAACCGCGACAGGTTGGACACATTCAGAAGCCAGGGTAGAGGTGAGCAAGCAAAAGTCAGTAGTGCTTTTCCCTCTGGGCCCCTGCCGGAAAATGTTGTGCTATCAGGTCTCCCTCCTCATTTTAATCCTTCTAAGAAACGCCCTTGTAGTCCCACCGACAGATGTGTATCTCAGCTGACAGTCAAGATTAACCATCATATGAAGTTCTTCTGTTGAGAATTCTCTGTTCAGCTCAGTGCCCCATTTTATAATTGGGTTGATTAGCCTTTTACGGTCTAGTTTCTTGAGTTCTTTATATATTTTGGAGATCAAACCTTTGTCAGTTGCAGGGTTGGTGAAGATCTTCTCCCAGTCAGTGGGTTGTCTTTTTGTCTTAGTGACAGTGTCCTTTGCTTTACAGAAGCTTCTCAGCCTCAGGAAGTCCCATTTATTCAATGACGCCCTTAGTGTCTGTGCTGCTGGGGTTATACATAGGAAGTGGTCTCCTGTGCCCATGTGCTGTAGAGTACTTCCCACTTTCTCTTCTATCAGGTTCAGTGTGTTCGGACTGATATTGAGGTCTTTAATCCATTTGGATTTGAGTTTTGTGCATGGTGATAGATATGGATCTATTTTCATTCTTCTACAGATTGACATCCAGTTTTGCCAGCACCATTTGTTGAAGATGCTCTCTTTTTTCCATTGTATACTTTTAGCTCCTTTATCGAAGATCAGGTGTTCATAGGTTTGTGGGTTAATGTCAGGGTCTTCTATTCGATTCCATTGGTCGACTTCTCTGTTTTTATGCCAATACCAAGCTGTTTTCAATACTGTAGCTCTGTAATAGAGTTTGAAGTCTTAAGGTCATGCTCAACTTCCTTAGCGATCAGGGAAATGCAAATCAAGACAACTTTAAGATACCACCTTACACCTGTCAGAATGGCTAAAATAAAAAACACCAATGATAGCCTTTGCTGGAGAGGTTGTGGAGAAAGGGGTACACTCACCCATTGCTGGTGGGAATGCAAACTTGTGCAACCACTCTGGAAAGCAGTGTTTCGGTTTCTCAGGAAATTCGGGATCAACCTACCCCTGGATCCAGCAATACCACTCTTGGGAATATACCCAAGAGAGGCCCTATCATACAACAAAAGTATATGCTCAACTATGTTCATGGCAGCATTGTTTGTAATAGCCAGAACCTGGAAACAACCTAGATGCCCTTCAACGGAAGAATGGATGAAGAAAGTATGGAATATATACATATTAGAGTATTACTCAGCAGTAAAAAACAAGGACTTCTTGAATTTTGCATACAAATGGATGGAAATAGAAAACACTATCCTGAGTGAGGTAAGCCAGACCCAAAAAGAGGAACATGGGATGTACTCACTCATATTTGGTTTCTAGCCATAAATAAAGGACATTGAGCTTATAATTCATGTTCCTAGAGAAGCTAAATAAGGTGAATCCAAAGACAAACACATAGGCATCCTCAGGAATATTAACCTTCATCAGGCGATGAAAGGAGACAGAGACAGAGACCCACACGGGAGCACCGGACATAAACCTCAAGGTCCAAATCAGGAGCAGAAGGAGACGGAGCACGAGCAAGGAACTCAGGACCACGAGGGGTGCACCCACACACTAAGACAATGGGGATGTTCTATTGGGATCTCACCAAGGCCAGCTGGCCTAGGTCTGAAAAAGCATGGGATAAATCCGGACTAGCTGAACATAGCAGACAATGAGGAATACTGAGAATTCAAGAACAATTGCAGTGGGTTTTTGACCCTACTGCACGTACTGGCTTTGTGGGAGCCTAGGCAGTTTGAATGCACACCTTACGAGACCTGGATAGAGGTGGGCAGTCCTTGGGCTTCCCACAGGTCAGGGAACCCTGATTGCTCTTCGAGCAGATGAGGGAGGGGGACTTGATCGGGGGAGGGGGAGGGAAATGGGAAGCGGTTGTGGGGACGAGGCAGAAATCCTTAATAAATAAATTAAAAAAAAAAGATTAACCATCATATACACACTAGATTATGTAAGCCTTGAAAACCATGCAGAGTTATTTGGGTTTATAGTTTATGATCATTGAGGATGTCATAATCAAATATTATAACAAGAGCTTAAGAAAACATATCTGAGGACAAGCTAGGAAACTAAAGTATTAATTTAACTATAAGGGGCATGGAAAATGTGATGTTGTTAAAACCCCTTTAAAAACCGATGACTTAGAAAGCACTGTTTTAAAGAATAATTAATGGGGGGTGGAGAAATGACTCAGGGCATTCACGGCTCTTGCAGAGGACCTTGGTTGGTTCCCAGTACCCACATGGTTAGTTCACAACCATCCATATATCCAGACTGCCATGGACAGCAGGCACCCATGTGTATACACATCCATGTAGCATAAAGAAATACCTTTTTCCTATAGACAGAGGAGTACCAAGGGATCAAAGGGATTCTCTCCAAGCTCAGTCGAGTGAACCAGGGACGTTACCCGTGTCACTTATAGGAACAGAGGTGTTTGATTAAGAAACTCCACCAAGATGTCCACCCCAGTCAACGGCTTGTCTCTTCAACAGACACGATTGGGATCTTGGGGTGGGGAGGGATCAAATGAGGATCCCTTGAACCTCCTGAGTCTTGTATTGCTCTCACCTCACTCCATAAAAGAGTGTTAATCTCATGAGGGTCCCATACAGGTCAACACTGGTGCCTTGCTTCAAAATGACTAGGGTGATGTCTTCCCTGAAGAAGATCATTAGACTACAGAAGCCTATCAAAGAAGACATGACTGTATCTAGTCAGTGAACATGACATTGACATTTAATCTATATGGTGTATTTTATTGTTTGGTTATTCTTCTGTTTGTGGGCAAGCTAGCCTATGGTATTGAATGGCCTGCTTGCCTGCAGCTCCCAAGCAAAGGCATTATGGATACACACTACCACTCTGAGTTCTTATTTTACAAGTGATTTTTGTTTTTCAGGACGGGGTTTCTCCGTGTATCGTGGTTCTCTGGCTATCCTGGAACTCACTCTGTAGACCAGACTGGCCTTGAACTCACAGAGATCCACCTGCCTCTGCTTCCCTGAATGCTTGGATTAAAGGCATGCGCCACCATTGTCTGGCTACAAGTACATTATTAGCCTTAGAATTGGACTCAGACTACATCCTCGTACATTTTAAGATGCGCAGACTTTGCTGGCCCTCCTACCCCCAGAGGTCATTACTGAATTAAATTAGTAGCACAGATGATTCTGACTCGCCAGCTGTAGAGTCACACAACGAGTGCTCATCTCTATGGCAACCATTTCTAAGATAAATGTGTTTCTGAACAATGGGCCCAAAATAGGTTATTACCCATTTTTATAGATTTCCACCATAGCAGCAAAAAACAATTTAGAAAAACCCGATGCATTCCTTAACCAATAAGCACACGAACAACAGACACATGCAAACCCACAGAAAAAATATGTCTAAGAGCGTCTTTGGGTTTGGGGAGAGCTGTTTTCTATATTCCATTTCACATCAGTGTGTGAATAGATTCTCTCTCCGCTGTGTGGGCTCTGGAGATCTAACTTAGGCTTGTGAGACTGACAGCAGAGCCTTCGGCCTGAGTCATCTCTCCAACCCTGTTTCACGTTTTGGGGGCTGAAGCCTCAAGAGCTAAGGAGAGTTTCAGAACTGCCCTGACAATCTGGTGAAGACTTTACTTTTAAAAGCGTGTGTTTGACGCCTTTAATCCCAGCACTCGGGAGGCAGAGGCAGGCGGATCTCTGGGAGTTCGAGACCAGCTTGGTCTACAAGAGCTAGTTCCAGGACAGGCTCCAAAGCCACAGAGAAACCCTGTCTCGAAAAACCAAAAAACCAAAACCAAAAACAACAACAACAACAAAAAAACCGTGTGTTTGTGATGGAAGGGTGCATATTTGTGTCTGAGGATTTAGGGCAGCTCCAGGTGTCGTTCTCAGGAGGGCTGCCTGCTTCCTTTGGAGCTTCCACGGTACCAAACTAGGCCCTCTACATGTGGGAGACAGTTGTGTAGCTTGGTCTATCTGAGGGGCCAGGTAGATACAAATGAGCTGGCTTTTTGGAGCCCATTCCCTATGGTGGGATGCCATGCTCAGCTTTAGTGTAGCAGGGAGGGGCTTGGTCCTGCCTCAGCTTAATCTGCCAGGTTTTGTTGACTCCCCATGGGAGGTCTTACCCTTTGGGAGGAGTGGGTGAGGAGAGGTGAGGGGGAGGGAGAACTGTGGTTGGAATATAAAATAAAATAATACATGCATATACATACACATACACACGCGCGCGCACACACACACACACACACACACACACACACACAAAACGCCAGGGTCTTTTGTTGACCTGATGCTCACAAATTAGGCTGGACGCACTAGCAAGCCAGCCTCAGGGATCCTCCTATCTCTATGTTCCCTGAGCCTGGATCATGAGGACACACTACCACGTTCAACAGTTTATGTGGGTTCTGGGGTCAAACTCATGTCCTTACACTAACTAGCAAGGCCAAGTGTTTTACTGACAGAGCTATTTCCCAGCCCTGGTCTGATTTTATTGATTTATTTTTATTAGAGATGGTTGCATTTCCTTAGAGATTAGAATATTTTAAATATCTTAATTTTCCAAAAGAGGAGTGATTGAAAAGGGTTCAGGGTTCTCATATTGAGGCAAACACCATCACACAGTTTTATGGGTAGCACAATTTGGTATTGAATTTTTTTTTTTTAAGGACCCAAAGTTCGGGTGACTAAGGAAGTGAAAGTGGCTCTGGAAAAAGTTGGGGGGTGAATATAATCAAAACATGTTGTGAGAAACTCTCAAAGAACTAATAAAAAAATCCACTGACACCCCCACTAAAATGTGCTTATTCTACAAACATATCTCTGCTGGGGTTTCAACCTCAGAGTTCCCCCCCTCCCCAGAGAGCAGGCCCTCAAACGAGTTGACTAGGAAACTGTCTGTAGATGGACGGACCTCTGAAGGCACAGACGCCTCTACTCAACCCTCTACGTTGCCTGAGAGTAGAAAGCTGGTTCCATGGATTTTGCGGTTCTTCTTTTCAATATCACGCCACAGTTTCCAGTGCTGTTAAATTCTCTGTGCGCCACGATCTGGACAGATAGCATCTCCATGGCAAGTTTTAGTGAGATTCAGTGCCTAAGAGCCCTTTGATTGGTGTTCAATTACTTAGAAATGTCAGTATGTGAGTACGCTGTGTGCCTCCTAGAACGACTCCCTTTTTGGGGTCTACATTGTGTTTAATCTTCATTAATATAATAGTGTATTGGTCTATAATTTGAGAAAAGAATTTCTCTTACGTAGGCAAAGACTCCTCTTTTACTGACCACTCAGACCCAAATAATCACACAGAAACTATGTTAATTACAACACTGCTTGGCCAATAGCTTAGGCTTCTTATTGGCTAGCTCTTATATCTTAAAATAACCCATTTTTATTATTTTGCTTTTTACCACAAGGTTTGTGGTTTACTGGTAAGGTTCCTGGGCATCTGTCTCCTTCAGCAGATACATGGCATCTCTTTGACTCTGCCTACTCTCTCTATCTCTGTTCTGATTTCCCACCCAGCTTTACTCTGCTAAGCCATACGCCGAAACAGCTTCTTTATTAATCAATGGTAATAAAACATATTCACAGCGTACAGAGGGGAATTCCACATCACTCTTAGTGGCAATTTCCAGTAAAATTTGAAATGTAAGAGTGACTGATCACATTTAGAAGCCATAAATAATTTGAACGCTCTTGACAGATTATATCTAAATTAATCTCCAAAAACGTTATAGCCACCTGCATAAGTACCTCTTTTACTCAAAATCACTCTGGACTGGGGTAACAGCTCAGCTGGCAAAGGCACCCACATCACGCCTGACAACATGGAGTCAACCTCTAGGATGAGCTCTGCCACATCGTCCTCTGACCGTCACGTGTGTGCCTTGGGATGTGTGCGTCCTCACCTACACCCACTAGAAATAAACAAAAATATAATAAAGGTTTTAAAAGCAATTCTTTTATAAACAATTTTTTCTGTTTTCTAAAATACAGAATCGTGTTCCTCTTAATTTTGATGATCATTTTTCTCATGCTGTAACAAATGAAAAAATTAGGTGTGGGCAGTTGTGAGTTATCAAGAGCAGAAATTTCATTTCACAAATAATTCAAATTATAGAGGTTAATATTTCACTATTTTATTATAGCTCTTTTTGATGACTTGAATTAAATTTAAATTTTACTAAATAAGAACTAAATGAATATATTGTCAAGCTTGTTAATAAAGATAATTTTCCCAAAGCTACAGATAATATTAGAAACAAAATGCAAACAAAAACCACTTTCATCTTTTTTATAATGGAAGGAGCGGTCACTATTCTCACTAGTTGAACCTAAATTATTTTATAGTTTACCTGTCAGTATAAATCCCTAGCAAATACTGAGGGAAACAGTCAATAACTCTTCACTGTGAGTATGAATATTATCTGATTAGAAATTCAGAAGCTGTTTCTCCTTATATTTACTTATATTTACAGCCCGAGTACTTTTTACGTAATCAGATTCTGTGTTCATGCCTCATTGTCTGAATACACTGAACAGGCAATGGTCAGGAGTGTCGTGAAGAGGACAGGCAGCATAAGGCTTGGTTGGTTCATCCTCGGAGTTTGTAAAGGACAGACTGCCTAGGAGAAGAAAAGGCAGTTATTCTGGAGGGGATTATTGTTCTTTCCTGCCAGTGACTCAGTGCAATGGGAAACCCCATGCATTCTTCATCTGACTCTCAAAGATAGTTAGAAAGCAGGGGTCATGTGGCCACCATATCACATGCTGTTAGCTTAGGTTCCGTTTGCTAGAGACATACATACTTAGCTGATCTCATAAGTTTGGCCCTTTGGAATGGCTGCTGCCAGAAGTGTTGCTTTTGAAAAAAGATTTACTTATTTATGATGTGTGTGTATGTGCACTGGTGTGCACTCGTGTGTGGCAAGAGACGTAAGAGTATCAGATCTCTCCCTGAACCCAGGGTTTGTGCCAGGCTGGAAGCCAGCATGCTCTAGTGATGCTCCTGTCTCTGCTTCCTCTGGGATCAGGATGTGGGGCTCCTGGCTGTGGATACTCCATAGGTGCTGTGGATATAAACACTAGCACCCCAAGGATCTACCACACCCAGGGCAAGAAAGTGAAAGCCACAGATAGTGCTACCAAATGAATTGTCTATGACCTATGGACCCATTGAAAGTAAGGTTTCATTGGGCCCTGGGTCTTTCCACTCCCTGCCCCTCTACTTCCTCTTGAGTCTTGTGTTTTACAGTATGGATATGAATACAGGGTTACGGTCCAGGGTCCACTACCCTCAGGCTTGGACTGGAAACTGAGAAGGACAGATACAGGGAAGGCATTAGCTAATATGACTACAGACCAGCTACCCATATCCCATCTTGACCTTTACTTGCTGTTGTCTACTTAAAATGTCTGGTTGTATGAAGAAAAAGAACACTATGGGAATTTGTCTTTTGAAATAGGAATACAGAGTTTATGATTCTATGCAAGTCGTGTGGCTGGCGCCGTAGCTGCCAGCAACAAGGGAATTTATTTCCATTGCAAAAACACTGGAGTTGTAAAACTGAGGATTCCTGAAAAATTTCTTTTAAAGGATTCTGGCCTTTGGGAAACAGGAAAACCTGGGGAATCATACCTGGCTTTGAAAAGAAAACTGTTGTTTCTATGCTAACTGATCAGGAGTAATTTTTAAAAAACTTTGCCATGATTGGGGGGGAAAGCTCAAAAAGAGAAAGAGAAAAAGACATAAATCAGACAATTGATACCAGTCTCTGTTCCTTTGATCCCCCTGGCTACTCTGCTATCAGCACTGACTGGGCCTTTAATTCTCATTCTGATTAATGGTGGGCCCCTGCCTGCATCTTAGACTATATGGCCAATTATATATCAGTTCAGTAAAACTGATCCAACTACACCTCTTTAGAGCAAGATGAGTCCACATTGAACTCATTCACTAAGACCAGTGGGGAATGTAAACAGGGCTCTGGACTTTGTAGGCTCTGAGACCTCAGCAAGACTGACTCCATGGTGGAAGTAATACCCAGCCTGTAAAACTCAGCATGTAGATAGCATCACTGCCGACACTAAAACAAAGGCCTAATCTATCAAAGTCTTAATTTTTAGCATAGCACAAATAAAAAAATCCGCTTTAGATTATTGGCAAAGAAATTATTTCACACTCAAGTTTGGGAAAATATCACTAATAAGTTAAAGCTGGCTGGGCATTGTGGTGAACACCTATAACCCAGAACTCAGGTGACTGAGACAGGAGGATTGCTGTGAATTTGAGGCCACACTTCAAACCTCTGTCTCAAAAAGAAAAAGAAAAAGAAAAGAAAAAGTAAAGAAAGAAAAAAGAAGAGGGGAGAAAAGGTCAAAGCTGGGGGATGGGTACTCCACAAAATTAGTCTCTCTCTGTCTCTCAAAGCTTTAGGAAACTCAGAACCTTCTCATTAGAGGCAAGACTTAAGTGAAAAGGACACAAAGAAAAATAAACCACTCACATGAATTGAGCTAATTTGTTCTGCCTTGCCCGAAGAAAACAGTGTCCTCATTACTAGTAACTGAGTATCTTTTTTGTACTGTCTTATCCCACAGTGAACCGAGGCCACTGACCTAACTCTGGTAAGCACTGTTACCTACCGCAAACTGCTCTTTAACTTTACATCAGAGCAATAGATGGCTTTTTACGTTCTGTTTTTCTCTACCTAAAGAAAACACTAACAGTTTGAAACAGGATCAGGTGCATCAGTGGGTGGGATTGCCACTTGTTCCAAAAGTCCCATGACTTTTGGGGGGGATATTTAGGGGGTGGCTCTCAGCTCTGAAGCCTGTGGGTGTCTGGGTGCTGGAGAGCCTGGCCAGTCCTCGCTGCTGCTTCTCTGATGTTTGCCATCTTGGCGGTAGCTTCTGTCTCTTCTTCCTCATGTTGAGTCTTCTTGGGACGAGGATAGGAAGAGGGTGTACCAGCAACAGATTTCCCAGCGTACTGCTTCACACAGAGCAGCTTTGAAAGCTGAAAAGCTGGCTGAGTGCAGTTCAGCAGCAGGTTTCAGAGTCTAAATTTGCAATGTTTCTGCAATCGTTCTAAGGCAGATTAAGTATGGCTTATGTCATGTGCGGAAATCATGGACTCGCTATAAAACACTGCATTTAATTTAGGACAGAACAGCCAACCCTGTGCTACTTACAGCAACAGAGAAAGGGAAATTCAGACAAATGACAACCTGCAGACAGTTTAAATCCTCGTGTGAAGCAGCAGCTTCCATTTTCTCCTTTCCGTGAAAGCATTGGGCCAAGGTGTTCAACTGAAAAATAAAACACACTGGGGTTCACATTTCTATCTCTCCTCCTGCCTTCTGTGGGAGGTGCCAGGTCTGGGAGCCAGAGAGCGTGATCAAGAGGGAACTTGGGAGGCTGATACAGTGGGGTATTTGGCCTTGATTAAACGTTGATTATAGAGGCTATCCTGCAGCAGAGGCTAGTGTACGGAACCCATCAGGAAAGGAAAACTCCACACTCTACAGTTGTAGGTGACATAAAACTTCACTTCTGCCACTTATGTCCAGCTTAAACACAGATACTTCACAGTTACTTCTTGTTCCAATTATGCCTCCTCTCTCTTCCTCCCTCCTCCTCCCTCCCTCCCTCCCTCTAATGGTTTCACTGTATAGTATAGGTAGACTGGAGCTTCATATATCCTTGCCCCTGCCTGCTATGCTTCCTATTGGCCGAGAGCTGGGATTATAGGCATAGCTCACCATGCCTGGCTCATTTTGCCTCTTTCGATAGATGTTATAATAGAGTTCTGTGTAGGGTCCCTGAAACTTTCTATCCACCTAGGAAAACAACAAGCTCTTTAAAATTGTGCTGGACTATAGATGTAGCTCACACGTGCAAAGTCTTGGGTTGGATGCTTAGCACTAAACAGAAATAACAACAACAACACCCACAAAAACACTGTGCCATGAGTCACACTTCACACCCGTTAGGATACGATGGTTCCTTGGATATATAGTAGGGTCCTTGACCAAAAACTAATGGGGAATCTTAGTACTCAGGATAAACATTGTATCAACGTGTAAAGAAAAAGTGATTGCAATCACTACAGTCATTGTGCAGTTGGCTTGCCTTGGGATGACGGCAGAATTACTGCAGCTTTGCGTCTCTGTCTTCTTTGACTCCGGGGGGAAGATGAGTGAAGATGAGTTGTTCATTCCATTCCTTTCTTCTGAGTCAATTCATAAGACTGAAGTATCATCGCCCTCTCTCAAAACAAAGCAGTCCAGATGAACTCTGTTATTTCCAACGCGGGTTGTGTCAGCCAAGTTTCCTTTCTAGCATATGCAGTTTCTGTAGTTTACAAACAAGCACGTGCATGTTTACCGTGTACAGTAAGTAAACGACAGAATCGCTAGCATTTCTAAACAACTTCCCAATGTTTCCTGTTCGGGTCAATCAACTGCATGATTAAAATCCAAGACAAGAAAGCATTTATTAATACACTGTAAATGCTAAATTTCACTTTGCTATTTTAATTATAGAATCAACTATATGACATAAGTAAAATGGATAAGAGGTGAGATTTTCTTCTCTTCACAAGGTAAAGATAACTGGTTTATTCTTTCATTTCTCATACATACAAACTAAGACCGCAGAATGGGGAACATAAGAAGGACTGAAGATCGGAGTGAATTCTGATTCTAAAGGGCTGTAAAGTATCAATGAGTGGAAACAAAAATGATACAATAAGGGGGCTGGAGAGATGGCTCAGAGGTTAAGAGCATTGCCTGCTCTTCCAAAGGTCCTGAGTTCAATTCCCAGCAACCACATGGTGGCTCACAACCATCTGTAATGGGGTCTGGTGCCCCCTTCTGGCCTGTAGGCATAAACACAGAATATTGTATACATAATAAATAAATAAATATTTTTAAAAAATGATACAATAAATGGTACATTAGTATGGAAACAACCTAGGTGACCTAGAACATCTTCACATTTTTAGTTAAAAACATCGTTGAGAATTCCTTTCCCTTTCTTTTTATTTATTTATTTATTTATTTATTTATTTATTTATTATGTATACAATGTTCTGTCTGTATGTATGCCTTCTGGCCAGAAGAGGGCACCAGACCTCATTACAGATGGTTGTGAGCCACCATGTGGTTGCTGGGAATTGAACTCAGAACCTTTGGAAGAGCAGGCAGTGCTCTTAACCTCTGAGCCATCTCTCCAGCCCTTCCTTTCCCTTTCTAACTCCTTTCATGTAACCTCCCACCACTTCTCCAGTTCACAGCGTCTTCTATAGTTATGCTTTTGCACACACACACACGCACACACATGCACACACACATGCGCACACACTCACACACACGCACACACACATGCGCGCACACACACACGCACACACACACATGCGCACACACACACACACACACACATCTATTGGGTCCATTTACTACTGGTCTTATAATCCATCTGTTCAGCGTTGACCACTTATTATCATATGGCTCAGCCCCAGGGAAAACTTATTCTCTGATTTTCTCTCCCTCAGCAGCCATAGACTCCCCGGAGCTCTTTGTCTAGGGATGGGTCCTTGTGAAAATTTCCCCCCCTCCGCGTTGGCATATTAACTGCTGTAGTCTTGGGCAGGCGAGCACACCGTAGACCTCATAGACCAAGAGTCGCTGTCATATTTAGAAGGTACCGTCTCGCCCAGATATCCTGGTCCACTCTCTCTCACCGGTAGTCTACGTCTTCCATGATATCCCCTGCCTAACTGGAGGGCTGTACTGGAGATTAGCAGCTGGGGTTGGGCACCACAGAACCACCTACTCTCTGAACTTTGGCCAATTGTGGATCTCTGCAGTAGTCTCCATCTGCTGCAAACAGCGGCTTCTTTGATGAGTGGCAAGAGCTGCACAGTCTATGGTATAAGCAGTACTATTGAGATGCAGTTACAAGTCGTATTGGCTGAAGAGATCTGCAGCAGCAGGTTCCTCTCCAGGGTCTGTGTCATCTCCAGCCATGGCTAGTCAGCCAGGTCTCTAGCACCAGGCGTGACCCCTGTTTATTAGGTGGACCTTAAGTCCAATGAGACAGTCACTGTCTACCCAAGACATAAGTGCCACTCCTGTACCCGTGAGGACATCTAGCAGTGCTGGCCGTTATGGTTTACAGGCTTCAGATCTGAGTTGGACTTTTTCTCTCTTGACAGCTTGCACAGCACTGTCTCATAATATGTGAACCAGTCCTCGGAGAAGATTCCAGGTCAGTTCCAGCTTAATTACTCCAAGTATTGTATTCAAAGGATGTGGTTCCTGGGATCAAACTCAAGTCAGCAATAGCGAGGGCCTTGTGCGGCCAGGGCCTTGCGCAGCCAGGGCAGAGCCATCTCTCCAGTCCCTACAACGCTGAATTTAAGAAGTACTGAACACCTGAATTATTATAAACATTTAGACTGCAAGACGTCTTAATGAGGAGAAATCATCTTATGATGAGTTTGTATACTTTAACATAATGCATATTTTATAATAAAGAAAAAGTTAATGCCCCTAATATTTGCATACAATCACCTTAGAATTATAGTGATTATGGTGTGTGTCTCACATCAAACAGTGAAAATACCATTTTCAGAAATTATTACTTTGAAATAGGAGTTTTTCAAGGAAAGCAATTTAATATAATTAGGCAGGTTTTTAATTTTTTTGGTTGAATGCTAAAACCCAATGCGTGAGCTATTTAAAGAAGGCTATTGTGCATAGCCATCGCCCTCCTCCTCTTCTGCTCTCCTTCCTCACTGTACTCAATTACAAGAAAAGCCCACAAGCTTCTATTTTTAGACAAGCCAATGCAGGTACCAATGTCCAGCGCACACTGCACAAGAGGGGCGATAACGATAATGATGACCGTGAGAACAATGACAGCCCACCTAACTGTTAATTTGCGTCTCCTGGAATGGTCTCACGCAGCAACAATCTAGTGAGTTAGATCCAACCATCTCTCCTAAGGTGAAAAATCAACACTGACAGCGTCTTCCAGCCACAGGCCCCGCAGCCAGGCCCGCGCAGACACACCGCAGGGAGAAACAGAGCTGGGTCTCACCTTTGCGCAGCTGACCTTTAGCTTGGGCTTTGCTCTTCTAAATAACCATTTAAACACGTGACGTGAAGCTTGAAGGAGCGCGGGATTTTTTTGACTGTGCCTGGGGTGGTACTTAGGAACACTCACGTGCTAGGCACGCGCTCGCCATTGCATTACGCCACCTACCCTAAATAGTGAACATTTTCTCACATATGCCCCATGTTTTGAGAAGTTGAAATACTTTTATTTCACTGAAAAATTAGAAGATATGACAAAACTTTTCTAATCTTCCCAAGAAAATTATTTTTTAAAATTCTGTAGAGAGTTGTGTGTGTGGTGGGGTGTGTGTATTTGTGAGTCCAGGAACCCACAGAGTCCAAAAGAGGAGATCAGGTGCCCTGGAGTTGGAACTATAGATGGTTGCGGGCCCCTTGATATGAATGCTAGGAGCCAAACTCTGGTCCTTTCCAAAAGTAATATATGCTCCTAACTATGGAGTCCACCCACAAAGAAATTCTTATTTATGCTGCTGCTGCTGCTGTGTGTGTGTGTGCACACATTCATGCATACACGCGCATGGAGGTCAGGGGACAACCTTGGGAGTTTTCTCCTGTTTACTTTGATGTATGCTAAAGACTGGGCTTGGGCTGCCAGGCTTGCGGGTCAAGCACTTCATCCAATGAGCAATCTCACATGCCCCTGACATGCAAATTCTGCTGCTCTATGTCATAGCATGGGTTAACAGGAGCTCTGCCCCTTTCTCACTGTGAGTTTTGGCAGGACTCCCTTCTCTGCTTCACAGGAGCAATAGGATTTAGCTTCCTACAAGGCTTTGCTATTTAAGATGGAATTCAATAACCCGTATCAGACAGTTGGGAAGACAGGCACATTCTAAGTGCTCAGATCTGGTGAATTAACACCATTGTCTGGGGTTCTTTTACCCCCACCTCATTAAAACAAAAATTACTTTGGCCTCATGTCAGCTGCTTCCTCTCCATCTCTTTCTTTCTCGCCCTTTTTGCCCTCTTAAATGTCATGAACTTGCAGTTTGCCAAGTTCAATGAGTGTGTCTCTACTTAGTTCTCTCATCAGTCAGCAGGGTGGGACGCAGCTTCACGATACAGTAAACACTGTATGTGTGGGCAAGCTGAGTTCAATGCCCAGCTCTGAAAAAAACAAAGCAAGGCAGTGTCCAGTGGTCATTTGGTTGATCACGATTAGTTGAAATACTCTCTCTTGATCTCCCAGACTCCATTTGTTTATGATTGGTAGGTACCTCGTGGGTCATTTGCCACCTTCATTTCCTTTACTTGGGGCCTACAGTTGGCATCTGTGAGGTATGGGTACAAGATGGACACGATTCTATTTTGCTTATTCAACCTACTTTCCAAAAATTATCGAATTTAGTTATACAAATACCAACTTACACCCCCCCCATTTTTTTTTTAACCTTTCTTTTTTCCTGTTTTTCAAGACAGGGTTACTCTGTGTAATGGGCACTGGCTATCCTGGAAGGTGTTTTGTAAACCAGGCTGGGCTTGAACTCTCAGAGGTCTGTCTGCCTCTGTTTTCTGAGGTATTAAAGGCCAGCACACCACACCTGACCCAACTCTACTCTTATGGTTCAAATTTGCATTTCCTTGAAAGCCCCATTTATTATCATATTCAGTTTTTCTCCCAAGCTTTGAAAGGATGTTCATGTTCAGAAATGACCAAATGTAAAACTGTGAACGGGTCACCTTTGTTTCAGCTGGGCGTGGGGATTATCACAGGTTTTTGTTGTTGTTTTCTATTTCTTGAGTTAGGGTTTCACTGTGTAGCCCTGGCTGTCCTGGAACTCACTCTGTAGACCAGGCTGGCCTTGAACTCACAGAGATCTGGCAATTTATGATGGTGATGGATTGGGGTTAATGGGTGAAGGGGGTGCAGGTGTAGCTGCTTTATATAGTTGCTCTGCATGATTAATGGTTGTTTCTGGTTGAACTTTATTTATAGGAGTTTTTATTATTATTGAGATTACTCGTGTCTGCCCCCAAACGCTGGGATTAAAGGCGTGTGTCAACATGGCTGAGCAGGATTATCACAGGTTTAATCTGTATTCCATCTCCAGTTCTGTTCTCTCATTAACAGTGCCAAAATTGTATGTCACAATCTACACAACTGTGTGTGAGGTACTGAGGATTGAAGGTCAGATCTCATTTTTTTTATTTTTATTTAAGTCCAGGTCTTTACATATGCTAAAGAAGCAAGCGCTTGTGAATTCCATTGCCAGATATAAAGTCTAAGATTTAAAAATAAACCTCGGATCTCTGTGAGTTTGAGGCCAGCCTGGTCTACAAGAGCTAGTTCCAGGACAGGTTCCAAAACCACAGAGAAACCCTGTCTTGAAATACCAAAAAAAAGAAAAAAAAAAAAAGAAAAAAAAAACCAAACCAAAAGGATCAGTAAATATTTGTATACACTCATATGGAAAATAAAAACCTCATGAGTCTTTGGTGTTTTCAAAATAACAAGGAAAATTAAAAACAGTCATGCACTGAAGTTGTTCACTGGGTCAGACTTTTTAGATCTTAAGAGGGGCTCTGAACTGGACCCTGGCTGTGCAGCACAGAAGCGTTAAGCACGGACGAGGTGCATCACTGAAGATCTAGAACACTGTAAGATGATGCTCTCTGGATGGGAATGATTAAGCGTGGGGCTGTAGTTAATTTTTCATTGCTTTCTTTTTTATCCTTTTGTACGGGTTCTATTTCTGGCATCTCCTCTGCTGACCGCTGGAGATGGCTTACGTTTCCTGCAGGCTGTCTCGACTGCTCTTCTGTTACACTGTGTTGTACTCTGCTAAGCGCTAGCTCCTTGCTCCACTTTCCACAGACACCAGGATACCGTTGCATTCTCTTCTTAATTCTCTGTCTTGATCATTTTTAGTGGCTCAAGTCCCATGTCTTATAGTCTCTGCCATGCTGGAGAACGGAAGCTGCAGTTATGATTTAGCATTCACCTTACTATCTATGTTTCCTATGACCTGTGTTAAAACTGTAATAAAACCTCCCATACTTACCCATAGCTCTTTGCCTAGAGTCAATTCCTCTGTTCACACTACAATCTGACTAAACACAGTTCTTTTTTTTTTTTTTTTTTTTTTTTTTTTCGAGACAGGGTTTCTCTGTGGCTTTGGAGCCTGTCCTGGAACTAGCTCTTATAGACCAGGCTGGCCTCGAACTCACAGAGATCTGCCTGCCTCTGCCTCCCAAGTGCTGGGATTAAAGGCGTGCCCCACCATCGCCCGGCCTAAACACAGTTCTTAACACAATTTTTAAAATGTTAATTCATTGAAAAACTTCATTAGTTTACTATTCTTGCTTTACTGTTCCCACGGTTTGCCCTGTTTTTCCTCTCTGGATTCTATTTTGGCAGAATGCAGCAGTTGCCCGAAGAAAGAGATGAGGGGCATATCTAACTAATGTATGTCTATTACTCTAGTCTTAGGTGCTTTCAAAGAGAAATTTATCCATCTATTTTGAGCCAGAAGTACCAGTTTGAGGTCTGGTAGAAGGAAAACTGTTGTTTGTCTTCAGAAACAGGAAACTGTCACCTTAGACCGCAGACATCGTAATCAGAGGAGTTTTAACCTAAGCACACATGGAAATCCTGCAAGCAAGTTTTCTCTGTTCTTTTTTATGTAGAGAAACAATAGAGGGCTGGTTAATAAGCTTTCTCGTTGGGATTGCCAGCCCACAAATACTGACACATTTTATAATTAATTTGTTATTAATTATAAAAGTTTGGCCTTAGCTTAGGCTTTTTTCTTACTAGCTTATAACTTAATTAACCTAACTTAACTTAATTAATCATAACGTAATTGACCTCTTACTATTAATCCAAGTTCTATCACATGGCTTGGTTAGCTTTCCTCTGTCTGACTTGTTTTGCATCCCATTGGCATCTCTTGCGTCTAGAGGCACCCCTCTGACTTCCTCTCTCTCTGCTAGAAATCCCGCCTATCCTCTCCTGCCTAGCTATTGGCCATTCAGCTCGTTACTACTCCAATCACAGCAATACATCTTCACACAGTGTACAGATATCCACAACATTTCCCTCTTTTTGTCTAACATAGTAAAACTATCTACGGTAAGATCAATTATCAGGTAATAATTACATCACAATGTCCAGCTCAATGGATCCAGATTGTTGTAGAGTAACCCTTCTATATACTGTGAATATATGTGTGTGTGTGTGTGTGTGTGTGTGTGTATGTATTGGTTACTAAAAAACTGACTTGTACCTCCCGTTTCCTCTCTGTCTCCTGGAATCTCCTGTGTGCCTCAATTCTTCTTCCTCTTCCTTTCTCTCCCTGGAAATCCCCCCTATACCTTCTACCTAGCTATTGGCTGTTCAGCTTTTTGTTATATCAATCATAGCAATACATCCTCACATAGTGTACTAATATTTCACAACATGCTGGGTCAGCTAACTGATTTAAAAATCAGAAAGTAAGATTCTTCACAAAAAATGATAATCAATACAAACAAAAAACCAGTAAGACAAAAAAAAAATCAAAACAAAACAAAGTGAAACAAAAAGTTCACAGAAGCAAAACATGGGTTGGAGCTCTTCTGTTGGCCAATTTCTCCTTGCCCTAGAGTGTGGTTGATACATTAAGTGACACTTCATTAGAGAACACTGGTTTTTGGTTTGGGGGGGAGGAGGGGCAAGAGATAGATTACATGAGGTTGAGCTATAAGGAAGTGGGGAGGATCTAGGAAAAGTTGGGGGACGGAAAAACAGGATCAAAATATATTGAATGAATAAAAAAAAAAAACAAAGATCTCCCACAACAACATAAAGCCCCATAGGCTGTGGGGCTGCAGGATGTAATTTCCTCATGAAAAGATAAAATAAAATACATAATTAAAAAAATAAACCCTTCACAACTAGTAAAGAACATTACATAAGCAATTCTCTGTATTTTCTGGAGAAAGCAAAGCTCATGTATCTGTTGTATCTGTCAGGGAAAATAGGTCAGACAATAGCTGTGAACTGAAGGATGGTAACTGAAGGGAACATTCATGGAGATTGGATAGGGCTGAGGGACGGTAGAGGAAAACACTGATCAGATGGATGAAGGAAAACATATAATCTTACCAACCCATATTTAGTACAATAAACTTTGTTACAATAAACTTCGTGCATGAATTTTGGAATCAGACAGATAAGAGATCCAATACCAGATCTGTTACTGTCTATGGGGTGGCCCTTCCACAGTTAAGGAATAGTTGTGTGCATGTCATTTTCCTTATTAGCTTAGTACATTTGCATTCAACTAGGACCTGGGTTTTATTCTCCAGCATTGTAAAGAAGGAAAAGCAAATGGACGGGATGGAATGACAGAAAGAAGGTATGTGTGTGTGTGTTTGTGTGTGTGCGTGAGAGAGAGGGGGGGGTGGGGAGGGAGAAAACAAAATTATATAACATCTCAAAAGTTTCTTCTTGAGATAGGTAGTATAAACATTAATTTAATTTCTATTCCTTATTTTATTTTCTTAATACAGAGATTATAATGTAGGTTGAAGAAACTATTATCATTAAAATCAAGTTTTGCTGTAGTAAACCCATTCCTCAAGAGGCCTCAAATTCATGATCTCTTCTTCAATTATCGTTACACACACACACACACACACACACACACACACACAGCCTATTGAGGTGTTGCCTACCTGCATGTGTATTTGTTTAGGGCTGAACACTTGGAATTGGATTCCTGCTCAGGGAGCCCATCCTTGGAGAGGACTCATCTTCTTTCTCCCAGAGGCCATGGTTATAGTTTTTCATGTAGATGGCTGTGGTGGTTCGAACGAGGCTGGCCACAACAGCCTTCTGTCTGAATACTCGGTCCCAGGTTGTGCAACTATTTGGGAAGGATTAGCAGGTGTGGCCTTCTTAGAAGAGGGGTTTCCCTGGGAATGAATGGGCTTTGAGGTTTCAAAAGCTCATGGCCTGCTCAGGGATCGAGATGCAAGCTCCCGGTTACTACTCCAGCATCATGCCTGCCTGCCTGCCTGCCTGCCTGCCTGCCTGCTGCCATGTTCCCCATGATGGTCATGGACTCTAAGCGTCTGAATGTAAACCGCCAGTTAAACTAGTTCTTTTACAAGTTGCCTTGGTTTCAGTATTTTATCACCTCATTAGAAAAGTAACTTAAGACAACTACCAAGTTCAAAACCAGCCTGAGTTACATAAAAAGATGTTATTATAAACCAAAACAACAAGCCTTTCTTCTGCCACAAAAAAACATCTATTTTCTTACTTTGTCTAGATGGTCAGAATTCTGCCTTAGCTAAGCTCAGATTGTCATTTAGGACATTTTTGGTGGCACTGCCATTTTGGGGTCCTCCTTTGGACCTAACTCCAGTGCCAGGAGATCTGACACCTTATTCTGGCCCCCGTGTGTACCAGGCTTGCACTCAATGCACTAACATACATGCAGGTTAAAACATTCATACACATAAAATAAAAATAAATGCATCTTTAAAAAACTCTGCTGCCCATCTAGACAGAACTGATCCCTGGTTCCCCTAAGGACACATGCTACTGTCTGCATCCAGGGCCTTCACATTTTCTCGGCTGGTTGTCCCCAACTTCTCCCAGCAGCTGTCCCTTCCCAGTATCCTTTGAATTGTCTCAGGTTCCAACCCCAATCTCTGGTAAATTTTTAAAATGTTAGCTACCAGCTTGGCAAGTCACTGAATAAATTCAATTTCCCAATTAGTTAATAACAGAGTAAATAGCTCAACAGATGGTTTCTCTGAGATGGAGGGGAGAGAAATGAGCAGGAGAGAGAGAGAGAGAGAGAGAGAGAGAGAGAGAGAGAATATGAATATATGCATTCATTCAAGGCAGGCAGCTCTATGAGTAGTGCACAGTGACAGAAACTTTTGACGTTTTGGGTGGCACTAGGACTCTTACACAGCCCTTACGGAAAACCTATTCTGTGTACTCTCTCGATATCTGCAAGGAGTAGACAGAGTAGCTTTTCAAAATGTCTTAGAAGCTACTAGTGACATTTCACTAGAAAGTAGCTTCGACGACTCCCGTATCTTATTATCTTCAGCATGCCTTTTATTGAAGGTGCTGGGGGGCATTTTGTAACTGATTTCAGTTAATGAATACACTGTAAAATCAGCTTATATTAGTTAAAGCCCCAAATATCCAAGTGACCCCATAACCATCGCGGTGGACGTTGTCGCTCTGCTCATTCACGTGGAGACCCAATTTGTTCATGTTTGAAACCCTGTGTGATCGGAAGTGGCCATGCACAAAGAATCCTTGGGAGGTGAGGAGTAGAAAAGTAGAATCGCTGCTTCCAGAGAGGACTGGGATTTCAGGTGGAGGTTGGGAGCGAACCCTCCGTCGCAGAACAAACATTCCTTGTTTGTTTTCTTGCCTACCCCATGCCGGAGCCTATTCGTGTCCCCACCGGATGGGTGCGGGTCCTCGATAAGTCTCCATTCTGATAATCTCAGGAACTCGAGCTGCCCTCACTTCCGACCTCCTTCCCCCGGCTGGAGGCGGGAGCGAGGCCCGGGAGGCCCCGGAGGCAGCGAGGCCGTCGATGCGGCTCGAGCGGAGCCCACATCAGCCGCGTTCTCCCGGGAGCGTCCGTCGGGGCGTGGGGGGGACCGCAGGCTCCGAGCCGCCGGGCCCCCTCTCGGGACGCGAGTCTCCCGGTGCCCGCCCGTAGCCCAGGGGCTGCCGAGCCGAGGCGACTTTGGGGGAAGTCGAGGCACGCGGAGCCCGAGGCCGGGCGGGGCGCACAGGGCGCAGTTCCGCCGCCGACCTGGCGGGGGCGCCGGCGCGGCCGATCAGGTGACCGAGCGCCGGTTCCCGGCTACGGGAAGCCGCCTGGTTCTCAGCCGCCGCCGCCGCCGTCACGGCCGCCGTCGCCACACCTAGCGGAGGAGCCGGGAAAGGCGGCCCGGCCGGGTGGGGAGGGGGAAACCGGGGTGGAGAGCGCCGCGGGTGGAGGCGGAAGGGCGGCGGGCGGGCGGGCGGAAGCGAGCGCCGCGGCTGCTGTGTCACGGCGCGGGTGGGCGCGCGGCATGGGCGCGCCGCGCTGAGGCGGAGGTCGCGGGCGGGCGGGCGGGCCTGAGGGAGGCGGCGAGCCGGGGAGTTGCGCGCCCGGCGGCGGCGGCGGCCGCACCATGTCGCGCTCCGTGCTGCAGCCCAGTCAGCAGAAGCTGGCGGAGAAGCTCACCATCCTCAACGACCGGGGCGTCGGCATGCTCACGCGCCTCTACAACATCAAGAAGGTGCGCACGGGCCGGCGAGGCCGGGCGGGGGTGCGGCGGCGGGGGCAAGGCCGCGGGGGTGGGGGGCGAGCTCGGCCTGCTCGCCCGGGGCCTCGGGGAGGCGCCGCGGCCTCGAGTGAGCCGCGGGGTCGGCCGGGCGGGAGCCATTTCCCGGGCCGGCTCCCGGGCGGGCGACGGAACCGGCCGGGCCGCGCATGGCCGCCGCCGGCGCCTGGGTCTGCGGGAAGGGCGAGCGCGCGGCCTTCCCGGGCTGCGGCGCACGGGCCCGGGTTTCTCGGCGTGGGAGTGGGGGAATGTGGCGCCCGACCCTCCCTCCGCTCCCCACTTGGACCCTTGATTTTTTCGGTCGCTGGATAAAGCACCCTCCTTCCCCCCGACAGCTTGTTGACGTTCAGGAGAATTTCATTTTGGAGATGGACAGGAGGGGGAAGTGAGGGTGGAACCGGTTTTCGTCTGAAATAGTTGAGGGTTGTGAGTCACTGGAACAGGAATAACAACCTTTCCTCTCTGCTCCTCCTCGTCTTAGTTTTCCCAACCCTATCTGATGAGCACCAAAGCACCGTGCCTTACAGTACAATGGCTGTGTAAAATAAAAACCAAATCTGTTCCCGTTGCTGTTCCGATGATTTGAGTAGCTGGTGCAACTATTGCTGTCTGTGTCTTCAGATTAGAGAGTGCAAGGCTCTAAATAAGTTAAGAAAAGTAGAGATAAAGATAGGGGGGAAAATGCCATTAATTTACCTTAACAGGCAAACAATCCCAAGTCCATTTATTTTGAGACAGCTGCCATAAGCCTCTGAATTTAGTAGAGAAGTTTGCTTGTGGTACAGTTTATACCCCTACATCCTTGTGGGTTTCTATGTGTTAGCCATATTTTTTCGTAATCTCGTTTTTAAAACCGTAACAAATATAGTTTTGACCATAGCAATGGAGTATAGGTTGTGTGTGAGTATTGATGAAGATTCTTTTAAAAATTAAAGTCAGAGCATTCCAGAATAAACTTGTCTTACTCCTCCAGTTTGATTTAGACACTGTCCTTCTGAAGCACACTGTTTTCAGTTAGTGATACTAAGCGTCTGGAAAGGAAGGATGGCTGTGTTGTTCTGGCGACTCCCTTGGTTTCAATGAATGGTTGTCTCTAAACACAGCCCAGTCTTGACCTGGAATGTCCCCATTCTGTTTGTGACATGGCAGACCCCTCTGCATTCACTCCTTGATTGTAACTTTTCAGGGTTAGGAAAATTTAATTTTAGGTAGTATAAGTTGTATTGGTGGCAACTTTTGGATTTCACTGCTTAAGAAATTTGAAAGTCAAGTTCTATATGGACTTTTTTTTTTTTAAACCAAGTTGACGGGTAGTGGGGGCATACGCCTTTAATCCCAGCACTCGGGAGGCAGAGGCAGGTGGATCTCTGTGAATTTGAGGCCAGCCTGGTCTACAATGCTAGTCCGTCCTAGGAAAGGCTCCAAAGGTACAGAGAAACCCTGTCTCGAAAAACCAAAAGAAAAAAAAAAAGAAGCCCAGCAAGTCAGATGTTGCTAAAAGTAAGTAGTGCTGCGGTATTGTGGTTAGAGGAAATGGTTATGATGGTTTCCAGAAGAGGAAGTGAGAGTAACATCAAAAGTGATTTGGGTGCTTGAGTGAAATGCTTTCTTTAATGCAGTCAAGTCACTAAACATTTTTATAGAATAAAAACAGACTGTAGTACTTCATTTTCATGGAAAATAGTAAATGGAGTTTTAAGCGTTTAAACTTATAATTACAGTTTGCTGCCCCTTTTCAAAGTGTTTTTCGCTTCCTGTTTTGGGAAACCGCAGGCTCTTGTGTTGACTACTGAAATAGGAAATAAGTGGATGCCATCATTATATCTAATTGTCGAGCATCTCGAGTTCTTGAAATGCTATAGTTCATCACTTACATATATTTAGTTTCTTGAAATATTTTGCCTACTTGGCTCATGAATTTCTTATGAGAAGAGTAATTCATTTTGAAGACTAATACTCAGGGCATTATCTAGCACACAAGGCTTTGATTAGTGTTCACCGAAATCGGCTCTGTGTGTGTTAAATGCATCTGTTTATTTTGTGAGAGGGAGAGAGCAAGCAAGCAGGTGTGTGTGGAGGTTAGCGGATAACTTGTTTCTGTGATCAGATTCAGTGCCTTTACCCCTGAACCATTGCTGGCCCTTTGGATAGAATTAGAATCTTTTAGCCTATGGAATTGCCTGCCTATATCAGCTGCCTGTCTAAACCCAGCTGGCTAAAGATCAAAACATTTGTTCAAATAACTTGCCAAAGAAGTAAGATCTGTTTATCTTGTGTTTATAAGGTTCACGTTGTCTGTATTCTTATGGCAATATAAATCACATATTTTTATTTTTACAGTTTTTATATTTTTAAGTTTTGTGTGTATGAGTGTTTTGCCTGCGTGTATTTCTGTTCCACTTGTGTGCCGAGAGGCCAGAAGTAGGTCTCAGAGCCCCTAGAGCTGGAAGTAAAATAGTTGTCAGTTCCTGCTCACACTTCAGTACCTGGCACAGACGCTCCTATCCATCATCCTATTTTTCCCAGTCTAAAATCGTTAGTCTCAAGTCTTCTACAATCCTGTTTACACACTGCATGTGGTTAACTACACCTCTCTCTCTAATCAAGATAGGAGCGGCTGGACACTGGTTTAATGTTCCTGTTTCTCCAGTGCTAGAGAAACATCCAGTGGACGGAGAGTAAATGCATGGGGAAAACCTCTCAATATTGAGACTACCTAAAAGATTAGATTATGAGCAATCATTGTTCAAGATCCTTTTAAGACCTTTTGAGAGATTATTTGAAATTGTCATATATATAAATCTATTTACACATTAACAATTTAAGGTTTTATGAAGTTTGATGTTATTAAAATACTAAAGTACTATGCTTAAACAAGGAATGCTTTCATCATTGTCTAATTAAGTATACATTTTACCAAAGCCCACAATATTGTTAAATTCTTAATACAATCTTAAGAACTTACTATATTCACAAACAAATGACAAATACAATATGGAAGACAATGAGCAAGAAATCTTAGGCATGTGATTACCATTAATTAAACTCTTAATTAAACAAATTTAGCTTGAGTACTGTTAATGAAACAAACTTAGGCTAATCATGATTTCTAACTGTGTTTCTTTTATTGTAGGTTACATAGTTCTCAGTGTATAAAGTTACTATTTGACCTTGTGATTTCATACCCAAGATTGTGCTGGAAACCAAAATCCAGAGGCTGGGGTTGCTGGAAGTGTTCTGACACCACGCCCCACTCCAGCTTCACTCATTGTCTTTGAAAATAAAAGTCTAAAGTGAAAATTAGGGAAGACAAATTTTATTTCATTGTTTCTATTCATTCTGATTTTATGTTTTATATATACTTCCTCCAATTTAGCAAAATGTCCTATTTATTTCTTTTAGTTTTACTGATGTTTTCTTTCATCTTGTACACACACGTTAAAATGCATCGGGGCCAAATCTTAGCATAAAGGGCGCAGAGGAGCCAGCTCAGCCGGAAAGGGCTTACTACACAGGCATAAGAGTCCGAATTCACGTCCCAGCCCCAACCTAAAGTTCCAGATTTGTAATCCCAGCTCTAGGGATACAGAGACAGGTGGGTTTTAGAGCTTGCTCGCTAACCAGTCAGCCTAATCAGCCAGCCCCAGGTCCCAGTGAGAGACCCCCCCCCCAACATACACACACACACACACACACACACACACACACGGTTAGGTAAATTCTAAGGAATGACACCAAAGGTGACCTTTGGCTTCTACATATATGTGTGTATGTATATACATATATACAGACATGTATGTACATGTGCACACAACTACTGTCAACCTATGTAAAGAAAATCACAAAGGAAAATTGTTGTGATCCAGCTGCCCTCACTCCCCCTGACTAACAGCACAACTTCCTTGTGGTCTGTAATTGACAAGGATGTTTGTGTTCTTTCTGGCCGGTGGGTCTCCACAGAAGGAGTAGAAGTATAAAAGGTTGCTGGGCAAAATAAAGGTTGCTGTTCTTCCACCTGAAAAGAAGCCTCTGTGTCTCAATCCCAGCACCCCCCTACCTCCACCTTCCAGTCTCTGCTATCCAGCCTGCGCTGGCTGCAGCAGAAAATAAATTTAGCATGCAAAGTTGATACAAAATATATTTTATCAAATACATTTGAGTTAAAATTTGAAATTGCTAGCTTAAAATTTTCTCTCCTTTTAATACATTATAAAGCCAAACGGAAATCTCCATTGATACTCACTGATACACTGCTAACATGAAAACGACCCTTTCATATAAATTTCATCACAAGTAATCTGTAGTAAAAAGAAAAAAATATTCCTCTACTTGTCATTTCTATAAGGGTATTGGCATCTTACTATAATTGTATATTCCTTTTAGATGTTTAAAAAATTGAATTGGGTCTGTCCGCAACTAGATTTCTGAAGAACCTACTGTGGAGATTTCAGGAGCAGTGAGATGACTCAGTAGGTGAGAGCCCTTCTGCCAGGCACAGTGACTGGAGAATGACTTCAGAGCCGCAGGGCGCAAGGACGGCATTAACGCATGGCATACGTGAGCGTGCCTCCTTCCACATGTCTCTGCACCCCCACCCATGCACACAAAATAAATAAATAAATAAATAAATAAATAAATAAATTTTCTGAGCTGGAGAGATGGCTCAGCACTTAAGAGCGCTGGTTGCTCTTCCAGAGGATCTGGGTTTGATTCCCAGCACCCACATGGCAGCTCCCCACTGTCCTTATTGTCAGTTCCAGGGATCTGAACCCTTTTCTGGCCTTCGGCGGCACCAGGCGTGCCCACGGTGCACAGACAAGAATTAATATAGATTAAATTCCACAACTTCTGTTCAGTAGACTAGATAAAGATACAAAGTAAGTTATAAAATACTCGTGCTAGGGCTGGAGAGATGGCTCAGTGGTTAAGAGCATTGCCTGCTCTTCCAAACGTCCTGAGTTCAATTCCCGGCAACCACATGGTGGCTCACAACCATCTGTAAGGAGGTCTGGCGCCCTCTTCTGGTCTTCAGGCATACAGACAGAATATTGTATACCTAATAAATAATATAAAAAAAATAAAAAATAAAATACTCGTGCTAGCTAATACTTAATTTTTTTTTAATGTGTGTGCGTGTGTGTGTGTATGCCCCAGTGCTGAGGTCAGAGGACAACTTTGGGAGGTTGTTCTTTTGTCACCTGTGTGTTGGGGATTAACTGTGGTCGTCAGGCATGAGAGCAAGAGTCTTTAGCAGCTGAGCCATCTAGCAAACTTACTTTTAAAAAAAATAGGCAAGCAGACTATACTTCGCTTAGATTTTCTTTTTCCCATCCAAGTACTAACCAGGCCCGACCCTGCTTAGCTTCCGAGATTAGACGAGATCGGGTGCGTTCAGGGTGGTATGGCCGTAGACAGATTTTCTTTTTCCAAAATGAGACATTGTAAGTTGAGAGTCACATTCGAGGTAAAGCTTTAATATTAATTTGTTTTAACCTTGAACAAATTATTTATCATTCTTGGCTATAATTTATTAAGTGAGATCAGTGATTCTTAACCTACAGTTGAATTGTCCTTTTTCATCACACATTAGAATTGTCTTGGGAAAAGTTGAGAATGTCTGGGTCTTGGCATGGTTCTAACGAGTCAGGAAGTAGTGGTGGCCCTGAGAAGCTAGGAGAAAACAGCGGTGCAGTCAGCTGCTGCCCCGCTCTCTCCCCACAGCCAGCATTCAGGATTTGGTTGGTCAGCTAGCTTCTAACTACAGTTTTGGACGGTGGCATGGCTCTCTTTAAACATCAGTGTCTTCACTGTATGTGCCTGCCCTCGAGGCCTGCTGCTTGCCGCCCTGCATTCTGCCTTGTGAAGACTGGCTAGGCCCTACTTCTGCACTGTCTCCTGTCCTCAGCACTGCTGACTTCCAGTCTCAGGATCTGAAGTAGACAGTCCAGTTCTCCCTCATGCTGCAGTGCTGCTTTTAACCTCAGATTTTGAGACTTACGTTGGCTTATTTATGTCAAGTATTAGTACAGTGCCTGGTAAAAAGGGATGCCTGGGCTTGGAGAGAGACGCCTCACTGATGAAGGGTTCTTACTGTTCTTCAGAGGACCTGAGTTTGGTTCCTAGTTCCCATATCTGGCTCACAGATACTGTGACTACAACTTCAGGGGATCCACCATTCTCCTTTGGCTTCTACAGACACCTGCAATCAACTCTTTCTCTCTTCCTTTCCTCCCCCCCTCCCTTAAGCTTTAAAAAAGGAATAAACAGAATACGTGTTGTCTGCTGTCCTTCTGTTTCTGGGTCTTGGAGCAGAGCAGACACTTCATAATTCACACCCCTTCCCATTAAACCCAGCTCTGTTGCACTGTTAGAATCATTCCTTAAGTACCCTTTCACTACTTGACAGTAGAGTTGACATCTTACTAGTGTTCATACAGAGTAACTGCAGGCATGTGTTCTGCAGTGTTTCTTTAAAGATCTACTTAGTATTGAGCACAAGTATCTCAGTGTACAAAACTTTAAAAAAAAAATCTTTGTTTCATAAACTGAGGTAGTCTGTGTGTTGGAACTCAGACATGTAAGAAATGTGGTGACATAGTTATCTTGTGAATTGAATAGCTGTTAGAAACTTTTAATGCGAGTCATCAGAATAATTTTATTTAGAATTGTTTGTTTTGATATGTACAAGTGTTTGCTCACAAGTAAATACATGTACCACGTGCCTGAGGAAGGCAGAAGAGGGCTTGGAATCCCCTGGAATTGGAGCTGTGGATGATTGTGAACCACTGCAGGTGTGCTGGGACTGAGCCCAGGGTCCTCTGCAGGAGCAGCAAGTGCTCGTGACTGCCGGGAACTAGAAAATATTTTAGTAAATGATTCTGAAGGATGTAATGGTTTGAAACTCTTAGATCATGATTTTCCCAAGATTTATGCCTGGAGAACAGAAATTATAATTTCTTTATCTTTAGATCTGCAATTACTAACTTTAATTACAAGTTAGAATTATTAATAAAATTACATGAATTTGAAAGCATTTTTAATAATTTTGACACACTTTTCTCTCAGCCTCTTAGTCTAAACTACTAGTAAAGTATTTCTATTTTTCCCTACTCAAACTCAGGGAAAGTACTAGTCTAAAGTAGATATGCTGACCAAAATATAGGAGGTGCAGGAGAAAAAAGATTGGAATAGTAACCACTAATTCTGCAAATCAAGATTGTGCTGTAGTTAAAAAAAAAAGACTTATCAAATCAGTTTTGAGCAGCTGAGTTATGATAAGAATGTAGTATATTTTCATGTATCACCTGGACATCCATCTAGAGATACACCTTCTGGTATTGAGAATTTAATTTAGAGGTTTGTAGTGACTAAACCCTTGATTAGGTCACTTTGTTTCCCTGAATCTCCTCTGTTCAGGTATGTCTAAAGCACAGTACCTTTGAATACAAGAACTGTCCAGGAAATGGTGCTTCTGCTTTCTTACTTTTGACTGTTCTGTTAATAATCTTTTATGAATAGATAGTGGGGTTTTGCGAGGGCATTATATTTGACTTTTTGCATCTTAGCAGGTTGTTGGAGAAACGTAGCTTTAAGCATGTAAGATTGAGCTGTGTAGTCTTAGCTGTAAACACTTGAGGACAGGACTAAAAGGATTTCAATGGTAGGCTAGCAGAAAAAACTCAGAGTTTGTCTTGGTGTTTTTAGTCAAAGCCATTTGTTTTGTGACTTATATGTGTTCTGGAAATCTATTTCTGGTGATAACATTAGATTTTTTGTTTTATGAGAAAATTAACTTACAGATGTTGAATAGCAATATGAATGTAAAATTGAAAGTTTTACTTTTAAAGTGAGATGTGATTTAGAACAATATTAAAATACTTATGTTCTATGCATTGAGATGAGCATTTTTCCTACCCTGTGTATATTTTAATCTTATGTCCACCTATAAGATAGGTAGTAATAATATTCTTTTTTAAAAAATATTTATTTATTTATTATGTATACAATATTCTGTCTGTGTGTATGCCTACAGGCCAGAAGAGGGCACCAAACCCTATTACAGATGGTTGTGAGCCACCATGTGGTTGCTGGGAATTGAACTCAGGACCTTTGGAAGAGCAGGCAATGCTCTTAACCTCTGAGCCTTCTCTCCAGCCCCAGTAATAATATTCTTAATTAAATCATTGGGCTGTGGGCCACTTGGGCCAGAGGACAGGTCCTCTCCCCCTCCCTCCTTCCCTCCCTCCCCCTTTTCCTTCTTTTCTTTCTTTTTGTACTGAGCATCCCTACTGGGGGAGGAGGTGGGGGTGTGCTCAGCGTGAGTTACATAGCCAGCCCACCAAGGGGGCATGCAGGCTAATCTGGCTAGCCATCAAGCCTCAAGGATCTGCCTGTCTCTACCCTTTCCCAGTGCTGGGATTACAGGCATTCTGCTTCACCGGGCTTTTACTTGGTTGCTAGGATCTCACAGCAGAGTTGTGACCTGATGAGGCATTTCTCAGCTCATGTGGTTAACATGTTTAGATTCAGTCTTGGTTATGAGCCTTTCTGGGTGTGTTAGTATATATGGCTTTAGTAGCTAAGTGTAGTGATGTTAGTAATTTTATAAAAATTTCTACTTTCTAGGATGACTAATCAAAAGTGAAGAATTAATTATTATTTTGATAGCATGAGATACTTTCAAAAAACAGTAGTGGGAAAATTAATCTTTAGAGACGGATTTCTGGTCAGTTAGAATTTTTCTGCTGTGGTAGTGTTATGTGAACGCTGTGACTGAGCTACAGTGATAGCTCCTTAGTAATGTGTATCTTACCTGAGTAATTTAATCAGATCATTGTTTAGTGTTTTGTACTTTTCTCTTTTTTCCTGAGTATTTCCTATATAAATATTTTTTCATTAGGTAAAAATGTTAAGTAAGTTGGTTTTAGAAAAAGTAGACTGGAACTTTCGTGAGGTCCTTCTATTTGTATCAGGTTTTCTTTTTCTTAAGCGTTCATTGTGTGTGAAGTACACCTGTAAGTTCTTCCTACCCACAAACATGCCAACCTCTGTAGTGAGTATAGAGCTTTTTAGGACAGGTTGTAATTATTGTCTCCAGTTTAGTAGAAGACACCAAGAGATGAAGGATAAAATCATTAACTCTTGATTTTACAGCTGTTAAGTCACCTAGCCCGGACTTGAACATGGGCGTCCTATTTTAAAACTCATGTTCTTGGATATTGTGGTAGAATATATTCTAGGCATTTTTGCGTTCATGAGTTCAGTCCTCAGCACCAGAAACCCCAAGTAAAACATAAAGCTATATTCTTCCCGTAAGCAGAACAAATACAGTATGTTCGACCCTAGGGTAAGTGAGGAATAGTGCGGCTGAGAGAGGGCCTCAAGTTAAGGAGGTTACAGGAATGTGCTGGTTCTCGATACTGTGACAGAGACTGTACTGATGACCAGTCTCCGCAGGAGACCGCCTTGGGTGACTGTCACGTTCCTTATTTATAACCAGTCCTGATAACGCTGTACATTTCTGAGCACTTCTGTGCCGGTCACTTTGTTAAAGGTTTACGTGGGTTACTAAGCTCTTGAAACCCTAATGACACTGTGAGGTAAGTACTTACCTTCGCCTGCTTACTGAAGACGAACTGAGACTGGGAAGTGTTACAAATGTGAAGCCCCAGAGCTAGCAAGCGGTAGGGATCGCAGCCTAACTGCCTAGCAGAGTTGGGGTCACCTCTCAGGGGTGCGCGCGCTTACACATGCCCACCGAGCACACACACACACACAAAGAGGCCGTCCGCTTCTAAAAGAAGTTATGTATGATTTTAGCTGTCCACTGAACTGAAATTCCTTTTTTATTTTGTTTTCAATTTAAGAAGAGCTGCTTATATACAGATATCTTTTACGATCTTCAGAAATGGGTATTGTTTTTATTGATAGCTGCTAATACTGTTAAAGTAATATGTAGACTTAAATAACTAGAATATAAAAGATACATATCATGAAAAGTCAACATATTGAATTACTTTAGGACTCTCTACTCTTAGGCATGCTTTATATAAGGAAATGCTAATCTGTAGCTGTTTCTAAAGGGCAGTTTCTTAGTTGTATGAGTCTTGGTTATGTGAGTCGAATTCATGTTATATATGGTATCTTGAAGAAAGAGGACAAATTAGAAGACCAGTCTATCAAAACTATTTCAAAGAAATCATAGTCTGAGGAAAAATAAGTTTATGCTAATATTATGTAGAAATTGATTTGCATAGTAGCCTTGTCATTCCCATTAAAGGTTAAGTTCTAAATTTAAAAAATTGTTTGATCTAATTATGCTGAGAATTGGTACTACATTCCTATTTCCATTTATAAAAATAGGGATGTTTTTATTGGCTTTCTTTATTTTATACTTTGACTTGAAAGCTAGGTGATATTTTAAAAATAGTTTCAATTTGAGCTGAAGTACAAAGTTCATCTTGTAACAATTTATTTTTATTCTTGGCTACCGTTTCTTTTTAAGGTATGTAAAATTTCACTAATGGCTTTTGCTCCTATTTTTATAGCTGCATGTAGTCTTTATTTTTCCTTCTTTTTAGTATTATTTAAGTTGGTTTAGAAAGATCACCAAAATACTGACATGGTTATACACTTACACAGTAGTATTTAATCTATATGACTAGTGTAAACTATATAAATCTATTGTGTGATAGAACTTGCTACTTAAGTACCTTATCAGTTGTAGCACCATACAGTTCTCATTTTGTATTGTTATTCGTAGTCCGCAGTGCATAAGTTTTCTACTGAAAAGTATGTCATAGTTTGACAATCATTGTTTACACGTAATTTTCTCTCTTTTTATTACAATGCTTCCCCAGCAAGGACAAGTTTGGAAGGTTTGCAAAGCTTTTCACCTTCCCTCTGCCCGCTTGCCCGCTTTCAGATCAGTCTCATGTTTCATAACTTCTCTTTCTGTAATCCACAACATAGCCATAGTAAACCAGAAGGTCAGGTTACAGTACTGTACCCCCTCACACATGGCAGACATCACTGGGAAAGCATGTGCTTTAAAAATGGAATAAAAAGCAAGAATGATACAATTTTTAATATTTTTCCCCAAGAAAAAGCATCTCATCCAAGCAGTTAGCTGTCACGTACTGTTCTGTTGGTTCTGCTGTTAGCCTTCCCAGTAGCACTGTGTGGTGCAGAGGAGGCTGCACTGTGAGGTGACCGGATGGGGACAGTCCCAGCATTCCGTGTTTGTGAGAGAGGACGGGCAGGGACAGGGGCTGCTGGTGTGAGGGGACACAGTGTTGTGACGCAGACGTCCAGAGGAGCAGGCAGTACACATTAGGAGTGTAGGCCAGCTTCAGTGTGAGCAGCTTCCAGTTCTTTTGAACTAGGGCTCTTGTGTATTAAAATGTTGACAGTGAATGAGGAAACCATTTGGAAAAGACATTTTCAAACATAAGTCTTCATTTTATAACACTCAGAAACATTTTACTTAATATTTAATTTTGTAATACCTTATTAGCGCCAGATGAAAACAATCCTACCTCAAACCAAAAAGGTTTTTCATTTCTTTTCCTTTTTTTAGGTTTGAGCTTTTTCCTTCACTGCTGTTCTGCGCTAACTGCTTTAAAACTTTCCATGCGTTTTTTTCAGTAGAAGAACATCTCTGTACTGTCTCCCATCGCATATTTCAGCTGTGACAATCCCTGCACTTTGCCTGTTCATTTTATCACCTGCTCACCAAAACAATAAATCTTCCTAATTTCTGATTTCAGATGTGCTATTCTTCTTGATTTTAGGAAGGTAGATTTCACTTTTCTCATTGCTGTTGTCTCTTTAGGCGTGTGGAGACCCCAAGGCTAAACCTTCCTACCTTATTGACAAAAACCTGGAGTCTGCTGTGAAGTTCATAGTCAGAAAATTTCCTGCTGTCGAGACGCGCAACAACAATGTAAGTCGTCCCGATTTTCTCCTTGGCGCCACCCGTGTGTGAGAAGAGCAGTGTTCAGTGGGGTGTTGTTTCTCCCATTAACCTAACGCTGTGTGCAGCATTTGATGCACAGATTTTAGACCTTGCTTAAATGCTTTTAAAGACAGTATTCATATCTCTGAAATTAGAAAACTTCTAGCTACATGTTATGCGGGAAAGTGAAATTGTAATTTCTTACACTATTTTTTTTTTTTGAAGTTAATGCATAGAGGATAAACAGTGCTCCAAATGTGTGTGTGGTTACTTGGGGCATCTTGTTATCCTTATATCATTAACGTAATTTTCTTTGGAGGTTGGCAGTGGCTTCACAGAGCACTTACTGCTTTCATAAACAGCTGATTTTGCTTTTAAGTTGTATTTGCTTCCCTGGCATTTTCTTGGCTTCCAAAAGCATTTCTGGAAGTTAGTGAGGATATGGTATAAGGTCTTTATTCCCATATTAGTTCCTGTGTGAAAGTTTTTTTGCATAAAGTTTGGTCATATTTAATCTTTCTACTGTGTTTATTTGGGGCAGTTTTTTAGAGTAATCATAGAAATAACCAATTTCAGAATTTTGTTTTACTGTAACATACTTATAAAAGTTTTATTGACTTGGAATCTTTTTACAAGTCATCATTTTGCTTTTATTTTTCCTTGATGTTCCCATACTGCAATCCTTTCTTTCTTTTTTGCTTTATAAAAATTTAGTCTAGCAATTTCTCTTTATGAGTGCCCCGGTCTTGAGAATCTATTTAAAAGGTAGATTGTCACGTTTTTATCCTCAAATGATATGTATCGTAGGTTTATATTTCTCTTGTTTCTAATGCTTAAAACATTTTAATGTAGAGAGAAATGTTAGTCAGAATTAATAAAAGTAAGTCAGGTACTCTAAAAAAAAAAGTCTTGGTTTAGGTTGCTTGTGCTTTTTAAATACTTTTTTTAAAGTCTGTTTTTGTAGAAGTTTGGGTTGGTAAAAATCTTAATTTTATAAAAGATTGTATGTATTTATGTATTAGGGTTTTATTTATTTATTTATTTTTGGTTTTTCGAGACAGAGTTTCTTTGTAGCTTTGTATCCTGTCCTGGAACTAGCTCTTGTAGACCAGACTGGCCTCGAACTCACAGAGATCCTCCTGCCTCTGCCTCCTGAGTGCTAAGATTAAAGGTGTGTACCACTGATTGATTATGTAAAGGAATCACAAAGAGATCCTGATAAGAAAAATTATTTTCAAAGCACACACTTTTTAAAAGACAGTTATTTAATATGATTAATTAAAAAAAGAAGCCAGCATGATGGTATTTCACTGAATAATTTCCATACAAACAAAAATTAAAACAAAGTAAATAGAAAACTTGTATTTGTTTGCATTGCAAAGTAAAATAGTTGCATAATCTACCAGGTGTGGTAGTGCACTGTTTTGGGCAGAGACAGGCAGCCAGATTGGTCTACATAGGGAGTTCCAGGCCCCCAGGACTGCATTGAGACTTTTTCACAGTCTCTGTGGAAAGGCCAAGTGTTAGGTGTGAACAGTAATTTGCTCTCATTTGAGACATTATGAACTCATCCGAAATGACAGAGTTTTAGTGGAAATCTGTCACTTAATTCTGTTTATGCCTGCTTGTTTCTATAAAGTATCTGACGTGAAAATGTCTTAATGTAGCATGGTAATTTTATATGGCACATTTACTGAATATGAGATCTTATTAGGACCTGATTAGGTACATATTAACTGTTTAATAATAATAAACATTTTCTTAATAGCCATTTAATAGTTTTTACTGTTCTCAATATGCTTGGCAGACACTTGTAATAATACTACTCTGCTGATCTTTGTCCTTCAATAGTATTTCTTCCTTTTTCAGTATTAAAAGCATAAAATTTGATAAACACTATTGATATATTTCACATGCTGTACAATTTATCTCTGAAGTGTGAGGATTAAGGTTTTTAGTGTCTTCCCAGAGTCATTCTGAGTCACAGGTACCCTATTGTTGGTCCACACGAAATAAACTGTTTATGTTTTTAATGTATTCAACAACCCTGTCACTTTCACCCAGAAGAGACTCTGCTTCCTGAGCATTCGGGATCCCTGATTCCCTGCCAGCCTCCCGGTTCTAGGCAAGCACTGATGTATTTATTCAGTGTCTGTGCCTATTCTAGAACTCTTATGTAAAGATAATCATGACACTGAGTATTTTGTGACTGGCTTCTGCCATTTAGTACAGTGCTTTCCAGGTTTATCCAGATGCTAGCAGATTTCACACTTCACCTCTTATTATTGTGAAAATTATCCTGCTGTGAATGTAAAATATTTTATGGATTCATAAACTAATAGATGTTTGTATTGTTTTCCTTTTCTTGACCATGAATAATAGAGTATTGTGAACATTTTTTGTGTGTAAGCATATATATACTTAGTTTACTTTTAATGCTCATATTTTATGAGTAAACTGCTGTGATATGCATTTTTTCTGTGTTGAACCTATAAAATTGATAACATGATGTTAACTGCTAGGATTATATGTACAGTTCACTCTGCAGAGCTTGTTTGTCATATGCTTTGACAATTATTCCGTATATGATACTCTGTGCTACTTGTCTTTTGTTTGTTCACAGTGTATTATGTATTGACTCTTTCCTTTTTTTTTTTTTTGTTTTTTTTCAAAACGGTTTCTCTGTAGCTTTGGAGCCTGTCCTAGAACTAGCTCTTGCAGACCAGGCTGGCCTTGAACTCACAGAGATCTGCCTGCCTCTGCCTGGGATTAAAGTGCTGGAATTAAAGGCCTGTGTTGACTCTTTGAGAGGTTTTTGTATCAGTTTTAGTCTGGGTCTGCTAAATAGTGGTGATAGACTCCTGGCCAGTTTAGATTAGGCAATACGAAGTTGTTGGTTAATGAAGGTTACACATCTTATTGCAGCACTCGAGACAGAGGGAGGCGATCTCTTGAGTTTGAGGCCAGCCTGTTCTACAAAATGATTTTCAGGCCAGCTAGAGCTATATAGTGAAACTCTCTGTCTCCAAACAAAAACTAGTTGATGCAAGTTTAAAGATTTGAATGGCAGTGTCTGGGATTCATGGGAAGTGGCAGATTTCCGTCTGCTCTTCCCTGTCATCTTGTGCCACAGAACATGCTCGTGTGTGCCCACAGCTGGCACTGTGCTTGATTCCTGCTTTCAGGTAGCACTGTCCTCCATTTGAGGAAAGGAACTCAAGAACAGAGATTGTTTTCATGAAAATTAAACAAAAGTTTTTTGAAGTTTCTAAAATAGATTCTTTACGAAAAAGGGTACTCTTACAACATTGCAGCTGAGACTGTTTCTGGTTTTGGTCTCTTCTTTAGTAACTGGCCTCCTCTTCTCTCTAAGCCTTTTAACTCTGGTGGAAGCCATGAGCACAGCCTTGAGGGGTCTGTCAGAGAGAGCGCTGCTGTTGGCAGTGGGGTGTTAGGTAGTGCATTCTCGCCATTTCCATCTTGTTCTTATTCAGGGCTCTTTGTGCACAGTTACTGTGTATTCAGTTCTGGATTTAGGGAGAAAAAACTGTACCAAAGAATGAGGGGTGCCTCCATTCCCCAGCTATATATAATACCGAACTAAATGCCTCATATGCTTCTGATTAAATTGATGAAATGAAGTTTTGTTATAACCTACTGGTCTTATAATTACAGTAGCCACTTATTTTGTCTTTGTACGTACTAGGCTGTGTATTTTGGTAGATTTCATTTAATTTCAGACTGTCCAACTTATTGAACTATTAATTTCCATTATCCTGAAAGTTCAGCTGTGAAGATGTCTGAAATCTATTCTGATCCAGTGTGAGGAATACAGTGGAAACCCATTTAGGACAATACTACTGTTCATAGGAAAATTTTAAATATCCACGTGTGCATATTTAAATTCTTGCTATTTTTTCAAATACTTTTAACATAATTTTTTTCTTCTAGCTTTTTTTTTTTTTAAATAAGAAAATTACTACCCTGTAATGCCAGTTCTTAGAGGGTAGATGCAGGAAGATTAGGAGGCCAAGGACATTCACAGTTACAAATTCTAAGCCAGCCTGGGCAACATGAAACCATGTTTCAAAATGCAAACAAACAAAAGAATGGAAAAAATTCTGTTACTACAAAAATTTTCTTTATGCGTTTGTATATAATATTTTATTTCCCAGTATAATTGGAAAATATTAGTCACTGCCAGATATGTATAGAATTTATCTTAGGGTCTAAGAACAAGGACATTGTTGGTGTGTAGAGGGTAACAAAGGTGACACAGGGATTCTGGACCAGAAAACAGACAGTTTTCTCTCTTTTTTTTTTTTTTTTTAAAGATTTATTTATTTATTATATGTGCAACATTCTGCCTCCATATATGCCCGCACGCCAGAGGAGGGCGCCAGATCTCATTACAGATGGTTGTGAACCACCATGTGGTTGCTGGGAATTGAACTCAGGACCTCTGGAAGAATAGTCAGTGCTCTTAACCACTGAGCCATCTCTCCAGCCCCCAGACAGTTTTCAAAATACTTTGAAAGCATATGCCTCATATACTTCAAAGTAAGCTGATGAAATTCCATTTCATCATAACAAACTGGTTTTGTAATTATAGTAGCCATTTATTTTGTCTTTATTTGTGCTGGGCTGTACATTTTGGTATATTTCATTTAATTTCAAACTGTCCAAATTTTCATATTTTCTTTTCATTTTTGGTTTTTCGAGATAAGGTTTCTCTGTATATCCCTGGCTATCCTGAAACTTGCTTTATAGACTGGGATGGCCTCAAACTCAGACATCCCGCCTGCCTTTGTGTCCCAAGAGTTGGGATTAAAGACGTGTCACCACCGCCGGCTTAAAATCATATTTTCAACCAAAGAAAAATATTTTAAGTTATAGATATTACTTCTTAGGGAAGCACAATATTACAAGAGGCTATGCAACAGAAAAATTATTTTCTCTTTAAACTCACATTTTTAAACACTTTTTTTTAATCCCTGGTGCTTGATAATAGCGAATATCAAATATTTGATGAAGAACAAGCCTATTTAGCACCAACATTCACTTGTATTAAATACTGCCTTAGAACTATGAGGACCCAAAATGTTTTTAAGCTAAAAAATCCCAGTGCTTTTTAAAAAGCAAATTAACTCTCATTAATGATGTTGTAGGTAGGGTTCCTGAAAATAACCTTGTAAAATAATAAGATCCCCAGCTTTAAAAACCAAAGTCTGTTGGTGTGGTAGTGGTTTTGGTAGATGCAGGACTGCCTTTGATATGCCCACTGTGTGAAGGAGGTTGAAGGAAATGATAAAACACTTAAATTCCTTCCTAGGCAGCCCTTAAGGGCTTTTCTTTTCTTTTTATGATAGAAAACATTTTTTTTTTTATTAGACAGGTATCAAGAGTCAAAGGGCTTTTCTTGGTTTGCCGTGGTTTCCGCTGTGAGGATGGTGTAGTGGTTAGGGTGAACTTTGGAATCGGAACCGAGGTTATGGACCAGCTAAGATATTCAGGAAACATCTGGTATCTAGAGGCGCCATTTTTCTTCTGTCTAAAATGAAAATAATTCCCATCTGAAGGAGTTGAATATGCCTTAAAGCATTCAGTGCACTCTGGGAGGTGATTTTAGAACAGTAGCTATTGTTACCTTACCTCCTTGATTCCTAGTTTTCCCTAGAGCCAGTAGGTTTCCAAGTGACCCCTCCCATTGCGTCTGTGGCTTTGATGAACTAGCACGCTGCTTTCTGTGGTTTGAATGTCTGCTATCCTTTGAGCAGCTCCATGTTAGGCAGCAGACTTTGTTTCTAGTATTGAAAAGTATTCTTTTTTCCTTTCTATTGTGTTCCCTGCCCTGAGCCATTATCATGGAACTTGCTTGTTTAAACTAGAATCTTTATAGTCTCTGTTCACTTTTATAAAACTGCAGGCTGGTTATTTGGGGCTTGTCTTTAGCTCTACACAGCCTCATGAACTTACCTCATTCAGGTATAAGTTGTCTGTTGAGACAGGTACTGTCTGTCATAAGCCAAACATTGATTTTCATGTTTTCTAATCTCCCTACTTGCTATTCCTTTCATTCTTCAACAGGGGGAGTAAACCACACCAGTATTTCTCTCTGGCATCTCACATATCTGTCTTTATGCACCAAACCATTCCCTCATTTTTGAATCTCTGATGTCCGGGAGATACAACTCTGATGTTTAGGAGATATAGATCACAAGTAAACTTGGGTTTAGAAGGAATCGTCATGATATACAGTATTATAAACTTTGGCGGTGTACTTCAGTATGAGTGCATGTATTTCCTGATGGGAGCTTGATAGAATGTTGGTTTTAATTAAATTGAACTTTAATTCTAAAAACTAAAAGAATTTCAGTTTAGTGAGAAATAACACAGGCAATAATATTATTTTAAATAACAACAAGAAAGAAGACCTGATGGGGTTTTTTTTATTTTTATTTTTTTTAATTTATTTATTTATGTCTCTTCCCCACCACCACTTCCCATTTCCCTCCCCCTCCCCCAATCAATTCCCCCTCCCTTGTCAGCCCAAAGAGCAATCAGGGTTCCCTGACCTGTGGGAAGTCCAAGGACCACCCACCTCCGTCCAGGTCTAGTAAGGTGAGCATCCAAACTGACCTGATGGTTTTAAACAAATATCGGTATTTACTGGGGAGAGGAAACCAAAGAAAGATGGGCACAGTGGAGGGTCGTGTACAGCAGGTAATGTGTTAGGTTGAGAGGCCCACAAAGAACTGAGTAGAGACACTGCAACAAATTGTACGTTTTACAAGCGCCAAGCTGAAGTGACTGTGAGGTAAAGCGGGTGTGGTTCTGCTTTAGGGATATGTGAAAGGCGACTAGTGTCGCCATTTCTATACTGTACTAAACAAACAACTCAGAACATTTGATTTCAGCCATGAATGGCTGTTCTATATCCGTTGTATGTTAGACATACTTTGAACTACCTCTTTAGTTAAAATGGGGACGTTTTCTTAATAAAATGAGACAGTTAAAAAAAATTGTACGTTTTAATCTGGAACTCAGGTTAGAGTTAGGACTAAGCTAAGAATCAAAGAGAGCATTGTTGGGATTTTAAGAGACTTGAGAAAGTGTGTTAACCATTGAAGACAGAGAGGCTGACTTGATAGGAGAAACTGAAGTAGTGTCCTGGCTCAGCTCCTGTTGATGATGGAGTTAGGTTGTGATCAAGTCAGTGTGTGTATCTGCTTTCTCTTACTGTAGGCTTCATCAGGCACTTGTAAGAGGGAGAGAAGGACCAGGGATAGTTGCAGTGATGGGCCGTTTAAACTTAAGATGGACAAGAAAGGGACTAGGCTATGATGATGAGTTGACTAGTCAAGGGAGCCTCTGAGCTCAGAGATTTGGTGGAGGTATATTCTCTCTCTCTCTAATGTCATCTAACATCTCCAAGCTTCCCAAGAATGATAGATGTCTTAAAAGAAGCCACGATAACTTAAAAGATAAATTTTATAATTTTGTTTTTGGCTTCCAATTAAGGAAACTACCATTCTGCCCCGTTAGTATGTACCCAGATAATTCATGACCTTCCTCCATCAGGCTCCCTGTCCCCACAGCACTCAGCTGTGGCCTTTCTTCCTGTGTGCACAGCACAAGACCTTACCCTTTCCTGTTGTTACCAGTTGGTGAGTGGCTTGAAGCAAATGTGGGAAGTATAGCTTCCCACCATCTTTGAATTTCTCCCTAGAAATAGTTGTAGAACTGGCTTCTCAACTGTGTGTTTACCTTCGGCACCAAACACGTCTAGTGAATCCCTCACTGTCCTTCATAGTTCATTTAGTAGTCTGTCTTCAGACTTTTCCTCAGCGTCTCCCACAGTGTCTCATGCTTCATTGCAGTATTTGTTCACAAAGAAGGAATGATTTATTTAGCAAACAAATTTCATTCAATTGCCTATCTGTCTCAACTGAAAACTAGGAAAGAAAGCAGGTCTAACTGAAGAAAATCCAAATTTTCTCTAACAAAATAAAAAATGTCTTTATAAGATATGTTGTAGTAGCACTGATTATTCATAATTCCAAACTGGCAACAGATCAGATCCCCATCAACTAACTGACTAATGAATAAACAAAACATGATTAACACTCCCTATTCCTAACTGAATTTCTGGAGGCTCAAAGAACACTACTGATACACAGTTATGCTACAACTAAACATTAAGGACATTATACTAAATGAGGGAGTCAATGAACCAAGCTGTGCACACTGTTTGAGTCTGTGCTACAGGAAGTGTTTAGAAAAGGGGAGGTTTATTGAGACAGGAAACAATTATTATTTGCACTGGGCTGAGAGTCAAACCTAGATTAATTGCCAGTGAGCACAGGGAACATTTTTGGAATGATGGAGATCTACTAAGCTAAATAGGGTTGGTGGCTTAATAAGTATAAATATACTAAAATTATACAAATGTATAATCTTTGGAAATAAGAAGTGATATTCTCTAATCACCGAAGTTTATTCACGGGGCTTTCTGCTTCATAGCTTAGCTAGTTGAGTTTTCTTAGTTCTACAGGAATATATGTAATTTTAAACACACTATGCATTAAAGGGTGCTACTTTTCCTTGGAAACATGATTATTGAAGGGAGAGAAATAAAAACCTTAAAAATACAGTGCCTAAGGGGCAGGAACAGGGGAGATGGCTCAGTGGCTCAAGTTTGGATCTCAACCACATGTGTAAAAGCTGGCCATGGTAGTGCGTGTCTGTAACCCCAGTGCTGGGGGAGGGGGGTGGCCTCAGAGACAGGGAGACTATCAGAGCTTGCTGGTCAGCCAGTCTGTCCAAATCAATTATATATGGAGAACTTTTAGTAGGATCCTATGATCTTTAAAAAAAAAAAAGGAACAAAACCTTTGTTTTATTTTGAATTTTCAGGTAACTTTAAAAGATTTATTTATTGGTATGCACATAACATTTTTTTTAGTTACTTCTTTCTTTTATAGTTATCTGTTCTGGAATGACATGATCAAATAGTTTGCCCAGTTTTGGGATTTAATAAAGCAATTCAGTCACTGTATATCTGTATATGTTAAGATACACTCACCTGGGTAATGAACATATACCAGGTTTTGAGTTCATTTAGTAAGCAGAAAAGTTTAAGTTAAGGCCTTCTTTATGTTTTTCCTTTGGGAATCTTGAGAATCACCTGTTTATAGTGCACTCTGCACTCAGGCTGTAGATGCTGGAGCTCTGAGAAAACAGCCCCGCCCCCGTTCCTGCAGAGCTTCGTTCAGATGGATGTGGTAGACGACAAAGTGGATAGTGTGCACTTTCTTCTTGAGATGAGTGGGTGAAGTACGGTTAATACAAACCCAGAGACAGACATCGGGCTTCAACCTGAAGGTCAGAAGAGCAAAACTGCGAGCCACCGTCTCTCACCTCCACCTCAGTCCAAAATGGCCATCCTGCCTCCAGGGATCTCAGAATGAGACTGGGTCTGAGAGCCGTCTCCTCCTGCCCTGTAATCATTCTCTAGTTCTGGGATTAAGGGCCTGCACCACTGCTGCCTGATTTCTATGACCAGCTAGTATGGCTACTGGGATTAAAGGTGTGTGTCATTGTTGCCTGGTCTGTAAGGCTGACCAGGGCGGCTGTTTTACTTTTCTGATCCTCAGGCAGGTTTTATTTATTAAAATACAAATGAAATGCCACTACAGTGTGAGAAAGAAATAGGAAGCAAGGAAGGGTTTTGAGCAGTGGTTCCCACCCCTCCTAGCACTGTGGCCCTTTAATACAGTTCCTCACGTTGTGGTGACCCCCAACAATAATTATTTTTGTTGCTCCTTCACAACTGTGACTTTGTTACTGTTATGAATTGTAATGTGAATATTTTATACACAGGATATCTGACATGCGATCCCTGTGAAAGGGCCATTTGGGAGCCACTGAGTTAGCGACTAGTAGGAAGGAAGCTTATGTTAGACCAGTAGCCCTCAGCAGTGTGGCCTTCGCTGAGAAGGGAGCAAAGGACGTCCAGACGTGACTGAGCAGAGGCACAAGCTCTGAGGTGGTGGCATGCCCCAGGGCCAGTGTGCCGGCTACTGCACATAGGGGCTACTGAGAAAGAAAACGTCAGGTGCCTGTGAGATTATATTTTATTTTAAGCATGCCAGGAGATTACGGAAATTTAAAACTTTATTTTGAGCCGGGCGGTGGTGGCGCACGCCTTTAATCCCAGCACTCGGGAGGCAGAGGCAGGCGGATCTCTGTGAGTTCGAGACCAGCCTGGTCTACAAGAGCTAGTTCCAGGACAGGCTCCAAAACCACAGAGAAACCCTGTCTCGAAAAACCAAAAAAAAAAAAAAAACAACTTTATTTTGAAATAACATTAGACGGACATAAAGTTTTAAGGATCACAGAGCTCTCACTGCCCTCCCACTGTGTAGCGTATTGCGTGACCTCCATTAGAACTGTTTCTTCTCAAGAGGTGTGTGTGTGCTGTGCCTTCAGGTGCACACTCTGCTGAGCCCTGTGGAGACGCCTGAGGATCACAGGTCCGGAGACCAGTTAGGAAGTGGGAGCTAGGGCAGTTCAGAAAGGCATATGAGCCCATTCTTACTTAAATTATAGTGTGGACTCTTACCAAGACACTGAACAGTTTTCCTGAAACTAGGCTTCTTGCTTTTCTGGTTTTGTGTTTTGTTTTTGGCATAGTTTTGAAACAAGATGAGGCTGGGCTGGAACTCTGAATCCTGCCTTAGCTTCTGATTGCTGGGATCACAGATGTGTGTCACTGTACAGCCCAGCGTTTTTCCTTTGAGAGCAATGAGCTGGACCAAGAAAAATATGTTTATATACAGCAACTTCAGTAATGAAGGTGATAACTATACTCAACACCTCTAGCCGTATTCTTGTGTTAAAGATTAGTGAGTTAGTCCTGCTAAGTGTTGGTTCCTTCAGGAATTTACTAATGCCTTTCTTAGAAAGTAACAAAAAGTAGCAAGTGCTAAATTTCAGTTTACATTTGTCTGTCTGAAAAATGCTATCTTAATTCAACTGAGATTAACCAACAAGATATTCAGTGTAAAAATGCAATTTCCATGTCTCATGTATGCTCTATTTCAGATTTTGCTTACCTATTTTAATATTAAGGACAATGGCACTGGACCAGAAAACATAATGAAAGCATTATACAAATGCTTTGCTAAAGTATTTTCATGTATCACATGAATAGGCTTTTCAGTTGTTGAATACATGATTTTCAAGTAGAACCTCTGTAATGTTCTGCTATATAACAACACCAGTAATTATTGTACGTGCATGTTTTAAATCATCTCCAACTTTGAACCTGGCATTAATTGTTTTTAGGTTTATCATTCACTTTGAAAACAAAAATGTATTTCTTTCTGTTTTTTCCCTTGTAGTTGAAGCCTGAGAATTATATTGTTTGACATCTTTCATTCATGGTTTTATGAAGTTTATTTTCACTAAAATAGGGAACTTAATTGTGACCAGTAGGTAGAATCATATAATGCTTTAAAATACTAGATGAGGGCTGGAGAGATGGCTCAGAGGTTAAGAGCACTGGCTGCTCTTCCAGAGGTCATGAGTTCAATTCCCAGCAACCAGATGGTGGCTCACAACCATCTATAATGAGATCAGGAGCCCTCCTCTGGCATGTGGGCATACATGGAGGCAGAATGTTGTATGCATAATAAATAAATAAATCTTTAAAAAAAATAAAATAAAATACTAAATGAGTGCTGGACGCCCAGTGCGTACTCACCAAATCCTTGTTTAGGTTTAGTCTGCATACTGAGTAGTGTTGGGATTAATGATACAGTAGTTAGTGTTTGCTTGTTTGGAGTAATGGTCTGGAACCTCCTTTATTATTCTCCTAACATTTAATACACAGTGTGTAGGTGTTAGCCACTATCCAGTATTGTCACGTGCCAATTTATACAATTGCTTTGGTTAAGTCTATCGATTAGTTTCCACGTGGTAATGAAGGTGTTAGACTTTGAGCTGTTAAGTAAGCCACTTACCCTTTTTTGTTTGTAATATTGGAGATGGACTGTCTAAAAAGCATTTCTTCCCAAATACGTAGTCTGTCATTATGATCCTTCATTTAAGACATTTGGATTGAATACTTCCTGATATGTAGAGCTGTTTTTGCAAACTAAAGCCATAAGTCTTGAGCGCTGGCTGTCTCTATTGCTGGGATTACAGTGACAAGCTAGAAAGCAGTGCCTGCCCTCAGGAGGAAGGTTTTGTGCTGAGGGAAGATGTTCAGTCAAGGATGGTTTCTGGAAAATGGTGTTCGCATTTAAGATGAGTGGTTTAGGATAGTGGGATTTGGATATAAATGTGAGATTTTGATAGCTCTATAGGGAAACAGAAATCATGAACTATGCCTAGAAAATAGCAAAATTTGTTTACTGTGTAGTCTGTGGATGGATGTAGGGGAGATTGAGTCTGGAAAAGTAAAGGGACAGGCTGTAGAGAGCATTAAAAACTCCCTCACTTGGAACTTCCCGTGTAGTCACTGTAGCTGATACAGAACCTAGTAATACTTGTTTTGGGAAAATTAAAGGAGAAATTTAGACTAAGGGGCTTCTATTATTGAAAAGGGAAATGGTAGGTGAAAATAGAACACATTTGAGAAGAATGGGATTTCTCATCTTGGCTGTTTTTAAGTAGATGATTAACTTTGCTAAATTTGTTTTGGGTCTTATAGGTAGTACATGTAATTTTATAAAAATTAGTCATACTAATTTTATAAAAAAAACTATAAATATATATTACTTTATTGATACATGAAATGAAGGTTTGTGTAAAAGATCATTAAGGTTTATAAGAGCATGATGTGTCATTAACTGCAGATTAGGATGTTGAGGTGGAAAGGAAGGCACTGTTAATATTTGCCTTAGAGGAATTAAAATAAATTGGGATTAAAAAGTCCCAGAGCAGCCATATTATGCTCTTCATATCTTTTTGTTTGTTTGGTTTTTGTTCTTTTGAGACAGGGTTTCTTTACATAGCTCTCACTGTCCTGGAACTCGCTATATAGACCAGGCTGGCCTGATTTTCACAGAGATCCACCAGTCTCTGCCTCTGAGTGCTGGGATTAAAGGTATATACATCACACCTGGCTTTTCATATCTTGTTTTTTGAGCCTTTTCTCTATTGCACATTGGAACTAAATTTATAGAACTGAGACAGGGAATTGTTTTGAAACGTATATATTATACAAAATAGTTAACTCTTCTCATAGAGGGAGGACACACACATCACTGCAGGTGTATAACTTTTTTCATATTTTTGGGGAGAAAGAAGTTTGAGTTACTCATGTTTCCCAGACATAATTCCTTCTTTAAATGTCCTTACACAGAGGTATTTAGGGTGTTTTGCCAGACTGCTTGCTGTTTTCAATCAGCTTTTCTGGAAGACACTTTTAATGATGTTAGGCTTAGTTTTGTAAACTTTCTGACTTACCATAATGGCTCGATATAGTTATGTGTGGGGATGTCTCCTAGTGCTCCCATGTAAGTATACATGACCTTATAAGGACCTGGACATGGTGTGGACTTTTGGTTCCATGTTGGACATTTTTAAATGCTGTCTTGTAGTTTTCTCATGTCCTCGGTGCTTCTCAGACATTTCTCAGGTATTTAGATCACTCGAGCTATGTTGTTTAAAAGGCAGATTCTTACTCAGCAGGCCTGAGGAGGGGCAGAGATTCCGCCTTTCTAATGAGACTCTAAGTGATAATCGTTAGACAACACACAAAATATCCAGGCTCTGGATGGCTGCCTGGGCACACTGTTAAATAAGGCATCAAAAAGGACTGGTCTCCCAGAGATGATGGCAGTAGTTGATTTACTAGGGAAAGGTGGTACTTGTTAGCTCAGTAATTCAGCTGATTGTAATACTTTACATTTCCTTCTCTCATGTCTGAACTCTATAGTCTTGCTTTTTTTTTTTTCATTTAATTTTTGTTCTTGTGATTTTTGCTTTTGTTTAAAATATTATTGTGTTCTGTGGGTCTGATCAGGGAACCGTTACTGTATTTTATGTTTGTATCTACATTTTATTTTGCATGCGTAACGTGGCTTTGCCTGGATGTTCTTTTTGGTAAGTTCCAAATTTATCTAGCATATTGGTTTTTGTAGTGTAAGCTGTAATGTTTTACATCTTTTCTCCCATTTCTAGTGGACATAATCATTTGTTTTAATTTTTTTAAAGCGTTCATCTGACGTATTTTCTCCTAACATCTCCAGTTTTCTGTTGTAGTGCAGTCTGGTACTAATCCGCCTTGGCCTGTTTTGTGGCCTCCCGCTGTCAGCTGCTGACTGCATTAGCGCTTGCCCTCTCAAGTGATTAGAAGTCTGCAAGCTTGTGCTTCCATATCGCAGCCATGAGAAAGATAGTGTGCAGTGAAACTCGATACTTCGGCTCTTTCCTAAAATAAACTCTAATTTTGTTTTTACAGCAACAGCTTGCACAACTACAGAAAGAAAAATCAGAGATTCTGAAAAATCTGGCGTTATATTACTTTACATTTGTAGATGTTATGGAATTTAAGGTATGTATTTTAATAAGTAAACTTAAAAGATTACAAAAATGAATATTTGTTAACAGTATAAATTGCATTGTCACTTTTGTAATAAAAATAGAATTCTTCCAGAACCAAAGTGTAAAGTATACTTTATACATTTGTGTTTTCTGAATTTAAAAGTTACTTTCTTGGGCTGAAGGTGTGGCTCAGTGGTAGAAGGAATTCTTGCTAAGCATGCGGGAACTCTGGCTTTCACCCTCAGCACTTCCTCCAGAAGTCGTACCGGTAGAGTTTAGTTTATGCTTTCCCTTTCAGGACCATGTCTGTGAGTTGCTGAACACTATTGACGTTTGCCAAGTCTTCTTTGATATTGTGAGTATCCTTTTGCGGAAAATTTCTAATTCTCTCTGTTTCCAAAGAACTCAGGGAACCAATTATTTTTCTTTAAAGAAACATTTTATAGGAGTATACAAATTATAGCATTATTTATTTGGCTTGCTGAATAACTTTTTAAAAGGAAACTTTTATCATACATTTTTGTATGTTATTGAATATAAGTCTTAATTCATTTGTAAAATAGCTGTTAAATTTAGCATATTATCTTAATACACCCAACTATAAAAAATTGAACAGTATTTTTCTGCAGTCATTATTGATAGAATTTTCCTTTGGATGACATTTTGTAGGTACAGAAAGTTGAGGTAAGAAATGTGTCCGTTAACTTAATAGTAAAAATATCAAAAATTCAATACTTATTTTTGCTTTATGAAATTGGTACCAGTCTCCCTCCCTCCCTCCTTCCCTCCCTCCCTTCCCCTGTCTTCCTCTCCTCTCCTCCCCTCCCTCCCCTCCCTTCTGGTTCTGTCCTTTTTCATCATCCCAGCTTGAATACAGTAGCCAAAGTCCTTTTCTTTCTTCCATGAAATCGCGTCACAGACAGGACATTGCTGCCATAGACCCAGATCTTACATGTTTAGAGAGAGACGCTAGAAATCTAGAAATGGGAACAAAGCTATAGAAATGGTATGTAGATTTTTGTGTGCTTCAGTTTTACAGGTAGGAATTAAACTTTTTTTTTTTTCTAGACTGTGAACTTTGATTTAACAAAAAACTACTTAGATTTGACTGTAACCTATACAACATTAATGATATTGCTGTCCCGGATTGAAGAAAGGAAGGCCATCATTGGACTCTACAACTATGCACATGAAATGACCCATGGAGCAAGGTAGACAGACGTCACACAGATTCTTGTAAAGCTCTTGATCTGATGACTTATCACTCACTTGCATTTGATGTGTGTTCTAAGTGACCGAGAATACCCACGCCTTGGTCAGATGATTGTGGACTATGAAAACCCTTTAAAGAAGATGATGGAAGAATTTGTCCCCCATAGCAAGGTAAGAACCATGTTTTAGATGTGTAACCGTACATGTAAGGAATTGCTTAAGCTTGGGAAATTAAAGAAATAACTTAAATAACTTACTTCGGGGGTATAAATTATGATGGCTATGAATAACTTTTTTAGTTGTAAGTTAGGTAATTGATTTAGATGCATGCAGTGATTCATGTAAAAGTTAAATTGAGTGTAGTAAAGAGCGCAGTGCGGTCTCTCAGGTCGGCCAGCACACTCTGAAATCCTGTACGTCACTGAACTACCTTTATGGTCTTGAACTTTTCTTTTGACTAAAAATATCTTAAAGTAGCAGTCGCCTCATATGGATGTTATAAAAATCGAAGCGGTCACTTCATCAGAAAAAGTTTAGATACATAATATTGCATTAGATTTGTCTGGCTGGAAGGTTGACTCTTGAGTGTCCTGAGAGGTCAGACTGCTGTCAGACATGGACATGACCATGGTCCTGGTTCATTGGGACTTCCAGACTGCAGGCGGTGGAGACCAGAAGGGACGCCATTAGAAACAGTTCAGGAGCAGCGTGCTGCAGGAGAACTGAGGGTTCCCTGGGTTTGCAGTGAGGCCTGGAGGTGCAAGGGCAGCTTTGCAAACAGTGTCACCTTCATGAGCATGTGATAGGGTAGAATGGGGATTTGCTAGACTTGAGGTAGCTATCGGGGATTTCTTCAGTCTAGCATCCTTGGCAGTGTGCTTGTTCTTGAAAGAATATTAGTTTAGTTTTATAAAGAATTTAGAGATGACTCTGCAGTTAAGAGAATTGATGACTCTTCCAGAGGACCCAGGTTTGATTCCCAGCATTCACATGGCAGCTCACAACCACCTGTAACTCCAGTCCCAGAGGATAAGGCTTTTGCAGGCACTGCACACATGTGATGCACAGACATACATTTCAGTCACATGGAATAAATCATTTAAAAAAAGAGTTTACTATATAATATTTCATCCAAAGACTTTAGAGCTACAGTGTTGACTCAATTTTAGCTGTATTGTGTCTTAGTCTCTTGATAAAAAAAAGATTGCAGGGATTTTGTGGAAAGTGTATGAAATGTCTTTGAAAGATGTTTGTTGTTTTTTTTTTTTTTTTTTTTTTGGTTTTCGAGACGGTAACAATCCTGTCCTGGACATCACTTTGTAAATCAGGCTGGTCTCAAACTCACTGAGATCTGCCTGTCTCTGCCTCGCAAGTTCTGGTTTTAAAGGTGTGTGCCACCACCACCCGGTGAAAGATTTTTCTTAATGAAGTGAATTTGGTGGGAAGAAATCTTGTTGTGGTAACTACCCTGCAAGCAGGGTCTGTTGCAGACCTACATGCTTCCAGAAAACTTTAGGAGGTGCCTCATCCAACCTCATCATTTATAGGCAGAGACTGAAGACTGGGGAAGATGACCAAGTAAAACCCTTGGCAGCAGTGCCTAAACCAGGACAAAGGCTCTGCTGTTCTTTGTTAATAATGCCATGTTTCTATGATGCTATAATTTTTCTTGACATTCAGTTATTATCAAGAATTTTTCAATGTTTTCTCATGAAAATTTGAAGATTTGTTTTCAGTTTAATTTCTTTGTATAGTTGTATTTGGTAGGTTGAACATTTATAATCTGAAAACCCCAAATTTAAAATATCGTAAGTCTAAAGCATTTTTCTTCTGAGCACTGACCTGATATCACATGTGCAAATTCCCCTGACCGTATGCTCAGGTTGCTTTATAGTTTTGTGTAAATGTATAGGGCATATGAATATATTTTGTGTTTGAAATTGGATATGTATCTATTCCAAAATTAAAAACTGTCACTTCTAGCCGGGCGATGGTGGCGCACGCCTTTAATCCCAGCACTCGAGAGGCAGAGGCAGGTGGATCTCTGTGAGTTCGAGACCAGCCTGGTCTACAGAGCTAGTTCCAGGACAGGCTCCAAAGCCACAGAGAAACCCTGTCTTGACCCCCCCCCCCCCAAAAAAAAAAAACAAAACAAAACAAAAAAAAACCTGTCACTTCTGATCCCAAGATTCTAGTTAAGAGATATTCAGCCTATACCTGTAAGTTTTACATATATTTAAAAAATATCTTGAAGTTAATTAGGTTATTAATTTGAAGGAGTTTGAAACAGGCTAATGAATGTCATCACACTGAAGTAACGCTACCACTTGTGGAGATGTCGGTCAAGCACTAAGCGTATTGTCTGCTCCTTAGCCGACCACTGTTGTCTTCCCTGCCCTTCTTTCCTCTGGAGGTCTACTCTGATTTTTCTCTGATCTGGTGTAGGCTTGTTTTTAATTTGACTACTGCACACTCTTTTCCCCTTCTCTCTATTGATGTCGAGATACTTCTTTAAAGTTCTTTCATCTTTGAAAGTTCTCAGTTGGGATTAGGAAGGGAGATGTGGCGGGACTGTGTGCCTGTTTGAGGACTCGAGTGTGGTGGTTACGGTGAGCAGTCGCTAGCACTTAGTAGATGATTGTGAATTACCTAGGAACAGTATTCATCTGAGTTGGATTAGTTGTTTCCTAATGGTGATTTTTCTTATGTTTCATGATATTTCCCAGTTTTGTAATTAATAGACTAGCTATCATCTATCTGCCATTTTTTTAAAAACTAACCACATAATTTAAAACGTTCTTAGTTAACTACATCAGAATCTTACATGAGAATTAATAAAGATTCCTGATTTCTTCTTGCAGAGATCAAGCAAACACATTTTAATGGAGACCTAGATCCCTTTCAACTGGCAATTTGGTTAAAGAAAAGCCCTTTACAGAGTTTTTAGGCTTAGGCAGGGATAGACACAGCACAAAGTAGGAAACAGCTTGCCATTGTGGCGCACACTAATCCCAGCACTTGGGAGGCAAAAACAAGGGGTCTCATGAGTTTGAGGCTGACCTGTCTACATAGTGAGTTCTAGGCCAGCTAGGGCTACAGAGTGAGACCCTGTCTCAAAGAAAAGCAGAACAAAAATTAGCAATAAAGAAAGCACCAAATAGGCTGGAGAGCTGGCTCAGATATCTTAATACTTACTCCTAGGGCTAGGGATGCAGTTCAGTTGATAGAGTGCCTGCCTAGTATGTAAGGAACTATGAGTTTCGTCTCCAGCTTCCTACTTAATTGAGCATAATTGTATGTACATACCTGTTATCCTAGCCCTTGGAAGGGGAGGCAAGATTAGAAGTTCAAAGTCATCCTCAGCTACATAGTGACTTTGAAGCTATCTTGGTGTATGTGAGACCCTGTTTCAAAAAACAATGAAAAGTCTTTGCTATGGGCTAGGGAGATGCCTTAGTGGTTAAAAACATTTTCCATGCAAGAATGAAGACATGAGTTTAAATCCCTAGAGCCCATGTAGAAGCCAGATGCAATAGCAAGGGCATCTGTAGTCTAATATTTCTACAGAAGATGGGAGACAGAGCTAAGAGAGTCCCCAGAAGCTCAAGGTCCAGCTAACCTGAGAAAGCACTGAAATACCAAGAAACACTGACTCAAATAAGGTGGAAGAGTAGGACTAACCTCCCAGAGTTGTCCCCTGACTTCTGCAGGCGTGTCTCTGTATTTACACAGATGAATCCCAGCACATAAAAGCTGCCAGAAAAGGAAGGAAGGATGGACTTTTAGGCATGTGATCACAGACTCCTTTCCTTTTAGTGAGAATTGTTAATTTAAACTTAAGCATGAGAGTTCAGTGCTACTGTTTAAGAAATATATAAATAAAGAAGATTCCCAAGGTTAGCACACAGTTTAACCTTTCAGTAAGTAGCTTGTGGAGCTGGAGAGCTGGCTTTTCTAGAGGACCCAGTCAACCCCCAGTGTCCACATGGCTGCTAAAACCCTGTAACTCCCGTCCCAGATGATCCTGTATCCTTGGAGATCTTCTGAGTTCTGCGAGCATCGTTCACATACACGGTGCCCAGACATACATGCAGTCAAACCACCCATACAGGAGATAAATAAATACTGCAGTATTGTTCTGTTTTGTTCTGTTTTAAAGAAAGTAACATGGTTTCCTGATTAAAGATCTTGCCTGGGAATATAGACTATAACTTTTGCAGTATTTAAAACAAAAGGAAACAAATTTCGAGGAGACTTGAAACCCATTATAGAGCATGGTTGGGGTCAGTCATGCATAGCCTTGAGGCCGAAGTCTAAACGGAAGGGAAGCACACTGTTCTGCACCTTATTCTTGTTTTCTCAGTCTCTTTCAGACGCACTGATTTCTCTCCAGATGGTGTATCCTAGACGGAATCTCTCAGCAGAGCAGTGGAGAAACGCCCAGTTGTTGAGCCTCATCAGTGCTCCCAGCACAATGCTCAACCCAGCCCAGTCCGACACTGTACGGTCCAGTTCTGTGCAGTCACTTATCATTTGAACATGTTACTGCATTTTCTCTAAGTAACATTGGCCTGTCAGGTTTATTATAAAAATGAGCATAAAAATCACACAGGGGTTTTAAAAAAATTCCTCAGCTCTAAAAAATTGAAGTTAATACAAATGACCGTTTTATTTTTTATTTTGGGCTGATGAGATGGCTCAATGGATAGAGGCATTTGCCACCAAGCCTGACAACCCGAGTTTGATTCCTAGGCCTTGGTGGAATAAGAGAGCCAATGTGGGCATGCTTGCCCATACAAATAAATGTAATTTTAAAACATTGTTTCTGTCACTGTATAAAAACTTGAAGATGTAGACAAGTATAAAGAAAAAAGCAAACCTGTCAAATCTTACCAATTAGAGAAAATCATTATCATCCGCTATATTTATTTTTTAAATTACTCTCAGCATATGAACATGGCTGCTGCTGTTACAGAGAAAGGGCACAGACCATGGATTCACGTGGAAGGAGATGTAGAGAGAGGACCCAGGCACACAGTCTTTCACATGACTAAAATAAACCTTTTGGACAAATGGAAACTCTTAAAGTGAGCTCAAGAAATGGAAACTTACCGTTCTCCAGGAGACAGTTAGCAGTAGTATAGTCAGAGATGGTTGAGGATGTGCGAAGGCTACAGTTCACATTGTCCTTTGTTGGTTGCAGGTTTAAATAATTATTGATTCTTACCCAGTGTCTCAGATTTCTTGTATTTGAACCAAGAATTCAACAATAAGAATAGCACAGGCAGAGAGACACTAAGTAGGAAGTTGTTTAAAGAATTTATATTAAGCACGGGTGTGTCTTTCTTTTTTTAAGATGCCTTGTGAATACCTCTCCTTGGATGCAATGGAGAAATGGATTATTTGTAAGTAAAATGGGTTAGTTATGGGATTACCCCTTAGGTTTGAGCTTTAGTGAGAACTAGCTGGTGACTTGCCTTTATCTGTAGTGAGCACCTGTGTGCTTTTCGCTCGCTCATTTCCCAGGCTGATCCCAGCAGGATGTGGGTAGTCAGTAAGTGCGGAATCTAAAGTTAGGTCACATAGCTCCACAGTGACAGAGACCAGGGAGAGCTAATCCCCTGCTCATTACCATGAGAATAGTTTGCAGTAGTTTGTGCTTTTTCCTGATGTATTAACTGTCAGCTGTCTATTAGTGTTTCTCCAACTATGATGAAGGACCATTTTTCTTTAATACTTTAGTAAAATAATGACTGAACAAGTATTAGACATAAAAGCCATAGTTTTGTTAGATTTGGCATAATCTAACAATTAGATATTATTAAGTTTGCACTTAAAATGACTACATATTTTGAAATAATCAACCTGTATACAAAATATCATTACAGACTGATTCTTCCAGTAACGTTAAATATGAAAGAGGAATTTATTAGCACATACCACCTGTACTTAGACATTTTAGTTAGTTTTGTTACTTTTCAGATTTGTAAGAGTAATATTTTTTTCTTAAAAGTTTACATTTCTGTGCCTTACCTATGAAGCTAATTTTAAAGAAAGGTGAGGTGTTTGAAGTGTTGATTATGCTGGATGATGTAATGATTCTTAGTTTTCACTTTGTGTTTGGCTGTGATTGAAGAATGGGTCTAGGTAGGTAACCATACAAGTGTCCTGGTTAAGGTTTCTGGTGCTGAGATAAAGCACCGTAACTAAACACAAGGTGAGGAGGTTTATTTCACCTTACATGTCCTGACTGCAGAGGGAAGTCTTGGCAGAAACTCAGGGCAGAAACCTGGAGGCAGGAACTAATGCAGAGGCCATGGAGGGTGCCGCTTACTGGCTTGCTCCTGTGTTTGCTGAGCCTGCCTTATAGCTTCCAAGACCAGGGTAGCCTCCGCTCAGTGGGCTGTACCTTCCCACATCAATCATCAATGAAGAAAATAACCTACATGCTGCTTACAGCTCCACCTTTCCTCACTTGAGGTTCCTGTGTCTTAGATGACACTTGCTTGTTTAAATGACACAAAACTAGCCAGGACTTTGGAACTAGTTTAAAAAAATAGGAGCAACTATAGAGAAGAAGAAAAATTTCAACAAAAGTCGAGACTGCATATGTAACAAGTACTAAGTAAATGTTGAATGAATGAACCATGCTTCATGCATTGGTGTAGAAGGCTAGAGAGGGCATTTATAAACATATGTGCAGCATTAAACATCTGTGTGGGGTTTCCAGACTAGGTAACCAAAGGTAAAAAATACTTAGAATCCATATCAAGAGAGCATGTTGTACTTTAAGAGTTAATACTTGGACTCTCCCCCCCCCCCCTTTCTTTTTCTTGAAACAGAGTCCCCTGGCCTATCCTTGGCTAGCTTGGGACTCATTATGCAGACCAGACTGGACTTGAACTCACTTCTTGCCTGCCTCTGAGTGTTAGGTTAAGGATGTGACCCACCATGTCCTGCCTGCCTCTGCTACTTTAGTATTGTTGGTTTTCACTCACCCCTTTAGCTGTAAAAGAATGATACAGTCTTGACTATTTCACAGAGTAACCACGTGGGGTAGTGTCTGCGAAGATGAGTAGACAGGCAATGTTATTACTCTAGTATTCCTTCTGGTGACTACAAAAATTGATTACTTTTTTCTTTCAGTTACTTTAACAACTGTAGTGATTACCATGGTATGTGTTAATTTCTGATCTTTTGCTTAAAATGTGTTTTTAATGTTTCTTTTTTTTAAAAAATTTCATTCATAACCTCCTCTTAAAGGATATTTTCCCCTTTTGTTAGTATATCTTCAAAGAACTTACTCTGCAGAATATAGAAAATGATAATTTAAAATATTGTTCTTAATGGTGGTGCATTTGGGAGGCAGAAGTAGGTGGATCAGAGTCAGCCTGGTCTACAGAGTGAGTTCTAGGACAGGATGCAAAGCTATACAGAGAAACCCTGTCTTGGAAAACCAAATGTGTGTGTGTGTGTATTGTTCATATACATATGTATATTCTCACATGTGTGTAATACAATATGAATCACATAGGAATCTCTATTCAGTGATAGAGGGTATTTCCCCATCTGCAGAAAGTTACATTGTAACCAGAGGAATTTGTTTGCAGTACTTTTAACTTGTACTTGTTTTTCTTTGTGTTTGAAGTTGGCTTTATTCTGTGCCATGGGATGCTAAACACGGAGGCTACCGCACTGAACCTTTGGAAGCTTGCTCTTCAGAGTAGCTCTTGCCTCTCTCTCTTTCGGGACGAAGTTTTCCACATTCACAAAGCTGCAGAAGATTTATTTGTAAACATTCGGGGGTATGGTATTTTTGCTTTATTCATGTTTGGTAGGAGAAGGTGATGAGTGCAATGTCTGTAGTAACAGATTTTGGGGTTAGAGAGTTGGCCACATCCTACAAGGAAGGTGTGGCCTAGACTGTCTTTGAGCCTAGCAAGTTGCTTTTAACAACATCCTGATAATGGCTCTTATAGGTAATTTTACTAATTAAAATCTTTAGGGTTTCTTACCCTTTCAAATTTTGTGTTATAGAGAAATATGTTCTCTTTTTAATTCACACATGATTTTACATAATTATTACGAAAACAAAATATAGGGTATATTTCCCAGCATGGTGTCTTTAGCGTTTAATTCCAGCACTTGGGTAATAGAGGCAGGCAAATCTCTGACTTTGAGGCTTGCTCGGTCTATAGAGTGAGTTCCAGGATGGCCAGGGCTACACTGAGATTGTCTTGTCTCACCCCCAGTAAAGAACAGAGTGTATTTATAAAAGTATTTGAAACAATCAAAAAAATGCCTTTAAAGTAGGACCGACAATACGGCACATAGGGATCATGGTTCTTGATGGCAGAGTCTGCCCAGATGACATATTAATCATTCTCTGCAAAGCAAATACATCTCTGAAATGATTGTCAGCATTCTTTTTGTTGGTATCTTTAATAACTTCATTCTCTTGAGGACCTGTAGCCAGTATATGAAAAGCCATGTTGAATTCACACGTGAGAGCAGTCATAAAATGTTTTGAAATAAAGAGCACATAAAATACCCCAGAATTCCTTGTACTTAGCTGAATATGTTGGATAAGGTAACTGGGGAAAAAAGTGAAATTTGTATATATTCATGTCCATTTCAGTATTTCATAAAGTTGAGACAAAAATGAAGCTTTATTAGTTGTTAAAAAAATAAAAACGTATCTAGCACTGGTAATTTGAACCAGTCTTGCATCCTAGTGGGCCTGTACATTACCTAGTGGGCCTGTACATTACCTAGTGGGCCTGTACATTACCTAGTGGGCCTGTACATTACCTAGTGGGCCTGTACATTACCTAGTGGGCCTGTACATTACCTAGTGGGCCTGTACATTACCTAGTGGGCCTGTACATTACCTAGTGGGCCTGTACATTACCTAGGGGGCCTGTACATTACCCTGAGATGCAAACTGAACACAAGTTCTCTGGCATCACTGTTGTTTTAGGGAAAATAAATAGTTCTGTGCACTTTGAATAATTTATTATTTTTGTTTCCAAACAGAAAATAAAGTTTAGGGATATGGCTCAGTGACCTTGTGGGTGAATAGTCTGGAACAGTTGTCTCATACCGTGTAGAATGTCTCTGTCTTCACAGATGAGCCTTTGTACCTAGTCAGTCACCACTGCATTCTTACTCCTTCCTCTGTTACTCCTGACTTCTGTCATATTGATCAGAATACTTTAAATACATGAGCATTTAAAGCCAGTTAATGTTAAATATTTTCAGTGAAGTTATGCATGGTGTAAGTAGTAATACCGCAAAATTATCTTTGTTCTGTTAGATTTTTTAAGGACTTATTTATTATTATTTTATTTGAATGAGTTTTTGCTTTCATATATGTCTGTGTACTATGTATATGCTGGTGTCTCAGGAAGCCAGAGAAGGTGTTGGATTCTCTGGAACTACAGTTATGGATACTTGTAGAGTTGTGAGCTGCCATGTGGGTATTGGGAACCAAACCGGGTTCTCTTCCAGAGTAGCAAATGCTCTGAACCGCTGAAGCATCTCTTCTGTCCCTGCCCTAGGTGTTGTGCATCCTGTTCCCATGAACCCTCTTCTTCATTTCTCTTCCTTTGTTTTTCTGTTTTGAGTTATCTGTCCCATTAAAAAGAATTGTCATAGTCTAGTCATAAAATGAATGTGTTCATTACAAAGGCCTATATAGACTGCTCGCATGTAGAAATTGGGTTTCATCATAGTGTAAATATCTCAGCTAAGTTATCAGGAAGATTTTTTTTTCCTTTTATGGATTTTGGGTTTTTATCGGTAGTATTCCTGAAGTTATTTAATACACTTTAGTGGTATTTCTGAACTGATTAATATTGGAGTTCTGTTTCTTTTACGTTTTATCAGGGTCTCATGTAGTCCTGGCTAACCTGGCTGAATTGCATTCACAGAAATTCACCTGCCACTGGCTGAATGCTAGAATTAAAGGCACGCACAACAGAAGAAATCTGTGTGTGTGTGTGTGTGTGTGTGTGTGTGTGAGAGAGAGAGAGAGAGAGAGAGAGATAAAAATAAGCCATAGTTCTCTCTTAAAAACAATGTGATCAAAATGCTTTCCTGCCTTAGCTCTCTGTCCACAAGGCGCCTGCATTCAGAGTTGCTGCTGTTGATCCTCATTTGTATCCTTTTAGAATTGAGGTGTGCTTATGAACAACTTGCTAGTGTCAGAAGCTGTCACTTTTTGAGTACTTGAGAGACTGGGAAATCACTTAATTACATCAGAAGGAAATTTTAATATATCTAGGGCCTAAGGAAATAATACAATTTTCATTTTACTTTTGGATTTACTGTAACTATTATCTTTCTAAGAAGATTTGATTTGAGTATGTAAAGTACTTGGAAATACGTTTTAGGTAGGTAGGCCTCACCCTTCATTTCCTTTGTAAATTGTTTTTGTTGTTGAAAATAAGTATTTCAAATTGACTTTTTATTTTGTTCACTCTTTTTGACTTTCAAATTAAGATTGACGCAGTTCATATTTTCCTTGTACGCAGCTACAATAAACGTATTAATGACATAAGAGAGTGCAAGGAAGCAGCTGTATCACACGCGTGAGTACTTTTGTCTGTGAGGAGTTTCTTCCTAAAATACGGCTTTGTTTGATGAGGACAGGCTAGTGATTGTGAGATACAGAGGACGAGAGCCTTGTTCTGAAGAGAAGTAAGTTGTAGCCTCTGTGACTAGTGTGGATCTCCCAGGTTTGAAATACTGATAAAGAAGTTCCATGCAGAAGACTTTTGTTTTAGTTGTTATTTATTTAAGAATTATTTGACATGTATTTAGTTAGTGAGAATAAGCATGGATGCATGACTGTGCCTGGGCCCAGCACCTTTATTGTGGCCAGAGGATACCTTGGGGGAGCTGGTTCTCTCAGCCCACCATGGATGGTCTGGGTTGGTGGCAGGTGCTCTGTTTGCTTCCTGTTTGCTTCCTGTTTGCTCCTGCTGTGCTTTCCAGGCTATGCTGATTAGTGTGCACCCTCATGGAAACTGTTCTATTCTTACACGGATGCAAGCAGTGAGAGAACGTGGCACACACAGGCAGTATGTTAACGCCTCACCTTGCTCCAGTTTTATATTCTAAAATTAAGAAATATATAGAAATGACTGTACTTAAGACCTGTAAACAACTTTCTAGTTTCCATATAAAATAATTCAATACCTCAACATAGTGATTAAATATGTGACTTCATGGTCTCCATGAACTTAGAGAAGATAGGATGGTGAACCGGCCTGTTCATCAGTCTCCTACCAGACATAGAGAAGACAAGCACACTGTATAGGCGAGGACAGCACATCCCAAGCTTTAAATCCTCACTCTTTGTCTTGTTCCCTGTGCCTACATTTCCTCCTGAGGGAAGCATGAGTGACATGTGGCGATCTCTTTCTCTACAGCGGCTCGATGCACAGAGAAAGGCGCAAGTTCTTAAGGTCTGCACTGAAAGAGCTGGCGACTGTCCTCTCTGACCAGCCTGGCCTGCTTGGTCCCAAGGTAACTGACTGATGAATGCGCCCTGGCAGCAGCATAAAAGCATGGCTTCTTTAGGAAATTTGCCAGAGCTTGAGCCAGGAATGGGCGTGCTGACTTGGGCCTCGACATCGCCCTTCTCCCTTTTCCTCGTTTCTTAGGCGCACACTCGTCTTCATGGCACTGCTCTACTCTGTCTGGGAATGACCGCCTCTTTTAAATTTAGTACAAGAATATGAGCAGTTTTATTTTTTAATCATTGAATAATTAGTCTTTTTTTTTCCAGGCACTTTTTGTCTTCATGGCATTATCTTTTGCCCGTGATGAAATTATCTGGCTACTGCGTCATGCAGATAACATGCCAAAGAAGAGTGCAGACGACTTCATAGATAAGTGAGTTGGTCACATCAGAGGACACCTACTTTCTGTTTGTCGTTGTTTATGGGTTGTGAGTCTGCAGACTTATGTTAAAGCAAAGATGTTTTGAAAAACTCTTTGGGGTTCTTTATATTTGTAATAGAAGAAATACTGATAATGTATTACACGATGTAATTAGAATACAAAAGCTCTAAGACTTTTAATAGTTCTCTTCATTATAGTAGTGATAAAAAAAGTTGTTCTTTGGCTCTGCCCAGTAATATATATCCTACACATTTGGTTTTCAAAATTAGTACTGCACAAAATATTAAATAAATATCATAGCATGGTCTCGTTGCCATCAGTGTAGCATTTGAAATATCTTTTAGTCCCTAGTTTCTCAGTCAGAGTAAGATAATTGAAAATAGAAATGAGTGCATTTAGAAAATCTTATATCTTGTTAATACTCTGACCATCTTTTTTAAATCATGTAGCTGTGAGAGGGGAAATTTTACTTGTGTTTGAATATTCTGCTGCCAGTTTTCAGTCTTACCAGTTTTTCTTTTCATGATTTTATTGCTATAAAAATTTTACAAGGAAGTAATTGACATTAAAAATTAATAGCCTTTCTTAGGGAAAAGTTCTAGAAATAATACCAAAACCATGTAGTATGTTCTGTAACAACAGCAGACTTACTCTCTGAAACCTTCCTCTGACTTTTCACAAAGGCACATTGCTGAGCTGATATTTTACATGGAGGAGCTCAGAGCGCATGTCAGGAAGTATGGCCCGGTAATGCAGAGGTACTATGTGCAGTACCTCTCCGGCTTTGACGCTGTCGTCCTCAACGAGCTCGTGCAGGTAGGAAGTCTCCTAACTCCCACCCGTTGAGTCATTGACATAAACTGCATGTACCAAATGGTGTAAATAGAAACAAGCCCTGGTCACTTTCTGCCAGAGAGACCATTGTCTGCAGGTGAAGAAACAGGAACTTACATAGTTGGTCATTTCATGGAGTTTCTGCGCACGAGAATGAACACAGTATAGAAATGGCTGCTTTCTCCCATGATGGATGTGTACGCTAGCCAAATTCGAGAGGGCCTTGCAAAAGAGCATAGTTCTAAGTCAGCACTTGGGAAGATCATGCTGGCCCAGTGTGGCTGAAGCATTGGTAGAGGCTGAGAAAGAAGAGAATCCCTGCAGCAGACCAGGCGCGCTGATGAGAGCCTGAGCTCGGCTGAGATGGCAGTGCAGCTGATAGGGAGGACACCCTTTGATAGCGAGTTATAGGATGGCAGTGAGTGGAAAGTCTGTCTGAATCTTACTCAGGTGTCCTAATTTTATTTTTATTTTGGAATTTCCTCTGGTTTTTAATCTTGGCTTTTTGTTAAAATTATTTTTCTGTAATTTCTTTGGTCTTTTTACTTTAACATAGATTTTCTTTCCTTTTATTTTGTTTGTTTTATTTTGCTTCACCTTATGAACTCAAAGGTTCCTAAAACTACTGTACATTAATGAACAGTAGGAAAAAGGACCAATAAAATTTTCTCTAAAGCGCTGGTTTTTCTGGCTCTTATTTTTTTTAGCCACTAGGTGGCGCTCAGACTTTTTTTTTTTTTTTTTTTTAAGATGGACATTAAAGTGGACCAGAATTGGGAGCCTAGGCAGTTTGGATGCTCACCTTACTAGACCTGAATGGAGGTGGGTGGTCCTTGGACTTCCCACAGGTCAGGGAACCCTGATTGCTCTTCGAGCTGATGAGGGAGGGGGACTTGATCGGGAGAGAGGGAGGGAAATGGGAGGCGGTGGCGGGGAGGAGGCAGAAATCTTTAATAAATAAATTAATTTAAAAAAAAGACAGTATGACAAACATCCTCACATGAAAAAATAAATAAATAAATAAATTTCCCAGAGCATTGTTGCCTTGTAATTTTATTTACAGATGAGTTTTAGCCTATCATTGCTTTTTACTATTTATTCACAATAGCATATAATTTTATAATAAACTCAAACTTCCTAGTTTCTTGTAATTTTTAAGACTATTGTAGCACTTTGGATACTTACTAAGAAATTTTACAGGTTTTTGTTATATTTCTAAAATGTTTAATCCACTTAATCTGTATTGGCATGTTTTATCTAAATTAGCACCAATACTGAAATTTCTTAGCATTTCTTTTGGGATTGTAGTAAGATTAGTAACATTAGCAAGAATAATAATATTAAAGTTGCTATGCCTACCAATAGTTCATCTTTTTAAGTTACTTTAGCTGTGAAGGTAGAGAAACTAATAATTGTTGAAGAGAAAGGGCAAATATAACTGACTGCCCTTTGGTATCTCATAAGAAGCAGAGCCAGTGTTCAAACTTAGGTCTTAACAGGAAAGGCAGCTCTGTGCTTTCTTCAGGGTACATTCACCGTGCTTTTAACATTTGCTAAGGTGTAAATGTAAAAGTAAGGTTACAAACCTGTTAATGAAGTTTGTTGTTAATGATTTTAGTTTTTATATTATATTGATGTATAAAGAACAAAATTTAGCATCTTGGTTTTTAAATTTATAGTTTAGTGACATTTACAGTGCTGTGTAGTCTTAGTGTTTTCAGACTGTATTTATACACTGCTTATGAGCTAAGCATCTATTGTTGTTTAATTTTTTTTAATTCTTAAAAAGACTTATTCATGCCGGGCGATGGTGGCGCACGCCTTTAATCCCAGCACTCGGAGGCAGAGGCAGGCGGATCTCTGTGAGTTCGAGACCAGCCTGGTCTACAGAGCTAGTTCCAGGACAGGCTCCAAAACCACAGAGAAACCCTGTCTCAAAAAACCAAAAAAAAAAAAAAAAAAAAGACTTATTCATTTATATTTTATGTGTAAGGGTCTTTTGCCTTCCTGTAGGTCAGTGTGCTGTGTGCATACCGTGGCGGCTAGGAGAGGGCATGAATTGCCCTGAACCTGAGTGGCAGATAATTGAAAGTCACTGCGTGGTGCTAGGAATCAGATCAGATCCTGGAAAAGCAGCCGGAGCTCCTGACCACTGAGCTGTCCTCAGCCCCACCTGTGCTTTTGTTGTTGACTTTAGAGTCAGGGTTTTAAACCTTAGTTCTTTACGTCTATTAAAAATGTTTTTATTTGTTTCAATTTTGATGGAGTGCATATTCCTGTGACCAAGAGCAGTCCCAGCATCTGGTGGATCCCCCACAGGTCTCTGACCGCCCTGCTGCTGCAGGTTCACCTTCTGGAGCTGCTCTCATGCATGTGGGATCCCACTTCATCGTTGATTTTATGTCTTTCATTAGCATAGTGGGTTTGAGATTTATTTTATAGTTCAGATCGGCATTTCATTCCTTTTTTTTCCTGAGCAACAGTTCTGTAGTGAGGATGTGCCGTATTCACTTGCTGATGGGGCTGTGGGTTGTCTAACTAGATGACTTCATGTTGTTTTCTAGAATCTCTCTGTCTGCCCTGAAGACGAGTCAATCATCATGTCGTCTTTTGTTAACACTATGACTTCCCTAAGTGTGAAACAAGGTAAGTTAGGGCATGTTGTCTTTCAGTTAGAGATTCAAATTAAATTTTATACAGTCTTCTCCTTTATGTTTGGATATATTTGATCTGTTACCTTTGTCTTAATTTAGTTCTGTCAGAGTGTAGATTTCCAAACTGGATTTCAGGTGGTGTTCATAAAAGTTTAAGAATTATTTTGTGATGTTTGTGTCTTAGGAGCAAAGGACGCATCTCTGACCGTGGGTGAAATGGAGTAGTGAATATTGTGACGTGTCTGTGTGGCTCTGGCTCACCTGGGTCAGCAGTGTGCTAGTGTCAGGGATAGCAAGTTTATCTGGGAACATTTCGTCCTGGCACTGGGGAGGCAGAGGCACACAAGCGAGACCCTGACCAGGAAGCCAAGTAATAGTAATAGTTTAAAGTCTGTACCAGTGACTTTATGTGTGTTGTTCCATTTAATCCACAACATTAAAAAAAATTAGTTACTACTTTTATTTGTCATATTTGGAAACTCTGAGTTCCCTAAAGTGTTATGAGTTAACCTCTCAATTATTTATAAGTAAGACTAGTAATTAGAGGTTAGGTATGCCAATCTCAAAAATTAGGGTTGCACCTACACCTGCTGACCATTGTTTTGAACTTTCTGTTCCGATAGTTTGATGTGTTTTAGTTTGTGTTCTTTATAAAAAGATGTCAAGAACCCTGCAAAGATGAGATCGATAGCTGAATTTTAGTTCCGTCAAGCTTTCTGCTGCGTATATAGCAAGGAGCCTGCTACAGTGTTGTGTAGTGGTGCTTGGTTTGTGTGGCGTTACCTCGTGGAGCTTGTGCTGACACTGTGCTCTCTTAGGCTTGCGTTGTAACCACATGAAGACTCAGCTCTTCCACAGAAGCCTGCATCTCTTGGCTTGGAGAAGGGTTGCAGTCTTAGTGCCTGAGTTAAAATATATTGGTTTCATTTGTTTACTTAGAAAATTCACTTAACATAAAATATTCTGTTTTTCAGTGCATCGTTCCGTCATGCCACTCATTGTCTAAGCATTAATCTAGAGCTTCTCCATGCTGGAAATTGGAGCTTTCTCTGTTGCTTAAACTCCACGCTCTGCTCCTACCATCCGTGGGAACACTGCTCTACTGAGCATTTTTGTAAATTTGCTCTACAACAGTACCAAGTGGAACCGTGCAGTTGTACCTTTGTGGCTGGCTGCGTTTTTGTTGTTTTGAGACTGGATTTAGTATATTACTTTAGGCGTCTTCCAACTCTTGAGCTTCTTCTGCCTCAGCCTCCCAAGTAGCTGGGATTTCAGGAGCAAGCCACTGAATTTGTTTCTAACTCACTGAACATGCAATCAGTGTTCAGCCATAAGTCGAATTTTCTTCCTATATAAGACTAATATTCTTTCGTGAGTTCTATGATGTTTTATTAACTTACTCATTTTTAGCAAACACTAAAGCTGTTTTCAGTTTGAAGTATTTTGAATTACCCAAGTATGATTGTGGATGTACAAATACCACTTCGAGACTCTCTTTTTCTTTTAATAATATACCCAGAAATTGAATTGTCTTAGCTCTTTGTTTGTTTGTTTGTTTTGGTTATATTGGTTTTGAGACAGGATCTCATTAGGTAGCTCTGACTGTCCTGGAACTGTGTAGACCAGGATGTCCTAGAACTCATAGACATCTATCTACCTGCCTGTGCCTCCTAGGTGATAGGGTTAAGTCCTGCACCACTAGCCCATTTTGTGCCTTAGTTCTTAAAGTATAAACTATAATTAGTGATTTGTAAAATGATTAATTTCTTTTATCTCCCTTTTTTCCTTTATTACAGTTGAAGATGGGGAAGTATTTGATTTCAGAGGGATGAGATTAGATTGGTTTAGGTTACAGGTAAGAATAACTTGATTTTTATTGTTCTGTTTTGTTTGAATATAGTATAGTTTTATAACTTTTGAATTAACTTATTGAAAAAAGTGTCTTTTCTGTGATAAACCACAAAAATTGAATATTTTGTACATTTTTAAACATGTATAAATATGTTTCTAACAAGCCAATGTAGAGGTTTTTAATAAAATAGGTTATGATTGTATGATATGCATAAATTTATAGCCCTAGTTCTCTTGATTATCCTGATTCATATGTTTAAATTTAATATGAAAGAAGAAAGTTTCTTTTGACAAAGCACATTTATAGTGTAGCTATAAACTTTTTTAAAAAGTTGATAAAAATTTGGATGTGAATGCTTTACAGTGCTTAGCATAAATAGCACTTCCATTATAATACCAGAGCAGCTGCAGACAATACACAGTGTTAATGTATTTCAATAAATATTTATAAAGATAGGAACTGGTCTGCCATCACCTGATCCATTGCCCCAAACTTTTACTTCTAAACTTCAGAACTACATAGTTTTGGATTTCAGTAGGGTCACTTTATATATAATTTTTGAGTATTTTTTTTTAATCAATCCTATTGTGCAGTAGAAGGCTGCTTGTTTGTTCCCAGCTGCTCAGCCCTGAAATAATCACACAGAAACCATATTATTTGCAGTACTGTTTTGCCAATAGCTTAAGCTATTTATTGCTAACTCATCTTAAATTAACCCATCTCCATTAATCTGTGTATTGCCACAAGAGACTGTGGCTTATCCGGTAAAGTTCTGTCTCTGGCGGGGCTCCATGGCTTCTCCTTGACTCTGTCTTCTTTCTCTCAGCATTCAGTTTAGTTTTCCTGGCCTACCTCTACTCTTCTAAGCCACTTGCTGAAACAGATTCTTTATTCATTAACCAGTAAAAGCAACATAACAGAAGGACCTCCCACACCACTATTGTCTTTGTGTACTGTAAATTAGCAGTAATTTGCTGTCTTTATTGTTAGTAGTTACAGAAAGAAGAGGGAGTTACCCTGTTTAAGAGTTTTATAATCTAACTATGGAGAGAAGGCATACAAAATATAAAAAAAATAAAACATTTGAAAATGTAAAAGACTGGGGTTGGAGAGGTGACTTAGCAGTTAGGAGCACTGGCTCTTTCAGAGGACCAGGGTTTGATTTCCAGTTCCCACATGGCTCACTGCTATCTGTAACTTTGGCTCCAGGCAATTCGATTCCCTCCTCTGGCCTCTGGGCACTAGGCATTACACACAGTAAATAGACATACATCAGGACGAAATATCCATACACATTAAATAGATGAATAAATTAATTTTTTTAAAGGATTGAATGAAAAGATACCACAGATATAAGTGTTAGCTAGCTAATATCAGCATTGGGAGGGAGAAAGCTCAACTGGTAGTAATAATGTTTACACAGAGTTAGAAATTAAACATGAATTTAAATATGAAGGTAGCTTGTTCAGGAAAAGGACAAAACGGAATTAAGTAAAAATAAACGGTTGAGTATGAAGTTTTCCCGTGAGGCGGAACTATGGACGACAGTCATCTGTCATCACAGTTGATTCCACATGTGGAAGAAGGGAAGGGGTTAGATAACAAGCATGTCTGGGAGCGGTGAGGGCTCCTCAGACCCTAACAGTTCTTAGAGTGGAGCAGAGCCAGCAGGGTTAGCCTTTGTCCTCACTGGCCTCTGATCCAGTTTTGATTCTGAGATTGTTATTTTTTTAATAAATCATTTTCATGGTTCACTTTTTCCTACTCTTGAGACCTTTTTATCTATGCATTATTAGTCATTTTCCTCTTAACAGTGGTCACATTCCCTAATCACTTCAGTCCCTTAGGCTAGAGGGACTAGGAGTCCTGAGGAGCCTTTAGTTCATTCCAGATGTCATCTTCCTGTCTTTCTTCACATTTATTTGGATCGTTTGTTTCTTAAAAACGGTGTAGAAACGCACTTCTCCTTCCACCGTTGTAGTTTCAGAAGTGAGTTTCCAGCCATTTCACTTGGCACTGTTTCTCCAGAATGTGTTTTCATGGTGCTATTTCAATTCTGAGCTTTTTTTTTTCTTTTTTCTTTTTTTTTTAAATTTATTTATTTATTAAGGATTTCTGCCTCCTCCCCGCCACCGCCTCCCATTTCCCTCCCCCTCCCCCATCAAGTCCCTCTCCCTCATCAGCTCGAAGAGCAATCAGGGTTCCCTGACCTGTGAGAAGTCCAAGGACCGCCCACCTCCATCCAGGTTTAATTCTGAGCTTTTTAAGTAGGCATCACATAATGGAAATCTTTATTAAAGTTGTGGCCACAACTGACTCCTCTTTAAAACAGATTAAAGCAAATAAATACAATTGGGCTTTTTTGATATATATTTACATCAGTAAATTGACATGTTTCTTACTCTCTCCCCTTTCCTAACAAACAAAAACTAAAACATAAAGAACTGCATTTTCTGACTTGTTGCTATTAAGGAATGGTAGTATTGTCTAGCTGAAGGTCTCTTGCCATTGTGAGATTAGAGATTTGATTTTTTATCTTGCTTATAAAACATAATTTAGTTTTCTGTCATTCCTTGGTTAACAGGCCATGAAGCTCCAAGAGACCAAGTGCTTGATGTTTTCGGCATGTGTGTCAGCTGTGTGATCATTGTCTTGTGCTGTAGGAATAGGTTAGGGCCTTGCAGATGAACGCCTCCTGTGCAGCAGCTCTGTTCTCAACAGCATACGTGCTTGCTCACTGTTGCCATGAAAATGTTGCCTCATCTTCCAAGTTTGATTGCTATACATACAACTTCAATAAGTAGTCTTGGGAATAAGTAGTTTGGGTCTTGAGTCTTTTCATATTTAACAAAATGCAGGCATACATAAGAGTCATGAAGAAGTGCCCCCTAACGGCCAGAAGTGTCAGCATCTGGAATTCTGTTGCCCATCACGGTTAGCCATTTCCCACAGTGAATTATCTGAGTGACTATCACAGCTGTCAGACACGTTGTCAGCATGTCCTTCTAATAGACTTCTGCCCTTTTTTGCTGTCTATCTACACCCACTTTTCCTACTTCCATGTGCAGCCAACTTTGTTAAATAAGAATGGCCATTACATAGAGCCCTCAGCGGTTCACCCAAGGGTTTGAACCCTTTAGTATGATATATAATCTGGTTGAATCTTTCTTCACCACTCCTTTTGTTTGCATCCAAACTCGGGTCACTGTGACCTATATTTATCTGTAAGCACCCCTCTTGGTACTCTCCGTTATTCACAGACAGGATTCTAATAATGGATTTGCTATTCAAGTCATGGAACTTCTTTCTCCACAACCCGCTTGAGAGTGTTGGTTAAGTCTTACCTTTCTTTGTCCATTCATTTTAATAGTTTACTTAACTTGCATAAGTTTATAGAAGCCATCAGATTAGTTTATTATATTGTCCAGTGTTTTGTGTGTGTGTGTGTGTGTGTGTGTGTAAATGGTGCAGGTAGGGCACAAATGGAGTTGGAAGAAAACCCTTGGGAGTCACTTTTTTTCTTCTACCATGTGGGCCTAAGGGATTGAACTAGATCATTTGGCTCAGCCACAAACAGGCCTACCTGCCGAGCCAATGCACGAGATCCCACTATGAAGAATTGTAGAAAACAGTGTTACTGGTACAGTTTTAATGTTTTTCAATAATGGACTTTCCCCCCACTTTATAATGACAAGATTTGAGTCATTATTGTCTTTCTAAACTATTGTTGTTTGTTGTTGAACTGCTACAGGCATACACTAGTGTCTCCAAAGCATCACTTAGCCTTGCAGATCACCGAGAACTTGGAAAGATGATGAATACAATAATATTTCATACAAAAATGGTAGATTCCTTGGTGGAAATGTTGGTAGAAACATCTGATCTCTCCATATTTTGGTATGTTGTAATTTTCTTTAAATCTGAACTGGAAATGTTTTTTATCTGAAGCTGCTTGATTGGTTTTTGTTAGTACAGTTCTTAAGATAGTTCAGTAAGGGAACAATAGACTTTTGAACTTTCTAACAAGCTGGGGCCTGGAGACTCACACCTTTAATCCTAGCACTTAGGAAGCAGAAGTAGACAGATCTCTGAGTTCAAGGCCAGCCTGGTCTACAGAGTGAGTTCTAGAACAGCCAGATCTACACAGAGTTTGCCAAATTGAGGTTTTTAGGTCTGTTTTTAGTTACTCCTAAGAGAAACTCTTCATGGAGTGAAGTGTCTTTCTCGCATTCTGTTTGAAGATGTGAATCTCACATTAAGGGCTCTTTTAAATATTTAATCTGAGTGTAAAAAAGTCATGGATAAATCAAGGAGAGCAGATATTGGAAGTTAATGCCTGGTAACCTCCTGCCTCTAGTTTTAGACAGTTGAGTCACAGGAGTGTGCTGACGGCTGCCTCTCCTATTACACTTAGTGCTAGCATGTACTTCTCTCATTTCCCTCTCCAGAAAACCTATTTCCTAAGGGAATCTATGTTATTGTCTCCTTTCTGTCTAAAATACTAAGTGTTTAAGAAGTGGTGAGTGAAGGAGTGAACTAGGCTGTGGTCAGACTCTGCTTCCTGGTGACTTGGAACCCCATAATGTGTCTCCTAAAGTGTGGAGATATCTGCACGGATGGTAGCGGTGTCCAGGTGCAGCACAGAGGTGATTATCAAAGGCTTTTGATTTTAGCAGTTTGTTAGGATAGCCTTTATCACCAGAACTGAAGGCCTGCTTCTCAGGAACACACTTGCCGGGTTTAGTGCCCTCTCCTCTGTGTTAAATTTATGAGAATTTTAAGATTATTTGGATCTATTACTGTCTGATCCAAAGCCTATCATAGAAAGAGGATGAAACATTTTTGTTTGGGTTACTTTTTTTAGCTCTAGAAAGGTTTTTTTTTTTTTAATTTATTTATTTATTAAGGATTTCTGCCTCGTCCCCACAACCGCTTCCCATTTCCCTCCCCCTCCCCCGATCAAGTCCCCCCCCCTCATCTGCTCGAAGAGCAATCAGGGTTCCCTGACCTGTGGGAAGCCCAAGGACTGCCCACCTCTATCCAGGTCTCGTAAGGTGAGCATTCAAACTGCCTAGGCTCCCACAAAGCCAGTACGTGCAGTAGGATCAAAAACCCACTGCAATTGTTCTGTTTTAACTGTAAAAGAATATAGTTAGAAACTTCTTCCTCCATTTTTAGAGATAAAAGCACTTTGTATAATATTTGTTTTGTAATTTTCAGTCATATTTTATCCACATTTTAAAGTTGATGGCATATGATTATTTAGTACCAATATTTTTCTCATTGATATTTAAAATAATAGTGTCCTTATAATTCCTTAGCTATGATAAAATTTGAAGATAAGAATTTTTAATGCATGTATTCATACTCTGTAGATATTGCAAGTTACGTGTTTTAAGTTTTTGTTTAAAATGTTTTGATGTTATTGAAAGAGTATTACTTTGAATGAACTATCGATATGTAAAAAGTACTTTGGGGAGACATTTTTAAAGGAATAAATGTGATCGGTTGGTAGCCTTTATTCACTTGAGTTTAAATTAACCAGCCATTGGCACTGTGTCATTTTTTGTTTGCATGTAAGCTGTGGTGTTGCTGGTTTGATGCCTTTGCTGTCTCTCCTAACAGTTTTTACAGCCGTGCTTTTGAGAAGATGTTTCAGCAGTGCTTGGAGTTGCCCTCCCAGTCAAGATACTCCATAGCCTTCCCTCTCCTCTGCACTCACTTCATGAGCTGCACACACGAGCTGTGTCCCGAAGAGGTAACTTCAGTGCAGTGCTGTGCTTTCTACAGCAAAGCTGGATCAGATGGGTAGCCAGCCAGATGTTTAATAAGACCCAGTTACTTAAGTTTTATTCTCACCTAAACCTCTTTATGTAGATCGGGAAAATACTTGAATAAATGCGTGATAAAACACCGATCAGTAAGATGCATGATAGAGGTATGGCAACTAAGAATGTACGTGGGTGAATAGGCATGCATGTATATCAGTCTTTTGCCCTTTAAAATAACTGATACGGCAGGTGTAAAGTTACTGTTTATAGATTCAGTAAATTGACTATTGGATTTAATATTTAAATTTATGTACTTTTCATCTTAACACTGAAAGGACTTGAAAATTGAATTTATGGATTACTGACTCATTAGCGTCATAGATTTGTTAGGTAGAACCCAGGTTTGTACACTTTGAGGGAGATATAAACACACAGCTCCTGAGGAGAGCTAATCAATTATTTTGGAAACCCTAAGTATCTGTTAAAAATATACTGGGTATTAAAAGGAAAGGCTTAGCTTGGAAAAATAAGTTTCAGTCATCTGTTCGGCTGCATGGTGATGTAGTTAATGAAACAGAGTGGGGTGTGGGGTGATCCCAGCACTCAGGAGGCTGTGGCAGGAGGATGACACATTCAAGGCTAACCTGAGCTACCTAGAGAGACCGTCTCAGAAAAGAGTATTTATAATGAATATTTTAACTGGCTAAAAAGAATAGAATTTTAATGTTCTTACTACAGAAATCAAGTTGGTGAGTAATTGAATCTTTCTCCAGTATACACAAAGATGATGATGTCAGGATGCTGGGAGTCTGTAGTGTGGTGGAGTGCTTGCTAGGGGTCTGCAAGGCCCCGGGTTCATCCCCAGAAGAAAAGAAAGCTATACATAAATAAAACATCACATTTTATCTAATAGATGCACTTATATTTGACAGCCAGTAAGGAAATAAAATGAAAAGATCTTTTCTCTAGTCTTTAAAAGAATTACCATTTTGTAAGTGTGGCAAGACTATACATTGAAAGCGAGAAATGTATCTCTGTGTAACTTAGTGTTCACTCTCTTTTCTTAGAGTTGCAGGATGTGTTGAAAAGAAACTTGAGGTAGCATATCTAGCTTGTGAGTATTCCATGGGAAGAGCACTTTGAGAAAAGTTGAGGCCACAGAAAGCTTTTTGGGAACTGAAAGAAAGACTTGTGCGACATGTTAAGAGACTCAGCAGAGCCTGATGGCCAAGCCTGTACTCTCCACTGCTGAGGCCCCGGGGTGAGGGGATACATGCTTAAGGCCAGGATGGGCAACTTGATGAGAGCCTGTCTCAAAATAAAAAGGCAAGTGGAGGTTGGAGATGTAGTTGTTTTGTAGCGTGCTTACCCAGTTAAACTGTACCCGGTTCTGGGTTCAAGCCACAGTATCTCCCCTCCCCCCAAAATCCTGAGCTGCTCCACATACAAATTGACCAGTATTTAATATTGGCTACAGTCTCTTTTGTTTGGATTCATATTAAAGTTTTTAGGTCACTTAAAATAAAATTTAAGGTTGATAAATTCAGAAATGAATATTTTATGTGTTGAATACAATTATTTTGACAACATGCAGACTTTCTGTATGTTACATAAATATGGAAGACAAGGAAATTTTTTCTTAATTTCTCTTTGTAAAATATCTCATGTATAGTAGAGAATTTATGCCTTCATATATTGAACATTCTAGTTCTTTTGTTTGGTTGGTTTGTTTGTTTTGTTTTGTTATTTTTAGACAGAGTTTCCTTGGGTATCCCTGGCTGTTCTGGAACTCTTTCCCTAGAGCAGGCTATTTTAAATGTTTTTAGTTAGCAATTCGTTTTGTTTTGTTTAGTTTTTCAAGACAAGGTTTCTTTGTATAGCCCTGGCTGTCCTGGAACTCAAACTTTCTCTGTAGATTACCCTGGCTTTAAATTCACAAAGATCTACCTGCCTCTGCTGTGCTGGCATTAAAGGTATTTGCAACCACCACTCGGCTCTAATTATTTTAACAAAATCCCTCCAGCTACAATCTACCAAACTAAACAAATGCAGACTCCTGTAGAGATAAGTATGTTGTCTATTATATATATATAACACATACAGATATATACATACATATAGATAGATATATACACACATATACATGCAGATGTGTTAATTCTATTCTGAGATAAAATACACCATTTCCCACTACTGTGTTCAAAGAATGCATGTTTCCTTCTCCATCCTCAGGAAGTAGGAAGAGAAGAGATAATATCAGAAATTTTAAATGTCTCATTTATTTTCCCAACTAGGTTTCTAATACTTTTATTTATCTACTTGAGCTCTTGCTTATTTAAAACTTATTTATTATTAGAACTATTTCAGAATTCATGTATTAACTATAAATATTGAAGAATTACGTTTAGAAAACTAACTGCTCATGTATATTGTGTACTTTAGTTTTAGATACTGATACCTAGATTTAGAACTTGGTGAATTTGAATGATGAAATACATAGTTTATTATCTTTCTTTCTGAGACAGAGTCTCAGTCTTGTCATCCTTCTGCCTCAGTTTCTCCAGTGCTGGGATTACAAATGTGTGCTACCATGCCTGGTTTATACTTTATTTTTTTATTTTTTTATTTTTTTTTGATTTTTCGAGACAGGGTTTCTCTGTAGCTTTGGTGCCTGTCCTGGAACTAGCTCTTGTAGACCAGGCTGGCCTCTAACTCCCAGAGATCCGCCTGCCTCTGCCTCCCAAGTGCTGGGATTAAAGGCGTGCGCCACCACCGCCCGGCTAGTTTATACTTTATAAATAGTGATCTTTAATCATAATTTTGTTACATTGCTATAAAATACATTTTTTATGTGAACCGTGCAATCCCACAGAATCATAGTTTAATTCTGTAGTAAGAAAGCAGTGCATATCTGCTTTTCTGCCCCTCACAGTAGAATAGGACTTATTTCGAGTGTTTTGTTCTGGTGACTTTCTTGTGACACGTGTTGTTTCCATCCTCTGCCTACCAGCGCCACCATATTGGAGATCGCAGTCTTTCCCTGTGTAATATGTTCTTGGATGAAATGGCCAAGCAAGCTCGAAACCTCATCACTGATATTTGCACAGAACAGTGCACTCTTAGTGACCAGGTAATAATTTAAGTTTTTCCAACAGATAAGAATTTGTGAATGTAAGAAAGCAAGTCATTAGATTTTCATTTATTTTTCTTTTTATAATTCCGACTCTCAGCCCAGTTATTGCCTGTTCTTGTGAACTTCATTGATAGACCTTATTACAGATGTAAAGGCTGTCCATGTCTGTTCTTTTCTCAAGAGACATGTATTGTCTACTTGATTTAGTTTTTGTGATTTTTGTACTTGATTCCATTATTTTGTGACTGCAAAATGTTCTTTCAGTTCTCTTTTTTTTCTTTATTTAAAAAGAAAACAAATTACCTTTTTTTATTCTACTCAACCAACTCTCTCCCCTCCTCTCCACCTAACCCCCATCAACCCCCGATCCACTCCTCAGAGCTGGTAAGACACATTGCTTTGGGGAAGGTCTAAGACCCTTTATACTATATCTACATTTGTGGTGCTTTAGATTTTTCCCAACTGCTTCTACTTTGTGGTAAAACTGTAAAGGAAAGTAACAAAACACTTGACTGTTTCCCTTTATTTCCTAGGTGACTAGTAAATTATTTTATACTAAGTGGGTTTCTGGAATTTACCATGTTTGATAATTTTTTTTAATTCACTATATTTCTATACTGTAGCACAGATTGGCTCATCTTTGGCCAATGGTAATCTATAGAGTACCTGAGAGCCTTCTTGCTGGGATAGTACGTGTATCCCCACTTGCCTACTACATAAAAGGGCCAATCCCCAGTGAAAAACTAAACAATTAGTAAATTTAAAAATACCAACTTCATCTTGTATATATTTTTACTTAGTTTCTTTGAGTTTCTTTCAGTGGAACATATCAAGCCCCAATCCTAACATTAGAGTGCTTCCTGGTCTTATTTAAGCCTCATGAGACACAGTCATTCCTCATCGCGCTTGGAGTCCATAAAACAGCATTGCTGCCTTCCCTTGTTTTATGTCCGTAGTTCCATGGTAATAATGGTATATAATTACTTACAGAAATGTACAGTTCTTGTACATGTGTTCCTGGCACTGACCTTATGGTGACGATACAGTGACATCAAGTTTAGAAGCACTGCACGCTCTGCTCTGCCGATGTCGACTGTCAGTCACTGTTTCTTCTATGCGATCCTTCCATGCCCCAGTTCTACTGCACATACATCTCTTTGGTGCTTTTATGTAGCGCTTACTTCCTGCTAGAGTTCATTTTCTGTTTTCAACAATCTTTTGTTGGTTCTTTTGGGAAGGTTGTTTTGTTTTGCTTCTGGAGATTAATATAATTACAACATCCCTCCATTCTCTTTCCTCCCTCAAACTCTCTTTTTTTTTTTGGTTTTTCGAGACAGGGTTTCTCTGTGGCTTTGGAGCCTGTCCTGGAACTAGCTCTTGTAGACCAGGCTGGCCTCGAACTCACAGAGATCCGCCTGCCTCTGCCTCCCGAGTGCTGGGATTAAAGGCGTGCGCCACCATCGCCCGGCTCCTCAAACTCTCTTATATGCCTCTCCTTGCTTGCTTTTAAATTCATGGCCTCTTCTTTCTTTAATTGTTTTTTGCATGAAAACACATACATACACACTCACATATTCCTAACTATAATCTGCTCAGTCCATATGTTACCTGTATGCATGTTTTCAGAGCTGACCAACACCGGCACTGGACAACTAGTTGGTGTGTTCGCCCCAGGGAAGACGACTCCTCCCTCCTCCCAGCTTTGCTCAGTTTCCTGTAGTTCTTTGAAGACTTGTGGACTTTTTCCTGTTCACTTTGGCATGTTTATTGGTGTCCTCCTTGTTCAGCTCACATTTGGGCAGTCATGTTTATAAGACTTTTTGGCTGTGGCTTCTGATGTTACCGGAGATATAGTCTCAGAGCAAACTCCCTGATCCTCTGGCTCTTAAATCTTTCTGCCCCCTCTCTTGCAGTATACTCTGAGTGTTAGGTACAGGAGTGTTCTGTAGGTATATCCACTGGGACTGGGCTCCACAGCTCTGCATTTTGATTGGTTGTAGTTGTCTATAGTGGTCTTCATGTGTTGGAAAGAGAAATTTCCTTGATGAGGAATGAAGAGTACACCTGTCTGTGGGACAGATGTTTATGGGTCGTTGTTAGAGATTACTCTGGCTTAGGAAATTAGTGTTAGAGGTTCTCCTCCAGGATCCATGACTTACTAGCACTGAGTGGTTTCCAATACTAGATACAATATCCCTCGTGTTGAGTGGGTCTTAAGTCCAGTTATCGAGCTGTTGGTTCTCAGCAAGGCATGTATGCACCTTTGGGGCTATCTCTCCATGCCGCCTGGTGCTGTGGTTCATAGGTGCCGTAGGTGGGCAGGACTGTTGGTTGCCGCCCTCCTTTGGAAGCTTGAATAATGCCTTCTGGTGTAGTCTTTAGGGAGGTGACATTCAGGTTAGTGCCAGCTCAGGGGGTCTCAGGGGGTCTCTGGGTGGTTTCAGAAATGTATGGTGGCTTCAGCAATATACCTTCCACCTCTGGGTAACCAAAGGGCAATAGTAGGATTGTATGTTTTCAGAGTCTCTTGGATAGCCCTGGTTGTTGGTTTTTTAATTATCTCTCATTATTATCCTCTTTAAGATATTATATAATGTATTTTTAAATTTTATGTTTTGGGAGTCTGATATTCAACTATGAAACGTTTTTTGTTTGGTTTTGAATTTATTTTTCTTTAATTTTATATCCTGGGTTCGGTTTTTTTTCTTGTACTTTGATTATCTATAGAAGTAGCTTTTAGAAATTTTGTCTTTTTTTTATATCAGCTCTGTGTGGAATTAAAAGTATGTATTATTTCTTGCTTATTTTTTCATGCAGTTAGTTTTCTTGGATTTTCCACTCCCTTCCCTTTTTCTACCCTCTCCCATGGTTTCCATGCTCCCAATTTTCTCAGGAGATCTTGTCTTTTTCTATTTCCCATGTAGATCAAATCCATGTATGTCTCTCTTAGGGTCCTCATTGTTGTCTAGGTTCTCTGGGGCTGTGAATTGTATGCTGGTTTTTCTTTGCTTTAAGTCTGAAAGCCAGTTATGAGTGAATACATATGGTACTTGTCTTTCTGGGTCTGGATTATTTCACTCAATATGATGTTTTCTAGATCCATCCATTTTCCCGCAAAGATGTCATTGTTTTTTTCTGCTGTGTAGTACTCCATTGTGTAAACATACCACATTTTCCTTATCCATTCTCTGGTCGAGGGACATTTAGGTTGTTTCCAGGTTCTGGCTATGACAAACAGTTGGGGTCCTCTGACAGCTAAAACCACTACAAAAACTTGGTACTTCATACTTCATGCCCCACTTCATAGTATGCCCACCTGGTCCTCAACAGATTTTGTTTGTTTGTTTGTTTGTTTTTGTTTTTGTGGGTTTTCTGCACAGGGTTTGTGGGTTTCTCTGTAGCTTTGGAACCTGTTCTGGAACTAGCTCTTGTAGACCAGGCTGGCCTCAAACTCACAGAGATCCGCCTGCCTCTGCCTCTGCCTCCTGAGTACTGGGATTAAAGGCGTGCACTACCGCTGCCCAGCTAGATTGTTCTTTTTTTTACGGGCCATTCACATAGTTGTTGTATCCCTCTCCGTACTTGCCTTGTCTGTTTTTACTTATCTTTTGAGTAATAACTTGAATAAACCTTGATACTTGAATAGGTTTCTACTTTCTTCCATGCTCTGAGGCCGTGTGAGTTGGATACTCCCCACATTTCTGTCCTATTGCTTGTTTGTCCAGACTCGGCTAAGGTGTCCTGTGTTTGTTTATACACTCTGGGAAATTGGAGCAAAAGTTAATGTCATTCTTACCCCATTTCAGTTGCTGCCTAAGCATTGTGCCAAAACCATCAGTCAAGCAGTGAATAAGAAGTCAAAAAAACAGACTGGCAAGAAAGGGGAACCTGAAAGGGAAAAGCCAGGTGTTGAGAGCATGAGGAAGAACAGGCTGGTGGTGACCAAGTAAGCCTTCCTCTTTATTGTGTCTGTTCTGGTAAGGTCTTTCCCTGCAATATTAGAACAGAAGGAGACTATGGTAGGAATTAAATAGATTGTCTTTTCTGGCCCACACCAAAAAGATTATAAATTTGATAAGCTGCTAGTACTTTATTCTAAAATGTAGATTTTTTTTTTTCCCCTTTTCTTTTGTTTTTGTTTTTTTGAGACAGGGTTTCTCTGTGTAACAGCTCTGGCTGTGCTGGAACTCATTTTGTAGACCAGAGTGGCCACGAACTCACAGAGATCCACCTGCCTCCTAAGTGCTGGGATTAAAGGCATGTGCCTCCACTACCTGGCCTAAAATGGAGATTTTTGAAGATGCATAACTCTCGCCATTGTTGGGACATGAAACCCAGAATAAACCATTTCAGAAGGAAAGGGTTATTGTGGCTTATGCTTTGAGGGTATGGTCCATGCTGGTAGAGGAGGAACAGAGGCAGGAGCTGGAGGGCCTCCTCACATTGTTTCTGCAGCTAGGAAGCAGGGAGAGAAATGCTTGGTGCTCAGCTTGCTTTTGACTTTTTTTCTCCAGGGGCCCCAGCCCAAGGAAGGACACTGTTCCCAGTTAGCATAGGTCCTCCCACCCCTGTTTACCCAATCTAGAAGCTACTCACAGACACCTTCGTGGGTTTATTCTCTAGGTGACTCTTGATCTGTCATGATGACGGCCATTATTAAACTGACATATATAATAGATGGTATTTGTCTTGATGTACTAAACGCGAAAGGTCAAGAATCTGTCATGCTTTGAGGAGCAGTATAAACGATCTTAAATCTTAACTTAGGTCAGATAACTGAGACTTGTAGCATTTAGTGATATATTAGAATGTATTTGATACCATTATTTGAAACACTCTGGGAGATTTGTTAAGTTTTTGATTGTTGGGAAGGAAAGCATAAGTGAATGTTTTTTGTGAAAATGCTCTACTTGTACCTAAGATGAACACCATTGCCACTTTATAACACTGCTCCTTCTCAGAGGGAGCTAACAGCAGCACCGCCATGAGGAGGTTATTGATGCTGAGTGCAGAGTAAGCCTCTTCCTGTGGTCGCTCCATGTATTCATTATTAGCTGAATGTATAGAAACATGATTTAAAAAAACGCCTGATGAGTTAAACCTAGGTTTAAGAATAAATAGAGAAATCAAATTCTGCAGAATTCTCTATAAGTCTTGCTATTTTTATGAAACTGATTTGGAATTGTTTATGATGAAGTATCATTTTAATTATTATGTTTTGCTGTTTTTTAGCCTTGATAAGTTGCATACTGCACTTTCGGAGTTATGCTTCTCCATAAATTATGTTCCGAACATGGCGGTGTGGGAGCACACCTTCACGCCACGCGAGTACTTGACCTCTCACCTGGAGATACGCTTCACTAAGTAAGAGAGCACGGACTGCTGGCGCTGCCGTGTTCATTATCTGGTACCCATCTGACATAAGCGAGTCGAGCTGCAGTACAAATAGTAATGGACTGAGATTTCCTGGGCAGCAGGCTCCTGTCCCATACTAACCACTGACACTGCGAACATCAGTCAGTGTCGCCTGAGGTTTAGCTGTCCTACGCAAACAGTAGGTGATTTGCTCATCTGTCTTCAGGCTTATGGCTGGCGAGTGGCTCAGTAGGTACGGTGCTTGCTGCTGAGCAAGCAGACACAAGGCAGAAGAAAAGACTTTTCAGCATTGTGCGCTAACCGCCGCATGTGCAGCATGGCACGAATGAGCACACACAAACCTGTGTAAATAACTGACTAATGCAGAAAAAATCAGTCAGAGAAGTATTGTAGGGTTTCTATTGCTTTGAAGATACCATGACCAGGGCAACTCCTATAAAGGAAGACATTTCACTGGGATTGCTATTGTTTTTAGAGGTTTGGTTAAACATCATGGTGTGTGACATGGTGGCATTCAGGCAGATGTGGTGCTGGAGAAAGAGCTGAGTTCTAGACCTTATCCACAGGCGACAAGAGAGTGGTCTGTCTCTTTGGGCATGGCTTTAGCACATGTGAGACCTCAAAGCCCACTTCCACAGTGACATACTTCACCCTACAAGGCCACACCTACTCCAACAAGACCCAGCCTTCTTAATAATAGTGTCACTCCCTTATGAGCTTATGGGGCCAGTTACATTCAAGCTACCAAAAGAAGTATTTTTAAATTTGTGTTCCTTTTTAACCTTATCTATACAAGGGGGATAAAGTGAGTTGTAATGTGCTACTTCATTGTCATTCTGTTTTAACTATCATGCAGTTTGTTGAAAATCAACATTAAGTCAAGCAGACATTTATGGATAAGTGATCATTCGTGTTGTCAACCTTAGATGCAGCATGTGTGCTAAGTGCTTAATTAAACAGTTTCTGTAGTTGCATATTTACATATCTTTGTAGGTGTTTGGAAACTTTGTTCACACTAGACAGATCACCTCCAAACAGTAACTTTTTTTTTTTTTAGTTTATTTCTGTTTTAAACCTTAGTTTATTTTGTTTATGAAATGTTAGTGATGGTAACTACATAGTCATGTTATTAAATACTGGGATTGTAGTTCATTCCCATAAAATACAGAAAGCATCAAGCTGCAGTGTCCTGCAGATTAAGCTATCAACGGTTAAATAGCTCATCATTCTTGCTGTATTAATGCAGTTTTTAAAGTCCTTTTTATGTTTTACCATTATCATTAATTTACATTCTCAGAGTGTTTTTTAATCATTTGTATTCCTAGTCCATCATTTTTAGGTAATTAAGATAATGACAGTAGTAATTTCATGGCTTTATTTTATAAATCTTTCAAAATTAATTTTATTGCATATTTGATATTAGATGTTAGCAGATTGAGTAGATTGTTTTCATAAGTGAGAAACTCTTACCTCTTTTATTATCCCCAGATCAATTGTTGGAATGACTATGTATAATCAAGCTACACAGGAGATTGCAAAACCATCTGAGCTTCTAACAAGTGTAAGAGCGTATATGACTGTACTCCAGTCCATAGAGAACTATGTACAGATCGATATCACCAGAGTATTTAATAATGTTCTTCTTCAGCAAACACAACACTTAGACAGCCATGGAGAACCAACCATTACCAGTCTATATACAAATTGGTAAGGAACACATTTAGAAATTTTGAATGATTGAGAGTTTTGTTTTATAATAAACTCCTTAGGGAAAATAGTTTTATGATTAAGTGCTTGTATATGAATATATGTGTACTTCATGTGTGATTGGTGCCCTCAGAGGATAGGGAAGAGCATCTGAGCTTCTGTATATGAATATATGTGTACTTCATGTGTGACTGTGCCCTCAGAGGATAGGGAAGAGCATCTGAGCCCCTGTATATGAATATATGTGTACTTCATGTGTGACTGTGCCCTCAGAGGATAGGGAAGAGCATCTGAGCCCCTGAGTCTGGAGTCACAGCCGGTTATGAACTAGCACGGGATGCTGTGATGCAAACCGGGGCCTCTGTTCTTACCAGCTAGAGTTCTTAATGTCGGAGCCGTCTCTCTAGGGTCATGTTCTCATTTATTTTAACAGTTGACTTCAGACTTACATATGTATACTGTATGTATACAAATGTATACTGTAATGAATTTTTGAACAGATATTTTTTATTCAAAAATTTGTTTTGGGAAAAAAACGGGTGTTGAGAGCATGAGGAAGAACAGACTGGTGGTGACTAAGTAAGCCTTCCTCTTTATTGTATCTGTTCTGGTAAAGTCTTTCCCTGTGATAGTAGAGTGGAGACAATGGTAGGAATTAAATAGATTTTCTCTTCTAGCCCTTACCAAAAAAAATTATAAATTTGATTAGTTGTTGGTACTTTATTCTAAAATGTAGGGTTTTTTTCTGGTTATAAATTTACTTTTCTCTTTAGGTACTTGGAGACCTTACTAAGACAAGTCAGCAATGGCCATATAGCTTACTTTCCTGCAATGAAAGCATTTGTGAATTTACCCACAGAAAATGAATTAACATTCAATGCAGAGGAGTATTCTGACATATCAGGTGAATATTACATACTAATGAAGACAACCTGATTGTTTTACATGATAACTTGATCTGACTTGTTTGTTTTGGCTATTAATATTTAGTTTGTAAGATGAAGTTGTATGTCATATGCAGTATGTCATTGTTTCTTAATATATTTGCTCTGTCAAGAAACTGAAATTAATTCATTTCCTTTCAGAAATGAGATCATTATCAGAGCTCCTAGGCCCATATGGGATGAAGTTCCTGAGTGAGAGTCTAATGTGGCATATTTCATCACAAGTTGCTGAACTTAAGGTACACAGTCCTTAGGACCCCACCTTGCTGTCCTTGTTTGCAGTGTTGGGCTTTGATCCTCCAACCTCATGGAGTTGGCAAGTGCTCGACCGCTGAGGACATCTGCAGCCCTTTTCTCATTTTTCAGTTTGAAACAGGGTCTTAGTAAACTTCAGACATCCCTCACCAGCCTCCCAAATAGCTGGCAGAGTAAATGCAGGCTGCCAGGTTTGCCTTTAATTCACCCTTAGACAGTAACTCTTGTGAAGCATTGTAGGAATGTGAGAAAACGTTGAATTTTAAACTAACTTGACGTGAAAGTACCAACATGTAAATAAAATTAAAACACTTAAGAGGCTCTGAGTGGTATCTTGGCGTAATCATAGGCGAGAAAGCAAGAGGCCTAAAAGGTGAATTAAGTTGCAAAAGGGACTGAGTTCAGGTTTCTCAGTGTTCTTACTCATCCTTAGTTCTGGTGCAGAATGCTACGTGTATGTGGTTATGTTCTAATGTAGCATTTGAGTGTATTGCTTTCCACCTGTCCACAGATTTTTGCATGAACATTATTAAATTATTGGGCAGTTAGAGATTGAATGCAGGGCCTCTCACATGCTAGGCTAATGCTCTACCACTGTCACATACCTGGTGTTAGGGCAGGAACCTGGAGGGAGGAGCTGATGTGCAGTCCGTGGAGTAATGCTGCTTTCGTACTTCTTCTCCATGCCTTGCTCAGCCTGTTTTCTTATAGAACCCAGGGCCACAACCTGCAGTTGGCTGGGTCCTCCTCCATCTATCGCTAATTGAGAAATTTCCGTACAGCCTGATGTTATGGAGACATTTTCTGAATTGAGGTTCTCTCCTTTCAGATGACCCTAGCTTGTGTCAAGTTGACATTAAACTAGCCAGCACACTTAGCTCAGTGTGTTTTCTTTTCTCTTAAATCCTTTAAGCTGGGTAAAAAATGTCTTTAGGCTGTGTAGTGTTTAAATAAAGATATTAAAGGCAGCCACATTTTAAATGACCATTTTTATCATTTAAGAATGTATCAGTACTAAGATGAACTATATTGAATAAGTACATATATATGTATATGTATGTATGTAATATATATAATGGCTGTGGATCTTGAGAGAATTTGAATTTGGGTCATTAAAACTTTTGGAACTTACCAGAGTATAAAAGACATGTTTTAAAAGAGTGCTTTGCATCTAAGCATACGATGGCCCTTATTCTTGCTACTCACCTCTGCTGAATTTCCTGACCCCTTCTTGAATTGGAAAACATTAATCTTATGTAAATAATATTGAGATTCTTTTATTAAAACAAAATTGTATAGCACAGAACATCTGGACTTCATGAATTTTGTTTTTTTATTTTGCAGTTGTAACTCACAAGCAAGTTCTTAAGTCATTAACACAAAGCTCTGTGCCTGACTTGGTCTTACTCTTTCTTTTTAGAAACTTGTGGTGGAGAATGTTGATGTGCTAACACAAATGAGGACCAGCTTTGACAAGCCAGACCAGATGGCTGCACTCTTTAAAAGATTATCATGTGAGTAATTTGTGGTACTTTTAATAAACATTTGAAAGATATAATATACAATATTTCTAGCCAAAATTTGTAACATAATGCAAGCAGCAAATTATGCAAAGTGTTCATTAGCATATGAAGAGAACAAGAAAAAAATTGCAGTCAATGGGACTTTTCACTGTATATCTACTTCAGCTTTTTGTTGATTTTTGGTCTTGTATTTTGGGGGGAGGGCAGGGAGAAACAGAGTCTTAACCTAGGCTGGCTTTAACTCACAAAGGTCTGCCTGTTTCTGCTTTCTGAGTTGTTGGGATTTAAGGAGGTGAACCACTATACTGGCTTTACTTGAGTATGTGTTGATTATTAGTAAACATTGAACCTATTAAATTTAATACAGTAAATCTACATTAATTAGACTGAAGGGTAATTAACTTCAGAGTCTGGAACCTCCTAAAAGTCAGCTTCCCTGAAATGTCCAGACACTGAGCGAAGGCTCTTTAAATGCATGCTGAATCAAATTGCAGCTAGTTTTGGCATTTATTTCAGAAATACCAAAATATTTTGATTTTTAGAATTTTCTCCAAAGTCAAAAAAGAAGTTTATGTATTTGTTTTTCTTCTTTTCTCCCCTTCCTTATAATTTAGCTGTTGACAGTGTATTGAAAAGGATGACGATAATCGGTGTTATTTTATCCTTCCGCTCACTGGCACAAGAAGCACTGAGAGATGTAAGATATCATTTCCATATCATTTCTTCATTTTTCAAAGGTTAAAATTAGCAGCAATATTAAGAGTAAAATTGCGGTTTGCGTAGCGATGGTAAATAAAGTACATTTTGGTTTGGTATTGAAATTAGGTTGCTACACTATTTCAGCTATTTCTACATTAAAGTGTCCCTTTTGAGCTACTCATCTTAGCACTGAATGCATATCATTTCCCATTATTTTGGCCTCTTAGAAAGGTCCAGTGAAGTTGGTGAATACATTGTGCAAACTTGACTTTGCAGATGGTAACGTTTCCTAGATGTGCAGGCTGCTGGTGCTGACCTGTCTGTTTGCTGTCCCCTAGGTTTTGTCCTACCACATTCCTTTCCTCGTGAGCTCCATTGAGGACTTCAAGGACCACATTCCAAGGGAGACTGACATGAAGGTAGCGCCTGTGTGGTTTATAGTGCGAGGCTCAAGTTACCTGGGAGATCTGAGGCATGCGGGGGTGGGGTATGGAAAATTAATAACAAAATTTAAAATGTAGCAGATTTGAAAATAGCATGCATGCCTGTGTGATTGCTTCACTAAGCTCTCGGCACCAAAAACTCCCTAAGCATTTTGAAAGTCAGTCTTCTTTGATCAACTAAAAGGACATAAAATTTGTTTTAAAATTGATCATTTTTTCCCCCTTAATATGACAGCTTTTTCTTGCATGGTCATAAAGCAGAAAGATGAGTTGTTTTAAATTCAGTCCTAGTCAGTTTTAAAAGTGGGTAATTACTAAGAACCACTTCTAGATTCCCCAGTGTTAAAAGATTTTTTTTCTTAGTGTGGTTCAGTGGTTTTGAGTTGTGACGTCAGTTTTCAGTCAGGTTCAGAATATTTTTATCATCCCCAAAGAGCATCTGTACCCATAGCGGGCACTCCCCCCCCCCCCCCGCCATCCTAGATGGCTATGTTGCTGACTGCAGACTGCCTATTTTGAGTATGCTGTAAATTGTACAGAAGATATTCTTGACTCAGACTTCCTTAACATAGCATGTTTTCATGTTACAGCATGTGTTAGCACTCTGTTTCAGTGTTGCATTGTATTAATATGCCATAGTTTGTTTATTTGGCCATCATTGGAGATAGGGGTTGCTTTTACTTCTTTGATGTTGTAAATAATGCTACTTTGTTTATCTACATTGATGTTTTTGTTCTCTTGTATAAGGAATGGGATTGCCGGGTTCTGTAGAAATTGTGTTTAGTTTTGAGGAAGCACCAAACCGGCACCATGTTTTATATTACTATCTACACTCAATGAAGGTGCCAGGGTTTTCTATATGCAATCCTTGTCTTCGTAATTAGAGCCGTTTAGTTGGTGCACAGTGATGTCACATTTTTGGTTTGCATTTCCTTCATTTAAGAGGATGCCACACATCTGTTGATGTGTGTATGGCTTCTTTAGAGAATGATTTATTTGGATCCTCAGCCCGGCTTTAGACCATGTTGTCATCTGTATGTGCTGAGTTGGCCCTCTCTTTCCACCTTTGCCTGGCACTAGTGGTTGGTCTCCAGTTGCCAGGCTTATGCAAGTGCCTCTTTCTGCTGAGTCACCACTGGCCCACGTCATTGTCCTCTGTAGATTCACTATCTGCACATTCCCCCCACCCCAACCCTTTGCAGTTGCTTGATGGTATCCAAGAATCACGAGCGCTTTAATTTCAGTGTAGTATAGTTTATCTGTTTTTTCTTTTGTTTGTAGTTTTACAATCAAATTAGACAGTGTCTTGTCTTGACAAAGGCCATCAACAGTTATGTGTGTATTTTCTCCCAAAATTTTAGCTTTTATGCTATGTCCTTGATGCATTTTGAATTTATGTTTGTGTGTGGTGAGGAGTGTGTGTGTCTCTGGAATTTAGTGCGTGGTTGTTTCCATCTGTCTAAGGTTTATTAACTGTAATATCAAAGATAACGAATTATGTACTCAGTTTTTAACTAAACTATCAGCCTATCGTGAATAATTGGGATCTGTGCATGTATGATGTAGAAAATTACTTAATAGAAATTGCTTTATCAGATTTTTAAAGTAGTGTTTTTTAAATTTTTCTGTAATTGATTAAGCATTAAATCCCTAAAGTTTTCCATCAAATAACTGTGGACTTAAGCATAGATTCAGTATTGTTAGTTCGCTTTTGTTTGTTCTTTCACCTCTCGGCTTTTACTATAGCCCAGGATGTTTGGGAACTCATTTTGTACCCAGACTGGCCTTGAACCCTCAAGTGCTGATAGCACAGGTGTGAGCCACTACAACTGGCTTCATTTATTCGTTTCTTTTGACTTACTATTTTACACTCATGTTTCCAAGACGAATAGTAACTTTAGAATGATTCTGTGGAACTTGCCACAGAGGGGCTACAAATTTTGTTTGTACAGTGGGAAGCTATAAGGAACAGTGTTAGATCTTTGTCCAGTGTGGGTTACCTACCCTGCCATCCCTAAAGTTCAGCCAAGTTGCTAAAATCCTCTAATATATTTGTAGGCAGACTGATTTAAACCATAAATGCTTTCTTGTTAAAGTGAACTTTCTCAGATATTAAAATCATTTGTTAAAATGATGATTTCTTTGTAACTCTTGTATTTCGTCAGGTTGCAATGAATGTGTATGAGTTATCATCAGCTGCTGGATTACCGTGTGAGATTGATCCTGCCTTAGTCGTAGCTCTTTCCTCACAAAAATCAGGTAAAATTCACTAGCAGATGCATAGTGTTCCTGTTAAAATTGCAGGGCAGCCTAGGTGTGCATGTGATACTGATTTTTGCATTTGTATTAAGTTTAATTTTTTTTTTAAGTTGGAAGATACCAAGATAGAAAAGACAAACGCCTTGTTTTCTGAGTTTTCTGTAGCATTTCATATATACTGTCTGAGCCATACTACCAGGTGAGGCTGTAAAGTCATTTCGTCAGTGCCAAGGAACAACACCAGTTCAACTTTAATGAACTCGGGAGGAGGAAGAACTGTGAACTATAGACTGAGATGGAAGGACCAGTAGAGTCAGAAAGAAATCAACAAAAGCTGGGAGAAAGCTCCTCAGAAGGTGGAGAGGGAGCCATCAGCTGTGCAGCGTGGGTGAGCGTCAGTGCAGCTCCAGTGCAACAGCTCGCAGATGAGCAGGACAGAGGGGTTGCAGACACTAAGTGTGAGACAGCTCTGTCGGGAACGAGGACATAAAGTTACAATAGCTAGAGGCATCGGGAATCACAGGTAGGCCCTGCACATTCTACGCCTAAGCTGTGCCCCAGGTTATGAAAAGGACTTTCTGAGATGGAGAAGTTGAGAACATTTGTATGCTGGTGGAAAGACTGCCCTTAGGATACCCAGGAAATTGGTAACTAGAAAATGGTGTCCCGTTTTAATTATAATACATATGTACCGTAAAAAAGGTAGATACATAACCCTGACCATTTAGAAATTTTAAGGCCAGTTCTTTGAAACATAGTATAAACTGTTCCACATAATTCCTTGTCTGTCTACAGTGTAAGTAGGGTCCGTTTTGTTTGTATTGGAATGTCCTTCTCTACTATTGATTTTATTTTATTTTTAATTTTTTAACTTATTTTATGTGTGCAAGTGTTTTGTCTACACTTGTGTTTCTGCACGAGTTGCATGCCTGGTGCCCAAGGAGTGAAGAAGAGGGCATGAGCCCTTCTAACTGGAGTTCCAGATGACTGTGAGCAGCCGTGTGGGTGCTGGGAACTGAGCCCAAGCTCTGCAAGAGCAGAAGTGCTCTTAGCCACTGAGCCTTTTCCAGCCCCCTTTACAGTTCTTTTGAGCCAAAGTATAGTCTTTGCGTTTATTAGTTTTCATATTAGTTACACTTTGTTTTCATCACTCAAATAATATATTATTGCTTTTTTATGATCAACCAAAATTTTAAAATAGGTGGTTCTTTTCCTATGATCAATCCATAGTTATATAAAATTGCAAACTGAAAGGTACCTAGAAGAAGTTCCCAGGTATCAGGTAAGAAATCAAGGCAATACAGAACAATTTAAATGCCATAAATATTTTTGTAAAGGTTATAATATTTTAGAAAATATTATAGAAAAGATCTTATAGCTATAGCGTGTGCTAGATATTCTCATTCATACCTGGTTTCTTTTGTTTTCTAGAATGGAGAAATAGGTAATGCTATCCCCTTTTCAGTATTGGTACCCTTTAAGCAGTATTTAAAATGATATTCATAGCTGTCTTAGGGAAAGAAAGGGATTTTTTTCTTTCAGTGAATTTTCAGATTATGAGATATAAAAAATTTATAAATAGCAATATATATGGTGCTCTCATAATTTTTCATCAGTTTTCACTTAGTAAATATAGATTAAAAATTTTGTTGCCTTTTTTCTAGGTTAGATTATTAATTTTAAATAATGTTGAAGAAAAGCTTGATTTTTTTTTTTTTTATTCATTTTTTTCTTTAGAGAACATTAGTCCAGAAGAAGAATATAAGATTGCTTGCCTCCTGATGGTCTTTGTAGCAGTCTCCTTGCCTACACTGGCCAGTAATGTGATGTCGCAGTACAGCCCTGCTATAGAAGGTACCTCTTACACGTGTGCCGACACTGACCTCCTTGCTTTTAATGTCGGATAGGCTTTTTGCTTTGAGTAATTTGTGTTCTTTTCTGATAAGATATAGATTAAGTTCTGCCAAATAATAGCTTTGCAATGGCATCTGTTTCTTTTTTGAAGCTGTAGTTCTCTGAAATATGAAAGGTATAAGTCAGCTCGAAAGTACAGCAGAGGATGGGTACATGCTCTAGAGAGACGTCATGCTCTAAGCAGCTTAGCCTTTTCGAGAGTGTTTGCCTGCTAATGAAATACTGACCTGATCATTACTTGTATTTGCTGTGATATTAAACACTCAGCTCGTAGCAGGAAAAGAGTGACTCACGTTGCACCCTAACTCTTAGTTATACTGCTGTTTGTGTAGCCTGCGAGTCAATGTGTCACAAACTGCACACCACTGTTTGTACTTTCTCAGGGCACTGCAACAATATACATTGTTTGGCCAAAGCCATCAACCAGATCGCTGCAGCTTTGTTTACAATCCACAAGGGAAGTATTGAAGACCGACTTAAAGAATTCCTGGCGGTATGTCTATTCAAATATCAGAACTCGTGACTTTTTTTTCTTTTTTTTCTTTTTTTTTTTTTTTTGGTTTTTCGAGACAGGGTTTCTCTGTAGCTTTGGTGCCTGTCCTGGAACTAGCTCTTGTAGACCAGGCTGGTCTCGAACTCACAGAGATCCGCCTGCCTCTGCCTCCCGAGTGCTGGGATTAAAGGTGTGCGCCACCATCGCCCGGCTGAACCCGTGACATTTTACAAGCTTTAACATTTCATTTAATGTTTTCCGTTGATGTTTTTGTTCTCAGTTTATTAACATACAAACCTCACTTACATTTTAATGTTTTGCTTTTGGAGGAGAACAGGTTACGTCAAGTTTATCGTTGTTTTCCCCTCGGCTTAAATGTCTCCTTCCTGCCCTATGGCCTTTGCTTAAACTGATGTTTGGAGAAGAGTTTTCTTCACTTTTGAAAGGTTTTTTTTCTTTTAAAGAAAAATGGAAGCAAAGAGAGATAATGTGTCCTTTAAAAGATAGAATTTATTCATTTCTGTTTAGTTAAAGATCACAAAAGGGGGCAAACTCCACAATAGAAACACTGCTTGAGAGCTGTGATGGATAGAAAGCCTGCACCTTAACTAACGGGTGGGCAGCCGGGCTAAAGGATGAGGACCTCTACGAAACACCAGGGCCTGAGAAGTGGTCCATTAGTTAAGATTATTTGCTTCCCAGTTCCCAGGCCTACATTGTGTAGTCCACAACCTTCTGTAACTCCAGTTCCAGGGGGTCTGAAATTCTGGCCAGCTTGGCCCTGGCACATACATGGCATATTCAGGCACTCACATGGAAAAGAAAAACAGTAGCAAAAGGCGTTTTTTCTTATTTCCACTTACTTGAAGAAATGCCGTTAATGAGTACAAACTCAGAAAAAAAAATATGACTTACGGGGCTGGAGAGATGGGCCAGTGGTTAAGGATGCTTATTGCTCTTTCAGAGGAACCCGGTTCAGTTCCTAATACCCACATCAGACTTTATAACTGCCTCCTATTCCGGTCTTCAGATCTGGTGCCCACTTATACACAGACTCACACAGATATATACACACACACACACACACACATAAACAAAAATAAATAAAATCATAAAAATGTGACTTGCTACCAAAAGAGAGTAATGTTAAATCTGTCGGTCAGACAGGGTTTAATATGGTTTTTTTCTCAACATATCTTTTTCTCAACATCTTTTTCATACTTTGCTTAAAGAAAAGAGATGAAGCAAGGAACTCTAGAATATTTGAGTTTTTCTTTGGTGGAAATCCTGTTAGCTATTAAATTTTAAATATATATATATATATATATGTAATCTACAGCAGTAACTTAAGGAGAAAACTAAAGTTTGAAATTAGTACTACAATTCAGTTGTTTTTCTTTTATTTGATGTATTTTGTTTTGGGTTTAATGTCCTTCCTTGCAATTACTATGTATTAAAATTTCCCTCTTATTAATAAGACATGCATTCAAAGTCTCCCACCACAAGAGGGTACCTGAAGCCAGGGATAGGACTGAACCACATACATATGTGTACACTAATTAGACACAGTAAACTATTAACACATAATAAATTACTAGTGGACATGATAGAAGACGTTTAGGGGAGTGTGTTGTACTGTGTTCACCCTGTGGTACTGGCGTGGCAGGAGAGTGAGGCAGGACCCTCTCTGGAGGACGCTGATCATCAGGCCCTGAGAGCGTCGTGACCTGCTACCAAGGAGAGTAGTGCTAAGGCTAGCATCAGACATAGCTAGGTGTAGTTTTGGACATTAGTAGCAGATTACGTTGATAGTTGGAGATTCTTTAACAGAAGCCTTTTGGAGGACTATTGTAATCAGCAGTTGCTGTATTTTTAACACATGAAAGCATTGATGAAAGGTTATAATCCTTCAGTGGCTGTTGTTAACTTCTGTGCTCTCTTCTACCCAGAGACTTTACTCTGTTAATCTTGTCTTTCCGAGCCTGTGCAGTGGGAAACACTTCGGCATATTTCAGTAACTCCAGCTTGTTGGTTCTGCTCTAGGTTCCTTTTCATCTTCCGTGTTGTCTGTAGAAGACTCAGGTTATCACGGGTCCTCATGTAGTGACCCCTCCCTGTGCACTTAAGTGTGTTCCTCATCCAGTGTTTTAGCTGGTTCTTGTTTCTCTCTATTTTTCCGTCTGTCTTCGGAAAGCCTTTAAAGTAGCTCACCTGTCACTGTACCCATGAGTCCCTCACATCATTTCTAGTCTTTACTGAGCTATTGCAGGGGTGATGGATGTTGGTGCGTCCATAACAGCAAATTGTTTTTGGTACTGCATTGTATCCAGGTTAGGGTTTGTTTCATTTGCTGGTTGGTTACAGTCAAATACCAGGGAGGCAGATTTAGCCTTAATAAACTAAATAATACTCTAGTCAGATTGGATCACTTAGCATTACATTTTCCTTCCTTCCTTTCCTTCATCATCATCGTCATCATCGTTGAGTTTTTTTTGACACAGGGTCTCTCTATGTAGTCCTGGCTGTTCTGGAACTCATAGAGATCAACCTGCCTCCAGAGTGCTGAGATTAAAGATGTTTGCCACCTTGCCTGGCCCAGCATTACATTTTTTTTTTCTTTTTGCAGAAGTTCAGGATGGTCGGATATTGTCTCTTAGTTGTAGACCTTTTAATTCAAACACTTTTTCCAACATTTTTTCCTAGTCCTGGTATGTGTGTAAACAATATGAGTTGCCTGCACCCTGGTTACATTTTTATACCTGAGGTCCTTGTGTCCACCATTCTGTGCTGTGGCATACACCATAGCTGTGACCGTCAGTTTGACATGTGGCAACAACACTACAACACATGCCCCTCTGCAGATAAAGTCGCTTTTTCTGGAGATTTCAGAGTCAGGCAGACACTTTCTTCCTGTAAGGGTTTCTGCATTTCCATGGGGCGGAGGGACTTACTGCTCCTGTCCTCCATGGCTGTACAGTCGCAAGCAGTGCTGCTGGGTGTGGGCACCGTTACATAGCAAGGGTCCCTTGAACACACGAACTGCATGACCATGTCATTCAGCCAAGTAACCGATGACCAAGTGACTAATAAGCAGGTGCACACTTAGTGTGGCTGTGCTGGGCAGAGGGACCAGAGTAAGACAAGATTCCACAACTTAGAATGGCATGTAATTTAAATTTAGGAACTGATTGTTGGAAATTAGAAAATTCTGGAATTTTCTGTCTTGTTTTCCAGCTGTAATTAGAAAAAGCATCAAAAGCAAAACCATTTGTAAAAGGATGGGCTCCCGCATAGTTATTATAGATACCGGGAAGGGAGAAAACAGTTTGGATCATCTTAGGAGACACACTTGAGGAAAATGTCAGTTTTAATGAATATTTGATTATATGTATATCTTAATTGTTGATGGATGTAAGGTCTCTAGCTCATCATACATTATATGTTGAGTAACTCAAGCTTGTTGGAGCGCAAACCGTACTGAGAACGAACAAATAAGGGAGCTGTGTTGTATTGCCAACCTCACTGACTCCACGTATGTACTCTAAAGCTCGCGTCCTCCAGTCTCCTGAAAATCGGCCAAGAGACAGACAAGACCACAACAAGAAACAGAGAATCCGTTTATTTGCTTCTGGATATGGTACGTCTGTTTCAACTTCATTGCCCTTTACTAAAAGAAAGGAAGATCCAGTCCTTAACAGCTCTTCTTGGCAAGTGAAAGTTGTGTTGTTTTGTTTTTCTTTTGCAATTTTTGATTTTTCTCCATTTCCTGTGTTCACTCCATTCAAACCATGCACTATAAAGAATCCTGCAAAGACTGGCACCACTCCCATCTAGCTGTCGGGCGATAATAGAAAGTAAGACTCCTTGAGGATGTGCGCAGATGTTGTACTTTCCTGATATATCAAGTTCAGTTCTCTGAGCTTCCCCGTGGCTGTGTCTATGGATCTGCCCGAGGCTCTTCTCAGAGTAGTTTCCTTAGCCATGGAGAATCAGCAGAGCTCAGAGCTCCATTGTTTTCCCCAGATGATCTTTCCAATCACCTACATAGTAGTCTTTTTTTTTTCCTTTTGAGTTCTAGAGTTTACTGCATGCATTTAATTATAGCTGACTTTTTTTTCACTTTCTAGCTTGGTTTTTATTTAGCTCTTTAATGTGCCATTACATTTTAAATATTTTTGTGGTCGTCTTTATGTTTAGAGTATTGCTGAAGATTTATGTTCCATGCGTTCCTATTGATTAATTGATAAACTTGAAAACTACATTAACAGTATTTTGGTAGAATTCACTGTGGCACATTTGTATTTTAGATCTTGAAATAGAATAGTTGATATCTGTTTCTAATGAGAAGAATATAGGGTTGTTGTTTACTACTCACGTTGAGTGAGTAACTTGACTTCTGACATGTTTTCTTACTTTTCCAGATTGTACAGGAATCACCATTCCTAACAATGGATCTCTTGGAATCTTGTTTTCCTTATGTGTTGCTGAGAAACGCGTACCATGCTGTCTACAAACAAAGTGTTACATCTTCTGCATAGAATATTCACGCAAGACAAGCACGCGGTTTTGTTGCCTTGTTTATCTGTAAACTGTGGAGCTGTTTTACCTTAAAGCCTGAAAACACTTTTGTGGATCAATTTCTTCATGCCGTTGTGTTTTCTGATCATTGGCTTCCTAATATGGTGTAATACGGTATACTTGGTTGATTTAGTTGCACATTCTCAAAACTCAGTGAAATTCTATGATTTTAGAGTATCCTTTGTTTGAAATACCATAACATTATGTTTTTGATAACTGATAATGAAAAAAACTTGCTTGTTTATTTCTGAAAATGAATTGTATTTAGTGATTATTTTAGATAGTGATACGATAGCACTCATCTGTGTGTAAATTATTTCCTAGAGGGAGAGTTCTGATCTGTACCTATGGTTCTCGCAGAGATCAAGAGTGGATGTGCATTTGTGTGATGCTTACGAAGACATTTCCACTTTATTTTGAACATTTGCCAAACTAAATACTCTAACATTGTTTAACCTTAGAAATGTTAGAACCTGAGCATTGGAAGCAGATTGAGTCTCTCAAACAGCAGCATATGCTGTTGCTGTAGAAAGCCTACTGATGATCTCATCCCATGCTGCCCGACTGGCGTCAGCACTACCGCGTACCTGCTGTATAATAAACAACAAGACACTTGTCAGCCGTTGATACAGGTGTTAGTCCCAAACCACTTTTTATATGTTTTAAATTTTGAAATTCAAGTGTATCTGCCATAACATAAATAAACACTAGACTGTATCATATTTTGAATTATTTCCTTAAGATCTTTGGAAATTTATTCAAGAATATGAATTTTTTAGTTTAAACTTTGTTTAAAGTAAACATAGATTTAGGGATATCTTATGATAGCAGATCCATTATTACAAAATTTGTTTAAATGTTTTAGAAAATATTCCACTGGGGAAAAAACCTGAAATTAGGAAGTAAGACTACATGACCTTGTTTTAAATATAAGAACTAAAAGACAGCATGTCTGTGCGTGCATGCGTGTGTCATTGGCTTGCTGATTTTATCAATAATCAAATGGAGTTGTTGAAGAATATGGAAAAATGGAGAGACTATAGAGCTAATGTGTGCTGCTGAGGACTGCGTCAGCCCTGGGTGGAGGCTCACAGAGCCTCTCTGCTTTGTGGTTGACGGGCAGAAGGGTATGGTGTAGGACAGCCTCTTCAGCTCTGCCTGAAGACGAGAGTTGTTCACAGCTGTTATATACTCTGGTGACATTACTTCCAAACTCACTTTTAAGACACTCAGACAAGGTACTTTGTAATTGCTTTCAACTCACGCTAAGGTCACCACCAAACTGTTAAGATTTCTTTTTATAAGCTGGGCAATGGTGGCACATGCCTTTGATCCCAGCATTCGGGAGGTAGAGACAGGCCTCAAACTCTGAGTTTGAGACCAGGCTGGTCTACAAAGTGAGTTCCAAGACAGTTCAAGCTACAGAGAAACTCTGTCTTAAAAAAGAAAAAAAAGATTCTTTTTAATCCCTTAGTGACTAACCAGTAAACTCATTTCTCCTTCAATATGGTTTGGTATTTGTCCATGGTGATATAACCTTATTGAGGTACTCTCATAAACTATATGCTCCTCGATATTTTCAGATATCACAATATTACTCCTTTTCTAAATTCCTTGTATTTAGAAAAAACAGGAAGTTGCTGTTTTCTTATGCATTTACTGCATCATACAATAACTTGAAAAATAATATCTGTAAACTTTGGAATAGGCCGTGTTCCCCAAGCTTCACATGTTGAAATGTAATCTCCAGTGTAACGATGCGGTGGCCTGCGGGGTGGACGATGCACTGAGGGAGGAGTCCCTTGTGCCTGCCACCATGTGAGGACACGGGAAGCACCATCTGAGCCAGCAGGCAGGCCGTGAAGACGCCAGGTCTGCCAGCACATTAATCTGGAGATTCCCTAATAGCCACCCAGTCGGAGGCATCTAGTTAAAGCAGCCCGAACAGACTGACGTCCTGGTTCTGGGGGTGTTAACTGTGAAGCAGTGTAACTGGCTTCAGAATGAAAATACTGCTTCTGAATTTGCAGTTATATGTCATTGTTTAGTGGTGTGCACAGCACTTACAGAAAAACTATAACAAGTATCACATAAATGCTTGTATTCTAAAGACATAAAGGGGGAGTTCAAGTTACAGCTAAGATGAGTATATTTACTTAAAAGGACATTGAATTGTTAATAAATGAGAATACCAGACTAGAGAGGGAGAGGCAACAGGATTAAGAGTTCAGGCCAGATGAGAACTGCTTCATCGCAGCTTTATTCCTAGCACCCAGAACCTGGAAACAACCTAGGTGCCCCCCCAACCAAAGAATGGATAAAGGACATGTGACACATGTACACAATGACATCGTGGATTGGAAGACAAATGAATAGAACTAGAGGAATCCTGAGTGAGGTGACCCAGACCCAGAAAGACAAGCATAATATGTTCTTACTCATAAGCGGGTATTAGCTGTAACAGATAACTGTGCTCCAGTCACAGAGACTAGGTAACAAGGTGGGCTCATGGGGGATGCCTGGATATCCCTGGGAAGGGGAAATGGATCTTGTGAGTAGACTGGGTTGGGGTGGGTGGGAGGGGAGAATACTGAAAGGCGGCTGGAAAGGTCAGAACGGATGCACTGGGAACTCCAGGAATCTACAAGGACGCCTGGCAATCGTGGATATGTAGCCTGAACGGGCCATCTCTGACCAGGCAAGACTCAGCAGAGGAATTAGGGCACCACACAAACTTTGACCTACAGTCTCTCCTGCCTATGGGATGTGCTGGGTTAAAAGTGGCACAAAGATTGGGATTTGCCAACCAATGACTGGGACTCATGCCATGAGAGAACCTGCCCCTGCCACTGCCCGGAGCGCCTGAACCCAGATGTTGGATGACCCAGAGACCTAGGATAGAACCAAACGTTACTGGAGAAAAAAGTCAACGTAATGATTTTCTAATGATAATCTGCTATACTCATAATTGGTGACTACCCCAATAGTCATCAGAGAGCCTTCATCCAGTAACTGATGGAAACAGATGCAGAGACCACAGCCAAGCATTTGCTGAGCTCAGGGCATCCTGAAGAGAGGGAGGAAGGATTGTATGAGCCAGGATGTCACACTGGCTTGCCTTGTCCAGCTTTAATACAAGGGGAGGAGCTTAGTCCTACCACAACTTGGATATGCCATGTTTTGTTTATACCCATGGGAGTCCTGCCCCTTTCTGAACAGAAACAGGAGTGGGTTTGAGGGATGTGGTGAGAAGAGGGGGGAAATTGTGGTCGGGATGTAAAATAAGTAGAAAAGAAGGGAAAAAAAAGCTAGTTTACAGATCATAACCTACATGATGACTTGTTGGTACACATATGGATGTCATAAAGCATGGGGAAGTGGACACTTAGTTACTTATTAACCTTGCAGAGGCTAACACTAAGGAGCAGAGAATTCACTACTTCCCAGGTCAGAGCTATCATTTCATCCCTAATTTTTTTTACCTACAGTCCCAGTGTACAAGGATCTGTTGTGCTACCTGATGCAAGGTCCAGCCGGAAGAACTTGGGATGGCAAAACAAGGAAAAATTTAGCCTTGGCTGATGCTCCTGATGGTCCGTGCGAACACTACTGACTGAGGCAGTAATGAGAGTAATTTATTGAGTGCATCACCTTGTGCTGTTTGTGTGATGTAACCTGGGTATCATTTAGTTGTCAGTCCTGTGTGATGGTGAGCCGGTTCCCTGGAGCTCAGAAAGGAGACTTGTGTCAGCACTGCAAGGAGCAGGAGTGAAAATGCAAACCTAGTCCAGGAGTTGCAATTTTTGCCTCCTGGATTATTCACATATGAATGCGGAGTTTTCCACTCAACAACGTGGAAATTTTTGTACTCACTAAAATACAAGGCATAGAAAGCAACGCTTAAGTTCTTACACCACTCAGGCACTTTCTTGTCCAAGCTTCTTCATCCCAAACTTCCCCACTTGTCATAAATGAGAGAAACTGTCTCTCAAATAGGTCTCCTGCGGAGAAGCAATAGAAGTATTAAAATCTGCGTTAAAGGGCATGAGTGTTGCCATTCTAGCCCACATTTTTAATATTGTACCATGCTCTCTTTCAAGTACTAAAGCAGTTTCCTTGATTGGCTGGGCGTGGGTACTCTGCCCACTCCTTGGTCCTTACTGATCCTAATTTTGTTATTTGCATCTGTCACCTCTGTTGGCCTCAACTTTGTGTGTTGAATCAGACTCCTTTGTGCCTCTGTTTCCATGTTAGAGTTCGAATCTGAAATGCTTCCCATACCATGCAATCAAGCTGGCACCAAGCCAGCAAACGGGTTTTGAGAAGTCCGTGGATCCTGATGGGTCAGCCTTGGTTCTCTTCTGCATTGCTGTGTCAAGTCCCCTGATAAAAGTAACTTAAGGAGTTAAAGGTGGGTTTCCAGTCACAGTTTGGGGGTACAGTCCATCATGGAGAGAAGTCATGGCAGCTGGGGTGTGAGGCAGCTGGTCACTTTGTATCCTCAGAAAGCAGAGTGACAGCCGACGCTCAGTTCCCTTGCTCGTTTTTATGCAGTTTGGGAACCCAACCCATGGAACTGGTCCCACCATCACTTAGGATGGAGCCTCCCACCTCAGTTCCCCCAGCTACTCCCGACTACAGCCCAAGCAGCTGGGCACACCTCTGAGGGGATTTTCTTGATTGGAAGATTTGTGGTCTGGACCACACCTGGCGGCAGCTCACATAAAAGAACAGGCAGGCAGGAAGTTTTTGCTTTTTGCCTGCTTGCCCTCACTCTGACTAGTTCAAATACCCTGCTGCTGAGGCATTCCTTCTCTTTATTAGAACCTATTTCTAATATATTGTGATATAGACTGAAGACCAGCAGAGACATCAGCCTCCGGGACTTTACTCTCCAGAGATAGCTGTTGTTGGACTATCTGGACCACAGCCTGTAAGCCGCTTTAATAAGTCTAAATACATAAATATATATATATATGTCCATCTATATAAATGTATTTGAATATAAATTTATATTTATTTTATCATTTTTTCTAGAGAACCCTAATACACCAGCCAATCTAGAAACTCCCAAACATGCCTAGAGGCATGAGCCACAAACTTAAGAGTCATGGTGATTCTAAGTTCAGTCAATTTGGCAGTCAAGATAAAACCATCACAGGCTCTGGCTTAGTCAGCAGCAGATTAATCCATATGGGTTTGAAATATGACAATTCCTGGGAAGTGGTAGAAACCGGAGGTGGGGACTACTTGGAAGGAGAAGGTCAGTGGAGACAGTCCCGTCCTACCTGCTGTTGCTGCTTCCTGCCTGCCATGGATGGAGAGGCTCTGTTCCCCCATGCCTCTTCACCATGATGCTCCATCTCGTCACAAACCAGGAACAGACAACTGAGATTGCACCAACGTGTATTTCCTCCTCTAAATCATCTCAGGTGTCTGTCATAACAACATAGGTACTATGCCACGTATTATTGATATTAATATACCTCTTAATTTTTTTAAAAAAATGTATTTACCTTTTGTGTGTAGTAATGCTATATCTGTATGTCTGGTGCTCCAAGAAGCTGGAAGATGGTGTCAGAACTGGAAGGACAGATGGTTGTGAGCAACCACATGGATGCTGGGAATTGAACCCGGGTCTTCTGGAAGAGCAGCCAGTTCTCCAGCCCAGATGATTTGCTTTTGCTTCTTCAGAAATTGTCTTCAGGTTATCTTTCTTTTAGCAGTATTATATCATGAGGATGTGACATGTTCAGGAGTGGCTAGAATCTGAAAATCTCACATTTTAAGTGAAAAAGAATGGTTTCCTTCATTTTAACATATAAACAAGGCTAAAATTAATCTTAAGATTATGCTGTGGCATATCTACATAATAATGTGTATTCTCCATGTAATATGTGTAAGATGTCATTGTGACACTCAGTGGTGACAGCTGTTCCTTGGCAGCCCCCCCCCCCTCTTTTCTGCTGTTCCCTGACCATACAATGGAATGCTCTCTTACATTCTGACCTAAACTCCTGTTCATGTTCTAGGTATTGAGTTTAAGTATCAGTATCCCCGCTCCTTAACACACCATTGTCTGCTTCTTCTCAACCTTGTGGATGCCTTTATAATAGAACCCACTGAATCATAATATGGCCGTCTCATTCTCAGAGTGTCTTGAGGTTAGGGTCTGTTGTTTATTTCATCTTTCTGTGTGGTCTGGTCTCCAGCCCTGTATAGCTCAGAAAGTGTGTGGAAAGGTGGAGAAGGGTGGTGGCCAGGCAGAAGCCGCACATCTCCTTCGCTGGAGCTGCCCGTTGCTTCACTTCATGTGGGGAACAGTGATTGTATTTTTCTTGGTTCTAGTGTTGTTGTTGAGCCTGCTGAGTTATGGGGAATTAGAGGATTTCCAGTACCCGGAATATGGATACCTTCATGGTGACAGAGAGAAGGGTCTTCTGCTATTTCATACAGCAAGATAATTCACTTGCCTGGGAAGTTTGAGAAAGAGGCAAAGTAGCATCGGTGGGATATCAAAAATATTTTCCTTGTTGGAGAAAAAAGTTAATTTGGAAATATAAATAAAATATTGAAGAACAAAGAGGAATCACAAAGCAACCCTGGCAGTTACTGTCCATGAATAAATGATATTTCCATCCTAGTGACTCATCTCGAGCTGGAGTCAGTACTAGGGCTAGTACAATGCTGGGGCTTTGTGGCCCTTAACTGTAATCCTACCCTTTTGCTGCAATTCCTCCTGCACCAGGCTGGCTTGGTGATCTGATGTTGCCAAGCGCCAGGGATTAATAAGCCTTGACATTTTATACACCAGCTTTGCTCAAGATTGCACCGGCCCTTTCTTTGGCAGCTGATCACACAAGGAGAACCGGAGAGGTTCATAGGCTCTCGGGACAGCAGAACAACCTTGGAGAATGAATGTCCTCGCGGCTGCAGGTCACAGCACCAAGAGTGACTAGAGACGGCGGCTGATGGCCTCTGGACCCCGGAGTGAGCTCTGCTGTATCTGTTGTGGATCTAGATGCTGCTAACAAGGAAATTGTGCCACGCCCTATTCTGAAGTATTAAAAAAAGCAATAAAATAAAAATTTAAATGTGGAATGGCTTCCAGTATGCTTATAGCAGACAACTATTTATATAGCAGAACTTGATATTTAAACAATTGTGATTCTTTTTTATATACAATAACTGTTACTCATTGACAACAGCTTATGCTGGAGAGAATATGGGATAAACAGAACACTCCTCCACTGCTGGTGGGAGGGAAAACTTGTGCAGCCACTTTGGAAATCAGTATGGCAGTTTCTCAGAAACTTAGGAATCTATCTACCTAAGACCCAGCAATACCACTCTTGGGCATATACTTGAAGGATGCTCAACCACACCACAGGGACACTTGCTCAACTATGCTCATAGCAGCATAAATCATAATAGCCAAAACCTGGAAAACAACCTAGACGCCCTCAACCAAAGAATTGGTAAGGAAAATATTGTACATTTACACATGGAGTTTTACAAAACTATATAAAACAATGGTATCAGAAAATTTGCAGGCAAATGGATAGAACCAGAAAAAAGAAATCATCCTGAGTGAGGTAACCCAGATCCAGAAAGACAAACACAGTATGTACTCACTCCTAAGTGGATACTAGACATAAAGCAAAGAATAACCAGGCTACAATCCACAGCCCCAGAGAAGCTAGGTAAACAAGGGGACCCTAAGAGGGATGCATGGATTTCCCTGGAAGGAGAAATAGATGAGGTCTCCTGGGTAAACGGGGTGGGAGGACAGCAGAGGAGAGGGGATGGGGGATGAGAAAATGGGGATCAAGAGTTCGGGGAGGGACTGAGTAGGAGAGCGGTGAGAGGGAGATCTTGATAGAGGGGCCATTAGGGGGTTAGGGAGAAACCGGGTCATTTTGTCAGTTGTGACCTAGCATTCAAGTCGAATCTTTGCTATGACTAAGAGCAAAATGCTTGCAATTGTGGACTCTTCTGAGCAGGAAAAGGACGTATTTCCTATTATTTCCCTGTCACAGAGCATGGCTGAGCCTGTAGAATATTGTATTTTCTCATTTTCTGCTGAGAAAGGAGCCATTCTTGAACATGTAACTTAGTACCTCAAAATTATAAGGTGCTGAAAGATGCCCCGGCCTTTCAAGGACATGAGTCCACGCACGGTGGAAACTCTTTGATCCCTGCTGACTTCTTAACTAAAAGGTTTGAAGAAATCTTTTGGCACAGGCAGAAGCGGAACTGTGATGGCTGTTTATAGTAGGTGGATTTTATCATTGGATCGGAAAGTATTTGTCGAAGCCAATTCTTTAGTGCCCCATGGGCAGTGTGTTGCCCTACGGACATAGTTTCTCACATCGAGAAACTTTTTTAAAGCTAACATCCAAAGATATTTAAAACAAGTCTGCGTTTTCTTTAACAGCCCGGCATCTGCTGAGAAGTGCGGAAGCCTTCTGACTACTGCTTTCTGTTTTGTTTTATCTTTTTCCCCATGACGTAATTGATATCATATCGACTCAGTTGGCCACAAGCTTTTAAGGGCTAAGTCTATTTGCTGGATTGTTTGCACTCCCTGCTCAACTGAGAGACATGGAGTGTCTGTTGTGAAAACATGAATAACACAGACGCTGCTCTCAAGAGGCCTATCACAGTGGGCATCAGTGCAGTGACCGCTCAGTACTGAGCTCATGGAAAAACAGCTGTATTCAATACACTGAGGCGCTTTCTCCTGACATTTTTTTCTGTTTTTTTTTTCTTTTAGGTAATTTTCATCAGTAAGCTCCCCACCAATAAAAACAGGTGCTTTCCAGCCTAATCTTTCAATTAACTGAAACCAGGAGGAGTGGCGTAGGGAGGTTTTGCAAACTAATTTGTAACTCTGCCAGCTCCAAATCATGATGATGGCTCAAAGGGACAGAGTATTGGTTTGTGTGTTCACAGTGGGCGAGTCTGTACTTCGTGTTTTCCTATGGTCAGTGTATAGCAGTATATAAAGAATGCATTAGCTCTGTGGGTTGACAAAATCTTACTTGAGGGCTGTCTCGTGGGTTGACTCCTTTCCCGTGTACTTGATTCTGTACTGCGTAGGGCATGGTGAAAGTCTGATCACCCAAGGATCTATTTTCTGAGCTTCGTTGGATTCTTTGCAAGGTCCACACAGTCAGATGCCATGAGGAACTCCAGATCTAAGTCAGATGCAAGAAGGTAAGAGTTCCAGGAATCATCGCTGTGGCTAGGCAGCTGGTAGGCTTATCCATGGCTCAAGACTACAGAGAACTTCAGCGTAGTATCGGTGGAGCCCATTGGCTGGTAGGAACTGGCAAGCTATGTGGTTCGGTGTCCTCTGGGGTAACAGTGGCATCCTTCCTGGACTTTCTGTGCTTCTGGTAGCCCAGTGTCCCGATCTAGGTTTGTAGCATGTGGCATGCTGGTTAATATTTCATAGAGTTCCTCTTTACTTAACAAAACTGTACTGTTTGTTCTTGGCTTTTAACAGGTAAACACACAAATCAGTAAAGTAGGCTCCCTCTCACACCTGATGCGTGGGAGTCTGGAGCTGGAGCAGCTAGTTGTCTTGCGCTAGTCCTAGTGATTAGCTCGGGTGCTCTGTAAGAGGAGCAGCCCCCGGAGTCAAAATGGTGAGTTTCTGTACAGGCGAACCCAAGTATTTTGGAAGAAAAATGCGTCAGTGGACCCTTTGTTGTGAGTTACACCGCTGCCGTGTAGCGGATGTGTGTGAATGCGGTCCCGTGGAGGAGGTTGGTTACAAGGCCACGGGGACTCCGCACATCCAAACTGCCGTAACCATTTCCCCACGTGCCGCGCAGACCTCCAAGCCTCTGACAAACACTTCTTCCAGAAAACTTTGGATCCCCCTGGATGCAGAAGCTCACTCACTATTCGGCCTCTGGGGGCTGCTGCTCCTACCAGCACACCTGTGTAATCGCCGTGGCTAAAGCAAGACAGCTGTTCAAGCTCCGTGACGGGGACGGAGCTTCTGCGGCTCTCAGCTGAGGATGGGGTGGGTGGCCCAGGTTGGCCCTGATTGGAATTGCTGGGATCCTGACACAGCCTAGAGCGCATTTTAACGCCTACTCGTCGCTGCTTTGGCTTCCACAGCATTCCCACGAGGCCAGGTAGTTGTACAAACTGGTTACAGAAGCAGTCTCCGCGGGAAACTCTCCTTGATGCCGAGCCCAGCAGTTGAATCCCTGACCACGTTTCTCTTCTGGACCGCCTGTGGTTTAACTATGGCTTGGTCCCACACAGCTTTGAGGCTTGGCCCTGGTTTGATGGTGTTGAGGCCTTTAGGAGGGATCTGGGCTTCTCTTAAAGTCTTGAATTCTTGCTCACACATGGCAGACTGTTCATCACAAGAAAGGTTTACTGTGAAGAGCACTTGGCACCTCCCCGTTCTTGTACAAGCGGTTTTTCTTCATGTTTGTTCCACACTCTCATAGGTGTCCATGCCGTATAAATCAGCCAACCTCATTATTGAGTTACAGCTACCCCCAGTCAGCTCAGAAAGGACTCTGCCGTTTCCCCGTTTCCCTTTGTTTTTTTTTTTTTTTTTTTTGAGACAGGGTTTCTCTGTGGCTTTGGAGCCTGTCCTGGAACTCGCTCTGTAGACCAGGCTGGTCTCGAACTCACAGAGATCCGCCTGCCTCTGCCTCCCGAGTGCTGGGATTAAAGGCGTGCGCCACCATCGCCCGGCCCCCGTTTCCCTTTGTATATTGGTCTTCACTGAATCCCCGTTCCACGTCTCACAGACAGGGTTCCATGTGTGTGGGTACTAAATGAATCAGGATTTGTGACGTTTGCCCAGGAGGACTTTAGACCTTAGTATAAATCTGTGGATGTCAGAGAACGGCAGTGAAGGTCTTTCTCAGGCATAAGCAACAGCTCAGGCCAAAACGCAGCTCTTGTTAAACCTCTAGCTTCGTTCTGAATCATAAACCAAGTTCAAAACGAAGAACAAGTTGGGCATGTTGGTGCACGCCTGTAACCCCAGAGTTTAGAAGGAGTTTAAGACCAGTGTGGACTTACACTAAATTCCTGACCAGTCTGGGCTCCAGAGTAAGACCCTGTCTCAAAACATGAGCAAGAAACCAGAGCACAGAAAACTCTCTGTTCAAATTGTTTCTATTTTGGCCACTTTGCATTCTAAACTCATTCTCTGGGAAAATTTGGCTTTAAAAATGGTCGATCACAGGCCAGGTGTTGGTAGTGCATGAATTTAATCCCAGCACTTGGTGGGCAGAGGCAGGTGGATCTCTGTGAGTTTGAGGCCAACCTGGTCTACAGAGCAGGTTCCAGGATAGCCAGAGCTGTTATACAGAGAAACTCTGTCTCAAAAAACCAATAAACAATCAAATAAATAAATAAGGAAAGAAAGAAATATAAAAATAAAATGATTGATCACTTCATTTCAAAAGCTTACAGGAAAAGTCAGTAAACTTACGCCCATCAACACATAGTAAATGAAGGAAAACATGTGGTTCACAATGAAATTTTATTCAGCTGTAAAAAGGGAAAAATTAACACGTGCAACAGCATGGGTAAAGAGTCAAGATGTGCTAAGTGAAACAAGCCAACCGCTAGGGACAGATGCTGGGACTCCTCTCTACGGTGGTACTGAGAGTAGTCAGTTCACAGAGACGGAAGGAAATGGCAGCTATTACCGATTGAGCGACATCTGCGGACAACCCCACGTTGATCCCCTTTTGAACTTCTGATCACCCTACCTCCATCTCCCAAGTTCTGGGATTAAAGATGTGTACCTCTGGCAAGACTACACCTCTTAATGGTTTCATCACCTCCTAAACAGTGCCACCAACCAAAGACCAAGCATTCAAAGACAGAGTGTATGGGGGACAGTTCTCATTCAAACCACTATAGTAAGAATTTTAAATATATATTATCAAATTGTGTGGCAATTTTTAAAAAATTTATTTTGTTTTCTTTCTGTCGGGGGGGGGTCACTTTGTAGCCCAAGCTAGCCTGAACACCTGATTCTTGTGTTTTCTCTTCCCAGGTGTTTATATTACATGAGGGTGTGGCCTTGCCTGGCTCATACGATGCCTTTAGCTGTACAGAACTTTTAAAAAAGCCTTCTGTTTTGGAGAGAAGCTGGTTAAGGCTCAGGAAGTTCTAAAGGAAATAAAAATTCCATCCTGTAAAGAAACTTTTTAAGCCAGGAGGTAGACAACTCAAAGGCTTCAGGAAGTCCCTAAAACTAGCCAGATTTACTAGGCTCCTTTCTGCCCAAGCACACATATACAGTAAAGACAGCTGAGAGACACTCTCAAACCAGCAAGACTGCAAATAAGATTCTTAGGCCAGCTGCGCTGCCTGGAAGAGATGAAAAGACACTCTGCAGCCTGTTGAGCTACCAGGACTGCAGTACAGTCTAGGTGCCCAGCTTTTGTGAGCTGTCATTCCTGCTAAGAGGAACTTTGGTGATGCAGCTGTCTTTGAGTCATTTCTGCTCCTGTAAGTAACCCCTCACTCATAGTCCCATAAGTAACCCCAATTAAACTCATTGGTTCAGAAGTTGTACTTTGGTGAGGTCCCTCGTTTGAGGTATCATTGCTTCTGGGGGAGTAGATGTTTATGTCTCCCCAAGAAGAGTGTCACGCAAGAGTGTCATTTCTATAGCGACTAGGGTTTATCTTTTCTTTTAGGGACTCATTTTGTCTGCTTGTGGGTATGTGTACATGAGTATAGCTGTCCCCAGAGGCCAGGCTGACAAATTCCCTGGAGCTGGAGTTATCGATCATTGTGAGTTACCTGTTACGGGTACCCGACATTGAGACCCCTGGAAGAGCAGCAAATGCCTTTACATCCCTGCCGCTCATGGTTTCATATTATGCTAATTGCCTTCCATTTATTATAATTACATCCCCGTGGAAAACAAGTGAGAGAGCTAGTTCAGTAAACCTCCATTCTGGCTTCTCATCCAACTGGTAATTGGTAAGTTCCCCATCTTGGCTACAGAGGTACAGCCACCGTTCTGAATGGCTAATGTGTTCCCAGAATTTATGAGCAGCATAGCAGCCTGTGCTGTCGGCTCCTGCATTCCCCAGGAGAACTGGCTCTGGAGGAGAGCATAAACTAGAGCCCACTGGAACTGCTGGTGCCCAGCCAGCCTCGGGGTTTCCTGCTTTTAGCCCAGCATCTTCACATCTATCAGGGGCAACACAAATAATGCCTAGGGCACTGCTGCTAGTGTAGCTTGGTACCCACGCTGACACAGACCCCCATGCCTCCCGGGGGTGGGGGGGCGGACTTGACCGTGCTCCTTTCTCACTCCAAGGCCAGAGTGTGGTAAGTTTCTCAGACCACTGATACTCAGCACCTGCTCTCAGGTCACAGGGATGTGGGGCCCCATTTAAGGGTTCTGACGCAGGTTCTGGCGTTAGTCACAAACGGTTTATTTGGATGCACAGTTTGAGGGTACAGCATCACGGTTGGGAAGGCAGGGTGACTAGACTGTGAGGTGGCTGGGTCACATTGTGCCCAGGTGCACCGGGTGCAGAAGCAAAGTGTATGAGTCAGGGTTCTCTAGAGAAACGGAACTGGGAGAATGTGTGTGTGCGTGTGTGTGTGTGTCTGTCTGTCTGTCTGTGGCGGGGGGAGTACATACACAGGATTATCGTTACAGCCCTGCTGTTCCCACAGTGGCTGTCTCCCCAGGGGTAAGTCCAAGAATCCAGATTGCTCAGCTCACAAGGGTGATGGCTCAACTGATCTTCATTATATGCCAGAATTCCAAAGAAGTCGGCTCTAATGTCAGTGAAGGAATGGACTTGAGAGCAAGGTGAGGGCAAACAGGCAAAAAGAGAGTGTTTCCTTCTTCCTTGTCCTTCCTATAGGGGCCACGAGAAGATGTTACTGAAATCAAAGTTGGGTCTTCTGGCCTCCGATGAATCAGTTAACTAGAAATCCCTCACAGGTGTGCCTAGCAGCCTGGGTCTTTAGTTAGTTCCTGGTGTGGCCAAGTTGACAACCAAGAGCCGCCATTGCAGAGAGATAGGCGCTGTGCTCAGCTCACTTTGTCGTTGGATTCGGTCTCAAATGCCAGGCTCAGGGGTGGGGCTGACTCCATAAGGTGCTTTTCTCTCCTCCGTTCAGCACCTCTGGAAATACCAGGCAGATAGATGGCTGGGGTATGTCTGTTAGGTGTTTCTAGATCAATCAAGTTGATCAGATAGATAGCTGGGGTATGCTGTTAGGTGCTTCCAGATCCGGTCAGATTGATCAGATCAACCATCATGCTGTCAAGTTTACATACATGTGTGCTTTTCCTGGGGTAGACGGTCACCTTTTTTTTTTATTAGATTTTAATAGTTCATATTACTCATTAGCTTGTTTTCAAAGGAGACGGAGAAAAGGCCAAGAATTATTGACCAGCACGACCTGTATAGAACATCTGTTCAATGACCGTGTGCAGCATGGCGCATTCCTGGAAGAGTTCCGCCAAAGCAAAGCCTCTCACGTTGCTTTTCTCTGTTAGTAACTCCCAGTTAAGAAAGGCAAGGGTCAGCAAATGGGTAAACATTTTTAAAAACCTTTTGCCTTTTCCTCAGGGCTCCTTGCTTCCCCTTCTCTGTAATCTTTCTTAAAAGCTGAGGAAAGCTATGTAGGAAACTGTGAGAAGATTATATCTTACATGTCCAGTCCTGGCTACAGTGAGGTCAAGGCAAAGGTCCACCATGTCTTTGGTTGCCTGAGGACCCATGCTGCCTGGGTGTCACACCAAGCTGGCTCTGCTCCTGGAAAAGCTACACCGTGTCTTAGTGACAAGCAAGGTCCCGAAGGGAAGGTGAGATGAGGTGGCAGAGGCAGGAAACTTGCAAGTGTCATGAGGAAACCTGGTCTAGAATCTAGAATGCTCCTCTCTCCTCCCCACTCCACCCTCCATACCCAGCTGTGTGAATAAACTCACTGGGGTTCTTGGAGGTGGGAAATTAGGCCAGCTATCCTCAACTGTGGGTCATGACCACTTTGGGGTATCACATCCTAGATATCCTGCATATCAGATATTTACATTATGATTCAACAGTAGTAAAATTACAGTTATAAAGTAGCAACAAAGTCATTTCAACTCTTATTTTGAAAAGAAACGCTACAGCAGTGGTTGTCAGTGTTCCTAATGCTACAGCCTTTTAATACACTTCCTCGCGTTGTGGCGACCCCCAGCCAAAAAAAAGAAAAATTTCACCGCTACTTCCTGATTGTAGTTTTGTACTGCTGTGAATCGTAACGTAAGCATCTGATATGCAGGATGTGTGATATATGACCCCCGAAGAGTTGCGGCCCATGGGCTGAGAACCTCTAATTTAGAAACACAGACCAGAGATTCCCAAACACCCAGAACGCGGAATGTTATGCTAAACCTAAACAAAGCCAAACCAAACTGATGCTGGAAAAAGAAAAGCCTATTTCCACCCCTCTGTGTTAGCTGAACTGAGCCCAAGCAATTAGTAAAAAATAAAGTTGAAATTCTGTCGTTTTCTTCTGCCAATACACAGTGGTTCCCAGCCTTCCTAAAGCTGCAACCCTTTAATACAGCTCCTCATGCTGTAGTGACCTCATATGATAAAATTATTTGCATTACTACGTCATAACTGTAATTTTGCTATTGTTGTGAGTCGTAATGTAAATATTTTAGGAGACAGAAGTTTGCCACAGGGGTCACGACCCACACGTTGAGAACCACGGACCTCTAGGTAGACACTACAAGACTTTAGTCTTGTAGGGAACAGGAAATGCAATGAATCAATCTTTTATTATTGTCAGTAGAGATGTTTTTATGGTGCTCTCACAAGTCATCTGACTGGGAAACAAATGTATTAAATTCTAGCTTGAGTATTAATAACTAGCGTCTGCTGAGTTATAGCTTGTTTGTATATTTAGCAGGGCTTGGTAACAGGAACTGGGTTTGCTCTGTTAACTGGCAAGGTAATTCGTTACCTGGGATTCTGAGATGAAAGGAAACAGGCCTTTGACACTGAGCATGGGAGCCATTATCAGCGGTTGCCTTTCCTGGTGAGAACAGGAGAAGAGGTTGATACATTGTAGCTCCTTAGTTTGAATGGAAACAAGTTGGGGGTTGGGAAGAGGGCTCAGCGGATAAAGCACTTGCTGTACTGGCATTGGGACCTGAGTTTGAATCCCCAAAGCCCATGCCAACTGTGGTAGCAGCATCTCTCTCCCAGGGCTTCTAGAGCAGGATGGGGGGTGGAGACAGGAGAATCCCACCCCTCCCCCCAGGCTCACAACCTACTTGTTTGACAAGAACAAGGGAGACTCTCTCATGAGCTCTGTTGTTGAAAGCTTTCACCGTATGCCGTTTCTACCCCAGTGCCATTTTCTCAACAGCAGCTCCCAGGAGACTACAAACATTGCTGCTTCGATAGTTTTCCTGCGCTGCTCCAGGACAGGCCTTCTGCTATATATCAGGTAAAGTCCCAGACTTCCAAGGTGGGAAAGGAAATATTCTTTTATGAAAGTTGGCACAGAGACTGGGTATTATATATTAGAAAGGACCCACTCGAAGGTGGTGTTCTCTGGCGGAGGTAACCACATTCCCTTCCTTGTAACTGGGCTGAGAAGACAGCCCCTGGTGGAACAGCACGAGGAAATAGGATGCCAAAACAAATTTCCTGTTGCCGGAACTCCAAGCCAGTCATACTTGGGCTGGTAAGTTAACACAGAAAAATCATTTAAATGACTTACACTAGGAAAAATAGAATATGCAAATCAATTAGAAATGTTTCATACACAATCCATAGGCCATTAGAATAGTCTTACTCAGAACTGGATACTCCTTCGCTTTGACAATCTGAGCTGTTTCACAAAGAAAACTTGAAATAAGAGCACTGATTGCTCTTCCAGAGGTCCTGAGTTCAATTCCCAGCAACCACATGGTGGCTCACAACCATCTATAATGAGATCTGGTGCCCTCTTTTGGCATACAAACATACATGGAAGGAATGTTATATACATAATAAATAAATAAATAAATAAATAAATAAATCATGTTTCAACTAATGGGTGGTTTAGCATCCTAAAACTAGAAAAAAAATCAATTACACCTCAACAGCACCTAAGAAATCAATGGTTCCGTTGTCACTAAGGGGTTTTGAGGAATTTTGAAGCTCAGATGGCCTGGGAAATACAGCTCTGCCTGCAACAAAACCCAAAGGTCAAAACACTGCAATTAGAAGCTGTGACTTGATGGACCTGGAAAGAGGGCACAGTGGTCAAAGGGTACCTGCTCCTCCAGAGGGCAGGTTCAGTTCCCAGTGCCCACGGGAGCCCTCACAGCACAGGGCTCATGAGCACCTGTAACTCAATCTCCAGGGGATCCAGTGTGCTCTTCCGGCCTCTGTAGGTTCCACACGCATGTGCACACACTCACAGACACATATGGGCTCTTCCGGCCTCTGTAGGCTCCACACGCATGTGCACACAGTCACAGACAGACACACATGTGTTAAAAATAAACCTCTTTTGAAAAAGAAATATTGGGACTTGAGAAATAGTAACATAGAAAATACAATATTTTTCTTTCAGAATGATATGATACCAGATATGATAAAGTATGGTAACTGGTTGATCTATTTTAATTTCTCATAATATACATAATTTAAAGGATTTTTTGGCATTTAGAGTAATATTTCCTCCTTGAGGAACATTTATATATTTGCTGAAGAAAATCAATGTTAATTCAGGAAATTTGCAGCTAATCAAAGAATACAAACCTTAAAATCTCCCTGAATTTCATTCCTCAGAAAGTTGTTGTTAGATATTTTAATATCTATAGCTATATATAAAAGCATACTCTATGGGACACTCTGTATTAAACAATTAAAATCCATATCTGTCCGCAAGCATATATAACATATTCTAGAACTGTGTTTCTATAACTATATCTATATTTGCATCACATCCACAATTATGTATCTATCCTGACATCTATCATTTATCTCATAGTTTTGATGATATACTTTCATAACATCATGTAATAACCCCTGTTAGATAATAATTGTGTTGTATGTGTGTAGTAATAGGAGCGGCCGAGCTGTGTTCCCAGCACCCCAGCCGCCTGCTCGGCTAGCTCATGCCCCGAAATAATTACACAGACACTGTATTCTTTTAAACACTACTTGGCCCATTCTCTTCTAGGCTAATTCTCACAATTAATTTAGCCCATTTCTAATCATCTATGTATGGCACCCCAAGGTGCGCTTACCAGGAAGATTCTAGCCTATGTCCATCCTGGGTCGGAGCTTCATCCCGGGAGCGGGGCATGGCGTCTCTCTCAGGCTTCTGCTCCCGAGAGGACAGCAGTCGAGTCTGACCTCACTTCCTCTTCCTCCCAGCATTTTGTTCTGTTTACTCCACCCACAGGGCCAAGCAGTTTCTTTATTGGCCAATGACCTTCCTCCATCATATGTGTGTGTATGTATATGTTTGCGTTTGTGTGTGTGTGTTTTATGGTGATTATAAGAATGAGATCCACGGTCTTGTGCATGGTAGGTAAATGCTGTTTCATAATTTACACTCCTGCCTTGCTTGATAATTTCAAAATTTTTCAATCTATCATGAACATTTCCTTATGCCGTTTTCTTTTCCTTTTCTTTAGTTCAAATCATTTCAATAGTTTATACTTGCATATCATGTACTAATATCTGATTCTTCACTGGGGAACATTCACAGGTACAGAATTCTGGGTTAAGGTGGAAGAGTTCTGCCCTTTGGTGGACCCTTTGTTCTGCAGACAGCTCACTTCTATTTTTCCCATAGAATTTGACAGGCCTGCTTCCCTGCCTCATGCCAAAAATTATTTTAAGATTTTATAGGCTCTACTTAATATGAACAACTCAAAGTACCACACACACACACACACACACACACACACACGAGACTCACACACAGAGCCACACACAGACACAGAGACTCATGCACAGCACACATACAGAGACACACAGACACAGAGACACGCACAGAGACTCACAGACATAGACACACACAGACATAGAGACTCATGCACAGAGACACACACACAGACATAGACACACATAGACACAGAGACATACACAGAGAGACACACATGGACACACACGCAGAGACACACAGACACAGAGATACATACAGAGAGACACACACACAGATACACACACGCACACAGACACACACACAGACAAAGACATACACTGTAAATAGCCCTTGTTCTTGCTGAATTCTGTGACTTAAGTCATGAGACTCTTCAGGCCACCTCTGTGACTTTTCCAGTCCTTCCATTTCCCCAGCTACAGAGCCTCCTCACCACTCCTCCAACCTGCCACCACCCACCCACCTCAGGTCCTATGTTCCACCATGTCTGGGACTCTCCTGACCCTTACCTTCACCTTCTCCACGTTTCCACTGGAGCATTGGCAAAGCCCCTCCAGCAGAAGTATGTGTGTGTGGGGAAGAGCCTGCACTTCATTTGGGAAAAGATTATTGGCTCTTCTTAATAGGATTTTGAAATAGAAAGTTATTGAGGCACAACTTAAAACGTTGAGTGTACTAGGTATTACTGGGATTGCCTTGCTTGCTGAAGAGTCAAGCATTAGGTCTGGAGATGAACACAGCTCTGTGGTAGAACACTTGCCTACAACTTGCCTACCAGGCGTGAGGCTGCAGGTTCCATCCCTCACCCCACCAACAAAGGCAAACAAACCTTCTACCACCTTTTTATTTTTTTTTTTGCAGATTTGTGTAATTTCCCACGTTGCTAATGTCTCATCCCCTGAATATCCAGTCCCATCACTGCCAAACTATTTAAGGGACGTTTTCAGCATCCCAAGAATGTATGGGCATTGGGCTGCGACAACCTTCTCATTTTTATTTTCATTTGTTTGCATGTAGAAAACACGACAGATGCTTCGGGAAAATGAGATTAAGATCACAGATCAGTCAACATCAAAATGAAGTATTAGATATTGTGGTGTTGAAAGTGCTTTGGCTGTTTCTGCAGTGTGCTATGGTTTCTGTCAATGACACCCAACAGCCATGGGTGGTTGTGAGGATGAAGTGAGAGGAAGGATGAACAACACTTTGAACCATGCCCAGCACGGAGTAACTTAGCCTCACGCTTCTCTTCTCCTCATCTTAATTGTTCATGGCTCTTGCCCTGCAGTTAGATTCACCCCTTTTCCTTGCCCCAGCCCTGTCCTCCCTCTCCCTCCCCCAGCCCCCTGACATCAAATTCTCTTTTGCTTCTGGTTGGCTACAGATCGTCAGCCCCACCCATCGGAGATGTTTAGGAAAGTATTTCCTAAACAGATCCGGTTTCTTTCCTAAGAATCCTGGTGCCAGCCATTAAGATAAAACGTCTTTCCTCCCCCACCCCTAAGTACTTGAAGATTTATTTAAGTTACAGATACAGCCCGGATTCAGATCACGTTTCACCCCCCTGTCCCAGATAATCTGGCTACAGTTTGCTTATTGACCACACACGTGCTTCTTTGCTTTGTTAGAGGAGCACATGCTCCTGGCAAGCCTGTATGTCTACATTTGGTTCTCACTCTGGGGCAGACGTACCCGGTGAGCAGCTGCCACTTCTCCTCCTCCACCAGTGTCTTTAAAGCTGTAGAATCCTTCCTTTACTTAAATGCTTCTTGTGAGACTGTCATGACCATTTGATTTTAAGTCAAGAAACAAAGTCAGAATTATTCGTCACTCTAGAGAGTTCAAATTAAAACTGGTAATAAAGTCAAGTACAAGGCCACCATAAGGAGACAATGGGGAACAGAACTGTCTAGAAGGAACTGGTACTTGAGGTGCTGTGTATTTATACTGCACCAAGATCACCTAAGTTTTGTCTGATTGAGCTAAGAAATGTGCATTTTTTTATAAAGGAAAATAACGTCTTTCCGACGCTTCTGCACTATTATGCTGATCTAGCAATAAAAATATGGGGACTCTTATTTTAGAACCTGATCAAGTGAATACATGAAACAGTAATATATGCAGAACTGGGTTTGGTGGTGGATGCCTATAATCTCAGCACTCAGAAAGCTGGGAAAGTTTGAGTATGAGTCTAGCGTATAATGCATAGATAAGACCCTGTATGAAAACAAAGCAAGCATATTCCGTGTGTGTGTGTACAGAGGACAATCTTTTTCAGTTGGCATGGCATGCTTTAAATCATTCCCCAGAGAAGGAGTGGAAAAGCTGGGTTACTTGGAGACCATTTGAGGCTCAGCAAACAGCGGTTTCTATTGGCGGAGCCATGGAAGTATAGCAGTGTATGGGTACTAGCGTGATGTGTGCATGGGTGTGCCTGCAGGAAGCGTGCACCTTTGCAGCAGCTGGGGCTGTATTTATGATGTGGAGGCAAGATAGCAAGGAGGCTTTTCTTTCTTTGTCTGGCTGAGGGGAGATGTGGGATGTGTTTACTTATCTTGTAGGGCATTTTGCATGAGCATTGCTTAGGCAGGGCAGTCGTCACTCCCTGTATTATCCAGGGATTCATCAACGCCCATTCTGTGTCTCCTGGTGTTGACCAATAAGAGAAATGTCCTGAAAATTTACCCTCCTTGAAAGGAAGAAGAAAGGCGAAGGGTATCTATACCATTCAAGAGCTGTTACCTAGCAACAATGATTGAAGACAAGCATTGCTATGATAAGGTGAGAACAGTCTACCTTCTTGCCTGCTACACCCTGTCTCGGCAGAACTTGCCAGCTCAGTTATTCGTATTCTAGCAAAGAAGGGCTATTTCGTTTATGATGTGAAATGAAAGCAACTTAGAAGTGTTTTGTCAGGAAAAAGTAAAGATGCAGAGAAATGAGCAGTGGCAGTGGAGAAAAAAGTCAAGAGGAGAAGACGGAAGGAAGGAAAGAAGGGAGGAGGAAAAGAAGGAGGGACAAAGGCAGAAAATTAAAGAAGACAGGGAAACAATTTTAATAAAAGAAGACAGGGAAGAAAGAAAGGGACAGAGATGTGTTCTGTGGAAGATTGGAGCTAAGAATTTATTCCATATTCACTAAAGAAATGGAACCTGGAAGCAGAAGGTGAACCAGTTACTTAGCAGCTTTGTCATGAGGGTAAGTGCTGTACCATTGGGCCATTGTTAAAATCTCAGAGCCCAAAACATTCCCTAGAGCAGGGTACATCATCTATAGGTATTTGCTGAATGAATAAACTCATGGTTTTCATAAAAACAGGCTGCTTTGTCTTTGTGTCCTATATCTTAAAAGCAAACGTTAAATTCCCATCACCCAGAAAGGTAGTGTGTAATTGGAAAGGCTGAACTGACTGAGTTTTTGGAATTGAATCAGTTTGACTTCCATGGAGATGCTGCGCACATCACACTGCTTTGACTCTTCTTTTCAACTAGAAAAGTAAGTCCTAGAACCTAGAGAATTTGTCACTTCTCTGTGCAAACCCCTTCACATGCCATTTGCAGAAAGCTCGTGGATGGTCTCCTTAGGAAGGAAAGGCACCGCCACAGAAGTTGTCATAGCCAAAGCCAGATGCTTCACTGGCAGCCACCAGGACTATCGCTAAATGGTGAAATCCCGGAGTTACTTTACTGGCTTTAAGGTAGACATAAACTCTTACACAAAACAGGATGTGCAATAATTTATTATCTTTTTTTTTTTTTTTTTTTTTTGGTTTTTCGAGATAGGGTTTCTCTGTGGCTTTGGAGCCTGTCCTGGAACTAGCTCTATAGACCAGGCTGGTCTCGAACTCACAGAGATCCGCCTACATCTGCCTCCCGAGTGCTGGGATTAAAGGCGTGTGCCACCATCGCCCGGCATTATCTAATATCTTTAACAAAAACCTATGAGCAGTATAGGCAAGTGCACAGGTGAGTCCGAGGAGCGAAGAGACCCAATAGAGTAGCTGCCATGAGACCGGGAACACTTCGAAGCTTCCACATGGGACAAGGATGCAGGGTTTTCTTTTGAATGGAAACGAGATGATGATTTCAAGAGCAACCAATAATAATTGCTAACATTTATTAATATTTAGCAAGCACTACTGTAATTGCTTATACATTTTAATTTAGTTTTCATAGCAACCATGTGCAATCAAGGACTGTAATACTGTCCACTCATGGGGAGGGGAGGAAGACTGAGAATGAATGGTTGAGACCTTTGCTCAGAGTTACCCGCAGGAGTGATGCCTTCCGCAGTTAGGGACAACACAACAATGTGGTGAGTCAGGGAAGACGCAAGTCCTTGGGAGTGTGCCAGAGGCGAGTCCCGGGCATAAAGTGCTCACTCTGTTTAGAAGCTCTGTAACCAGGCTGGAGAGATGGCTCAGTGGTTAAGAGCATTGCCTGCTCTTCCAAAGGTCCTGAGTTCAATTCCCAGCAACCACATGGTGGCTCACAACCATCTGTAATGAGGTCTGGTGCCCTCTTCTGGCCTGCAGACATACACACAGACAGAATATTGTATACATAATAAATAAATAAATAAATAAATAAATATTTAAAAAAAATAAAAAAAAGAAGCTCTGTAACCGCTCCTGGTTGCGTACGCTGTCATCCTCTCATCATTTTTTGTAAAAATTGTCATCGTCTCAAATTCTTTGTAAAAAAAAATTCTCTTGTCAACATTTTAAATGAAAATAGCACAAACGTTTATCTTTGGATGTTGTGGATGCAATTGAGCTTGAGACCAAGAAAAAGATCAAACATGGTGGCAGAATTCAAGAAACCTGGAACAAAAGGAAAATTCAAGACACAGGTTTGGGCAATAGGAAAGACCTTGGAGATAACCAGGTACCTTCAGCAAATGCAGACTATGCAGCTGATAAAACAGACTCAAGGCATTACTGAGTGAAGGTTCTGGAATGTTCTTTTCTGCGAGTGCTAAGATTTGGAAGTTGTGTTTCTCAGTCAGCATAAAAAGGATGCATGATTTCCTGCTTTGTGGCCACAGCACTTAAAAGATTTTCTGCCCACACCTGCTAGCTACTCCTGACCCGGATAACTTTCCCTAAAGAGGATTCTACAGAATAGAAAAGTATCTATTCACTAAATGTTGATGGTGGGAACAGTGAGCACAGAAAAGACTTGGGACACGCCCGTCAACACTGACACACTGAAACCTGATAGGAGCCTGTACAACTAGGGGTGATCAGGTAAAGGGTGTGGTTGTAAAGGCGAGGCCGATGTCGGCTACCAGAATGAGGAAAGGACTCTTTTTATCTTAGTTATCGGCTTGAGTGGAGCAAATGCTGCTTTTGAGAGAAGGATTGTGTTGACCTGGAGAGAGGGAGGCGAGTGGTATGGCCTGGTGAAGAGAGCCTGGCATAAATGGTTGGAGTAGGATTTAGGATCTAACAATCCTGGCTCAATCCTTAAAGGACCTCACTAAAACTAGAAAAGATAAATCTTATCCCAAGGTTTCTTATGCTTCTTCAAGAAGCATGAGCCTGGGGAGGCTGATCACCAGGACTCTGGGTACATCCTCAGGATAGGTCTTGAGACTGGCCTCCCTGAAGCTCTGATATAAGGGTCACAGTGGGTGATTTCCAAGAGCTGATTGTTTGCTTCCCTTCACCCCACTAGAGATGGATCACATTTCATTAGGAAAATGTGTTGTGAAATTTACAATCCATTCTTTTTTCAGATCAAATTCTCTCTCTCTCCCTCCCTATCCCTCCCTCCTCCCTTCCTATTTTGTTTTGTTTTGTTGAGACTCACTATGTAATTCAGGCTTTCCTGGAACTCACTATGTAGGGCAGGCTGGCTGGAATGCACAGAGATCTATCTGCCTCTGACGTGCTGAGATTAAAGGAGTGTTCCACCACATCCAACTCATATCAAATTCTTTTTTTTAATATTTATTTATTTATTATGTATATCGTATTCTGTCTGAGTGTATGCCTGCAGGCCAGAAGAGGGCACCAGACCTCATTACAGATGGTTGTGAGCCACCATGTGGTTGCTGGGAATTGAACTCAGGACCTTTGGAAGAGCAGGCAATGCTCTTAACCGCTGAGCCATGTCGCCAGCCCTCATATCAAATTCTTAAAGAACAAAAAAGTTGCTGTGGTAGAAATAAATAATACATATTAAAGTCTTCATTCATTCTCATTCATTCCCACAATCTACATTCATTGATCATCAAATAAAATATTATGCTACTAAGAACCAAGCTCATCTTTTTGTGTTTGGTTGATGTTACTTATAACATCCTCCAGTTCTATTCATTTTTAGCACGAGTAACAATACTGCATTATTTTTGGCAAAAGAGTATTCCACCATACATATACAACACATTTTTTTACCCATTCATCTGCTGCCAGGCACCCATGTTGACTTCCTGTCTTGGCTACTGTGCAGCAGTAAGCACGGACCATAGATAGTTCATTGGCATGAGGATTTCAATATATTCAGGCAGGATGGCAGGATTGTATGGAAAGTTTAGTTTTAATTTTTGGGAAGCCCCATATTATTCTCACCAACAGTGTGGAGGTGTCCATTTCTTCACATTCGCTCCAGTGTCTGTTGATCTGTAATTTTTAAATTGTAGACTTTCTAAACAGGTAAATACCAAACTGGTTAAAGACGCACATCAGATTTTAGAGTGTGTGGTGGTTTGAAAAGAAATGGCCCCCAAAGGGAGTGGCACGATTAGGAGGCGTGGCCTTGTTGGAGGAAGTGCGTCACTGTGGGGGCGGGCTTTGAGGTCTCCTACGCTCAGGACATCGCCTAGCATCACAGTCATTTTTGTTGCCTTCTGGTCAAGATGTAGCTAGCACCATATCTACCTGCACACCACCATGTTCCCTGCCACGATGATAATGGACTAAACCTCTGAAAGTGTAAGCCACCACAATTAAATGTTTTTCCTTTGTAAGAATTGCTGTGGCCATGGTGTCTCTTCACAGCAATAGAAACCTGAGACAGAGCATCTCGGCACAGCAGGGTGTTCAGCATCCTTCTAATCTGCTATACATGGTATGAAGTGCTAAAAGGGAGGACCTAAATTAAGGCTCAAAGCTTAAATGACAGGAAGAGAGAAGCTCATCCCCCCTCCTGATTTCATCAGCAGGCATTGCATGCATGCATTGAGACATCTCGCTGCATCCTATAAATGTATGCAATTATCATGTGTTAATAAAAAATCAAAATAAACCTGGTGGTGGTAGTGTATGCCTTTAATCCCAGCACCTGGGAGGCAGAGGCAGGTGAATCTCTGAGTTCCAGGCCAACCTGGTCTACAGAGAGAGTTCCAGGATCGCCAAGGCCACACAGAGAAACCCTGTCTTGAACAAAAAGCAAACAAAATACCAAAATAAAAAATTCCATGCTGAGGACACAAAGATGGGTGGAGCTTAGCTCTTCTCTTCACAAGCGGTCCTACCCTGGTGTGGGTCGCATCATGTTGTCTCGTGATTCAAACGCTTTCGGATTGGAAGAAAAGTCACCACATACATACCCCACTATGCTTCTGCTTCAGAATTTTCAAGGAGCAGGGTAGCTTCATTTAGCCTCCTCAAATCTGTGTGTGAAAGAAAGAAAGAAAGAAAGAAAGAAAGAAAGAAAGGGCCAAATCCTTAGTTAAATAATGCCAGGTTATAGCTGGGTGGCAGCAAATGCCTTTAATCCTAGCATTCAGGAGGCAGAGGCAGGCAGATCACTGTGAGTTCGAGGCCAGCCTAATCTACAGAGCGAGTTCCAGGACAGGCACCAAAAGCTACAGAGAAACCCTGTCTCAATATCTCAATAATAATAATAACAACAACAACAATAATGCCAGGCTATTGTTTTGTTGTTCTCACAGCCCATTTCAAGGTCTTAACTGTGATGGGCTCATCCTGCATGTCATACACTCATCCTACAGTAGCTCACAGAAGAGTCTAGCAATAGTGTTACTTAGTTTTACAATTCTATTCTGATAACAAGCGATATTTTTACTGGGCAAGAAAGACACGTTAAGGTGCTTTGTGTCATAGGTGGTTTTAAGCCTTTCTGGGTTACAGCATTTTTTATTTTGCTACTAACCACATTAGGGTTTCTCTAGAAGTCTTCTTTTTAAGGTGAGCTTGTGAAGACAGGAGATGAGCCCTAACTGCTCTGATAAGGTGAGCTTGTGAAGACAGACAGGAGATGAGCCCTAACTGCTCTGGCAAGAACAGATGAGCTGTGGTTGTTCACACAGATCCAGTGTGCACTCCATGCCTTTTCCACCCAACAGAGCCAGAAGGGGACACATGATTTCAGTCATTTGTGGTATGATGCATCCACATTTTGGGTTATCCTTTCTTAATCTTTAGATTATAAATCCTAAATTCCCTGCTTTGAACTGAGCAAACTCAGCAGCACTAAATTTAGAAAACAAAACAAAAAGTCCCAAACCAAACTAACCAAACAAAATTCGTGAGGTTTTTTTGTTTGTTTTATTTTGGTTTGTTTTTAGAAGAAATGGATGTTTCTGGAACATATTCAAATCATTGCACTAACAAATCTTTAATTGGGGGCAGTAGGTTTGGTTTTAGTCGCTTGGTCTTCATGTTTATTTGCGTAATGTGTATCTACCAACAAGCGGCGCATGTACAAAACGCAGTAAATTTGTGGTTCCTTCTGTCTGTTGATGCTATGAACCATCACTGTCCTGCCATGTTAACACTCATGTGGACTCTAATTAGAAACACGTTGTGATTCTTCGGTCAGATCAGGACTGTCTCATCAGAGGTAGGAAGACAGCAGTGTTGATAATGTGTAGGGAAACTGGCTGGAAAGCTTCTCTTCTTTGCCTCGGTACAGTAAAGGCTACTGCCTGAAAGCCTTGCTTGCCCAAGGACAGATGACTTTCTGGGATGCTGGGGGTTGTTGTTCATTTACTACAATAAGCCGCGTGTTTTCACATCAGTAAACAAGGGTTGTTGCCCCACTGGCAGGGGATGTGGGATGTGCTTCCTCACACATAGGTGGGAGGGACGTAGGCAGGAAGTACATCAGGATGTACACTTGCCCCCAGGAGGACAAAGGTGGCAAGCGCCATAGCCGTGTGTGTGTGTTGTGAGCACCCGACTGACCTAATTCAGCAACTGTTCTCTAGGAATTCCTGGTATGGACCTGGTCAGTGTCCATCTTGCTGGCCGGTATTAAATAAAGCTTGCTTTAATTTGATAATCATGGATTTAGTCTTTCTGCTCACAATTTTATGGTTTGACAGTGCTGTTCCAACAGGATCCCAAGCCTCCACGATTCTCAGTGGTCTTTTGCCTCTCTCCTCTCTCTCCCTAAATTACTGTCAATAGCGAAGACATTCACAGGTTCTTCTGAGAGAGGACAGTGACTTAAACTACAAATGTTTTATTGAATTGTTTCAATCTTAAAAAATAGCTTTAGAAAATCTTAGTATGACCAGCAGATAGACAGCTAAGTGAAAATTTAGCTAGAGTCAACTAGACTTTACATATGTGTAGAGGGAGAAAGAAGAGAAGCAAGAGAAACCTCGGGTGTGTTGAGAGAATATAGTGTGATATAAAGTGTGATGGCCGAAAGGTTTGGGGAATTTGTGTAACATGGAAATACCTTCTTGAGCCCCAGAATCCCGTTTAAGTCTGTAGTTTCATTTTGTCCTGTTTCTCTTGTATGTTTTCTCATACTATGTTAAACATCTACCTCTATCAGACACTTCCATGATGTTTTGACAATGGCTGCCTTTAGACACATCTCAGGTTCATGAGAACACCTTCTGAATTAATTGTATTGGTGAGCTGATGGAAATAAAACAAGCAGAGAGAATCCTGGTGACAGTGAGGATAAACCTGGAGAGTTGTGTGTTGAATCCCAAGCAGGCTCATGCAGATGTGTAACTGTGTCTATGGATGTGGCCTGAGAATCTTACAGTACTTGATAGCATTAGCCTTGGGGCAGATCAGGAGTCTGAACAACACTCACAAGTAACACAGCAATGGCCCTGGAAAAACATACAGTGGCTGGAGACCACCTCAGGCTGTGGGTTTCAGAGGGAGGCTTTTCAGCAAACCGTCTGTTCCACTCCATGTTTATGTAGTGTTTAGTGTCTAGGGCATTTTGTTTACAGAGACGCAAAGAACAGGCGGTGTCAGAGGAAAATTGGTTGGAGCGAGGCCATGAAATACAAGAAGAGGATGAAAATCGAAAGCATTAGGGTCCTTGTAAATAGTTTCTTGCTTTATTATTCTGAAGCTTCTTTTCTTTCACTCTGTTTATAAAGGCAGCTAATATTAGGTGGGCATGGTGGTTCAGGTCTGTGGATCCCAGCAGTTAGATGATGAAGGACTGAGGATCAGGAGTTCAAGGTCACTCTCAGCTACCTATCAAGTTCGAAGTAACCTGAGTTACGTGAGACTTTGCTTCAGAAAACAAGACAAAACTAAACTAAAATTAACTACAATAGATAATACTCTTAAAAACGATACCTTTAGATCTTAAATTCCATCGTGTTTGGTGGGGTACCGCTAAGTCACTGTGGAAAGACCTCATCCATCTTGTTATAAAGGGTCCCTGAGTAGATAAGACAAGATGAGACTCTTGGTAAACCCGAGAGACTCCGCCACCGCCACTGCCACCGCCACCACCAAAGGTCTATCTGCTATCAACATAAAAACACAACTCTCACCTCAAAGAGCATAAAAAATAGTTTATTCTGCAGTCAAAATTGTATAACCATGGCCCAAAAATATAGGTTTTGGCTACTGCACATACATGTTCCAATGTGGAAGCAGTTTCATAAAATTTTTATAATAAGAGAATAAAGGAAGCCTGAAGTCAAGGTGCTTTTCAGAGACATTGGTGGAAACTTTAAGTATGCACTTACAAGCAAGCAGAAAAATCTCAGCTGTAGGCCTCAGATGCTACCTGAAGACTCCTAGCCCTTTGGTTGGTAGAAACTACAGTTTTGTTAAGTTAATACACTACAGAAAGTTTCTATCCATTAACCACAATCAGCCAGAGGTGGGCAATGGATGACCATTTAAAGGCTAAAGACAGCCCAAGATAAAGCGTAATTAGACTCCGGGCCTGCATCATTCCAGCATCCCGTGGTCATTGAAGTCCAGTCAGTCCATCAATCAGACTTTCAATCAATCAGTCCATCAGTCAGACTTTCAGGTTTCCTGTTGAAGATAGAACTGCTTTCTGGAAACTTTCACAATGAGAACCCACGTTAGAAACGAGATCTGGCAGAGAAAACAATAGATGTTATCACTGATGCAAGTTCCCCGGAGACCATGGCTGAGTGAGTGTTGCTAGTTTGACCCCACTAGTCATGACAGGTCTCTTGAGTCCTGGCCCATTGGGTTTCCTCTGCGGGCTCCTCAGGGTGATGGCAGCGGCACCAAGAGCTCCGAGTTCCAGAGTGTCCAAAGACCGTGCTTCACTCACAGGAGTTGCTCTTCCGCCTGGACTGCCCCCGATTGTCATCCCTAGGGGGAACGGATGTCTTCTCTGTCTAGGAATGTGTGGCTACTTTGCCTGCAGACAGAGCTCGTCATAGCATCTTCAGCTCCAGGGTCCCCGCATTCTTTCTCTAGTGTCCTTTGCGTGTCTTTTCTTGCTTGGAGGGTTTCATGCTGTGCTGGGCACAGGCTGCCTTGAAACATTTTTTTCCCCTTGAAAAATTTAGCAAATATTTGCCTTTTCTATTTCTAGCTGTAAAGCAGGTACGGCACAGATTTCCTTGTGATAAAGCTGACCTTGAGAGCACACAAAGGTTGAGCACCAATGGAACCAGCCACCTTTCCCCCTCTCTTTCTCCAAACAATTTATTTCAAATTCAGGTAGTTACTAGCCTTAGTGATAGAATAGCCATACTGTCTGTAATAATTTACAAATGCAAAAATGGAAATATAACTTAACATACTTTAGATCTATATATGAAGTGAAAAAAATTTTAATTCCCTCTGTTCGGGAGAGAAAAAATAAATTTAAAAGGGGAAAATAGGAAATGTATGGATGCCTTAGGAACATTGCATTTATGAAAACAAACAAGCAGAGTATGTTCCCTCATAGACAGAACCTAGAAATTTCTGTTTCTTTAGCGCCGTGGTTCTCAGCCTTCCTAACGATGCAATGTTTCAATACAGTTCTTCATGTTCTGGTGACTCCAACCATAAAATTATTTCCTTTGCTACTTCATGACTGTAAGGAATCATAATGTAAATATCTAATATGCAGAATATCTGCTCTGAGACCCCTGGGAAGGTCATTTGACCCCCCATATGAGTCGAGACCTACAGTTTGAGAACCCCTTCCGTAAAACGGCAATAGTTCAATAGAAGCCTTTGGTAAGTGTTCCACGAGGAGACGTTTTCCCTCTAGCTGCGACTGTTCTCTTCTTTGCTCTCGTCTCTGTCAAAGCTCACTGAGAACTGTTGTATACACTTCTCCTTTCTTCTTAAACACTTCAGGGGCCATCTTAGTCGACCGCCGGCCTGACCACATTCTTCAGAGAAAAAGATGCTTGCCAGCAAGACGCATAGCCGGTGTAGAGCACGACGACCCCTCTCGCCTCCTGACACACGCGGCATCTTTAGCCACAGGTCATCCTCACCACGTTGGTGATGTTCTCAGTCTGACGGCAGCCAGTCCTTGCCCTCTGCACAAATCTGCCAAGTGTGGGTCTCAGAGATACCATAGCTAAAGCGTTGGGACCTAGAAGAGGAAACGCAATGTTCTGAAGAAACAACACAAAACTTGTGCATGGATGATGCGAAAGGAGAAAATAAAATGAAAATATGAACCTGTAATTGGGTGACACGGAACGACAGAACTTCACTTGCGAGCAAAGAGTTCTTTCAGAGGTACAGTGTGAAGCCTTCAGCAGCTTTGTAACCCGCCCCGTTCATTATTGTTCATCCACCAGTCTTTCAAGACCTCACCTTTCAATTACCCTCACTTTCAATTACACGTAGAAACGACTTGAAGAAAGCAGGCATGGAGCTGGGTTTCTGGGACAGCTTCATCTAAATCCTTTGAAAAGAAATGTGTTCTCTGCAGTTTTTTTTTTAATTTGTTTTTTGTTTTGTTTTGTTTTTTTGAGATAGGATCTCATGTAGCCCAGGCTGAGCTCAGACTTGCTATGTCTCTAAGGAGAGCCTTGAATTTCTGTTCCTCCTTCCTTTGCCTTCAGAGGCTAGGATTGTAAGTGTGCACCAACACCTGGAACAGGTGGTGCTAAGGCTCAAACCCAAGGCAATGGTAGGCAGGTGATCTACTAGCCACGTTCCAGCCCTAGATGACTTAAGGATCCAGGTCAGCGCTTGTCTTAGGAGTACTGCTGCTGAGATAAAATATCAGGTCCAAAATCAACTTGAGGAGGAAAGGGTTATGGCTTACAGTTTATTATCCAAGAAACTCAGGGCTTAGGAACCTGGAGGTAGGAACTGATGCAGAGGTCATGCAGGAATGCTGCTTATTGGCTTACTTGACATGGCTTGCTCAGCCTGCTTTTTTATAGCATCCGGGACCACCATCCCAGGGATATCCTATATCAATCATCAATCAAACAAATGCTCCACAGACTTGCCCACAGGCTAACTCTGGACATTCTCTTAATTGAAATCCCTCTTCCAAAATGCCCACGCCTGTATCAAGCTGACATAAAACCAGCCACTCTTGAGTGGGTTACCCTGAATTTTTCCTTTCCAGCGGAAATCTCACTGTAACATAAACAAGAGCTTAGCTGATCTCCCTCAGTAAATCTACACGGTTGGCTACTGTGCTGGTTTTTCTATGCTGTAGAGAAAACCTATTAGAATTTATGTTTTATAACAGTCTGCACCCTGATTTGCTTGTTGTGTTATTGACAATCGAAAACTGCTTGGTACTTAGAAGGTGAAAACTAAGGACTCAATGAAAAAAACATGGATTATTTTTCCAGAACCACAATATTTTGGTACCTTTCTCAGAGACTGTATTCTACTTCATCTCCAGAAGAACTTGTATTGTTTCTTCTATGTCCTGTTCAATTTGACCCTATTAGACACACACTGTAGATCTGAATGGGATCGGGTTTCAATGTGTTAATCAGCTACATCAACACCATAATCAGAAACGTTAGAATAAACAGTTCTAATGGACACTCCCCTCCAAGGCCTTCTCAGGAACCAATACCTATTTTTATTCAAAGGAGATCACATTTTCACATGCAAATTAGAAGTTTTTACTTTTAAAAGTAGGAAAACCAGGAAATTCAGCAAGAGGAATGATGTTCTTGTAGAATATTTAATTGAAATTTTTTTGGTGATTACTAGTGAAATGTTTTGAACTGGAATCTCTGTCAGATGAAATGGAGAGTTTATAGAAATGTTGAGCTAGTCAACGGCTCAGTGGCTAAGGATGTCTACCGCCAGGCCTGATGATGAGGGCTAAATTCCCAGGACCACGCAGTAGAAAAAGAGAATCTAGGACTGGAGGGATGGATCAGCGGTTAAGATCATTGCCTGCTCTTCCAAAGGTCCTGAGTTCAATTCCCAGCAAGCACATGGTGGCTTGCAACCATCTGTAATGAGGTCTGGTGCCCTCTTCTGGCCTGCAAGCATACACTCAGAAAAAATTATTGTATACATAATAAATAATAAATAAATATAAAAAAGAAAAAGAGAATTTATTCCCACAAATTTTCCTCTGACCTTCCCATGCCCATGTGGATACATACACACTATAAGTAAATGTAATTTTTTTTTAATTATAGAAATTTTATATTAGAAGAAAACGGATTTCCCCATGTGATCATTATATGTTGTTTGCTTAACTGCACCATATTTTGTCTCTATCAGGCCATGAGAAAGGATAGGTAACTTGCTCTCTCTACTTTAAAATAACTTATGATGTTACATCACACAAATATTCATAGCAGCCTTATTTATAAGAGTTAAACGTAGAAACTCAACAATTGGTAGATGAATATACAATATTAGATATATCCATACAGGAGAATATGTATCAGCCAGATAAAGCAATGAAGTACTGATATATTCCCAAAGATTCATTGTGCAAAGTGGAAGAAGTCAGTGGCAAAGTCTACACATAGGTTGCATGTGCAGACAGAGTTTTCCCATCCTGTGAGTTGCTTCCAAATTACCACACAGAGACTTACATTAATTGTAAATGCTCAGCCAATAGCTCAGGCTTATTATTAGCTAGCTCTTACATTTTAAATTAAGCCATATTTCTTATTTACGTTCTGCCAAGTAGTGGTACCTTTATTAGCATGGCACATTCATTTCCTTCTCCCTCTGCATCTGCCTGGCTACTCCTGACTCTGCCCTTCTTCCTCCCAGCATTCTCCTAATCTGGCTCTCCTACCTAACTCCTGTACAGCTATTGGCCAGTCAGCTTGCTTATTAAACCAAGCACGGTGGTACATCTTCACAGTGTACAAAGGGGCTATTCTACAGTATGTGTGTCTCTTTATATAAACAGATGTGTGTACATCCAGAATAACCACGTTATATTGATGAAAAACCATTTGGGGTATCTAGGGTGCAAGGCTTTGTTTTAGGATACTAAAAATGTTCTAAAACGATTGTGATGATTGGTCACAGGTGTGAGTATGCTTTGAACCACCGCATTTAAAGGGTGCACTTCATAATGTCTAAACGACACCTCAATGCTGCTATCATTGCAACAAATATGTCTGAGAAATTAGCACAGGATGTCACAGTTACTTTTGCTACAGCAGATCAAACTGTCCCTCTTGGGCATTGGGTCTCGATGGGCTGAGTGCATTTATCGTCCTTCAGAAGGTGGCACTACTGAAATAAAGAGACAGGAATGGTACCTGCGTTAGAGAAGAAACAAACTCCTGGTCAAGAGAAAAGAATCTCTGGCCTGGGTGAGAGCCAACACTGCAGCTGGACTGGTTCAATTTCCAGGGAGCACCCCTGGGAAGGCGGGCTCACCTTAAGCCATGCTGAAGACATAGGCGCCATAACTAGCTCTTAATAGAATACTGTCCATTCCTTCCCAGAATCCTCAGCCCTAGTGCAGAAGCTTGCACAGACACAGAGGATCCTTATTTAGGCCCCCTTTGCAAAGTTACTGAGAAAAGGATAACTTCTCTTTTGCTATCTGTCGTCGAAGCTTGCCTCTTTAGGCCTTCCCTCAACATTGTAGGATTCCTTCTTCTTTCTCTTTCTCCCTCCCTGCCTTGTGGCTGTCTGTCAGCCTTGTGTTTGACCTTCATGCCAGCCAAAATGCAAGGCTCTGTCCCTCTCTCTTGTATTGGTCTTCTGCAGTAGTGGAGGTTCACAGCTTGCCTGTCTGTGATTTTCCTGCTGAGTAGTGATAAGGCTGCCCGTGCTTCCCTTTGAGTCCAACCTTAAATTCCTGTATTGATGAGACCAAGAATTCCAACAGGGGGCCTCAGTTTCCCCTTATCAGCTGGAGTACCTGGTTTGAGTTGTGGCATGAGCTCTTATTGAGTCACGGGGTTTGGGAAAGATTATTTTTCTGCATAGTTCCCTTATTCCTAAGCAGATGACATGTGGTGCTGTACAATAGGGGGGTGTGATGTTTATAGCTCTGACGGGGCCTGGTTAGAATAAAGCAGGGTGCATGCATGCAAATATTTGGCATAAATGTTGTGACACAGGTTAGCAAATAATTCAAAGCATAGCTTTCTGGTGTTGACTGAAGTCCAGAGTAGTGAGCAGCCAAGCACTTGCCAAAAGGAGAAAGAAAGAAAGAAAGAAAGAAAGAAAGAAAGAAAGAAAGACAGATCAGGTGGTGGTGCACATCTTTAATCCCAGCACTCGGGAGGCAGAAACAGGCAGATCTCTGTGACTTTGAGGCCAGCCTGGTCTACAAAGTTTCTTCCAGGACAGTTAGAGCTGTTACACAGAGAAACCTGTCTCAAAAAACAAAAACAAAGCAAGCAAGCAAACAAACAAAAACAAAAAAAGAGGAAAAGAAATGGATGTGTAAGAAACAGTTTTCCGAGAGAGTAACAACAGAGGAAGAAAGTGTTCCCCCTTGCCTCCCTCTAATGTCATGTCTGTATAACTGGGTAAACATGCTTGGGGAAAGAGACTAGATGCCTGCATTTACCTTTTGAGACTTGCAGTTAAGGAGTCCTCCAGCTTCTAGCTTCACTGCTCAGTAGCTAAGGTTCTTTACAAGGAGGCGATTGCACTTCTCTGTCCTGAGCCGCAAGTCGCACAGTTTCTTGTGACGGGAGAATGGAAAGGACGACTGAAGGATTAGGGTTGCTAACCGGAGCCGAAAGTGTCACCTAGTGATGGGAAGAGAGGCGAGGCAAGGACCTCCTTGAGGACCGGGGGCTCAATCCTGGGAAAATGACATGGATGATTAGCGAGATGGCTGATGTTGGGGCTCAGCAAGGGCAGATGGTGCCACTAACTGGCTGGCGATGCAGAGACCCTAAACCTACTCCCAGGAAAGGTTCTGTCTGCACCAGGAGGATCTAGATGAAGACTCAGGCCTTTGGCACTGGCTAATTATCTTGAGGTTTCTCACTTTGACTTCAGGTACCATTCCATGACCATTTCAATAATTGTGACTAACTTTTCCTCTTCAAAACCAAAGAAATTTTTTCTGTTTTCTCTTTCTTTCTTTCGTTTGATGTTTGTTTGTTTTAAGGTAGGTAAGATAGCGTCTCTCTGTATAGCCCTGCCTATCCTGGAATTCGCTCTGTAGACCAGGCTGGCCTTGAACTTAGAGATCTGCCTGTCTTTGCCTAAGTGATGAGATTGACAGCATGTGTCACTAGTACTGGTCTTTATTTTTTATCCAGAAATCATTTATAGATATTTATAATCTCTTTTCTAGATTAATAAAAAACCTGCGGGTTTGGTATCGAGAGAGAGTGTCTGCAGATTTACGCTCTCGTTTTCACAGGTCCACAGCTGCGTTCCACTATCAGGGTGGTAAATCCAAGGGGCCTGAGAAGCAGCTGGGCTATTGCAGCTTAGTGATTGTTTTGTGGATTTTGAGTATATAGAGATAATTTTATGGCTCTTTTCTAATTTGACTGTAATCATAGTTAATTGTTTACAGTGTAACAACCCCAAGCCCAGTGTTAGAATGAACTGCAGGCTACTCGATTTCTCCTCTGTCACTGTAAGATAAATCAAAGTATAAAAGAAGCCTCCTAAAGAGGTAGAGAGAGGAAGGAGATAGCAAAATGTGTGGTGTCTATTTAGAGTAAGAGCATGCCAGAGTCTGTCTGTTATCTTGTTTTGTCAAAGGGATTACTGCATACCTGTAATCCCAGCTCAGCTCTCAAGAAGTTGAGGCAGGTTAATCAGGTAGTCAAGTGTAGCCTTGGCTACACAATGGGTCATGGGTCATCCTGGGCTACTTGAGATCCTATCACACACACACACATACACACACACACACACACACACCATCACCACCAATAACAACAACAAACAGAAATCAAAGACAGAGAAAGGAAGAAAGGAAAGAAAGAAAAAGAAAAGCAATGTAGGCTGCTTTGGATTTTAGCTGATCTTAGGCACAGGCAAACATGTCTTGTATGTGCTCGAACCCCTAAATGCTTTGGGGCTGTTTGGAAGCTTGGATAATGAGTGCTAAGGGGTTGTATAAACAGAAGGCTGCGGTATCTGGTTTCAGATGTATTTAAATGGTACTTGGTGCTTCCGGGTCTGTAAAAACACACAAACACTGACCATTCTGAAGTGGAAAGGCATGAATAAACCGGGATACACACTGCACTCCCATTGAACTTCGTTGGTGGACTTCAGTTTCTGTGTCTTCTCCTAGGCATGGAACTTTAGGGGAAAAGGTGGATGATCTTGTTGGTTGAGTTCCTGAATGAGGGTGGAGGTTTGTGCTAGGACCCGTTAGGAAGGCCAGCTTGGTCTATATAGTGAGTTTCAGGAAAGCGAGCGCTACATAGTGAGACTCTGTCTCCAAAACCAAAACTGGGGGTGGGGGTGGGGGTGAGGGTGGGGGTGAGGGTGGGGGCGAGGAGTAGTGAAGATTTGCTGGACAAAGGGGTAGCTAGCTGACTGAAGCACAGAAGCGCAGGCCTTGTGTCAGTGTGGATCATTCAAACACTTGGCTCCTTTCTTCCCCTAAAAGATTTGAGATGAACAACCTATCATGTTTATTGTTCACTTCTAATTAATCTCAAATCCGTCCTATTTTTTTTTTACCTAGCAAAGTCTTCAAATATTCTGTTTATGATCCCCCCAGCGCTCAAGTTTTCTGTTTGTTCAATTTTTATTAAATCCGTTTATATAACTTTGGCTTTGTTTTCTCATATGACACCAAAACAATTGTAAACCAGGAATAGTTTATTTATGAATTAAATGGTGGCCTAGCCGCCATCTGTTGTTGATTTCCCACGAAGTGGCCACACTTCCATCTGAAAACATTGAAGTCACAGACCGCTGCTAATGATCAGTTCGGAGATAAAAATTCCTTCAGCTCTAGTCAGCGCCTGACATTCCCTAAGTGCCTTTGAGCCAGCACCGGGGATTAAATCCGTCTCCCGCTGTGCGCCTTCCGAAGTGGAGACTGACTTTCCCTGCCTAATACTGACCGCTGAGGAAGGCTGGATGAATCGGGACTGTTCGAGAGACTCAGGCTTTGTTTGTTGCCGGTTTTGCCTCTCCGCACCCGCTGTCTTCTGACGCTGCCGTCCCTCCGCTCAATCATTTTCCTCTGCAGGGGCACAGTGGTTGGGCCTCCGCACGACTTCCCACGTACAATGCTGTGGAAGCCAAGGGGGTCTCGGAAGGCTTAGCCTGTGAGGGATCTGTTTTCTATTTTCTCCTCCGGATTGAACTCATCTGGATGAGAACCCTTTTCCTGTTTACGGGTATTATTACCTGTGTGCGGTAGTTTGTCCGCACGGATTGTTTCTCCATGACATGAAACTGTCTGTGGGAAGAGTGAGATAATAAATGCAGTTTTCAGTGAGAAAACTCGGCGGCGGGGGTGGGGGGGAGAATCCCAGTGCTTTAAAGTGGTCTCCACTCTTAAGGTTTTAAAAAAAAAGAAAAACTCAAAATTCCGAATCTACAGTGCAAAGAAAAACTTGAAGGAGGGAAAGGAGGAAAGAAGGAAAGAAGGGAGAAGGAAGAAAGGAAGGATAGAAGGAAATTCTTGTTTCTTGTTCCTGTGGGTCCATTTGTATTCGTGCATATTTTTTACTCCTTTGAGGGTCAATTTCTCCACAGTTACTTTAATCACAGACCCCTGGCGTCACTAGCTCTTGTAGGATGGGGACCCACCACAGCTCTCAGGGGGTTGCGGTCTCTCCGAGGTAGACATTTAAAGTGACTTCGCTCGCGCCTTTCACACTCTGTTCTGACTTTGGGCAGATAGAGATAGCTGTTCTCTGGTTTTCAGTGAGGGATTAGCTGCGGAGAGAGAGGGTCATAGCGGGCTCCCGGGGCGGGGCCAAGGGCACTCCGTGGGTGCGTTGAGACTGTTTCTCCCGTGGGGACCAAGGGTTCGTCTCTGGAGCCAGAGCCCCGAGTGGAGGGGTAAAGGTGCGGGGCTGCTGTCGGGAGCTGCTGTGGGTTAAAGCATCCTAACTATTAGCAAGGTCCCACCTACCCACCAGTCCCCTGAAAACTCACTGCCTTCCGGGAAGGAGGAGCCGGAGGGACCGGGGCCACGGGGTGGAGCTCGTGTCAGCCGAGGTAGGAAGGCGCAGCTGCAAGCCAGGGCGCTGACCTCCCCTGAGCTCCTCCGGCAGCTCGCAGGATCGTCCCGACCCTGCAGGACTTGGCAAACTCCTACCTCCGCTCCCAATAGTTTTCCCCAGACTCCTCCCTCCGGGTCCCCCATCCTTCTCACTTTGCAGAATTCATTGCTTCTTCCAAAACCTTTTTGCAACACACCAGAGCTCCGAGTCCCTTAGCTGAATTCAACTTTTGTTTTTATTTCTCTCTCTGCCTTTTTTTGCCCATCTCATCTGATTGATGTGCGAAGGCTGATGCCTCTGCCAGAGCGAAAGGAATAAATAGAGCCTGCCTCGCCCAAAGGCTTAGACGCCTGGGAAGAGCAGCCAGCGCGGAAAGGACCGGGCTCCGCCAAGCGCGTGGACGGGACCGGAGGACTTGGACCCAAGCGAGCTGTGATTTTCCTAGGGGACAGCTCCCAGGTCGTTGTGCTCACTCCCGGAGTGCAGGAGACCGCCGCCCGGCTGCGCCTTGTCCCATCCTGCCGGGATCATGGTCTGCGGCAGCCCGGGACGGATGCTGCTGTTACGGGCCGGGATGCTGGTCCTGGCTGCCCTCTGCCTGCTCCAGATCCCCGGAGCTCGGGCAGCAGCCTGTGAGCCCGTCCGCATCCCCTTGTGCAAATCCCTGCCCTGGAACATGACCAAGATGCCCAACCACCTGCACCATAGCACCCAGGCTAACGCCATCCTGGCCATCGAACAATTCGAAGGTCTGCTGGGCACCCACTGCAGCCCGGATCTGCTGTTCTTCCTCTGCGCCATGTACGCACCCATCTGCACCATCGACTTCCAGCACGAGCCCATCAAGCCCTGCAAATCGGTGTGCGAGCGCGCCCGGCAGGGCTGCGAGCCCATCCTCATCAAGTACCGCCACTCGTGGCCAGAGAGCCTGGCCTGCGAAGAGTTGCCGGTGTACGACCGTGGCGTGTGCATCTCTCCCGAGGCCATCGTCACCGCTGACGGAGCGGGTGAGTCCTGAACTCTGCCCGACCTCTGAGGAGGAGTTAGTTATTCGCCTTTGCTCTCTCCTTTGCTCTTCAGATCACTTAATCCGATTGACCATCGAGTCCTGTTCTTTTACTTAAAAACAAACAAAAAACTGACTTTATGGTCCTTCCAAATGAACTTAGTCTCTTCCAACAGGTGATGTGATTTGTCCCCCACTCCTGACACTGAGTCTCTCCATAGCTCCCCTTCCCTGCCCATGCTGCGCATGCGGGGTTAGCGAGCCCTCTACACTTGACTTTCTTCTTCGTTTCTTGGTTGATTCTTTTGCATCCCAGTCACCGGGTTGCGTTATCTCTAGTGTTTTTGCCACTTCCAATTGTATGGAGACTTCTAAGGGAATGTCAAGAAACTTCTGACACAGAGATCTGCCAGTGACATGTATTTGCCCCAAACCCAATTTCGTCCATACTATCACCTTAAATTCTCCTCTGCTGTCAGCGAAGAGATGATAATGCCAGTCAGAAACAGCAATGGAATATTATTGCTAATTATCGTCTGTGGCTCGCTCCGGCCAGAGAACCGGGAACGTAGCCTGCAATAACAGGCCCTTTCCACATGCCCACGTGACTCCAGGTCATTCTGTAAATGGCACAGGGACAAATGGAGTCATGTTTTAAGCATGTTATCTTTATAGCCTTATGTGACTTTATTCTTAATCTCATCCTTAATCCCTCCCATACCCTATGTGTTTACAGTACTGGCACACTCACGCTTTCTCCACTAGAAAACTGATTTGTTGAACCCCTATTTGTTTTGCCGCTGACGGTCTAATCGAGGCATTCATAATCTCATGGCCTCTATCTCAGTCCAGCTCAGTATGGTCTATTTTTAGTAAACTCAATATTTCCCTACTGATTATCCCACCCCTCAGGTTTCTCCCTTCGTGTGCTTTAGAGATAACACTTAGGCAAACTGGTTGTCCTCTCTCAGACTCTCCCGGTATCAACTGTTTTTAGGCTGGGTCTCACTTGTTTTATCATTTCTGTTCATTTATTTCAGCACCGGCATTTCCTTCTGTTTCCCAGCTTGCTCATACTAGGCTCGTGTCTGCAGTTTGGAGTCAGTGAATCAGTTATTACGGGGCTGATTCGTTAGCTTAGTGTGGGCGGAAGGGAGAAGGTACAAAGAGCCGAAAGGCGAAGACGGAGCAGAAAGATCTCGCCGCTTTCTGGCGATCACTTTTCTTAGCTTAACACCATGAATATGGAAATTGTCTTCTGAAGGCCAATTGACAATCGAGAGCTGGTTTTCTAAGGTAATCCAAAAGAAACATTCCTTTTGCTGTTTGGCTAAAAGAGAACTCTTGAGCCCTTGCGCCGACTGCTGTCGCAGGCTCTGCAGACACCGCTCCAGCTCAGTGCCCTTGCTATCCTGGCTTGACAAACACCGTTAAAGTCAGCTAAATGCTAGCAGTCTTCTCAGGCCAAGCGCTAGGAGTGATGTATTTCACTCTGAAATGCATGCTCCCCTGAGAAGACAAACTTTGCTTCTGAGCCTAAATCTAGAGAAGGATGCAGAATGAGTGGGGTTTGGCAAGTCTAGGCGCTCTCAAGGGCACAGTCAATGGGGCTAGGAAGCAGTTTCTTAATTGTCCTTGAGTTACCTGTCTCCATAGACCAACTGCGGTACAATTGCCTTCTTGAAGCCCTCCAGAACTTGTGTAGGGATACTTTATCCATCAGGAGATGGCTGCTGGAACGCTTTAAACTTCCATAGTATTTGTTTTGCTGACACCATCTCTGGAAGACAAGCACCTGGGGGGGGGGGGGTTGTCAGGATGCTCCCATGCCTCCAATGTCATATGAAACAGGGACAAGGACCTGAGCACAGGGTTAGAGAGGAACACGCTGGCCCGAAGGGCCCCCTGACATCCAGTCTGCTGAAAACTGCACAGTCCCTCTGTTGGGTGAAACTGTCAGATACCTACAATTATTTAAAACTGCCACATGGAGCTGGAGAAAAGGTTCTGTGATTAAGAGCACCGATTGCTCTTCCAGAGGACCTGGGTTTGGCTCCTAGTACCCACCTGGTAGCTTAACAACAGTCTGTAACTCCAGTTCTGGGAGATTCAGTGCCCTCTTCTGGCGTCTGTGAGTACTGCACTTAAATGGTGCGCCGACAAACATGGCAAGACAGTCAAGCTTCGAGGGAAGAACCCAGTGCTGATGCTGACTCTCTACTCCATGGGCAATTCATACATATGGTGCACAGACATACATGCAGGCAAAACACCCATATGCATAAAAATTTTTAAAAACTACCACATGTCACCATTTTAATTAGTTTATTGGAATACAATAGTTTACCAAACAAGTTTTTTTTCTTCCTTTAGAATCTCTGTGTCTTAGCACTAGATCCTACCTAACCAGATATACAATGAGATCTCTAAAGAGTGGTACAAACCTTCACATGCCCGTGTCAAGAGGATTTCCGTCCATTCATGTCATGCATACGTGTGTTTATATGTAACAAGTTGCGACTCAACAAATAAGCTTAGGACATTTATCAAAACGAAGTCTGAATGAAGCTGACTGATGCTTCAAACTACTTCTGCTTCCAAAACACTGAGAATGCGCATATGTTTATAGAGAACACGTGACATGTCGGCCACAGCTAACGAGTTCATGCTACGTTTAGCGTATATGTCATGTTTACTGTCAAGTGGGGCTTTGAGCGCCACCGTTTGAGAGCTCAGCTCACCCTGGCTATTCTGCTGGTGATTTGAGATATTTAGGCAAATCTTTAAGATTGTCTGCTGAGTGAGGCTTAGAGATCAGGCACATGGGCCCATGCCACTCTGCCTGTTGGAAGATGATGTGACCTCTTTAGCCTTTGCAAGTAAGTAAAGCCCAGCCTGTCTGCATCCTGAAGGCAAGGGGAGGACTAGACAGAGTGTGGACCTTGGGACCTGTCACCTAGAGACCTGAACAAACTGCTGCTCCTGTTTTCCTGTTCTTATTGCTCTTGTATTGAGCTGACTTGTTTTTCCCTTTCATTGGTTTTTTGAGCTTGGTAATGCAGACACCATCTTGAACTCTTAGCACTTTCGCTCTGGGGAGCATGGTTTACCCCAGGATCCAACTGCAGAAGCAGCTTTTATTTCTCCTGAATATAGAAAATTAATGTTTCATTTCCTACAAATCAAGCTGGAGCTCATGCTAAGGAACAGATTTCTGTGGCAGCAATAGAGGGGGAAAAAGTGAGCTTGCCTGATGCCTGTTAACTAGAACTAGTCTATTGAGAGGGACTCACAAGCCTCTGTCTTTTCCTGAGGACCTAAGGGGTTAAAGGTTGCTGGGAGCAGGGGTGTGGGTTTATCTGGAGGCTCCACCCCTCCTTGAGTATCTGTAGGCTGGTGGCAGGGAAGAGAGAGATATTTTCTTCTGTACTCTGGCTACTGGGAAGTGGTCCATCCTGATCTAAGTAGCCCCTCACCCATGCTCCTATAACCAGTCCTAATTAAACTCACAAGTTCACCGAAAGGAATGACTTTTAAAAAATCGTATAAATGATAGGGTATTGTACAGCTCTTTCTAAAACACCTATAGTTGCTGTGCCAAGAGCTTTATAATTGCCCTTTAAAAGCACCCCATTATTGCTGGCTTCCAGTTAGGACCAACATACTCCCCGAGCGCTTGCACAATACAGTCTTCAGGCGCTGGCCTGGCAGAGCCCCGCCACCGTTCACATGCAGAAACGGCTATTTAATCATCTCTCCACTTTCCCAGGAACAGGCAGCCTTTTCTTTAGTACTAGCCCTGGTCGACAAATATTTGAGGGGCCAAATACCAAGAAGCGAGGATGTGAACAAGAACATGGAATGGAAAGAAGTAAAAGTTTTAAGTTAGAACTAGAGAGAAAAAACACGATTCCAAGGATCCTTCATCGTGTCGATACCAGAAGGCATTCTGCCTGGCTTTGGGAGAGAGTCTGTGTTACTAATTTTATTTAGCGATAGCCCAGTTGTGAGTGCTAGTGAAATCTTAGATTGTCCCTAACTTATTTTAATCGGTCACCTTTTGTCTCCCTTTTTTACCAAACTTTGAAATAGTTGTTTGAAGAGAAAAATTGACTGTGTTTTCTTTGGCCCTTGTCTTTCTGTTAGGCATTTAGGAAGAATGTAAGAGCCATTGTGTAGACATATAATTTTGAATAATGAAGCACTAACTGTAGTCAATAAATTTAGAGACAGTCATAGTTCAGAGATGCAGACTCTTAGCTGGTTTTGTCCTTCATTTTCAGCAAGTCACTTGCCTGACATTGGTCAGCATCGGTGTCTCACAAGGGGAGTGAATGGTTGGTAATTGGCAAGGCACAGAATGCATGCTTAATGACAGCCACGCCAGGAGAGGACTAGGATCCTTAGCAGTGGCCGAATAACAGCTGACTACACATACTATGTTCTAGGCATTGTCATATGAGTTGTGCATATGAGTTCTCATGAAAGTACTGTTACTCCTGTTTTACAGGAAAGACCGGCAAGGTACATAGAGAAGTGACCAGTCACGTGAATTCAGTGTGTGAGAAAACAGGGTTCAGACCAGAGTCTGTTCAACACTACTCTTCTCTTGCTAAGAGAAAGGACTTTGATTTTTTTTTTTAGGGGGGAGGGTTCTGTCTTTTGTTCATTAGGTTAAAGTTAAAGGAGCAAAGTATTTTCATTGTGTCAATTTATGGTTTAAAAGAATAAAAGGGCACCCAAGACCATGGGTTCTTTAAGACCATGGGTTCCCCGAGACCATGGGTTCCTTAAGACCATGGGTTCCAGCAGATAAGGGATGATTCTTTGGCTGCATTATTGAGATAGGAGAGAATGTTTGTTCCAGATTCATCTGACCCAGTCTCAGGCTCAGTGAGCCCCAGAGTTCAGGCTTCCCTGCTCTCCCCACTTACTCTTTTTATTTATTTATTTATTTATTTATTTATTTTTTTAAAGATTTATTTATTTATTATGTATACAACATTCTCCCTCCACATACGTCCACACACCAGAAGAGGGCACCAGATCTCGTTACAGATGGTTGTGAACCTCCATGTGGTTGCTGGGAATTGAACTCAGGACCTCTGGAAGAGCAGCCAGTGCTCTAAACCGCTGAGCCATCTCTCCAGCCCCCCCCCCCCCCCACTTACTCTTCTCTAGCTTTCTTTACGCTGTTGTGAGGCTTTGCTACTGTAGTTGTTCAGGTGTTGGATCTGCCTCCCCTGCCTTTCTTCCCGCCTGGTGGTCAGGAGGTATCAAGAACTACCCCTCTATTCACAATCAGGCTTCTTTCCTTCTCTGCCCGTCATTCTCTCTGGGCTCACCACAGCTGACAAGGATATTGAGAATGCAGCCATGGCTGGATCGCCTTTAGATCCACCCTATCTTCCTTGCTGTCTAGACTCACTGTTTGCTTGCCCGAGTCTCTGTTCTAGCCATGCGGGAAGACATTTAGGTCCCATGAAGAGTACTGGATTTGTCACCTGAGTCCCTCTGCCTCACTGTTCTCACACAGGCTCTTCCAGAAATCTCTGTGACTTCACTAGAATCTCTTGAGATACAAAATCTAGCATGCACCCAGCATCTACCATTTCAATTCAGGATAATTTTGATGGTGGAATTTCAGATTTTGACTACCGGAGAAATGATCAGAAAGCTCTGATTTTCTCTTAACAGTTCTGACAATTGAAACCTTTACATTTTAGAAAAACATAGAAACATCTCTGGCAATAAGAATATAAAATCAAGAAAATGTTCACCTTGGTTCAACTGTTTCAAAGAAGTCCCTCCCCGCAAGAAGCTTTGTTTTTGTCATCTCATATAAACCTTAAATGCTATTTTTTTTGTTGCTGCTGCTGCTATTGTTTTGGTTTTTGTGTTTTTGAGGCAGGATTTTTCTGTGTAGTTCTGGCTGTCCTTGAGCTCACTCTGTAGCCCAGGCTGGCCTTGAACTCAGAGAGCTCCACCTGCCTCTGCCTGGGATTAAAGGCCTGTGCCACTGCTGCATGACAAATGCTAAATGTTTTAAATGTGGACCAATATAATTCATTCATACTGGGAGATTATTTTATATAAACAGTATGCATTGTATCTCATCGTTCTTCAGGAATAGAAACACTGGTGTATTACTTTACAACTTGGGTACATTTATCATGAATAAAGTCTGAATAGGGCAAATGTCATCAAGTTAACGACTTACGTAAGATGCTTGTGGAGCCCGTGTTTGTTGTTTATTCATCTATGTGGAGACCTCTGTCTTTCCTTAGATACAGCTTCTTTGCATGTTAGCTTATGGCCATGGGTGTAGCTCAGTAACATGCACGAAACCCTGGGTTCTATACCCAGCATCCTAAGCCCTTCCCCCATGTGTGTTTTATATGACCTATGAGCAATAAGGTCAGAGGAAGAGTGCTGGTTTTGTCGAGCTCAGTAGAGGCGCTGAGCTTGTTTAGCATTAAGTGTTAATACAAGTGTGTGCAATCCTTGTATGAGAGTGTGAACTGAGTGCCAGCAAGAAGAGTCCATGGTTAGTTACTGTCTCTCAGCGTGGTACTCTGTAGGGGCACACAGCACAATTCATTAGAGGCTGTCTCCTAATTAGAACACAGAAGGCCATTATCATTACCATTTTCTGGAATTACAGCCTCGTGAAAAGAACCAGTGGCGAATCCTAATTATTGCCACATCCATTAACTGTACTGGCTTGAGTGATCTACCAGCGCTAGGCTTCCTTTCTGCTCAACTGTTCAGTCTGCACTTAACACAGGGCCTGGAGTTCTTTCTGGGTTTCCCAGAGACACGGTGCCAGTAGAGTATGACCCTGCCGGTCATTGACAAGGTGTATTTGTTTCTATCTGTCACAAGGTCACGGATGTTGGGTCAGTGCCTAATATTTATGTGCTTATGAAATGCAAGAACTCAATATTTATGAAATGCTAACATTTTGTGCACAAGTGATGAGGGTTCATGAGCAGGAGCTTTCAATCATGTCCAAGAAAGGCCCTCATCCTCACTCAAACCCCAGTAGTGGCGCTCATGAAGGACCGTTTCCTGGAGACGCCTGGCTCTCACCCACGTCAGGCTGTCATGGAGTCACGTTTATCTGTGAGTTCCTGGAGTGCTAACTTTGCTATCATTCTCTATTCTGTCACCTTGCAGATTTTCCTATGGATTCTAGTACTGGACACTGCAGAGGGGTGAGCACCGGTGAGTACAGGGTTGGCCCTGGCTTTCCTTTGTGGGGTGATCCATCTTTGATATGGTCTTCACATGTACGTTGTTCTTGCGGACACTTGCGTCCTGTTTTAAAAATAAACATAAAAGTGATTTCCTTATCTATATTGACTTTATGTTTAGTGTTAGTATATTAAAGTTGACCTCTTGGTTTACAGTTTGGTTTACAAAATGTTAATGAATATATAAATTCATGTAGTCACAGTTCAGGATAATTCGTACATATTATATATATTCGTTATATACATAATATATATTATATAATGCAAGTTTTACCTGCTTATCTCTTTACTCTTTATCTTTTTGTCTTATACTTATCTCTTTATCTCTTTAATACTTGAATAATATTCAGGTTGTTTTAGCTTGGGGCTTGCATAAAAGGAGCTACTATAATTATTCGTGTGCTTTTATATGAATATTAATGTTCATTTCTCAAGCGTAAATATCCAGGGATAGGATTGCTGGTCATGGAGGTAAGAGTTTATTTAACTTGGTTAAAGAATGCAAAACGGTTTTAAAAATACCTGTTCAGGTCTAGGGCTGTAGCTCCGTTGGTATGCTTGCCTCGCATGTATGGAGCCCTGGCTCCAGTCCCCATTCCCACATGCTAGTGCACGCCTATAATCCTAGCACTCAAGAGTTGGAGGAGAAAGATCAGAAGTTGAGACCAACCTGGGCTACATGCAACCCTGTCTCAAGGCAAAACAAAACCTCAGATATGACTATTAGGTTCCATACTACCAACATTACAGGAACTGTAGGCCTTCTGTAGTCTCATCGGTGTGCGGTATTGTCAGGTTTTTGTTTTGTTGAATTATTTTGATGTCTTTGTCATCTGATTGTCTTTATCATGAAAGTTGAGGGTTTTTTTTTCCCCATAATTCCTCATGTGGACAGTTATTTAGGACTGGATTCTGGGGAAAGGCAAATCAAACCAAACCAACTAACCCAACAAACAGAAAAAAAAAAGATAGGTAATAGTACTTGGGGTTCCATTCAAAGTCCTACAGAGAGGCTGGTCTTTCTAGCTTCCTAGGCTCAACTGCGTCGGGCTTATGCTCTCAACTAGTCTTCTGCAGGCGATGATTTCAGCACTGGGTCTATTTCCAGTCTTTGCAGTACCTTTTTATCCAGGTATGCCATCCCGGGGATGTATAATCCATCCTTAATTTTTCAGTCTGTGGAACATTGTTTAGTCAAATTCACACATAGCCACGGGCGAGTCCAGCAGCCTGCAGTCACTGATGCTAGGTCATGTCCCAAGCTCTTTCCTCTCTGTGAGCTCCCTGGTACTTTGCAGTTCCTTGGAGCATCCCATTTGGATCCTTGGTACAAAGTTAGGATCTTATTTTCTCCACTTTGTAGTTCATTTCCTGCATCCAGGGCCAAGAAGTGGATGGATAGGAACAAAACAAGATCTTCTAATGCCTTAGCCTCATTGGTCCCCTAATCAGGAAGGGTTAGGGTTTTAGGCTCACTTGACACACTAATACTGTTCCTGCTGCCCTGGGCTGGATTGCAAGAGATGGGGTCTCCACTTTGGGGGCCAGATCTACAATGCTCACTTCCAGACTGAAGGTTGTACGGAAACAGATTGGCAGATAAACGCACCGTCATCTGATGATGGGCCCGGTTTCCTTCCCTGAGCTTTCTGCTGCTGTTGTTTGAGCATTCCCATCCTTCATGCATGCTACTCGGGGTTCATTTGTTGAGAGAGAGAGAATGGGGTTAATTATTTCATCTTACCACACAATAAACCTTTTAATAAAGTGCAAAAAAAGTACAAATAAACCAAATAAGTCAGTGTATTTTTGTAGGTACTGTCTTGTAAAGACCACACACCAGGATAGTTAATGCTAGCCGTGTTCTAGAAGCTTCTGAGTCACATTGCTTTACCATGGCAGCTGCTAGTCAGCACTCCAGCACAGCCGTTAAATTTTGCCTGGCCTTGAATGGCCTGTGAATAAAGCCTGCCTTTTGTTGCCCAGCGCCTTTCTTTGTGATGCGCGAAATAGTTTTCAGTTTAATTGCTCACCCTCTCCACCACTAAACACACCGGGCATAATTCTTGTAGCCGTTACTGGGTATTTGGGTTGTTTCCCGTTTTTGCTACTGTGTCTGAAGGCTACAGAGTTGCTACATAGTTGTTTTTTTTTTTTTTTTTCTGGTAATTTTCACTGATGTTGTTCAGTATGCTATATTTTTCCAGGTACCTTGTAAGTGAAAAAGAAACGTGTGTCAGTTCCTGAGTAGGGTTTGAAGTACAGATGTTCACTCCTTGGTGACATTCATGGAGAATTCTCAGGTTGGCAGGTATTTGATCTCAGGTCCTGTCCAGCAAATGTAGCACCCCACCAGCCATTCACCTTATGGAATAGCAACCTATTTAGAACTATTTAGAATTTTTGAAAATGAAAACTTCATTTTAATATAATGCAGGGGTGGAGGGGGGATGGGAGAGTGTAGATGGGGCAGGCAGCCATTACTCTGATTAGTACTGTGTGCTCATTTCAATGGCCATGACTGATTTTCCATGCTTTGCTTCATCTCCCAGTCCCTCACCCTGATCCTGAGACAGGGACTAAGATCCCCATCCACACCCACAGCGGATTCCATGACAAGGCTGGTCTGCATGCTACTTTAGGCAGCTAGGCTGAGGATGCTCCATGGGGACCCATAGTGACCTAAACCCTGCTTTACAGGGGGTGCCCATCCTGGGTGCTTATTTAAAATAGCTTAAGTTGTGGTGATACCACGAGGAGCATTTCCTGTTACACAGAAGCAGTCAGACATTGTTGGTGCCAAGCGACTCTGAGCATCACTTGTTCTGTTGTATCTGTGTAAAAGAAACTAAAACACCCATTCGTTTAGTAACACAATTGGGCAGGCAGTCCTGCCGTGTGTGTGTGTGTGTGTGTGTGTGTGTGCGTGCGCACGTGTGTGCGCGCGGGCGCTCATGCTATCAATTTATCTGAAAGTCATGGTTAGAGCTTCAATGTGTTCATGAGCAAAGACATCAATAAAGAACATACAAAGCTGGATCCACTTGGAGCAGGCTGTGGTGGTGGATGCCTTTAATTTCAAAAGTTATTTAGAATTTCTGAAAATGAAAACTTTGCTGGGTGGTGGTGGCGCATACATTTTAATCTCAGCACTCGGGAGGCAGAGACAGGCAGATCCGTGAGTTCAAGGCCAGCTTGGTCTACAGAGTGAGTTCCAGGACAGCCAGAGCTACACAGAGAAACCCTGTCCCAAAAATAAAAGCAACAACAACAAAACCCAAACAAACAAACAGCCCCCCAAACAACAATAATAGCAATGTAACAAAAACAGATCCACCTGGAAAACTACAGAGGCAGTGCAGTGTTCCTGAGGTCGGTGTTTTCTGTCCCCTTTTCCAGAATGTTTCCCAGTATAATGGGGGCAAGGAAAACAACAGGGGAGCCAGAGTATATGTTGTTTGGGGGAGGGGGTGAGGTGGATTAGGGTGTTGAGGTGGGGAGGGGGTGAAGTGGAGGAGGGTGTTGAGGTGGGGAGGGGGTGAGGTGGAGGAGGGTGTTGAGGTGGGGAGGGGGTGAGGTGGGGAGGGGGTGAGGTGGAGGAGGGTGTTGAGGTGGGGAGGGTTGAGGTGGGGAGGGGTGAGGTGGGGAGGGGGTGAGGTGGGGAGGATGGAGGGGATGGGGGGAGCATTGATGTAGTCACATGTTTTCAAAAGTAAATGTAGTTTGTTCACACTCAGAAAGGCAGCAGCTGAAAAGGCTCATGCTAAAACAGGAAATGAGGAAGGCATGAAACTATTAGAACCCACATCAGGACCCCTCTCCAAAATGTCAAGCTGTCTGTGTCTGGAATTTGGGAAAGACGTTATTTCCCACTAATTAGTCTAAGTGCCTTAACACTTAACATTTTTCCCTTGTTTTCTTTGGAGATTATGACTCTGAACAGCTTCCAATTTGTGAACGTATTTTACTGTTATAAATCTACTATCATAAAAGAAATAGATGTTCTGTATTTACCTTGGGCGGGATGTGGAAAACAATTCAGGTCCATTCCGCTGAATTGCTTTGTCAAATCAACATGGAAAATTAAGAGGAATGTTTAATTCATTCAAGGAAAGGGTATGGTTTTTGTTTGTATTTTGTTTTTTGTTTTGTTTTGTTTTCTTTCTTTCTTTCTTTCTTTTTTTTTTTTTTTTTTTTTGATTTTCGAGACAGGGTTTCTCTGTAGCTTTTGGGTTCCTGTCCTGGAACTAGCTCTTGTAGACCAGGCTGGCCTCGAACTCACAGAGATCCGCCAGCCTCTGCCTCCCGAGTGCTGGGATTAAAGGCGTGTGCCACCACCGCCCGGCCTTTTCTGTTGATTTTGAGGAATGGTCTATGTAACCTAGTCTGGCCTCGAACTCCCTAAGCAGCTGAAGGTGAGCACGAACATATGATCCTCCTGCCTCCACCCCCTACGCACTGGGGTTACAGTTGGCGCCACCACACTTTGTTTTAAGCGTGGAAGAGGTACCCAGGCTTCGGACGTGCTAGCAAGCAGTCCAACAACTAAACTACAGTCGCAGGCCAGGATGTTAGCCTTTAAATAAACCAAAAATAATTCTCGTTTTCTATGTGTAATGACAACTAATGTAGAAGCATCAATATTAAAAAGACACAAACATTTCCAGGGAAGCAATAGTTGATAAATTCTGATGTATCGTTGTATGTGCCTGGCCCAAATGACTTCACTGGTCTCTCTGGAGATGGACGTCAGAGTGCACTGACCCCTGCTCTCCTTTCTGCGAAGTTCTGCTGACTGCCAAGGCTGGCTTAGCCAGGCACAGCTGGGGAAATTAGCATGGGTAAATTTGGTGGTTGGTTTTTACTCTTTACTATTTGGGGGCCCACCTCCCGATTTCACAGGGCTTTATTCTTACTAATTTATAGCCGTCCTTAGCTTGGCTTATTGTTGCTTGCCAGCTTTTCTTAAATTATCCCAACAACCTTTTTCCTTTTCTTACTTCTGTATATCTTATCTTCCCTCTTACTCCATGGCTTGCCGTGCAGCTGCAGCTACTCCCAGGCCCTCCTCTCCTTCTTCTCTTGCTCCTTCTCTTCCAGAGTTCTCCTTTTATTTATTCTCTGTGCCAGCCGGCCCTGCCTGTCTTCTCTCCTGCCTCGCTATTGGCCTATTGACCATTCAGATCTTTATTAGATCATCAGGTGTTTTAGACAGGCAAGGAATCACAGCTTCACAGAGTTAAACAAATGCAGCCTAAACAAAAACAACACCCCTTAAAATAATATTCTGCAACTGGTAAATGGTACCTTTTGTGATTACACTGTAGTTTCCAATGACCGGAAGGACTTCTCCCAAGCCGTCCACCACATGGAAACTGCCACTTTGAACCCATTCTCATTCTTTCCCTTGAAATGTTAGCAACATAGTCTTAGCGCTCCTGTCCCCAGGCACAGCACTTCCCAAGGCTCCTTGTCCTCCCTCTGCCTAAGGGTTCATTCCTGGTAGAATTCCTCTGCTCACAGAGCTTCTTCCTCACGTCTTTGGCCGTGATTCTGCCCAGTCTCCCAGGAAGAATAGCATATTTCTATTTCTTATCTCCCTATCCTATAGGCATTCCAAATAGAATGCACTTAGCAACAAAAACAATCTCTTAATTGAAATTTTCTACCTCAAATGAGGGTGGGGCGTCAGCTCCTTCCTAGGCTCTCAGCGTGAGAGTTTCAGAGTTGGTTTTAGTCCATCCATCCTCCTATTCTTCAAAGCGTGATGGAAAGTGGTTCCCCCAGGCCTCCTGCACACCAAGGGCATATCTAGAGATAAGGCAGGCGACAGCCCGGCATTTCTCCTTCCTTCTCGTCCTTTCTGCATGTGACATTGCAATTATGGTGGATCCCCTTTTGCCCCTTTGTTTTTTGACTTTAAGGCAATCCCAAGACACTTCTGGGGAAACAGAATCGCGTTGGATCATATTTTAGACAATTTGAATGACTCTTAGACCCCAAAACGTTGTGGAAAGCAATTTATTTAAATATTTCTGAAAATCTAATCTGGAAGAAACAAATGGAATTTCCTCTTTTTGGTGATGCAATGTTAGTCTTTGCAATCTTAAGCAATTTCCTTTTGCAAAGCACAAATCATTATGAATTGAGACCTTTATTACAAAATTTGAGGTTTGTTTTTATTAGCTGAGTTGAGGCCATGTTACTTTTGGTTTTCATAACTTTTTTCTGCTATCTAGGTTCATCAGTCAACTTCATCGTATTTTTCTCTAATCCAAAATAAAATCTCTACCTCTCTGTTTCTCTCTCTTCCTCTCTCTCTCTCCCCCCTCTCTGTCTCTCTCTCTCTCTCTCTCTCTCTCTCTCTCTCTCTCTCTCTCACACACACACACACACAATTTGCCTTATGCAAATATTCAAAAATAAATATTATTTTAAATATTTGATGAAGGCTGCCAGGTCACTTCATTTTATGGAGAAGTGAAGGGAATGTCTTGGTCTTGTGATTTTTAGGTCAATGGGATTTTACTAAAGTTTAGTTTAGAACAAAATGGACGAGTATCACGTGATGGCTGCCCCGAGTTTTGAGTGTCTGCACCTGTGCAGCCATCACTGACACGAGGATGATGAGGATTTTTGTCCTCCTTAGAGATTTCCCAGCCTACAGCAGCAAGGTTCTAATTTTCATGACTATAGATTAGTGCCGTTACACCTTTCGCATGTGCAGCTAGATCAACCCTACAGTGCATCCTCTGTCACCGGGAGCTTTTGCTTCCGAGATTTATCTACTTAGCTGTGTCAAATTGTTCTCAGTGTATGATGATGCACCTTCAAATGGCTGTAACACTAGTAAAATTAGAAACTGCTGTCTAGCCCTTTAAATATTGTTCCCAGCTCAAGAGAGTTATTGGTTTCTGATTCTGCAGGAGTTGTTCTTAGGATGCCCTCCCCTCCTCCCTCCTCCCACTTCCCGTTTTACCCCTGAGATCAGACAACTATGATTCTGCTGGCCTTTGTTTTTAACATCCCAGGAACAGTAAGACTCCAGAGATTATCCATCAGGTATCCTTTCGATGACTTTACTATCAGGGTGAGGGAGTGTGCTTGGCCCTAGGGGCGGACTCTCCGGATGTTTTCCCATCTCCTGTTTCTGGTAGGGTAGTGGAACAAACCTTTTGAAGTGCAATTTGTCTGTAGGCTGGTCCCCTTCAGAAGTTGCTGGGACAAGCCTGGCATCTGTCCTGTTGCTGTTTAGCTGATTTTTGATTTAGTGGATGGACTGTCCTAACTTCTCCTCACCTTCTACCCTGTTCTGCTGCAGCCATTCTCTTCCTCGGGCAGGCTCTACTTTGCCATGTAGCGATGGCGCTGGTTTCATAATCTCCATTTCGAGCATCCCACACTTTGGCTACTTCTGCTCTTCCTTCCAAATGATTCATTCTGAACTGTAGCTTACTTTCCTTACTCCTTTAAGACGACCTGCCCATCCACTGCCGTTTACCCTCTGTCCAGCCTCTGACTTCTTCCTTTATGTGAGATTGTATTGTCTACAGGAATATGTGGTTTTCTTGAGAATATTTTTAATTCCCTTTTTCTCGTTTTGTGGCAACTCCTCAACAAGAGTCGATGGAACGAATCCCTCAAATGTGTGACTGACACACTTCGGGAGAGAAGCCTCGCTGGAGAAGCAGTTTGTGTGGCAGTTTCCCGCTGCACAGTTTGTCCTTTCGTTTGAGGCATCAGTCTTACTCCTCTTTCTGGAGACATCGACAGCTGTGTCCCTTATCCTCATGGCTCGCGTCTGACACCATCACTCCATCCGCCAACCAGAGAGTAAAAGCTGCGAGAGAAAGGGCTCTCATCCTCCCGCTGACAAATTCATCATCCTGTCAACGTCGGTACCCTGTGTCCTTATCTCCTGTGCAGTGGATAAGTGTCCTGGCTTTCAAAGCCCCATTCTCCTGGTTTTTTTCAGGGCTCTGTCATCTTCTTGCCAATTAAATTCAATGGACCCTTTTATTTCTCAACTAACTTCGGCTTTGAGGCTCGTTTGACACAGAGATCACCCTTCTTCCCCCTTAGAATTTCCTGTTTTTCCAGCCCTGGTGACTCCATGCCCTCCTGTTTCCTCCCATGTTTCTGGATGCTTCTCCTTGGTCTCCTTTGTGTGCTTCTCTCTCTCTCTCTTTCTCTCTCTTCCTCTCTCTAAATGAAGTTGGCAAGAAGTAGTTCTTGACTGGGTGATCCTAACTCACTCTCTCGATGTGGATTTGAAGACCATTTCTACAGAGGACTGGGTCAGCCAGAGTACTTAGATGCATTGCACGTACATAATATGCTTCTTTTCCGTAACACACACACGCACACACACACGCACACACGCACACACGCACACACACACACGCACACACGCACACACTCACACACACACACTCACACACACACGCACACTCACACACACACATGCACACACGCGCACACACACACACGCACACACACACACGCACACACACACACACGCACACACATACACACGCGCACACACAGTTGCAGGTTGTCTGGGTGTCATGTTGTGCCCTCTGCACTGGCTTTGTTGTCCATAAGACGTCCTGCAGTCCTGGGACAGAGCCTAGAAGGTGGCACATGGCAAATAAATATTAGCCCAGCAAATACACGAACGCACCAGCGACTGGAAGGCTTCGATAAATGTTCTCCTTCCTTTCCCCACCTCGTGTTTAGAAACGCTTGCCTGTCCCAGGTTGTGAAGTAGAGGAAAGCACAGGCATGGTGTGGTATCTAGTAACAGATGTCTAAAACAACTCAAGGTATGCACTGCTAGTTGGCAGTGGGAATTATGTCAAGGTCAGAGTTGAGGGTATAAATCTTCGCATTGTATGAATTTATTTTGTGTCTCTTAAAAGCTTGCCATGGCTGTCTCCTAAGTGTCTTGGAGTGGAAGGAAGGGGGCAAGTGGAGCTTGGGTCAGATGTGCGCTTTTGGCACAAATTAAACCGCACTCTGATCTCATCGGAATGGTCAGTCAGGACAGAGCAGAGGAAATGTAATTACACAGAATTGTATTTTCTCCTAACCCTTACCTTTTGGCCATAACTCCTAAGTATAGACTGGAGATATTTTCTTAGAAAAATCAAAAGAATATCTACTGAGTCTTCCAAAGTAAGAATTGGCTTATGGGCTGTTGATATCCGGTGGGGTTAATTATAGTCTTACAGCTGTGATAGAGATCAAAATCAGTTCAAACCAAGGTCAGCACCAGTTGGAACTGTGTCTCACACTTAGGCTTCATCTTAGACCAGGTTGTATTAAACAGCAAAACCCAGGCAATACAAATTTTATAATTACATAAGGGCTTTAGAATTGTTTCAACCTTCCAAACCTGTATAAAAATAATATTCTACTTGTTTCTAATAAACGAGACTGATATCATGAGCAAACCTAGGTGTAGAAGCCCCAGTGGCTTTTGCTTCTCACAAGTCTCACTGCAGAGACCTTAGGTTGTGAATGAGCTCAAATACTATGGAGTAACTTGGGGCATCTCAGTGCTGGGGACCCCGCAGGTCTGGTTCGGTGGGGCGCTGGGCATGGTAGCTTCTCTCGTTTGTTTGAGGGTGATAAACTCTTGTTTCTATTAGCATAATAAACAATATTTCCAGCAGAGTGGCTGGAAGAACTGAGTGGGAAAGCGAGATGGCATAAAGTGTCGCCCACGGTGGAGTCCTGGCCATGGCCGCTCAGGAGATGAGTGCTGCTCTCTGCCCCACAGCCCAGGGAATTGTGTTCAGTTCTAGACTTTGAGGGGAATAATCTTCTAATATCAAAACTGCCCACATTTAATCTCATCATTCCATTAGAAAATCATCCCCTTTAATTAAAAGTTACCCTAAAATAAACCACCAAGGCAGCCTATAATTCCTTTATAAGATTTTATTCTTAATATATAATGTTTTTATGAAAATTTGAGTAATATATTTTAGTTAACCATCATAGAGCTAAAACTTAATAGTCCTTGTCTGATCAGGAAACTGGGAAGTGGAGAATACTACCAGTATCACTAGCAATCATGGTAGTTCTCTTGGCTCAATAAAAAGTTCAGGCATCGGGAAATGAAACATCATTTCACATCCTGCACCCCAGTTCCACTCGTCTCCCGCTCCCTCTGTATCCCACAAATCTGACACTGCCCTTGTAGTGTCCCCCACCAAGAAAACTAAAAGAGAAGTGATAAATATAAGATAAAAATAAAAACAAGTAAAATATACAAATAAGAATATTAGTTAAACAACATACAACAACGACAACAAACTTGAAAAGTAAATGAAAACCCCTACTTTGCTGTTCCATCTTTCCTGCCTCTCTATCCCCTCTTCATCTGTCTTGGTGGCACTGGGAGCAGCTGTGTACCATGCAGTACACACGTTTGTCCACACAGCTCTACTTGCAAACGTCCATTGTGTAATGTAATGAGTTGTTGGTCAGGTTCAAGGCCTCTGGTCTGGCACACCATCAACACTGGTCCCTCACCAAATGTCTTCTCGGATATCTTTCTGTTTCCCCTAGTCATGGAGATCCAGGGACCATGGTTCTACAGGGCCAGTCCTTCACACACTCCAGCAGGCCATCGATAGGGTAGAGGTTGGGGAGTGCCCACCCACAGCCCTGGATGTGTGCCTGGGTGGTAGCTGAGCTGATCTGACCTGGTCACTGGGACCACCCGCCTCCGGAGAGGGCCAGAGCCAGTTTACCCATGCCTGTGGTGAGGAGTGAGACCAGCTTTCCCACGTGCTCTCCTATAAGGGGCAGGGTCAGCTCTCCTGTGCTGGGATCATGAGGGTCTGCTATCGCAAGGTCAGAGAGGAGAGGGTCAGCTCTCAGGTGAGGGACTGGGGTTTTCTCTGCGTGGCCTTCACACCTCAACACGTGGTCCAACATACGATTCAACACCCGGTTCACATGGGCCTCTGCGGCAGCATGGGCAAAGGACATCAACACAGATAAAGGGCCATATTTTTATGCAGTGTAGCAATATTCCCTTGGTGGCCAGTGAGATTAATGAGTACAGTGCAGAGAAACAGCCCCAGTCCCCAAGAACATATTTACCCAGCTCATTTGCTCTTAGGGAATAGTCTGTGTAGAAGGAATACATACCACTATAGAAAGGCCTTCTTGAAATATTCCTAAATCACTTTATAATACAATTAAAAAGAATCTCTGCCTGTGAAGTTTGATGTAATACCTTTGTTTATGCTTCAAGCAAAGTTATATTGGTAACAATATTAAATTAGAATCAATTTAGTGACAGTTGGTATATATTTTTAACTAAATCTTTTTTTTATTAAAACAGACAATTTCTGAAGATTAGAAACGTATAGCTAATTTATCAATGTGTATTACTTTATTTTGTTTTTGCAATGCTGAGGATGAAACCCAGAGCCCATAACAGCTTGGTAAGCTTTCTAGTGATCAGCTAAAATCTTAGTCCTTGCAGGCACGATGCTGACACGTACGTATTTCTACAGAGAGAAATAGCCAACCTATATCTTTATGGGGATAACTTGTAAATTAAAGCTATAGCATTTATTGTTTTCAGAAATAATGCTCATTTTTAGGAGACCTTTGTAAAAATGGAAAAGATTAGGACATATTAGTACAAATCCAAATAGCTAACAAGGTAAGAGCTAGATAAATGTCTTAGTAAGGGTTCACTATTGCTGCGAGGAGACACCGTCACCATGGCAGCTCTGGTACAAGAGGCTGGCGGGCAGTTCAGAGGTTCACATGGCAGCGTACAGGCAGAGGTGGGGCTGGAGCTGAGAGCGCTACGTCTTGTAGACAACGGGAAATCAACTGACTGTCACACTGAGGGAAGCTTAGAAACGGTGTCAAAGCCCACCCCAGCTGAGACACACTTCCAACAGAAGGTGTGGCCCAGATTAAAGGTGTGCCCTCCAACCTCAGGGTTTGGATTTAAGACGTGAGTCATTCAGCCTCCTCCAACAAGACCATACTTCTTCCAAGCAGGCCACACTTCCGAATAGTGCCACTTCCTTTGCTTCCTATGAGATTCTGGAGCAAATACATTCAAACGATCACAGTCACTGTGTGTGTGTGTGTGTGTGTGTGTGTGTGTGTGCATGTGTGTGTGTGCGCATGTGTGTGTGCATGTGTGTGTGTGCATGTGTGTGTGTATGTGTACGTGTGTGTGCGCATGTGTGTGTGTATGTGTGCATGTGTGTGTGTGTGCATGTGTGTGTGTGCGCATGTGTGTGTATGTGTGCATGTGTGTGTGCATGTGTGTGTGTGCGCATGTGTGTGTGCATGTGTGTGTGTGCATGTGTGTGTGTATGTGTGCGTGTGTGTGCGCATGTGTGTGTGTATGTGTGCATGTGTGTGTGTGTTACTATGGATATAGCTCATGGCCTCATCAATATAAGCATATACATTATAACTGAGCTACATCCCCAACTCCGTTTCTCAGCAAAATCACTTTGGTCGTGTAGCTTTTCCTTAACAGTTATAAAAATATGCTCTTGGGGGGCTGGAGAGATGGCTCAGTGGTCAAGAGCACTGGCTGCTCTTCCAGAGGTCCTGAGTTCAATTCCCAGCAACCACATGGTGGCTCACAACCATCTGTAATGAGATCTGGTGCCCTCTTCTGGCCTGCAGGCATACATGAAGGCAGAATGTTGTATACATAATAAATAAATTCTTTTAAAAAATATGCTCTTGAAGATAGAAAATTATCTACAGTTGAAAATTTTGAGATCACCAGAGATTTTATGACATGCATATCTACTAGATAAAATGGGTTCAGGTCACTACTCACAGCTATCTTTTATGATTTATTTTGTCTATTAATGATTTTTATTTTTTTAAATTAGAATATAATTTCATCACTTCCCATTCTCTTTTCCCCCTCCAACCACCACTTATATTTCCCTTTTCTCAAATTCATGGCCTCTTTTTTTAATTGCTGTCATATATATGACATGTATAACATACATGTCTCACACACATATATGCATCCCTAAGTGTAGAAATACAGCCTTCTCAGTCTGTATCATGTTCCTTATCTGCATATTATTTCAGTGCTGACTTTAGAAGATATTTTTAATATATAGAATTTATACTTTCAAAAGATGTATATTCTCTCCAGCAGGCACAGAAATACCATTGCAAGGGATGGCAGCTCATTTACTCATGGAAGGGACTCTCTGGCTCATAGCAATTTTTGTTGATCTTGAGTGGCTTTCTGATCCAGGATCTAATATGTGGAAAATGCCATGCAGTCTGTGAAAAGCATACACACACCAAGAGGTCTTCCATGGGGCCACACTAGCTATCTCCGCATGAGAGAAGATAGCCTTACAGTGAGCCTACCATCAATCTTCTGAAAAGTACCGAGTACACCTCTCAGCCTGGGGTCTGCGAGTCTGGGCTCCCCATTAGCTCAAGCAGGATGGCCAGCAGCGGTACTGGGATTAGATGGAAGAGGTTGGGAACGTGAGAGCCTCCTGCCACCGAGTAACAGGCTGTGTAGACAGAGGGACAGCAAGGTAGTTCAGGAGAAAACCATCAGATGCAGGACTGCAGCAGCATCTCACCGCCAGGTTCATGCGGTCTTCCTTAAAGGACGCGGGCGGGTGAACGGAGATGGCTAAGATAGAAAAGTCACTTACCATTGCCTGTTTTCCAGAGCGCTGCAAATGTAAGCCCGTCAGAGCCACACAGAAGACCTATTTCCGAAACAACTACAACTACGGTAAGGGTACCTTCACAGTCCGCTCCCAGACTCTTGTGTCGGGAAACCTGTGTGTATGTTATATGTACGTGCTTGCGTGCACGCAAACGGGTAGTTTAAGCATAAGGCTTAAAGACCGAGGAGGACGCTAGCAAGGGTGTCCTCAGCTTCAGCTGATTAAAATGTTATCATGGTGGCTGCGTTCTTGTCAAATGCCTGATGGGTTTATCAAGCATTTTTTTTTTTTTAAACCAAAGTATTGAGTACCCAGATATCAGTTTCAAAGAAGTTCTCGTCTCTGGGTCGGTACCTGGATTGCAGCTGAGCTCCCCTGGAGTGATGAAGGACACTAGAAAGCCATACTTACTGGTTCTTGACATCCATCTAAGGGCACGGTTTGCTGTTTTACTTAACCAAACATTGAGATAAGGTAAATGCTAATTGAAGAGTCACCTGTACAAACAGAGCTGGCCGACAGAAGGGGAGGATGCTATCTCTACAGGGACTCTTTTAGGTGCTTTCCACATACTATCTCATTTAATTTCCCGACGGTTCGTGAACAGTCTTCTTATCCTGGTTTTATGAGTGATTTTTCGAGCCAAAGCTGCCCCTTCTTACATTATACATAACATATTTGGGGAACTGTTGGCCTCCAACAAACATCACTCTCATGTCAATAAAAATCACTGTCGTGTTTCAGAGAGGCAGTCACCAGAGTCCCTCAGCTGGTACAGGTCTGCCCTGTGTTACTGCAGTCCACAGACTTCTCCTAGAATCGCCTTAGAACAGAGGTTGAATATCCCTTATCCAAAATTCTTGGGACCAGAAGTGCTTAGGATTTCAGACTTCTATTTTGTATTTTGGAATGCTTGTGGATAGGCAATAATCTTTGGAATAGGGCTGAAGTTTAAGCCTGAAATGTGTGTTTCATAGACCACGTTTCCTGAAGGTGACTGTAGAGGCATCTTCAGTTTGACTGGGACCTGTCTCAGGAAGTCAGGTGTGGAATTTTCTGTTTGTAAAATTGTACTGGATTTGGCAGTGGGAATGCTCAGCCTGTGGATGAGGCCGACAGGGTCAGGCCACTCTCTGATCCTGAGCTAGTGAGTAGACATGGGTGGCAGAGTCCTCCTAAGAGAACTGTGTTATTAAAATAAGAATGTAGTCTTCCTATGCCTTATTTTAGAGGATATAGAGCATGGAGAGATTTATTTCAACTTCTGCAGTTTGGGGACTTGGAAGGAGAGAAATTTAAAAAACCATGACAGTAATATTGTTTAAGGATCGTAAGGAAAGAAACTCCTGGGGGTGGGTGAATTTGAATGCAACTTCTTCCCCAAGTTTCTCTTCAATGGAACAAATTTTTATCTTTTGCTTGTAAGTTATTTATTTTTAGACTCTGTACTTCAAAGGCTAGCCTTGAATTTGCTCTGTAGCCCAGGTTGCCCCTGAACTTCTATTCTTAGCCTTCCTGCAGTTGGAGTTGTGGGCATGTGCTGCCTGGCCCAGCTGACCGCTTATCTTCAGCGGAATCTTAGCCACTCTTGGTTAGTGAGGATAGACAGACCAGGGAGGGACAGACATCCCGGGGCTAAAGGTTTAGTCTGTCTAAGAATCAAATGCTGGACTCCTCCCCTTGTGCAAGCTGATGTGACTGCAGGGGAAAAAAGGCCTTCATTTTCAGAGAGCTAGCCTTTTAAGGATTCATAAAGGCTATGTGAACTTTTAAGTACAATTATGATAAAAAATAAAAACAATTTTGTACCAGGGCCTAGCAGTGTTGGGGAAGTGCTTGCTGGGCATGCACGGAACCCTGGGTGAGATCATTAGTCCCACTTGAAACTGGTTGTGTAGTTCAATGTCATCCTCTGGTACATAGCAGGTTGGAGGCCAGCCTGTGGTATGTGAGAGTCCATCAACAAACAAGCAGGCAGCAGCAGCAGCAGCAACACACACACACACACACACACACACACACACACACACACACTTTAAAAAAACACCAGCAACAAAGAATCTCTCCCAAGAGATGAGTCGTTTCTATGTGTCTTCACATTCTACTTCCAATGTTCTCTAGCTTCCCTGTGAACGCAGTAGCTGGTGGTACTCTTATCATTAGAAGTTCAAGCACTAATCACTACCAATCACTGAAGAGCTCTTAGAGAAGGTAGCTGAGTGAGTCTTGTGATAGGAGATTGGCTGTGGATCACAGCTGATATAAGGAGGGGCCTTGTGTGGGGGCTTACACCTGTAGTCTGTCCCGACACTTGGTAATAAAGCCACAAGGACCAAGAGTTCAAGGTCAGCCTCACCTGTACAGCAAGCCCAAGGCCAACCTAGGTTTCCCCTGTCACAACTGGGGGTTAACAGGAGGGAAAATATTCTCTTTTCATAGTCAGATACTAACCAGGCTACCCATGAGTCAAAGATTAGCTTTTGGGTAGAACTTACAGATTCATAAGGCAAAGCAGGGCTAGAAGGTAAACCATGGAACAGAAATATTTTTTTAGTATACTGACTTTCACTTGAGGTACTTGCGTGCATCTCCCGAGAAAACAAAGTACAGGTAGGAACAATTGGCAGTTCCTATAAAACCGCTGCCTTATTCTTGACAAACTCAGTAAAACGTTGTGAGTTTTACCCAAATTCCTTGGATAAGGTAGGTGTTGTGGAGAGAGGTGTTTTCTTTGGAGTAGGTGCATGTGCTAAAAATTTCTAATGGGAACAGCGGGCGCCCTGGGTAAATAAATCATTAGCTCGAGAACATTTGCACAGTGCACCCAGCGCTATTGACGGCTGGGTACTGTGGACCACATTCATTTCAGTCAGGACGCACACAAACACGGCTGCTAGCTGGGACTCCCCTTGCCAAACAGGCCAGGCAGGGCCAGCGGGGCAGTTCGGCTTGGTCTGCCACAAGCTCTCGTTCTTGCACTGGAACAAATGGAGACTCCGAGGACTGAACTAGTCGTGAAACAAAAATAAGGCTTTATCCTAAAGATTTACAAGTTGTGGAAAGTGAATCTCTGTCCTGTGCACGACTTAACGGTAGGCCATTAAGTTCCTGGGATCGAGTTGGAACATAGGTGGGGGAATGAGTTGCCAGCTTGTTTTGGATTTTCATGGAGGGATTTTTCAATCTTGTATCGATTCGAACACCTAAAATACCTGGGAGAGTCTGTGCATGCCTACCTACCTAGAAAGCCTTCCCAAAGTGGATTCACTAGGATATATTGTATTCTTCTGTGGACACTGTACTAATATGACAAGGCTTCCCGAGCAATGGCTGTTGACATTTTATTAATTGGCATCTTCACATTTTTCTTAAAAAAAAAAACTTTGCTGTAAAAATGCTTATGTATCAGAAGAGGAGATCTCCACAATATGGCTCTTCCAAAGGGAAGCAGAAGACGCGTACTCTGTAGATTCCCGGTCATAGAGTGTGATTAGCAGTGGAGGACGATTTGTCTTTGGACTGAGAAGGGAGGCTGGGTCCTGTAAGAGAGCAAGAGCTAGCATAGTACTTTCATCGCGAGAGGAGACGGAGGCTACTTCAGGATGGTAGTTTCTCCATGACACGGTAGGGTCATGGAGTGGTGGAGTCGCTGACAAAGTAGATGGAGGAAACAAGGTCTGGTAGACAACTTTCCTTCACGAAGAAAGTTCAGTCCACCTAAAAGACATAGAAAACATGGCAGTGACGTGAAAGGCCGTGCCGATGTCTGCATGGTGAGCTGAGGTGGAAACGGTTAAGAGATTGAAGAACCCGTTTGCAAACACTACCCAACAGGACTGTGTCGTAACCCTGAAGAGATCCCGCCTCGAAAAGAAATCAATCAAGGGAAGAAACAAAGTAGAGAGTGGAGTCCAGGCCTTTCCACAGGGTGGAATCAGTGTGAGCCAATTCCTCTTGGCAGCAATTGGTGCTGCACGCATGCACATTCATACATCCCAAGTGAGACTCTGGAGGGAAATTAGAACATTACTCAATCAATTCTGATTAGCTAAGTGGGTTTTTGAAAATCAAACACTTGTACACACACGCATGCATATATAAACACTAGTGTATGCAGATACAGATACTTTTATGTATTTAATTTCATTAAAGAAAAAGGTCTGCCTTACTTCTCCTAGTCATCAAGTATGAACTTGAAATGAGTTGGCTGGAAAGAATTCTCTTGGCTCTTTTGCAATGGTGTGCCTACTTTGGATCTTCATAGAAACCGGATTCCCTTTCTTTTATCCAGTCATCCGGGCTAAAGTCAAAGAGGTAAAGACGAGGTGCCACGATGTGACCGCCGTTGTGGAGGTGAAAGAGATCCTAAAGGCGTCTCTGGTGAACATCCCCAGGGATACCGTGAACCTCTACACCACCTCTGGCTGCCTGTGCCCCCCACTTCACGTTAACGAGGAATATGTCATCATGGGCTATGAAGATGAGGAACGCTCCAGGTAGTCACCCTAAGAGTTCAGGGTCGCGTCTACTTCCCAGGCATTATGTTTCTCTTTACACATCTTGCTGTGACGTTCTTGTCTTCTCTACTTCCTTGGGCACTGTAGCTACATTTTTAATTTTATATATTGGATAAGAAAGGATGTAAGTATAATTTGTGGGTATGGATTTTTCTGGAAAAAGGGATCGTAGCTTCATTTATTTCTAAAAGAGGTCCATGACTCTTTCCAACTCTCTGACCTCTCTATTCTAGAATAAACATATTTAGTCTTTCTTGCCACCAATTCCTTGACTTTTTCAATAACATACTTTGGTTATTCAAACGTGGTCATTTGATTTTCAAATCGCAGGTTACTCTTGGTGGAAGGCTCTATAGCTGAGAAGTGGAGGGATCGGCTGGGTACGAAAGTCAAGGTAAGATTAGATTTTATGTTTCAAGTGGTAACGCACTGGGGCTGGGGACTTGGCTTTGGCAGAATGCTTACGTAGCAAGCACACTCCAAGTTTCAGTCCACAGCCCCAGAAAAACAATAGTTCTGCTTGCTAATATAGTCTAGAGAAAACCATCTCTCATATAAATTAAATAGTTGCCCTCACCTTCATGAGAATATTAAGACCTGATATTCAGACACGTATGCATAGACATATACACATACATTGAATATTCTAGAAACTGGAATTGTCTTTAATGTCTATTCATCGGAGGATTGAATTCGCTGTATGTGCACCAAAGCTCTGACTGCAGTTGCCCGCCCTTCTTGTGAGACTGCCTATAGCTAGCCAGTCAGCACGGACTGGTGTCACACTATCATGGGAATGGCAGCCTCCTGACAATTAATTCATCTGCCATCGGTAGGGTATCACTTCCATCTCCATGTTCAGTAGAAGTTCCAAAGGACTGTTCTAATGTTAACCTAACACTTCATTTCGGGTGGGAAAAAGGAGGAGGAAAACACGCCTTTCCAAGAATTCTATCCAGAAGCTTTATCTTAGAGTCTTTGGTCAGGACAGGTGTTGTTTTGATCTCCAGTTGCCAGGAGTAGGGAATAGAAAAATTTTATTGTTTCTAAACAAATTGTTCTTTTCCGGGAAGGGAAAAAAATCAATGATAAATGAAAAACCTACCACAATGAGTAATGTACAGACATCAATTCCTATGAACAAGTCGCTGCCACTGTCATCAGTGAAGAGGGGATCCCGCCAAATTAAGTCCTGAGAACTGCATGTGGCTTTCGTATTTCATATTAAGATCCTAGAATCAATATATCAAAAAAAAATCAAGTAGTGAATTACTTATTAAAAAAGGTTTTCATTTTTTTATTAGTGAACTAGTACATCTTTTTCAAAGCGGAGAACGAAAGAGGGAAATGCTGAAGACTCCTAGGATGTGTGCTGGGGTGGAGGTGGGAATCGCACCAAGCACAACACACCCTCTTCTCTTGGAAGGCTTGGGAAGGATTTACAAGGAAAGCTAAACACCCCTAGGCAGTTGATCTTACACATCTGGCACTCAGCATGGCGGACACATGTGAGTTGAGGTGACCTATAAAAATGTGGAGGGCGCAACTTCATAGCTAGGGACGATTACTACCAAGCTCCTTCCGCCCTCGGCCTTTCGTCAGAAGCGCCAAAAGCCGACCGCCAGCGTTCTCTGCTTTCATCTCTCGTCAGTGAGCCCGGTGTTTAGTTGTTAGTGGAGAAATGGCTCTGCTTCCCAATACCGGGGTCTCTTCTCATGCTTTCAAGTCTGTTTTCTGCTTCCTAGCGCAGAACAAGCATTTGTCCTAAATTCCTGTACCAGCAGGAAGAGCGTCAGTATCTCTGCTGGCAAGCAGAACAAGCCTGGCTGGTTATGTTTCCCTGGGATGCATGGCTCGTCCTGATTCTAGCATGGTAGATTGACTTTCCCTCGCTCCCTACAGGGCAATCACAGTTTTGGATGTTCCAGACTGAGATTCACACACCTCTGGGAGACAATAAACCAGTAACTTGAACAAGGTTTTTTTTTTTTGAGATTATTTGTTATATAGCCTTAAGTGGATTGGTACTTCCAATTTAGCACAGGCTGGACTGGTACGTGTGATGTAGCACAGGCTGGACTGGTACTTGCAGTATTATTGTAATGTATAATACAAACCATTATTATAGCATGTATTATTATTGTAATGTATAATACAAACCATTATCATAGTATGCATTATTATAGTAATGTATAATACAATCCATTATAGCATGCATTATTATTGTAATGTATAATACAAACCATTATTGTAGTATATATTATTATTGTAATGTATAATACAATCCATTATTATAGTATGCATTTTTATAGTAATGCATATTACAAACACCCAATTCTCTTCCCTGTTTTTGTTTTTTTAAAGATTTTTTTAAATTCTTATTTGTATGTCTGAGTGTTTGTGTGTATACGTACGCATGAGTTCCTGGTGCCCACGAAATCAGAAGAGGGTGTGGGATTCCCTGGGACTGGAATTACAGATGCTTGTGAGCTGTCTCTTGGGTGCTGGGAACCCCTGGTCCTCTGCAAGTTTAGCAAATGTTCTTAACTACTGAGCCATCTCTCCAGACCCAGTGGGCCAATTTTTAATTTGTGTTTCTGCTCTGAGTCAGAAGTTTGGTGCAGGAAAAACTCTTCTGGCTAGAATTATTAGAATTCTTATTATAGATTTCCAGTTAACTCAAGAATGTTAAAAAGACTTTTATGGAGGATTTTTTTTTTGTAGTCCAATCAGAGTTGCTCTTTACAGCTGATTTTTCTTTGAGAAGAAGGTCATTTAAAAAGACTTATCACCATTCTCCCGTATACATGATTGTTTGCCTAAGTTCCAAAAAGACTTATCACCATTCTCCTGTATACATGATTGTTTGCCTAAGTTCCACGATAGCCAGTCATTCAAATCAAGATACTTGAATTGAATCTTGGCTATCTCCAAGATACCTTGGTGATAATTAAGGATCGGATTATTTTTTAAATAGGAAAGCAACAATATTGTGGAATAAATTCAGCCAAGAAGAAGATATAATTTAATAGAAAATAGCAATAGCTAACATACTGTTTGCCATTCAGTACATAATTCAGTCTTTAGAATAATCCTATCATTAATGTTACTAATCTCAATATAGAAATGATAAGAATGCCATTGAGTAAGTTTAAAAGGTCTGCGTGGTAAGCAATATTTTAGGATGAGAACCCGGGTCATCTAGCATTAGCTTCTTGCTTCTTAAAGTGAGGTCACTGAACCCACAGCCCAGGGGTCCCATTTCAGAGCTGCCGGACAGGAAGCTGTTCCTAGCAGGATCCTCTGATGATCTCGATGTTCACTGAAGTTTGTCAAGCACAGCTGTTCTTACCACTTCCCATACTTTCAAAATGTAACCTCCTTCCAATCCCTTATATCGTAAGCAAACACTATTGACATTGTTCATATGAGATAGTAGTAAATACGACTTTTCTTATTAAAACCAATGCATACGACAACACACAAACAGGCAAACAGAAACCTACAACACAGGCATTGTTAAAGCGAGGCAGAGGCAGGGTCCTGGGGCTTTGCTGTAATGATTAGCATTAGGACACTATTCTGACGACCCCTCGTGTTTCCACTATTCAAATCGGTTCACTTTGTGTATGTGTGTGTACATGTTCATGTATGTGCACTTGTCCATGCATGTGCAGATGGAGACGAGGGGTCACTGTCAGGTGTCCTCCTCAGTGGCTCTTTACCTTCCTTGTTCAGGAAGCTGACCAACCGATTAAGCTAGAGGCACTGACCGTGAGTGACCCATCTCTGCCCCCTGCCCTCAATGCTCCCTCAGTGCTGAGATGATAGACTTGCACGTTCCACTTGGCTTTTCCCCAAAGGCTGGGTACCAAACAGTAGGATGTTACACTTGTGCCGTCTCCCCAACCACGTAACTAGCTTTTAAAAGGTTATGTTGCACTAGGCGGTGGTGGTGCACACCTTTAATCCCAGTACTGGGGAGGCAGAGGCAGAGGCCAGCCTGGTCTACAGAACTAGTTCCAGGACAGCTGGGGCTGTTACACAGTGAAATCCTCTCTTGAGTCCCCATCCCCCCAAAAAGGGTTATATTGCTTTGGTCTTAAGAGGATGAAAAATAGCCCCCCTTTCAAAATTATCAACTTAAAACTACTCGAATATAAACTTGGAAAGTACAGATAGTGCCGACATCTGCATCGTTCACCAACGTGGGATTTGATTCCAAGTTTTGGTATGATGGCATTGCTGGATGTCTTTAGATGAGAGGGTCTCATCGTGTCTTTTGAGTTCAGAGTGTTGAGCTTTTGCAGTGTCCTGGGATGGAGATTTTACACTTTTGGAAAGGTGGTAAAACAGTTTAGAGATCTGGCTTTGCAATCTCCCTGAGCTGCGAACATCCTAGAAACGATGCCCTTTGTGCTACAGGCGCATGATTGTTGATTGTTTGTGTCTTTTTTTGTTTTACAGCGCTGGGATATGAAACTCCGTCATCTTGGCCTGGGTAAGACGGATGCTGGTGATTCCACTCAGAGTCAGAAGTCTGGCAGGAACTCTCATCCCCGGCCAGCGCGCAGCTAAGTCCTGAAATGCAAAAGGCCACACCATGGACTCCCTGCTAAGACTTGCATTGCTGGACCTAGCGAGGGAAAACTGCACGATTGCACTCACTGACGTATTGTTTACTACAGATACCGTGTGGCAACTGACGTTACTTCTGCATCCTCTCTGCTTCTTAATGGCCCGTGTTAGACCCTTAGATCTGTCAAAGATCCCATTTTACTAATCACGGGGAAACTGTTCTTTCTCGACAGTAATAGTAAATTAGGCATGCTGATGCCAAGGTCTTTGTATCAGTCCCCAGGCATCGGTTTCGTGTTCTGTATCCAGATTGAGAATGCAATATTGGATGTAATGAGAGATTTGTGGCAATATCGAAAGCCAGACATTGCTGTAAGACCGCCCTGCTGGTGCACGCCCAGCCTTGTTTTTGTATGCCTGTTGGGCATTTCCCTCATGCTATGGGAGTCCTAGATGTTTATTAAAGGTAGCATGGCAGCTGGAAATTAAATCCTGCACATGCAGACAGCACAGCACCAGGAAGCATTTATGAGGAAATGACACCCAGCATGAATAGTTCTCAAGATTGGCAGGAAGCAAAACAAAGAGTGTCAGGAGCCAAGGGAAGACGATTTTGCCTGTCTAAGAAGCATTCTGGGACCAGTAGCCCTTGGGCCATTAACAGCGGTGTTCTCTCTTTTGGTGATGTGTTTGGTCTGTGCATAACTATATTAATGGGCATTAGAGAAAGACTTATAGCTAGACACCTGCCATTATCACCATAGCTCTGCTTCCTTCTAAAGAAAGCCCACTGTTAGACGTCTCCCCACTTCCGTTCATAATGAATTTGGCTTGCTGTATTGACCAGAAAAAGACACTATTAAAGTAGCATGCATGTGCACCCGGGTCTTATTTTAAAGAGGTATGTGGCTTTGTAAATCATTGTCGTTACATATAGGGCAGTGAAGTGTGCAAACTTGTTTTTATTTTTTTCCCTTTGGGCTTGTGGTTTTGTTTCTGTGGTGTGTGTACGTCTGTGTTTGTGTGGGGGCGGGTCTACAGCTTCACACACCCAAGTCGGACTAGACTGGGCCGGCCCATTGGCCTAGGCATTGCATTTGCATTTGTACTGCGTAAAGCTCAGTCAGACTGTCTAATACAAGGAAGCACGCTGTCAGGAGAGGGATCCTTCTGAGTTTTAGACAACGACAACAAAATGCTTTTATTATTCAAGCTGCAGCAAGCCCCCGAGATAACATGGGAAAGCTGTGATGTTGCTCCTTCTTTCCCGCAGCGGGGATCTTTCGAGCATGCGCCAATCACTGGAACGTCTCATTTCCTGCAGTTTACACATGCGATAGTAGTAGATCTGGATTCCTAAGCTACGGTGTGCTGAAAATAAAACATGTATGAAGCAATGCTATGTATGTTTCCTTCTGTAAGAACCACCGTGCAGGATGAAATTCATTCTGAACAGAAGTTTCCCTTGTCGGCAATTAATAGCTCATCTGACTTCTTTCTTTTAGCAGCACAAAAGCATCCTTTTGTTCGTTTTGTTTCGAGTGGACCCTAAACAGCAAAATTTTCCCCAAATTCAGAAGCAGAGTCCCATGTTTGCCTGTAGGAGGACAGCCCAGGCTTGGCTCTACCATATGGTTGCTTTCAGGTACTTTGTTGTGTAGTCTCTGATGCTGGGGCAGGGATGTCTCCTCCTGTGTGCTCTCATCATCCTTTTGAGGAGAATTTTGTGTCATTAAGTAGGGGCAAAGTGCTGAGCTAGGGATGCTGGCCTCCAGTCCCTCCTAGGGTATCTGTCTTGGCTCTGGGTTCCCAGGCTGAATGCATCCATTCTTTCTGGTTGTCTCAGGGCTTCCACAGCAACCCTGGGGAAAGGGCAGACTTGGTTTCTGAAGACCTGAAGGATCTGGCATCTGGAGTTCCTAACATGCTATCAGTGTTTCCAGGGCACAGTTGATATTTTTTTTGTTTTGTTTTGTTTTGTTTTTTTGTTTTTCAAGACAGGGTTTCTCTGTGGCTTTGGAGCCTGTCCTGGAACTAGCTCTGTAGACCAGGCTGGTCTCGAACTCACAGAGATCCACCTGCCTCTGCCTCCCGAGTGCTGGGATTAAAGGCGTGCGCCCCATTGCCCGGCAGTTGAAGCTATTTTATGTGATGAAAAATTTACTGTTCTGTTATTTTCTTTTCTTATGGTCCTGAAGATGGAACCAGACCCTAGGAATGCTAGACAGGTTCTCCACCACCAAGCTACACCCCCAGCCAGTGATGAAATAGTTGGATATAAATGAAAAACCTGCAGATATCTTGTTTAGGGGCATAGATAGGAAAACAATGGTTTTTAATGCAGGGCTCTCACCTCTAATAGATTTATAATTCATGCACAATCGCATTTATAGACAAAAGGGAATAACCTCTCAGATTAAGAAGTGTTCTCGCAACCTTTCCTCCATCTTAGTCCTCTGTACTAGTGGTGTCTGGTCTTGTTTGTCTGTATGAGACTTGTCATTTCTGTGAACTCTTTCAGTGTGGCAACACCGTGAGTGAAGCATGTGCTGTTTTCCAGTGTGTTAGCTGCACCTTCACTAACAGTGCAGACATCTCAGAAGACAGCACGGCTGTGTCATGACAGTCAGAGACAGCACGGCTGTGTCATGACAGTCAGAGACAGCACGGCTGTGTCATGACAGTCAGAGACAGCACGGCTGTGTCATGACAGTCAGAGACAGCACGGCTGTGTCATGACAGTCAGAGACAGCACGCTGTGTCATGACAGTCAGAGACAGCACGGCTGTGTCATGACAGTCAGAGCACGGCTGTGTCATGACAGTCAGAGCACGGCTGTGTCATGACAGTCAGAGCACGGCTGTGTCATGACAGTCAGAGCACGGCTGTGTCATGACAGTCAGAGCACGGCTGTGTCATGACAGTCAGAGCACGGCTGTGTCATGACAGTCAGAGACAGCACGCTGTGTCATGACAGTCAGAGCACGGCTGTGTCATGACAGTCAGAGGACAGCACGGCTCTGTCATGACAGTCAGAGCACGGCTGTGTCATGACAGTCAGAGCACGGCTCTGTCATGACAGTAGGTTTCTTTTTTCTTTTTTAAAGAGATTTATTTATTTATTATGTATACAACATTCTGCCTACATGTATGCTGCAGGCCAGAAGAGGGCACCAGATCTCATTACAGATGGTTGTGAGCCACCATGTGGTTGCCAGGAATTGAACTCAGGACCTCTGGAAGAGCAGCCAGTGTCTTACCTTTGATCCATCTCTCTAGCCCATATATTTCAATTTTAACTATTTTCTCTATGTGTGTGAATGTTTGGCATGCACTACGTGTGTACCCAGTGCTCTCAGAGTCTAGAAGTTACCTCCAGGAACTGTAGGTACCAATGGATGTGAGCTGTCACATGGATGCTGGGACTAGAACCGGGATCCTCTGAAAGAGCAGCCAGGGCTCTTAACCTACCTGACAGTCAGGTTTCTAAGCAGATTGCAAAACCATTCTATTCCGCTATTGTCACGCATGTCTCACTGGTGTCTCTCGATGGCCCTTTATGCTCACCTTGGACTCCAGTAAAAGCCAGGTAGTGGTGGTGCATGCCTCTAATCCCAGCACCTGGGAGGCAGAAGCAGGTGGATCTCTGTGAGTTCAAGGCCAGCCTGGTCTACAGAGTGAGTTCCAGCAGAGCCAGGGTTACACAGAGTAAACCCTGGCTTGAAAGACAAAAACAAACAAGAAAAGCCACTAAAAATTTAACGTACGTGACTGCGTCTCAGGAAACCACGAGGCCTTTAGAGTCTATTGAAATTTCCTTAAGAAAAATTTGCTCGCCTTAGGATTTTAGTTTTCTCAGCCAGGCAACCACAGAGCTGTCATACTCATGCTGAAGAAACGAGGGGAAAATGAGTCGCGGGCGTGTATTCTGTTTTCCATGGCTTCGTGAGTGTTCACTGTATTGTGTATAGTGAAACCTGACTCGGTGTCCATGGCACAGTGAGCGTGGGGGGCGGGGGGCGACAGGCCCGTGTCTCTCCACATCTGTTACCTATTAAGGAGTCAGATACAAAAGTTACGACCGCCGTGAGTAAACAGCCCTACTTACTGCCTTCTGCAACACATTATTTGCTATTACATTTCAGCAGTAAAATGACTTTTCAGAAAGCATTTCAAGGCTGGTAATTGTTTAGCCCTATGGATTTTAACATTTTAACACAGAGAAAAGCACTAAAGAAGATGATAAAAACGAAGCCAAGATTTTTAGTCGGGTGTCACTGAAATGCGGCTTCGGCTCCCAGCTGCATTCCTGCTAACCAAAATAGTGTAGGCAATGATGGGGATCTCTTTGGGGTCCTGCATAGCTGTGGGGAGAACTATACGAAACACTTACACAGGTCCTCTCGGTGCCTTAAACGTTTACGGTATGAGTCCCACTTCATGAAGGAATTGGAGATGCGGGACTTCAGACATCTTCAGTGGCAGAGAGGGGCTTTAGAATCTTAGTCTTCTTTCCCCAGGTTGTATGTTTTCTGCTGTAATTGCTAATAAAAATATAAATGGGCCTTAATATTATTTTCAAAAAGCACAGTGAACAGCGAGTGGGAGAGCTGCTGACAGAGCCAGGAAACCTACACCACGTCGTCCAGCATTACCCCAAATACTGTCATTTCACCATCCACGTGGTCTCCCCCAACTCTGAAGCCAAAATTTCAGTGCAATTGTTCTAGTCCTGGATGGCTGGGTAAATGAGCCAAGTGGTTCTTTTGACATTGGTATCTTTGAGATAAATGAGTTCGAGTTAGAAAATGGTTATATTTCTTTTTTGTCTTCCCTTTGAATTTGGAAAAAGTCTGAAGCTCTGGTATTTGGCAAGGCTTGGAAGAAGGTGAAGTCAAAGGGTGGTGGCAGCTACACAAAAAACTCAGTGGTTGTCTTCCAAAAGGGAGGGGCTGTCGTGTCCCAGGCAGATCATTACCTTTATCCCTCAACCATCAGGGGCATCACAGTCTAAAAAGAGAAACGGTTCCACATGGTCTATTTTCCCAGCTTGTCGTTCAGGTTCAGCATGTTGTTGTAAGACAAAGATGTCTTTCTCTGAATAAAATGCAAGCCTAAAGTTTTCTGCTTGGTGACTGCTGCAAACTTGAGTTGTTGGCTCATGGAGGAGGAGAGGGTGCGATGTTTCTGGTCAGTTTGTCTCGAAGGAAAGAAGTGTGGACTGCGGAGGATGCTGATGCAGAGATGAAGGGCAATGTGGACAAGAACTTTGCAATACCCACAGGGATGTGAGGGTGAGCCAGCTCCCACTGTATACTGGCTCTATAGTCACATGTTGGCATAGCGACGTGGGAAGGATGCTATTGCTGTAGGCCAGGCTAGGCCCTTCTGCAAGAGGAGTGAGGGGGAAGCATGAGATAGCTCAGAGATGTTAGTCTGTGATGGAGGGGCAGAGTAATTCACCATACTGAATGGCAGATAAAGCTCATAAGAAAAGTGGACTGGATTCATTCTGATGTCTATTTCTCCATCATTTGAGTGTTTCTATGGAAACCATAGCTTCTTGGAGGTTGCACTCCTATGTACTGGTGTAGCTGGAACCAATATTTCTGAGGGACAACTGAAAAGGCATAGAAGTTTATTTTAGCTTCTTTTTAGATTTTTGTTCTGTTTTTGACTTTGTGGAGTTAGGGTCCATTGTGAGGCAGAACATTGTGGTCAGATCATGTGTAAAGGAAGCTGTTGCCTTCACAGTAGACAGAAAGCACGGAGTATAACCATCAAGGGCACACCTCTAGGGACCCACCTCCTCCAGCTAGCCCTGATCCCCTAAAGTCTTCGGAATGTCACAAAATGATGTCATCGACTGGGAAATGAACCACATGGACATATGGGGGACATTTTATATTCATAGCTGAAGAGCAATGTTTGAGATAAAAAAAAATTCTAGAAGAACCCGGCAGAAAAAGAAATGAACACAAAATCTCAGCTGAAAACCTTTCCCCAGGACACAGAATTCGAGGAAATGTCAAAGCCTTAATGAGAACCATGAAGGCCAGAGGAGGCGTACAGCTGAGACCACACTGGCCTCTCAGCGCACTGAGCTCTTTCTGTCAGGGCCCCTGCACCTCCTCTGCTTTCCCACCTAGTACTTGGGTGATAACGGCAAACAAATGGCTGTGTCTTTATGTTAAGAACTGCTAGGAGATCAATCGTGAAGCAACTATTAAGAAATAATATTCCTTAAATCCATTGATCAATATTCATCTAGCTCTTTTAAATTTCCTTTAGATCCTCAGGTCAGGAAGTCTGGGTCTGTGTACACACTCCCGGAAACTGCCAACCGTCCTCTTTCCTTGGAGACAGTGCCTGGCATTTAATCAAGACCTTTATCCTACAACTTGAGAAAGCTTTAGGTCAGGCACCTGTAGCTAAGTTCCTCGTTTGCTGTTCTCAGGCTCCACAGCCTCCTCCTGATCAGGAGGGAATAGCTGAACAGAGGAGGAGCATCGTCGATACTTAGTAAGTACTGAGATCATTCTGTCTGTGCCTCCCGCATCTGAGAGGTTTGTAGTTCCTGAACAGGGCTCTAGCAAATGCTTACTAAGTCTGGAAGGAGATGAAATTCCCCAGAGACGTTGCGCCACTGCCCTGAGCTCTCTCCTGTAGCTTTAGATGCCAGACTAAAATCAAGTCCCCAGCTCAGTCCCAGGCTCATTACTAAAAAAGCCTTCTCCTTCCCTCTCAGCCAGGAAGGTGTGTTTAAAAAGCAGCAGCAGGAGTGGTGGCGGCGGCACACACACACCTTTAATCCTAGCATTCAGGGGGCCGAAGCAGGCGGGTCTCTGAGTTTGAAGCCAGCCTAGTCTACAGGATGAGTCCCAGAGCAGCCAGGGCCACACAGAGAAACCCTGTCTTGAAAAACAAACCCCAAAACAGCATCAGGAGAGCGCTGCATACTTGTGCAAGGAACTGGAGAGCTGTTTCAGTGGGGAGGAAAGCTAGTGCCTCTTACGGAGGACCCAGGTTCTGTCCCAAGCACCCACAATCTCCTGGAATTCCAGTTGCAGGGTGTCTGACCCCCTCTTCTGGCCTCAGGAGACTCCTGTTTGCACAGGGTACACAGAAATTCACAAAAACACACAGCCATAAACATAAAATAAAATCTTAAAAAGGAGAAAAACAAGTCCGTTGGCTAATTTGCTGCAGTTGTCTCCACAGCAGCCATAGTTACCAGAGGAGAGAGAGCCTTAACTGGGAAAATGCCTGCAGAAGATCTGCCCGTTGACAAACCTGTAGAGCATTTTCTTAACTAGAGATAGGAGGGGCAGCTGTGTGCAGTATCACCTCGAGCCTCGTGGTCGTGGGTTCTAAGAGAAAGCAGAGCGAGCAAGCTGGTAAACAGCACTCCACCATGGCCTCTGCATCAGCTCCTGCCTCCAGGTTTGAGTTCCTGCCTCAGTTTCCCTCAATGGACTGTGATTCAAAACATGTAAGTCAAATAAGCTTTTTTTTTTTCTCCAAGTTGCTTTCGGTTGGTCGTGGTGTTTCACCACAGCAATAGAAGCCCTAATAAAACAGCAAGCAAGACCCTTTCTCAGGGTTACAGTTAAAAGTTTGGTTTTCCCCGAGAGTCACTGTGTGTACCCTGAGGCAGCAGCTAGAGACTGGTTGGAAGGATGCATGTTCCCAACAAGAGCTGAATTTTTGTTGAGATGCTTCTAGATGTTTTTTCATTTCCTAGGGAGTTGCAGAAGTACTAAAACTATATTAAGACAAAGTGTTTATGTTCAAAAAAGTACAGGCTCTGCGTTCCGAGCTGCAGACTGAAGAAGGGTCTCAAGACACAGGCTGCTTTTTACTGCATTGGGAAATAAAACTAAGTCATAAAGGACTTGAGCTAGTCTGTATTGGAAAAACATGACTGCTGAAAATGAGTTGGAAAGGGAGCAACCTAAGCCAGAGGTGGCAAATTTCTCTACATAGAGTCCCACAGAAAATATTGAAGGTTTTGTAGCTCATCAGGTCTGTTGTCGCAAGTATTCGGCTCTGCCACCACGACTCAGAACCAGACTCTGGTAACAAGGACAAGGCTGTGTTCCAATGAGAGTTATTTTCTAACTGGCAGGGGGCAGGCTTTAGCAGACAAGCTTTGGTTTGTTTACTTTGTGGGTCTGCATTATTTTATTGTTCTTTGGATTTAATGAAGTTAAGGGTGTCGGTGGTATAAAAAACTTGATACTGGGGGAAAAAGGCTGTGGGTGAGTGGTAAATGCTTGAAGTTTTAGCATTACAGATTCAGTCTGTTGGGTCAAACGTTGTTCACTTTGGAGATCTGCTGAAAATGGAGGGCTTAAGGAATGTATCAATTCATTGTTTCCTTTGTAGCTTTTGTCTTATTAAGTAAGGGCCTGAAAGAGTAAAAGTCTCTCTAGAGGATGTGATTCCAGGAAGAGAAAAATGAGAGTGAAGAAAGTAAGATGGCAAGTGTTCAGTCCTCCACGCTTAAGAAATTAGTCATTGTGACCATTTGCCGCACAATTATACTTTGTTCCCAGAAAAAAAAAGTATGCTTTCTTTGGTTTTGTTTGTTTGCAGTGCTTAGGATGGAACCTACTAGGTTGGTTGCAAAGCTAGGGAGGACAGCGTCAATGAGAAACACCTCAGGCAGAAAGCACATGCTTCTTCTGGGATGAAGCTCATAGCAATAAGACTCACGCCCTGAGTACTGCACAGGGTACCAGATGATGGCATCTACACAAGAGACAGGAGCAAGGGTTAATATAGATACGGTAAATGCTAAAGTTTTTGGTTTCCTTTCATTCATGTGTTCCCTCCCATTCACTCTAGTTGGATTTGGACTTGGCACCCCTTGTCTTATACGTGTGTACTACTGTATAGGTGTTTGGGTATACAGGTGTGTGTATTAGTGCTCAGAGAAGCCAACGGAGGACATTAGGCGATCTGTGTTGTCACTGTCTGCTTATTCCCTGAAAACACGGCCTCTCACTGAGCCTGCAGCTAGGCTGTTGGCCTGTACACTCTAGAAAGCTTATCTCTTTCCCCCACAGCGTTGGTGTTTTGATCATGTGTGTGACCGGAGGATCCGAGCTTAGGTCCTCCTGCACCCTTACCCACAGAACCATCTGTCCAGCCACCACCACTTGTTTGGCATGTTGGGGATATTAAAAAATGATAATAATTATGTCAGTTACCATTTTCATTATTTGTTGGTTTTTGCAGAACTGGGGATCAAACCCAGGTCCTTACACATGCTGGGAGTTGTCAGTTTTTAAAACCGCTTATGCTCTCTTCTTCAAGTTGCTGAAGTTTAAAAGAGTGCTTAGGAAGTCCCTGGAGCACTACACGGCTCTGTGTGTTTAACCCATTCCCTGTGAGCTTGATTTACAACTGCCTTTCTTGCTTGATGGATCCCACATGCCCCATAATTTAAACATCTTAATTTGCTCTCACTGGAGTGCCCTTTTATTTGGATGTAAACTGATCCTGGAACAGCTTCCAATCAGAAGTTTGTGTTTGATATGCTGTAGCTTGGGCTTAAGTATAGTCCTTCTAAGGTTCATTCTGTGAGGGGAAGGATTGAGGCTCCATTCCGGCTCTAATTCACCTAGCTCAGGTTAAGTTAACCATAAAATATACATTTTGGCTGGAGTTGAACTTGTCACAAATAAATAAATGGTAGAAAACCCGAACCACTCAATAGTGAAATGCAGTCTGTGCATGCAAATACACAAAGATCTGAATTTATAACTATTATTTTTATTAAGAATTTTAACATATTTTCAATGAAAAACAAACAAGGATTTTGTAGCGTAATAGGTCTCGGAACATTACTAAAGTCTTCTCTTTCAAGTCAGCGAAACACACAGAATATAGAACCAGCGTTGATCTGCCCCACTGAGAAAGAATACGAAGGGCGATAATTACCATTTGTAGATAATTCTAGAATTTAATAGTAACCCCTCCTATGAGCAATGTACGCTGCAGTTTTTAGCACAAGAAAATGTCAAATTACATAAAAGAATTGCTGAAGTTGTAAAAGTTAAAATTTTTTGTTGTTGTTTTTGTTTTTTGAAACAGATGCTTACTATGTAGCCCAGGCTATAATCAAACTTGTGATCCCCCTGTCTCAACTTCCTAAGTACTAGGAGAAAAAACTCTATTGTTTTGTTTGGGTTTCTTTTTGTCTGATCTATCATCTATCTATCTATCTATCTATCTATCTATCTATGCTTTTATCTATCTTTCATCTATCTGTCTGTTCCTTCCTTCTTTTATTTATTTTGAGATTAACATTGGGCTTTCAGTCATTCTCTACTGAGAGGGCATGTGAGATTTAGGGTTTGAAACTAGGCCATCAGTCCTGATAAGACTTCGGATGCATTGAGAAAGAAGCTGATGCAGGAGAACCTCAGGACTGGTCTGAGCCTTCAACGGCTTTCCCGAGGATCGTGGTGGGGCATGGAAGTGGATGGGAGGGGGAGAGTTCTTGTGGAAGGCGTGGCCACAGTGGAACCAGTCAGAACCAAGAAACAGTGGGAATGTCAGCGGGAGCACCACCCCAAACTCTGTCATCCCTGAGATGGCCTGAGGGGTGTGAGCTGGGCCCCCAGCTGTCCAGGGTGGGGAAATAGATAGTGACCGCACAACAGTACCCCGAGGAAGTGGGATGGTCACGGAGGATGACTATGGGTTACAAAAGGCTGGGTGTGGTGGCGCAATCACCGAAGCCACTGTACCCCAAATTGCTTTTGTGATGGAGCAACTGATATAGGTGATGAGACCTTTCATTGCTATATTGGACTTTGGTAGCCTTTGAAGACAAATAGTCCCCTGCTATATTATTTACCTCAACCGCTACACTACCAACATGCTTGGCAAGGCGTGTCGGCTGACGCAAGAGTGTCATAATTTTGATGGGGGTGGCCATTTGCTTTCTGATTGGTTTTCAGATTTGCCCCATAGGAGGAAATGCGTGTTTGGTACTGTAAGCCAGGGCAGAGACCTGTGACTGCAAGGGTCATAGGCCCTGGTGGAGGAACTGTTATTTTCATTTTGCTAAACAGGAGAAGTTTAAGTTGTAAGGTATAACAATGTAGCACATTGCCTTCTAAACACCCATAGATGCTATAGTTTTGGAAGGAAACTTATGGTATATAGGTACCAGTTACTATGGAGATTTGAGCCATTCAGACAGCCGAGAGTGACTCTTGCTGGGGCCCAATGATCAACCAACATGGAAAATGATCAGTGCTTGTAATACTCCTTCCCATGCTCAGGAAATATGGGAGAGAGGACAGAGAAAATGCTAGAAACAGAGGAAGGGGTGGGATGTTATATAGAACTGCTTCCTCTGCATTGAACTCAACATCTAGGGAGCTCTAAAACTTATGGCCCCGCAGCCCCCTTCCCAAGGCGTTACAAATTGAGAACCATTCCTAGGAAGAGGTGCATCCTGGGTAAAAGCTGTGTGGAGATGTTCAGGGCATTCCAGGGGTGCCATGTTTAGGGGTTGTCCTTTATGATGGCATGGGCTTTGAGAGCTCAGCTGTATTAGACTTAACCATGCTCCTGGAGGAACCCTCTCCAATTGTATTAGTTACTTTTTAAATCCTGTGACAAGATACCTGGCAAGAAGCAGTTAAAGGAAAGGGAGATTTCCTTTGTTTCCCAGTTTTAAGAGACTGGAATCCCTCAGGGCAGCAGAGGCCTGGGGTGGGGCTGTGAGGAAGTTGGCTACAGTGTATCTGCATTCTGGAAGCGGAGGGAGGTGAATCCTGGCACCCTCTTGACGCTCTATTTTTTCCTCTTTTTATTGGTCCAAGACCCTAGCCAATAGGCTTGTGCCAGTGAAAATGGAATCTGCATCTGATTTCATTCGTGACTAACAGAAAATTCTGATTTGGTTGTGATAAGTTTCAGAGGCTTACTGGACACAGAGAAATGGGTTAGATCAGCCTAGTAGCAGTTTGTGAGAAGGGAGCCAGACATAGTGTAGACCATAGTTAAAGCTCTCTGAAAATGCCTTCAAAGCCATGCTAAGAGGTGTGTCTCCTTGAGGACTCCAGACCCAGTAAAGATAACAATGGAGATAATTCTCAGCCCTTGCTAGTTAGTCCAATAATTTCAATGGTTTTGCCAAACTAAGCTTAAATGAGACAGCTTATTTGGTCTGTCACTGGTGCCCTGTCTTGGTGCCCAAGGAAAGTCATGCTATAGTTAGCTGCTTGGAGGAGCTGCGGGCGGAGCAGATGGGACTGGGGAAAGATCTGGGCGATACAAGGGCAGGCATAAAGAAAGGTGGTGTTGCCGGGCGGTGGTGGCGCATGCCTTTAATCCCAGCACTCGGGAGGCAGAGGCAGGCGGATCTCTGTGAGTTCGAGACCAGCCTGGTCTACAAGAGCTAGTTCCAGGAGAGGCTCCAAAACCACAGAGAAACCCTGTCTCGAAAAACCAAAAAAAAAAAAAAAAAAAAAAAAAGAAAGGTGGTGTTAGGGAGTTGCTTTTTATGGCAAAATGGGGTAGTGGCAGAATGCTATGCTCAGGTTTCTGTTTGCACAAGCTTCTCTGGACTCCGCAGGGAGACTCGGGGTGGGGTGACGGCTCGGTTAGATAAAGGAGGTTGCTGTGGTATTTCACGGGAGACATGGGGTGGCTGGGTTGGCAAACAGCAGTGTTTATGGAGGGATACGGGCAGAAATAAGGCAGATGGTAGAATGTGAGCAGAGGACTAGCCGGTGGGCTGCGCAGCCTGCTGAGACCAAGAGTCAAATATGGGAGCCGCTGGGCTGCCGGCGCTCTACCTCCATCTACAGTGAGAAGGACTGAGGCAAAGAAAAAACCTGAACCCCAAGGAAACAAACTTAATCTGCCTTCCTGGTTTCCTTTAAATTTAGTTGAAAATTCTGATGTGGTTGTGATAACTTTGAAAGACCTAGCTATTCTGCAGGATTGGGTGTGGGCAGTCATCTATACAAATCTGTAACTTGGAAACTGCAAAAATTCAGAAATCAGCGACGAACACTTATGAAATATATACAGTTTTTCCTTTGCCTGGAGCTCCTCTCCCCCTGTAGTCTGAGTCAGAACAGTGCCTTTGAACTGGAGGAAGCAGCAGACTGAACTGGAGAGGGAGGGATTTCAGGGGAACTGCAGGATTCTTGAAAGACGGTGGAGGCTGGGCAGAATCGGGTTTGCATCAGTCACACAGGATGAAGTTGTACTGGGAACATCCAGGAGGGTATTTATTAATAGAATATCGATTGGGATTTATACGTACATGTATCAGGTGACACAGGACAGGATCATGGGTTCAGACATGACTCTGTATCATTTAATCCCGCTCGAGTGTGCAGGAATGAATCAGGTATGTGAAGCATGTATACATGGCTATCTTCATAAATCAGACTTCACCTTTGTGATCTGAGCCGCTGCAGAAACAATTATGCAATTGCCACTGAATCATTGTAGTCAGCAAAGGGATTGGTTTGTCAAACACACATGAGATATGGCCAACCTGTGTCAGGGCTAATGCTTTGACTTTCCGAGATTCCAGGTAGGAAATGTTTCCCTGGAGTTGAAGGTGTCTTCTTGTTGTTATTGTTGCAAACAAACAAGGAAGAAAGATGTTGGCTAATCCCACGTTCTATTAAGTGTCTTGTGTAATCAAGTAGGATCTAGGGGTAGAGAGTCCTGACACACTCTTGGAGGCGGTGTCTAGAGTGTTAGCAATAGTTCTAAATTGCAGGAAAATGAAGACATTATACATAAGGGAACAGAGGTTTATTATGCTATAATATGTTCATTTTCCTGGGGAAACATGGATCAATGTTCACAGCCACTACTCGCAAAGGGCATTAAAAAGGTGTATATGTGAAAACAATGTCTTTATTGAACTTCTATTGAAGAATAGGATAGGGGAAGAAATCTTGAGGTTGCATAGCCTCTAACTTCACCAAGAGGTACTGGATCCAGCTTCCCACAGGGAGCTACAAAGTGTCCATCAGAGGACTGGATTCCATCATACTTCATAACCCCCTTCTTATTCTCTTTTGTTCTTTGGTGAGTTAGTCATCTATGGGTTTCAAAAAATGATATTGTGTGTACATGATATTGTAGTGTGCAATTGTAGAGGTCAGAGGACAGCTTTTGCGTTGGGTCTCTCTTCATCCTTTCTGTGGGTTCTGAGGATTGGCCTCGGATCACCAGCGTGTGCAGCAAGCTCTTTTGCCAGCTGAGCCGCCTCCCCACCTCCATCCATGGAATGTGTCTGAAATGTTTATATTGAAGCCTAGTAGTATTTGACTTGATGTCTAGTCCAGAAAAAATATTTTTATACTATTTTTCTATTTATGAATAGAAATAGGTTAATTTAAGGTATCAGAGCTAGTTAGGAAAAAGCCTAAGTGATAGGCTAAGCTTTTGTAATTAATAAAAAGTCTCCATTTAGGATGTGGCTGGCAGGACAGAAAAAGAACTATGTGGTAATGGTAAGAAAAAAATGTTAGGGAAAGAAAAGGAAGGTAAGACTATTATAGTATTAAAATAAAGTAATTCAGAAGACCAGAAAGAAAAGCATTTTGAAGCATTCAGCTTGTGCCTCTTGCAGAATCTTAGATGTGTGAGCTGAACTGGGCAGGCAGACAGCTTCTCTGTCAGCTATGGAGGTTACAGCCCTTCTTATCTCTGCCTTTGACTTGTATGCATCTTCTATGTTGTCCAAACTTTAAGTCGGTTAAAAGTAAATATTTGTACCTTGAAATCAACACTGTTTAATACCGACAACTTGTAGGCATCAGTTTTCTCCTTCCATCACGTGACCACTTACCAGGGGTCCAGCACAAACTTCCCAGCCTGCGAGGTGTCCTTACCCACTGAGCCGTCTAAGCAGTCTTCCCTCTTCATCTCCTTGTTGCCCTGTGGAGCTATTGTTAAAGCTTGAAGAGTGAGAAAATGAACACATTTTCATTAGCTACAAATGGAAAAAAAATGAGTTATGTTTCCTTGCCGCAAGATAAATTGTAATTTGGGGAAACTACTCAGATTTCTCTGTCTTTTGAGCTCTTCAGTAAGTGCGTAAGATAAATGCATCATGGCTAATTTTTCTCTGTTAAATAAAACTAATTGCATGTGCAGCCTTGTTGACCTGCCCTATAGTGCACAGTTGCTTTGGTATGCTAATTGAACTGTCAACAATAAACGCAGGAAAGGAGGCACTTAAAGCTACCTTTTGGGGCCCCAGAACGTTCCCTTCAAGGCCGCCTGCTGTTTCTCCCAACTAAGCATGAAAAGCAATTAAGAGAGGTCTTGTATAAAGGCAGTCTGCTGAATCAATGGTAAGCTGTATGTTGGAACTCACAAAAGACACACAAAAGGCTTGCAAATCTTCTCAGGACCAGACTGGGTAGTGGTGCTTATTAAGAATGTGTGGCCCAATTAACAGAAAAGCACTTAGCCAAAAGTTAAATGGCCCTGTTGCCTTTTGCTCTATAAACTGGTGTCTAGCCTTAAGCCTGAGAACTCTGGCTGCAGACTTCTTTACCATGGCAGAAACACAATGAATCAGATAGGAAGGAGCCTACTAACTACTCAGTCCTGGGCCAGCTGTTAACGAAGAACTATACTGAATGAATACATACTTCTTTGTTCTAATTGTGGTGGCAGAAAGGTTACTAAGTTCCCACATGTGAGGGCACAAAAGATACTTTGCTAATGTTACCGCTTCAGCGGGCCACCAGTGGAGGGGAAGGCTACCAGTCTGCCGACATTTAGACTAGGTTAAAAAAAAATCTACCCTGGCTCCCAATTGCCTGTGCCATCATTCCATTAACTGAAGTTGCTGGAGCCTTTAAAAGGGAAGTTATTCTGCTGTTACTAATAGCTTATAATTTTGACTTATACTTAACTGCTTTACAAAATTATTCATAGACTATTCTAGGGTCTGAAGGACACCTCAGTTTTCAGTGTTATTGAAACACTTCAGAAGATGATTTACCCCTGAGAGTTCTCACACCCCTAGCACTGATCGCTGGCGGTGGATTGCGCGCAACAGCAGCGTCTGGGTTAACCCAGGACAGACCGTGAAAAATTTGCTTACAGAAATGAAAGGTTTACTTAAAGTTACCAGTCAATATTTTCTTAAAAATAAGACATAAAAAATATTGAAAGTAAAAACTTGAAGGCTGCTAAAAATAGAACAGTTATTTAAAAAGTTATTCCTTATAAAAGACATTGTAAACTTGAATATAATTTATTATTATTATTATTTTTTTTTTTTGGTTTTTTGAGACAGGGTTTCTCTGTGGTTTTGGAGCCTGTCCTGGAACTAGCTCTTGTAGACCAGGCTGGTCTCGAACTCACAGAGATCCACCTGCCTCTGCCTCCCAAGTGCTGGGATTAAAGGCATGCGCCACCACTGCCCAGCTTATAATTTAAAATGATTTTTATTATGCTACATATATGAAGATAGGTGCAAACTTTAACATGTCTGATCAGAGTTTTTAAAATATCATTATCTTCTAGAAACCTAGAATTTTCGGAGCATGTACATGTATTCACATGTAGACACATTATTTCTTAGAAGTGAGAATATTTTTATACATCTGACTTCAGTTATAAGACTGTGGAATGACACCTCATGGTTATCTAAATTTTGAAGGATTATTTGTGCTATGTAGAGCATCGCTCTTCAGTGGCTTTACTGAAGACAGCAACAGTCTCTGTTCTGCCAAGTGGAAGCAATTCCCATGAGAATGGGCTCCTTGCTTCCGTGTCTCTGTTTTAGGGAAACTGTGGATGCGTCTGGCTATTTTTTTTATCTTCTTCTTCTTACAGTATCCAGGGAAAAGTGATTATTTTTAGCATAATTAAAGTCTACATCATACAACATGATTTGAACTAGGAGGCTGTGCCAACAAAATGGATTGGACTTTTCTTTCTAAAGCCAAAATGATTGCACCCACATCTTAATAGTCTCACAGAACGGGTAAACATGTTAACCAAACCGCACCAGTTACACTCATGCTTGGAGCACTTCTGCACTTAGTCATTGGACCCAGTGAAACCTGGTGACTCAGCAGGAGGTTACAACTAGTAGAAGACACTTTTATTTCTCTTTTGCATGTATCATTTTGATTTCATCCTTCCTAATAAAGTTGCTGTGACAAGAACAATTGGTATTCATAACTTTCTTTGAAGTTACTTCCCTCACTTAGTGATTTGGAATAGCTATAAAGGTCGAGAGATCAGATTCATTTCAAAACATCCCTAAAGGAGAAAATGCCTTCTATCTTACAAAGGAGGAAATGTTATATCTTACTTGGTGAAGGTTTGTTTTGCATATCAGAACAAAGTTTGCTGGACTCCTGAGTTCCGCTGGAGCCTCAGTAAAGGGGGTATACTGCTTACAAGCTCTTCTGAAAATATTCAGAGACAAAACAAAAAGTCAGCAGGGGAGAGAAGATCAGTCAGCCCAAGGCATCGCCCCTGGATGCTTGTCATCAATTAAAGCCCAGCTAACGATCAGGCTGGAATGCCCCAGCAGCGCTGCACCATGTAAAATATTGCCAGCTGCGGTCAATTATTTGATTTCCCCATGAAACTCAAGACTCATGTAATCACTGCTAATATGGTAAAAATTGATGAAGTGTGACATGCGGTATGATTTACTGATTGCAATCACCCTTAGGTACCAGCTCAGATGTACTGATTAGTTTGCAGATCACAGAGCCTGAAGCAAGACTGACCCACGTATTTCTAATTGTGCTTTCTACCACATCACAGACGACGGGCGAAGAGAGCTGTGGGCTAGTCACCTGACAGTAAAGTATCAATGGTTAAGTGTTTTTAAAATATGTGTGTGAACGGTATTTAATAAAATAAGAAGTGATTTATGTTTTGGTTTGGTTTGGTTTGGTTTTCCAAGATAGGGTTTCTCCGTGTAGCCCTGACTGTTTTGGAACTTGCTTTGTAGATCAAGCTAACCTAGAACTCACAGAGACCTGCCTACCTCTGCCTCCTAAATGTTGAGATTAAAAGTGTGTGCTGCCACCACCCAGCAAGAAATGCTTTTGATAGAATAGAAATGAGCAAAACAGGGCTCAAAGTTGTATGTACAATAATTCTAGTTATGTAAAAGTCTGAGCTTTAAAACACCCACGCACACACACATTATTTTCAATCTTGATTTCTGTTAATTCACATGCTGGTCCAAGAATTACATTTATCCATCTGCCTATGATTTGGGAAAGTTGTAGGGAAGAGGTTGTTAAAGCCGGAAGAAAAGGGAAATAAAGCACCCACCAAAATAGGAGCCTGAGATACCAACACCTCCATTTTCATGACTTGTGCCAAGAAAGTAAGGCCCTTGCTTCACGTAGGAAAGCACTCCTGTTATCTCTGCTGAGGGCAATAAAGACAAGGCTGTATAATCACGACATGCTCCAGCAGGTAAACTCAGGAGTGCTCCATAAATCTGCTGCTTCCAGCTTATCCTAATCTACAACCTAGGAGTGATGGCACGACCTTCCTAGAAGGACGGTTACACAGACAAGCACAGAACACCCCACCTGGCCATGCTGAACGTTCAACAGGTGTCACCCATTTTTATCTTCAGAGACTGTCTCACTTTATGTGTACAATTTTTTGTTATTGTTGTTACCATCATCATCACACCTATTATGTACATATATGTATGTGTGCCTGCCGTGGGGCATGTGTGTGAAGGTCAGAGGACCCTGTGGGTCCCGGGTAATGAACTCAAGCCATCAGGCTTGTCCCGTTTGCACTCTGAGCCGCCTCTCCTGTCCTACACTTGGTTTTCCTGTAACCTGGAAGTTTTCAATTTTGAATATAGTAGGTAAGGAATATTTTAAAGGTGATTTTGAGAGCACAAAATATGATCATAGGCGTAGATCAGAGTCTGGAACATCGCTCTAGGTTCTTCTGTACTGAAACAAAGAACTGGACCGGGGTCACATGGATAACAGTACAAAGACAGCTTGTTATGGGAGTCCCGCTGAGGGTGGGACTGGGTCAGAGAGCTGGGCAGTGCTGGTGGTGAGAATCATTTTCACAGTCCCTGCATTTGGAGAGCACAGGCTTTTCTCTTGCATGCTCTGTCTCTTACACACAGCCATTGGTTGGGCGTTTCTAGCCTTTTTCTGTTATTGGTTTCTTTTGTGTGGTAATCCTGACATCTCTTCCTCTCTGCCTTACTCTTCTGCCACAACTGTGCCCTGAGAGCAGAAGGAAAGTGCTCAGTGTTTGTTGGCTGAGGTTTCTGTTCCACCAGGTCCCACAGTCATTCAGTCCCTAAGAAGTACACAGAGGTCTACATTAATTATAAACTCGTTGGCCTATTAGCTCAGGCTTCTTATTAACTCTTATTGCTTATATATTAGTCCATAATTCTCATCTGTGTTAGCCACATGGCTTGGTACCATTTTCATCAAGGCAGTCACATCTTGCTTGCTCTGTGTCTGGGTGATCACTGCAGACTGACCCTTTCCTCTTCCCAGAATTCTTCTATTCTCATTGCCCTGCCTATACTTCCTGCCTGGTCAACCCCCTTCTACTTCCTGCCTGACTATTGGCCAATCAGCATTTTATTAAACAAGTACAAGAAACAAATATTTACAAGGTAAAACCATTGTCCCTCAGCAAGGGTTCTATAATGTTTTCAATGCTGATGAGGGGTATAAATCAGGCCTAAGAGAGACCACAGAACTCTCTCCCGTGTTAGCCGTTAGTTGGAGAGGAGGCTTTGGATTCAATATCTTAGAATTTTGCTGAAATCCCTGCGTCAAAAGAAGTTTAGTTTGAAGCTGTCATATATACTAGATAACAAAAATTGTATGTATTCAAAAAATAAGATCTGAGTGAAGTAACACGATTATGACAACCAATGGGCCAGAAAGACCAAGAGACAGGAGAGCCACGACCATGCTTGTCCTAGGGACCATCCTGTGTAAAGCTGCTCCCAGGGTATGACCCCTTGGATAGTGAAAAAAAAAATCAGCAACAACAAAACAAAATCCAAAACAAACTGATGGTTATATATTGAGAATATGGCATAATACAGAAACAGTTTTAGATAGGAATCCAATGATGGAATAGGAGAAAAAATAATAATTTGAGGTTGTAGTCATTGAGTACCAACATAAAGTTACACCTACTCATGGATTTAAAGATAGGGCTTATCCTTGTATTTAAGATGATATTCACTTTTTTCTTGTTTTAAAAAGAAGTTTTAAGTTTTTTGTTGTTTTGTCTATTAGCAGTTTTTAGGTATTAATAGTGTATTTGCAATGGCATTCTTTAAAAATACCTAGTGGTTTTATCTTATTTGTATAAGGGTTTACGTTGATGCATGTGCACTACACGTATGCCTGGTACCCACAGAGGCCAGAAGGTGGCGTTAGATCCCCTGGAACTGGAGATAAAGGTGGATGGTTGTGAGCCATCTTCTGGGGGCTCAAATGAACCGGGGTCCTCTGGAAGAGCAGCAACTGCTCTTCACCTCGGAATCACCTCTCCAGCCTGTTAAGGTATTCCCAAGGCTGCAGAAGCTCAGAATGTTCCAGGCTTATGTTAGAAAATAGCCCTGGGTGCATCTTGAGAAGGAAAAGCAAACACAAAATATTCATGTCCTTAAAACAGCTCATCCATCAGCATTACTTCAGATGTTATAACTGATACGTGTCCTAGATAGCCGTACATTACGTATTTTAGCTGGAGAAGGTAGTTGGACTTTTATTTTGGCTGCCAGCGCTCTCTCTCTCTCTCTCTCTCTCTCTCTCTCTCTCTCTCACACACACACACACACACACACACAAATGATGTGGAGACTTATTATTAATTATGAAAGCTCAGTCTGTAGCTTAGGCTTGTTCTGCTCGTTCTTACAACTTAATCCATTTCTATTCCATCACATGTTGCCACATGACTCACGACTTTTATCTCTTCTCCTGTATGTCTGCTCTCTCTCTGTATCTGGTTTGTGACTCCACATTTTTTCTTCTCAGAGATCTCTCTGTCCAGAAGTCCCACCTAGCCTCTTTTCCTGCCAAGCTATTGGTAATTCAGCTTTTATTAAACCAATCAGAAGGCACTTTGGCAAAGACACATCTTCACAGTGTACAAAAAGTTGTTTCCACAACAGAGAAGTAAACTATAGGTCCAGGAAAATCCCTGAACATTTGGGCAAACACTCCTAATGTTACTAGACCATGTATAGGGCGATTCCCAGAGCTAAGGCTGACCATAATTCCTTTGGCATTTGGCATTCCCATTAACACTAATGACTACATAATTCCACTTAGTAAGGGGTTCTAACTTATTTTTTAATTTTTATTTTATTTTAATTTATTTTTTAAAGATTTATTTACTATGTATACAACATTCAGCCTCCATGTATGCCTGCACGCCAGAAGAGGGCACCAGATTTCATTATGGATGGCTTTGAGCCAGAATGTGGTTGCTGGGAATTGAACTCAGGACCTCTGGAAGAACAGTCAGTGCTTTTAACCACTGAGCCATCTCTCCAGCCTATTTTATCTTTTTTTTTTTTTCAAAAGAAAACAAGCTTTTTTTTTTTTTAATCATACCCAATCCAAGTTCCCACTCCCTCTCCTCCTCCCATTTCCTCCACCCATCCCTCTTAACCTACCTCCCATCCACTCACTCCCCAGGGAAGGCAAGGCACACCACCCTGGGGGAAGGTCCAAGGCCCTCCCCACTCTACCTAGGCTGAGCAAGATATTCATCCAAAAAGAACAGGCTCCCAAAAAGCCAGCACAAAAGCCAGCACAAGCAGCAGGGACAAATCCTGGTGGCAATTCCAGTGGCTTCTCTATCTGCTCCAGTCATGCAGCTGACAGCCATAATCAGAGGGACTAGTTCCATCCCATGCTTGTTCCTTCCCAGTCCAGCTGGAGTGGGTGAGCTCTAGCTCAGGTAGACTGTTTGGGTTCTAACTTATTAAGGCAGAAAATGAAACCCATGACTGGGTTGACAATTAGCACTTTTACTGGGTTTAACGAGGCACCATAGGCACTGTGCTGACCATCTGAGGTCTCCCAGGTGGGGCTTTAACAAGGGAACACTGGAGAACATCAGCCTTCAAGAGAAGCCATCACTGGGGCTGAAGGCTCAGTGGTAGGGTCATCCCTTAAAGTGGTTTTCCTTTGTAGAGGGGACAATATCTGTTTTCTTAGAACCCCACAGAGAGCACCTCTTTGCTGCTGCACTGGCTTCACACAGCTATGGCAAGCATTATTATTGCCATTGTTAAGGTTATTTATTGTGTCTATAGTAGTTTCTCCTGGTCATTTTGGATAATTTCTATATGCCTCCCTGGCAGTGTTCCTTCCTTCCTTCCTTCCTCCCTTCCTCCCTTCTCTCCCTCCCTCCCTCCTCCCCTCTCTCCCTCCCTCCCTTCTTTCCTCCCTCCCCCTCTCCCCCCCTTTCCTTTTTGTGTTCACCTTGACGAACGTCAATGGAGAAAATGCCTCCATCAGTCTGCTGTAGGCAAGTCTGCAGGGTATTTTTTTTAATGAGAATGACTGAGGCGGAGAGCACAGTTCGCTGTGGGCAGTGCCCACCTTGGGCAGGTGGTCCTGAGTTGGGGAGGAAAGCAGACTGACCAAGTCAGTAATCAGTGTTCCTCTACGGACTCTGCTTCAGTTCCTGTTTGAGTTCCCGCCCTGACTTCCTTCAGTGATGGAACATGATCTGAGAATTGTACGATGAAATAAACCCCCTCTTCCCCAAGTTGCTTTTGGGCATGGCATTTTATTACCTGATCATAGAAGTCCTAACTAAGGCACAGGCCATCATTACATTTTATGTCCTACCTCTGTCTGTGATTTACGTGGACCTTCTGGGATGTGCTCAGTCTCTCTGGTTTTGTCCTTGAATTTTAAAAATCATCCAAGCATAGCCGAGGATCTCTAGAGTTCAAAGCCAGTCTCGTTTACAAGTGTGTCCCAGGCCAGCCAGAGTTACACGCTATACCAGAAAAGCACAAACAAGTAAAATAATTAAGAAATATTGTCTACTTTATGTGTATGAATGTTTTGTGTGCAGATCGGTCTTTGCAGGCCTTGCATGATTGGTCACAAGAGGTCATGAGATCCCTGGGAGCAGAGGTACAGACAGACCCTTGTGAGCCATCATGTGGGTGCCGCGAATCCAATCAGAGTCTTCCCGAAGAGCAGCCAGCTCTCAACTGCTGCGCTCTCTCTCTAACCCCTAAATTCTTTTTTTTAAATATTTATTTATTTGTTATGTATACAATATTCTGTCTGTATGTATGCCTGCAGACCAGAAGAGGGCACCAGACCTCATCACAGATGGTTGTGAGCCACCATGTGGTTGCTGGGAATTGAACTCAGGACCTTTGGAAGAGCAGGCAATGCTCTTAACCGCTGAGCCATCTCTCCAGCCCCCTAACCCCTAAATTCTTTCTACTTCCATTTTAGAACAATCTTTTAGGACAAAACCTCCATTTAAATCCTTCCTTATAGAAGACATTTCCTCTTTAAAAACATTATCGAAGATATATTCTGTATCTGGAGCAATTTGTCTTCTTACTTGATGGTTTCTTCCTATCCTTTTCTTTTAAAACTTTGGAAAACGTTTAAAAAAATAAAATAATTTTATTCCAATGAGAACCCAAGAAGTATTTCAGGAACACACAAAACGTAGACAGTGTATCTTAAATATCTAACAACTATACATACAGGAAAAAAAAACTTGTTAATTTACCAGAAAAAAATTTGTTTTCTCTTCCCAACAAACTTGAGTTAACTGATTTACTAAGAATTCAATCCCTACTATAAGAGGCACTTGGAAACACTCTTTGTTTATTTAAAAGAATTTATCTCTCCGTTAGGCATGCAAGAGAAAGAAAGTGCAATCAAATTCTGGCATTTTTGTCTAATTTGGGTTATCTGCCTCAGAATTAGTTACTCTGTTGTTGCTACAGGATACCAAGACCAAGGCTACTTTAAGAGAAAGAACTTATTTTGGGCTCACTGTTCCAGGGGATAAGAGGTGAATATGGCAGTGAAGCCTACAGGCATGCTGGCAGGGCTCACAACTAGGAACGCACAGTCTTTACACTTCCCCCAGCAAGGTCACATCTCCAAATCTTCCCAAATAGTACCACCAGTTGGAGACCAAGTGGCCCTTGGGGGTTCCAGGGAAACCTCCCAGGAGGTGTGATGGTTAATTGCTCGTGGGGCGTGGCTATAGGCTGGAGCAGAAGCAGTCATGACCTGCCAGCAAGACTTCGGTAGAGCGCTTGGAGAGATGGAACTGAAACAAGGAAATCATCAGGAAAATTGTTCAACTCCAGTTCAAGACGCCTCTTGTCTTCTGTTTTCATTTCCTCTCAGTACCCTCGGAATTGCTATCTTTTTGACTAGAGTACTGGGACTGCGGCTCAGATCAACTGGGCTGCCAGAACCAAGACTTTTTGTCTGAAAATTCAGGTTACACAATGATCTTTCTGGCTAACTTAACTGTTTTAATTTCTGTGAATATTTACCTATAAGTGTGTTTGGTACTATGAAAAGAGATAAAAACGTAAACCCATGTAAACGATCTATCAGGATACATTTAAAAATCACAAATTTTATAGGTTTTATTTAGTCTTATCATTTTTATTTAAACCATTGGTCTGATAGTTTCCCCTTAGTGTTAAACAACCCTTAAACCATAAATCAAAATTTGTACCTCAAAGACATGACATAATCAAGAAAGAATTTTAATTTATTCTTTGACAAATTCATAGATACATGTATCTAAAATGTATTGTTTTTGTTATGTGTACAGGCATGCGTGTGTGTTGTGTATTTTGCATGTGTATATGTATGTGTGTGCACTTGTGGGGGTACCCATGAGGGGAATTAAACTTCCTGGATCTGGATTTATATGTTGCTGTGAGTCACTGAGTTTGGACGCTGGGAACAAGACTCCAGTCCTCTGAAAGATCAGGAAGTGCTCTTAACCACTGAGCCATCTCCCCAGCCCCAAACATACCCATTTTTAATACCCCCTGACTTCCTCTGTGAACTCATGGCTGTGACAGCCACATCGTGTCTAGGGACAGCTTACCACCACACTCCCATCTTCCAGGTCTCACAGGTTTTCCTGCCCTTTTCCCCATGATGTCTCTGAGCCTTGTGTGGGTTGGCATAAATGTCTCATTTAGGACCGAGCACCCAAGAGTCACTTATTCAAGAATTTGAGCAGTTCTGAGTCTCCGAATGGGTTGGGCTCTAGAAAAAGCAGTTTCTCTCATGAAGGCCGAAACACTCATCTATGGGTATAAACCATAAACACAGAGAAGGGAGTTTAATGAATTAAAGCATCTCTATCTTAGAAACATAGTTGCTAACCTGTACTGAGAAGGCTCTGTGCAGGTTGGGCCGGCATTAGCAACTTTTTAAATAATCTTTACTTAATGATCTCTAAATGGTCTTTTTCTTTCTTTAATTTGCAATTAGACAAGAACCTTGAAAAACATCTTGGATCGTTTTTCTCTGAACACATAGGCAGACAGGCAATGACTCATACTTAGTGACACAATTGCAATTTAAAGGTGGTCCCAGAGATGTGATGTGTTAGTTATCTCTCTCTCTGGTAAGAGAGTACCTTATCCACTCCCTCCCCTTACATGCAAATATGTGGACCAGAAATCTGAATGCTATTGTGTGCTGGGATTATATCCTCTGTAATTTCACTGTGAAATGGAAATTTAATACAAAATTTAAAAACACTCTCCCCACACACATCCACCCTTTTACATATATCAGAAGCTTCCTAAAAATCTTACATTTCTCACTCAGGTGCCCTGAGTTTAACTATGCCTGCCCCACAGAATTAAGTTACATAATTAAAAATAAATATTTTTAAAAAATCTTACGAGTATCATTTTTTATGTTAAAATATAGAAAACAATAGCGCAGTAATTCCTCTAGTCAAGGGATTTTAAAGGTGCATTATTTGGGAGTGTTTTGATTAACCAAGTGTTTTGTGTCATTTATTTTTATTACTTTGACTATAAAAATTGAAATAAATTTTTAATTTTGTACTAAAGTGTGTTTTGGAAGCACATTCTTAGAGCTCAATGAAACTTTTATGGCTCCGTGAATGTTGTTTCTAACAAACAAGTAGAATGTCAAGGATTTATAAAGCATATTTAATAGCAGCAGTAATGACAACTTAATAGTTCTTGTTCCTATTTTTTGAAGTCTATCTAAGAGTCCCTGGTAGCTGAGCCTGTCCTGTGGGGCCTGTGGTCCCCCTTGTCCTGCTTCCCTGAGTCTTTCATATGTTGGTTGTTGAACACAAAAAGATGGCGTCCAACAGCTGAGTCTATAGGGCCTAAGGTTTGCCTGAGCTTCCGTGGGTGTCAGGATGACTGGCTAAGGAAATGGTAGCGTGAGGAGATCAGGGAACCACGCTGGTGAATTTCCTGAAAGCCTCAGTTAGCCTGTTGAGAAACAGAGCAGGAGTTCCTTTCCTTCTCTGGGTAATCTTGCCCATCTTTTCATAGCTAACATACTTCTGACGATAATTTTCCACTCCTGTGGTGACACTCCATCAATCGTCCTGTGTGTGAGGACCTGACAGAGTGCTGGAATCTTACACAGTGAGTTCTGATCTGCAAGGGTTAGTACTCCTGGCAGACAGTTGGTAGTGTTTTATCTGCATGCCATCTGGCTTCCTCCCAGACCAGGGGCCAGCAAACAGGATAAGCGCAGGTCTTTCTGTGGAAGGTTATCAAGGTCTGAGGGTTAATGGTAAATCAAAACAGACCCTGGGCTTCAGAAGGGGGCTGCTGTGAAGTCTCCTGTCACAACCAGTCTAACCAGGCATAACGAAGACCCCTCCCCTGACTTCAGGTCTCTCCTTGATACACCACGGGGAAGAAGTTAGGGGACTGGGAGAGGACGCAGGTTCTCAAAGAGGCAACTTCAACTTTCAAATGCTAACTCCTCATTGCTGCTTACTTAAAATGAGCAGTAACGGGTTCTAGATTGTCACACCACGGAAGCTTTAAAACAAAGGCCTCACCTTTTCCGACCATTGGTCACTATCCTGTGTCTGCTGATAGGTATCCAGCCCACGGGACTTCATGTAAATGTGTTCACAATCTCCATAGCTGTTTCTAGGCTCTGCAGGTCAGAGTTCTCTGCCTCTGAGAACTGTGTTGCGTGTCTAACCACCTAGCAGCTGAGCCGCACTTGCGTTGCGGTTCAGGGATTATCTTCTGCGCATGTCTGGGGGCAGTCCTCGGACTGTCTTCCTGGTGTCTCCACCAGCTATCATTTACTTCGATTTTGATTATAAATACCAAGGCAAAATGGAAGTTGTTCTGGAATTCTCAAAACAGATAGTTTTGTGGTGGATATTCCTTCCAGAGACATTTGGAATAGCATGAGGACTCTTTTAATACCGGGGGACTAGTCCATCCCCTCTTTCTACTCAGTTACTATTGCGCCGGGACAGCACAAAACAGGCACTGGCTACAGTTTATTGTTACTTAGCATGGAGACAGCCTGGTCTTCAGGTTTTTTTTAAAAATTTTTTTATAAGGATTGCAGGTCGTTAGTGATTCTCCCTGAAATGTATGGCTTCACCACAGCAACCACGTAACTATGGATTCGAAGCCAATTTTGTTAGAAGAAAGCCTTGGTAATTCTTCCAAACAAGATAAAAGTACTCAAACTTGAACTGGTCAACCTGTAATTTCCTTAAATATAGGAGGTTCTATGAGCAATGACATTATATGATTATTCAAGTTAAAAGAAAAAAAATGCCCTAAATTGAATCAGCAGGCAGTAAATAGAAGAAAATTTAGCCATAAAAGATAACTGTTTATATTACTTTATCCAAAGATAAACTTCACTAGTTAAGTCCCAAATCAGTGTCTCATTTCCATTGGGGAAAAAATGTTTTTTTCCATTGTCTATTTTGGTTCTTAAGAAAGGAAAATAGAAAGACGGCCCGATGAGGTGAGGGTAACGCTTCAATCCACACCTGCCCTGCCTTCTCTCCCCACAGGGTTCAGCCTGCTGAGTCTCTAACACTTGCTGCTATTAATACAGCTCAGCAGAATGATGCCTTTGTCTGAAGACATTAGCAGGGTTGTAGTCGGGTTCCAGAGGACTTGGGGGTAGAGGCTGTGAGGAGGCCTGTTGTCCAGGGCCCTAACCTGAAGGGTTGCTAAATCTGTTAAGGGGGAAGGCACCCAGCCAGGCATCTCTGAACCACAAATGCAGTTGCTAATCTAGGTGTCCACGATGCTTGGAATAAAGCCCCTTACCACTCTGAATTTCTACATTTATATGTCTTAATGAAGTGACGATAGAAATTAAATATGCTTACTTAGATTCTATGTTTCTGTCCGTGACTAATTTAGAGCCATGTTATAAAGTTATCTAGATATTTTAAACAAACCAGGAAGATTGTACCCTTTACAACTCCCCAACCAACCCCCATGACAGAAGAAACATGTTCTATGCCAGCAGTTGTCATTCGAAGGTAGTGCGGTGTTTTAACACTGTGGGAGAAAATAAAGTGACCAGAACCACCACAGTCCAGCTGAAACCAACCCGGGAGTCTAAATTCTCCCCAGCTGATTCTAAGAAACGTGAGGAGAAGAACCAAGGAGAGCTGTAGCCACCAGGCTCTCAAGCTTTAACTTAATGTCAGAAACACTAGGAGCCTGTCTCCCAGGATCTGCACTCTGGGTCGGAAGGCCAGCAGCGCTGGGAGCTGTTTCCAGTGACACGTGCTGAGAACTGTGGTTATGAACGGAATCCAGGGTCATTCTGTACCTGCGAAGGCTTTCTTACTCCTAGAAAATGGTCTGAAGTCTTCCTTGTTTTCGTGGTGGGGATTGGGCAAGGGGCTCCGAGTTAGTGCCAACGGAGCTGGCACGCAGGAAGGAGGTTTTAAGGAAACCGTTTAGGTAAAATGTGATAAGTATTCAGGAGAGGGAGACCCGAGTACATGCTGGTAGACATTTTCTGAGGAAAGCTTAAGGTGGGGATACAGAAAACTCTAGCAGCTCTGAAAGAGTTAGAGGGGGCGGGCATGATTGCTAAAGGGGGTGCAGGTACTTGCCGCCCAGCATGGTGACCTGGTTTAATTTCTGGGACCCTCACAGCCGGAGACCCCCACTTCCCCAAGCTGGTCTCTGACTTCTTAAAAACATGATCATGTCAGAAATTGGGTCTGACAAATATCCCATAAAACAGAGACAGAATCTGCTGTGGATGTACCTTGAACCTAGTTTTTGAGGAACAGAACGTCTGTCTTTGACTAAGACTCTAATTAGGTAAAACTCAAGAGTTGTTTTCTTGAGTTTGGGGAAGAGGCCAAAGTAAGATTTTAAAATAGCACGGAGGAGCCAGGAAGGTCTGTTCTTCAAGGTAGGAAACATTACGGGCATTTCTACTTGAGCAAACAAGACATTTGTCGACACTTTAAGACTTGAGGTTTGTTTTTCAATTTTTGTTTATTTGTTTTTGAGGAAACTGTGATTTTTTTCTGTCTATTTTTTGGGTGGTATAGAGATGTTTACATTCCTCAAAGGACATAGAAAATAGAGTTGTGATTTACTCTGTAGGCTTAGATTCTGATTTCCTGTTTATTTTTTAACAATCTTTATCAGTTTTGATAACAGCAAAGCAGTCTCTTATCTATGTGTGAAATATATTTGTTGTCATTCTTTGCCCTATTTCTACCCAGCCTCAGAAATAATATGATTTATTGCTAAAATGGTAAGTTTTGCCAAAGAAACCACAGGGAACAAGAACAACAGTTTAAAAATACTAGAATGGAATGGAAACTACAAAATGTGATGTAATATTTGCCTATTTCGTTATTGGACTTATTTGTGTTTGTGTGTGTGTGTGCCCACATGCCCTAGCAGGCTGTGAAGGTCAGAGGTCATCCTGCAGGAGTTGGTTCTCTCTCTTTGCACCATGGGTCCCTCCCTGGGGACTGACCTCAGGCCATCACACTTGGGAAAGTGTCTTAACCTGCTGAGTCAACTCACTGGTCCAAATATTAGCTGCGTCACTTGATGGTAATATTAAATCAATTAAAAATTATACAGGATCATGACATTTCAAATCACCCTCAATCAATAAGGTATGACTTGTTATTGACTTCTCTCTTGCAAAGCTTAGTTTTTGTTGAATTCTAATATACGCCATCTTTCTTTATTACATAAGCTGTTGTGTGACTTTTCCTGGGGAGATACAAATAAATGTCTGTTCACCGTAGAGAGGGCAGTGATGACAATCCAAAGAACTGATTCCACCTAAGCCTAACTTGGCGAAACAATGAGTTTTGGGTGATTATTTGGAGGCGCGTGGGTATCTCAAGGAAGCGGCAGCCTCAGAAAGCCCATCCCAGTGGAGCAAGGACCCAGGAAAGCGCATCTTTGAAGCGGTCCAAGTTGCAGGCAGCTTCTCTGAAGTGTCTCCTCTTCGCTCGCTGCTTGCACAAGCTTGGGAGCGGGCCTCATGAGCCTTGGAACTTTATAGGCTTTCTGAATCTTATAAGTTTTGTGAGTTTCCCAAACCTCTAAATTTTATTAGCTTCCTGAAACTTGTGAGTCCTCCTGATCCCTTCAGGAAGGGGTGTTTCAGTTCGAAGGAATAACTACGCAACAAAACCTGCCATCACAAAGGACCTTGCCTTTAGCTGTGTCTCCCTTCTCTGTGTTGCTTTTGCCTCTACTCGAGACATTCCCACTCAGAAAACAACCGAATCCTGTCCATACAGTGTTGGATCTTTCCTTATTTCTCTTTTGTTTCCTTCCTCCATTTCTACCCTTTTCTGCCCTTTCTTCCCCATGCCCCCTTCCCCGTTCTTCTCCACTGCCCTCTCCTGGCCTCATCCTCTCATTCACTGGTCATAAACTTATGGGAAAGAGAGTCCCTACCACGTTATAGTACCGTCCAAACACGAAGACGATGGAAGGACCTGGCTTTGCCTTCCAGGAGCGTACAATCTGGTAATGACAGACATTTTCTAAATAGTTCCATTGTGTTACAGCCCATCTATTGCATTTGAGCTTAAAGCTCTCATCTTGGTCCCCTGTGGTCTCCCAGTTCCAAAAGGAAGGATCCCCTGTCTGGGTTTCATTGTATCGTTTGTTTACAGCTTAACCTTAGAGAGCAGCCTCAGTGATCTTGTAACTTTATCGCTCTATCTTCGGCCCTATTTGTATTTACTGTTCTGATTTCCTGAGGAAACCTCCCTACTCTTACCCATCAGCCATTTTCCTCCAACCATATCCTCTGGCAGGGTCTGCTTTCATCTGTTCAGCTGCCAGGTGAGCAACTGATTCTATCTCAACTTTATCAGGTCCTAAATTGAGCTAATTCTTCCTAAAATTGCTCTCTGTTCATTTGTTTCCTCTTCTTTTGGAGAAACAGCAAGTATAATCACCCAAATTATGCCATTGTAAATAAGAGTGAGCACAAGGATTATGTGGGTACAGTCTGGACTGAGAGAAATGCCACAAGGAAACTTGCTATTTTGAGTGCTAGAAATTTTCTTTTAAATTCGAATGGAGATTCGAACGACAAGGAATTAATGACACCCACATCTGGAGAGCAAGCACTCTAGGTAGAACAGGAAGTGCAAAGGGCCAGTGGCAGGGAATGTGTTTTGAGGAATCTACCAAAAAGAAAAAGTAGGACGTCTGGAGGGTGGGGCAAGAAGAAAAGAAGGACAGGGGCTTGAGAAATTAGCGGAAGATACAGAACTAAGCTTGTCCTCAGTTGTGGAGGCTTAATTTTATTATGAGATGAGATGCACCAATAGATACTTGCTAAGTGAACAGTAGGAACCAATGGTCTGTTACGCGTGCTTGATATCAAAACTGAACTGCAAATGGGATCAGCACAGCAGGGTAGCTGGATGACTAACAGCAACCCTCAGTGATGAAGAATTATCTTCCTCATAACTGTATCAAAGGGAGTCATGCTGACACAATGGAAAAAAGCTTTATATATTTTTAATATACTTTTGATTTCTATACTACTAGCAATAGAACACATGGAATTATTCATAATCCTTTAACAAACCCAAGTCACAGCTAAAACAAAGCACATAGCAGATGATGTTTGAGTGAAAAAGCCATTTAGAATTACTCACTTCAGAAATTCTAGGGGCCAGCAAGATGGCTCAGTCCTGAGACTCACACAGTAGATGGAGTGAACGGACTTCTCCAAGCTGTCATTCAAATCCATATCCATGAGCAAATTCATGCACACGCACACACACTCTGAATAAAAGTAATAAAAATACTTAAACCTAATTTTATTTATAAAGAAAGATATTCTGATTTTGTTAATATAAAACAATCCTTATGTGAAATCCATGTCGCCATACATCTGATCTGTACCGATGAGTTCATGTTTCTGGGTTCACTAGCATATGAAAAAGCATCGATAACCCTCAGATCAGTGTTGGTGTGCAAATGGAGACTGCCCTATCATTGCCCAGCCACCAGGGACTGAATCACACAGAAACTATATTAATTACAACACTGTTTAGCCAATGGCTCAGGCATATTGCTAGCTAGCTCTAATCTTAAATTAACCCATTTCTATTAATCTATGTATCACCATGAGGCTGTGGCTTACTGGTAATTTTCTGGCATCTTTCTCCTTTGACAGCTACATGGCATCTGCATGACTCTGCCTTTTCTCTCCCTGCATTCAGTTTAGTTTTCCCACCTACCTATATTCTGCCCTGCCATAGGCCAAAACAACTTCTTTATTAACCAATGGTAATAAAACATACTCATAGCATACAGAGAGAAATCCCACATCATCTCCCATTTTCTGCCTAATAAAAAGGAAGGTTTTAACTTTAATATATTAAGATTACATGTAACAAACAGGTATCAAGCAAGAATTAACAATATTTCTTCGTGAGTCTAAAGTTTCGTATCTAATTTATCTTTTATAATAACTAAGGAAAACTATAACTGTCTGTCTTCAACTCTGTCAAAGACTCCAGGAAGATATAATATTACCTAAGTTAACAGGAAGTGCTTTGTGAACAACTTCTAGAACTCTAGGATTGACAGAGACATCTTGCTGCCTGCTCAAAGTCCTGGGTTCAAACCCTAGCACCAAAAAGCACAAAAAAGTATTCTTGGTTTTAAAATTATGTTTGATATGTTCCCTAGTGGGGTCACCTTTATAAACATCTTTTTACTATTGAGACTCCAACTTCATTTGGGACGCCGCCATCCTGTCAGTCTATGCAGTAGTAAAATGTTTCCTTCGTCATGCTGCCTCTCCAGATTTACCCTAACTTACTGCTGTGGCTAAAAGGTAATGAAGTTACAATAAGACACGGGGTTTATGGAAAGTGACTACGTGAATTCTGCAGACCTAGAAAAATAAGTTTGTGTCTGGGCTTCTCTTCACCTCCCTTTCTGAGCCTTGTCTATACATCTCTCCTCCTTGCCTCGAGGACTCTGAGACAGGCTGCTTTCATTTGTTCTTCTAAAGTAAATGTGACACACAAACCTCTCTACTATTCCAGCAAGAACAGCTAAGATAGTCTGTCGAATGTGGGCCATTAGTGTCATGTTGATCTTGACTTTCAGTGCTACCCTTGAAGCAGACGTGTCTGAGATGCCAATGAGGTTAGCTTAATGAGAGGGAGGAATAAGCCACCAGATTTGTTTATTTGCTTTTAATAAAATAACAGCCCAAATGGGAAGAGTTGGGAGAAAATATGGGGGAAAGTCACGTAATTGTACTTTGCGTTTTCCTAATGTTCTTTGCCTGTTGGGCTCAAAATATTCTCTGAGTATAAACCCAAGCCTCAGCAGCTGCCGAGGAGAGACAGGACAAACACTGTTACCTTCTTATAAGAGACGAGGTCAAGCAGGGCAGGGAGCTAACAGAGCCAAGACTAGGACTCTGAACTGGACTCCTCTTCAGCAGTCAACAAAATGAACCCAGGGACCTGCTCACCCTTCCCCGGGTGAGGTTTCTTTTTCACCTTGGTACACATCATTTCTTCAGTTATTCCTTTTGACACATCCCTTTGCTCATCAGTGTGGTCTTCCCTGTTCCCCTAAGCAGTGACTCCAACCACACCCCTTACTATCACTCTTTTTTTCTTTAAGTGATTTAGTATTCTTTGTGTCTCCCGTCAGCAGACACATTGTTTATCCCTGGTTCCCTCCATTGTGATGCCCCACAAAGGCATGTTGCATTGCTTTATCTCTGAGGAACTGCGGAACTGTAACAGTAACAAGTGGTAGTAACTCATAGTAGTAAATAGTTCTTGACTAAATCCCTTCTTTTGAGAGGGTTTATTTTTATATGTGTGTATGTGTGTGTACATGCATCTTTGTATGTACATATGTGTGCAGGAGGCCTTACAAGAGTGTTGAATCCTATGGAGCTGAAAACTACCGACTGTTGTGTGTCAGTCCACATGGGCACTGGGAACCAAATCTGGGTCCTCTGAAAAAGCAGCAAGTAGTCTTAACAGCTAAGCCATCTCTCCAGCCCCTAAATACCTTCTTTTATACACACCTACTCTATGTTAGAAACCCAATGGGTTGAAAAATTTAATAGCTTCATTATAATAGGAAAAAAAATCTACTATTACTGAAACCCAAGAAATAAAAGCTCTAATTTACAGCAATAGAAATTTGGAGAAAGTATTTTTATGTTAATTGGTTCTTTGACAATTTTATGTGTATATCTATGTGACATCTGGTCACATTTACCCCTCTATCCTCTCTTATCTTTCTCCCACCCCTCTCAAGCCTCACCTCCTTTTTTTTCCTGTGTAGTCCACTGGGTTTAACAGGAGCTACCTATATGGACAAGACTGTGAAGCTGTCCACGGGCACCCGAATAGCTCAGCAGTGGCTGCATTTCTGAGGAGCATGACTTCCTCTCCCTCAAGCATTCCGAAGAGGCCAAGAGCTCTTTGGGCAGGGCTGGGTGCCATGAGACCCCACCCTTCGGTTTATGGTCTCAGTTTTGTGTAGGCCAACCACAGCTGCTGTGAGTTTGAGTGCTGAAGCCATTTTAGGTTCACAAGACTGTCTCTCCTGACCATCTTCCCTGTCATCCGGCTCTTAGATTGTTTCCTCCTTGTCCATCCTCCATGATGTTCCCTGGAGTAGGTGATGTGGGTATCCCTTTTAAGGTTGGCACTCAACAGTCCCTTGTCCTTGACAACTTGGCCAGCCATGAGTCTGCATTACAAAGAGAAGATTTTTTGATCAGTGCTAAGGGACAGCCCTATTCTGTAGTCATAAACAAATCTGCAGGAGGCAGTTTGGCAACATGTCCTTTCAGACAAACAAAAGTAGTAGGTTCACTCCTAGAACAGCCTATAATCTCCCAGCCATGGGCCTTTGACTAAGTCAAGAGCACCAGGGATCAACTCCCTTCCTCAAAGTAGTCCATAGAATCAATTAGAAATTAGTTGATTACCTCCACAACAGTTATGCCTCGATTGTCCTTGTAAGCACATTTTTTTTTCTATGTGAAGTTTGCCTTGTATCCTGTAAGGTCCAATGCTCAGAAATAGCATGTTCTTCCTAATGTCCGCTAGCATCTCTTCTGCTACTGCAAAAGCTATCAGCAGAGAGGAAGCTTTAGACTCAGTTTCAGCATGGCTCCTCTGTGTTCTGTGTTCTGTAGAAAAAGTGCATAGTTTCCTCAGCAATGGGGTCTCATCATACAGTTCTGATGGACGGCCATGGGGCTGTGGCCATAATATGCATAGTTTTGGGGGTCTCTAGGGTTTTCTTAGCAAACAGCTGCCAGGGAAGAGTCTCACCCTGGCACTATGAGTTTTGTTGAATAACCATGGCTTCTGAGATCTGCAGATGTTCAAATTCTTTTTAATATTATATTTGAAAATTAGGTTATAGAGAAGAAAGTTCTTTATACATCCTTGGTTTTTGTTAACCCATTTCTGGTGTGGTAGTTTGAATGGCTCCCATATTCTCATAGGGAGTGACACTATTAAGAGGTGTGGCTTTGGAGTGGGCATGGTCTTGTTGGTGAGAGAGGCTTTGAGGTTTCCTATGCTTGGGATACCACACAGTGTCTCAGTTGGATTCCTGTTGCCTGCAGAATGTAGCACTCTCAGCTCCAGCACCTGTCTGTCTGCACGCCATCACGCTCCCCTGATGATGATAATGGCCTGAACCTCTGAAACTGTAAGTGAGCCCCCTCAGTTAAATGTTTTCTTTATAAGAGTTGCCTTTGTCATGGTGTCCCTTCACAGCAATAAAAACTCTAAGACACTGTTTACATCTTCCCACCCTCAGTATTCCATCTTGTTTAATATTAGAAGTATTTTACTATAAGATCTTCCCTATCCATAGCCCTTTCTCATTTATAGGCCTCTATAGAAATTCCGAGTTGCTGGGCGGTGGTGGTACAGCTCACAGGAGGCAGAGGCAGGCGGATCTCTGAGGTCGAGGCCAGTCTGGTCTACAGAATGCGTTCCAGGACAACCAGGGCTACACGGAGAAACCCTGTCTAGGGGGGAAAAAAAGAAAGGAAAAAAATTTCAAGTTAAACAAATATAAAAAGTGAAGTTATTGCTAACATGGGAGAGAAAATGTGCTATATTTGACTTTCTGGGCTGGATTTATCTCAGCCCATGAATTATTTTCCAGTTAATTGTAGACTTATTTATTCTTTACAGCTGAAAAAAAATCTATTGTGTGCTTGTACCACATTTTAATTATTCATTTGACAGAAGATGGACATTCAGGAATACTGCTCTTCCTAGGTATTGAGAATAAAGCATCAATGGACATAGATGTAGAAGTATCTCTGCAGGAGAACATAGAATCCTTTGGCTACATACCCAGGATTGATACAGCGGGTTTATGTGGTATTTCTATATTTAATTTCTTTGTACAATGGCTGAGATGGATTCCCATAATGGTTGCACTATTTTGTACTCCCATCAACATTTTATATGGTTCCCCTTTCCTGCATCCCTGCCAGAATTGGTTGTGTGCTCAATGAGAGCCTGAAAACAGCTGACTGACTGGTGTCCACACAGCAGCAGCGGAGGTGGGCTCTCAGAGGGGTTTTCATTTCCCTGGTGGCTAAAAATGTTGAACACTTTTAAAAGGGTTTACTAGCTATTCATATTTCTTCTAAGAATTCTGTTCAGATCTATATTCCATTTTTAAATTATGTAGTTTGTTTTTGTGATGTTTAGATTTTAAAGTTCTTTGTATGTTCTAGATACTAATCCTCTTTCAGACATATAGCTGTCAAATGTCTTGGAAAAAGTATATTTACATAGCAAAATGTTGTACAATATTATTTTGAGATGTGTTACATTTGTTTATGCAGTGGAACATTTGTTTAATGATGCAAAGATGTGTTGCATTCCTTTTTGTTGCATTTATTTAACTCTGTGAGGCTGTGTTGCTTTGCCTGTTTAAAACACCTGATTGGTCTAATAAAGAGCTGAATGGCCAATAGCCAGCCAGGAGAAAGAATAAGTGGGTCTGGCAGGGAGAGAGAATAAGTAGAAGGAGGAAAAGAGGGAGCAAGAAGCAAGAGCGATCAAGGAGTGAGAAAAGAAGGGACCAGCCATCCAGCCACACAGCCAGCCGTGGAGTGAGATTACAGAAGCAAGAAAAGGAAAAAAGCTCAGAGGCAAAAGGTAGTTGGGGTAATTTAAGAAAAGCTGGCTAGAAATAAGCCAAACCAAGGCAGGGCATTTATAAGTAAAACTAAGCCTCTGTGTGTGATTTATTTGGGAGCTCTGTGGCGAATCCCCCCAAAAAAACGAAGAATAGAGAATAAAATCCAATTAACAGCAGCAAAGGATTCCTGGGATTTCCCACCTAAGAGTATGACAAGCCTGACTGTCAGCTGAAGGAGGGAATGAGAGTTGGTAAGAACTCCTTGTTTAAGTTATGGAGAAGTAAAATACAATGTCTCCCTTTAAGTAAACTGTATCTGCCAGCTGGTGGTGGTGCACGCCTTTAATCCCAGCCCTCGGGAGGCAGAGGCAGGGTATCTGTGAGTTCGAGGCCAGGCGACCAGAGGGAAGCTTCCACAGAGATGTGGGCTCTTTGGAAAGAACAAACAGCAGAGACACAGCTTCCCTGAAGTACCGACTTAGTGAAGAGGATTTTCAGAGGTGTCACATGGTAGAAAGGATTTTCCTCATAGAACCTATCATCAGGACAGATTATAAACACAGAAAATCAGGGCACGATGGGAGAACTCTAGTGTCTCTGAAATTGGCCAGTGCTATATTAAGGTATATCTTAATTGAGACAATGTGGCTACGCTGTTATTTTTTTTAAGAATTATTTATATTTATTTTTATTTATGTGTATATGTGTTTTGTTTGCTGTGTGTATATATATCACATACATACTTGGTCCATACAGAGGTCAAAAGAAGGTGCTGGTCCTGGAAAAGGAGATATCAGTGGTTGTGAACCACCATGTAAGTGCTAGGAGGAAGCTCATGTAAAAGAAAAGTAAGGATAGCAGAGGCAAGAATTGTGTGTAAACAAACTATTTGCTTGCTCTGTGGTAGGCCCTATTGTAAGCTTCCTGTGTACATGACTTTCTTTAGTCCTAATGACAACCCCATGAGGTAGGTGTTATTATTTTCACTTTAGAAATGGGGACATTGAGCATGGGTCAGTGACAATGACCACACAGATTTCAAGTGTTAGAGACCCAGGGCTGAAAACCCAGGCCTGTTGGCTCCATGATGCTTTTCTGCCTCATGACTCAACAATGAAGCTGGAAGGAAGGTGAACATACAGAGTAGAGATTGTAAGGTCCTGCGGTCTTGCTGGAGACTGACCACAAACTCGCCCCTAAGATTCTTGGCAGACAAAGCCGAGAAGGGAAAATGATCCATGACAGGATTCACAGTGCTGAGGAGATAAAAACAAGGCAGTTACTCAAGAGTAGCATGATTATTTCTGGTTAGGAGACCGGGAAGAAATTTCTCTGCAAATCTCACAAAGACGTTACTATGTGATAAAGAGGACACTATTTCCCAATAAATCCAACAGGTTTTCGCAGGCCCATTTTTAATAACATCCCACAGTGTTTCATAATGTATAACAAACACCCAGGCCAAATTCAGTGAAAGCCTCTCCAGTGGGGTTGGGGATGGCAGATGTGGTCGAGTTTGTGGTTCTCTACAGGTCTAGCTTAATTTGGGAAAACATTTTAGGCTATTTAGAGAGCTGAGTGGGCTGTAGGTCCTGCAGCCCACTGTCCAGAGTTATTCCTCTCAACTCAGAGTCATAAAAATGTCAGTGGCAATGAGTTGGAGGTTGTTTCCTCACCAACTCCCAAAAAGTCATCCTCTAACCTCCATACGTGCGCTCTCTCTCTCTCTCTCTCTCTCTCTCTCTCTCTCTCACACACACACACACACACACACACACACACACAGAGAGAGAGAGAGAGAGAGAGAGAGCGCTCTGTGCTAATTGCAGAGTTTCAGCTTCAACAGAGACTGAGGGAAAGAAAAAGACATGTTTTTCTTTGGAAAAACAAACAAAAATGAGACATAGTCTCGTATGATTTGTGCATTTTATGGGGTGCTTTTTGGTAATTTGGTGCTTGAGTACAATGTGAAATAATCTGGGTGAGGTGGGTGAAATGGCTCAGTCGGCAAAGGTGCTTACTGCCAAGCTCAGGATCTGAGTTCAAATCCCAAGGCCCACCTGGTAGAGGAAGAGAACCAACTCCCACAAGTTATCCTCTGACCTTCATATGTCTACATTATCGCACCTCTCTCTCTCTCTCTCCCCCCCTCTCTCTTCCCCCCCTCACACACACACTTAAATATAAAATGTTTTAAAGTTAAATCAGGAAATAAGTGTTGTAACACAGTCCAAGAACGGAGTTGTGTGAGAACACTGCAGGAAAATAAGACTAGAGTCTGGTGACCCTCAGTTCCCGCCACCCCAGGTGTCTCGGAGAGGAGTGAGTCTACTTTGTGTCACTCATTACAGCTGGCTATATTTATTTGTTCATATGCCTCTGGAAAGGCATGATTTTGTCATGTGCAGCTTGCCTGTCATGTGCGGCTTGTCCTTGTGGCTGGACGCTTTACTCGTGTGACTCTTCTTAATCCGCAGAGGATAAATTCTCTGGGGCTCTAAATAAAGTTGGCTATTGCATGAGACTTCAATCTGCCTCATTTGTTGGCTCCATTCTCCCAGGTCCCACCACCTTAAGAATGGTAAACAAACAAATGTTTAGGAATAAAAGACTTAATGCTTTTAAATCAAACACAAATCATTTATATGTGGTACTTTACCTTGTTCCTATTTGAAGATGGTCACTAAAAAAATCCCATACTAGCTCAGAATTGGGTATAATAGTTTATTTAGGGGTAGACTTACTGATCACAGTCCTCTGCACAAACAGGAACAGGAACCGAATCCAGCAGCCAGAAGAGAGCGAGTGTGTGCTTTACATCGGCATTTATAGTATAAGAGGCCACGCCCAAATGGGCTGGTATCTCAAAGGCTACTGGCTGAAGGAGCACCTCCCCCTTTTGTTTAAATAAAAGAGTTCTAAGCATAATACAAAACTATATACAATAAGAACAAATATCAAGTATAAAAATTAGAATTATAGCCAGCATGAATCATATCAAGCAAGAAACATGTGATAAATGTTTCAATAATTATCCTATCCTAAGGAGTCTAAGTCTTGAGTAAACAAGAAGTGCAATAAAGCAACTTCCAAAATGTACAACAAATGACAGAGACAACTGGCTACATGGGAAATCACCCAAAATCTCATTTGCAACTTTGGAGCAACCAACTTTGGCTAAGGCCTGGAGTAAATGACAGACCATTTTCAGAGGCAGGAAAATTTTCAAAACCGCCCTACCCTGTCTTGGCAAGTTTTAACAGTCTTTTTTTTTTTTTTTTTTTTTTTTTTGTATCCTGCTTGTCCTGTCTGGACATCATGCATTTTGTCAGTGGTCAATGCATGGGCAGTTCCTTGCCCAAAGACCAGTTTTTCCAAGAAGAAAACAAGCTCCAAGTAGAGTGCATTTGGTGCTCAGCAGTCTCTTGGAAATAGATTGATGCTGCCAGGAGCAACTGTGTCTCACATCAACAGAACCCTAAGTTATTTTTTGTTTTTGTTTTTTTTGTTTTTTTGTTTTTTTTTTTTTGGTTTTTCGAGACAGGGTTTCTCTGTGGCTTTGGAGCCTGTCCTGGAACTAGCTCTGTAGACCAGGCTGGTCTCGAACTCACAGAGATCCACCTGCCTCTGCCTCCCAAGTGCTGGGATTAAAGGCGTGCGCCACCATCGCCTGGCTGGAACGCTAAGTTATTTAATGTCATATTATACAGCTCTTTGAAGTAGTTGAAGATTACCTACCTATGCAGAATACAATCTCTATGTATCTAAAGAACCTGATAAGTCTAACTATAAGTATAACAAACATGGATGACTATTGATTTATAATCCTTAATTCCTATATAGCGTAAAGACAAAAGGTTTCATATTAGAATATTAAGCAATCTTTAAAAACTGTCCAACAAATGAGTCAATGACCTCAAATTGTAAACAATGTATAAGTATCTTGATCAGAGGTAGAAATGCATAGTGCAATATGATAAATATATCCTAAAATTGTATCAATATACAAAATGTCTTAAGCAGAAAGCATGCATGCATACAATATGACAAAATAACTTTGCTTATGTATACAAATATTGTAGATGGAAATATGAGGTTTTACAAAAAATACATATATGTTTTCTAGCAATTCTGTCCATTGGTGGACTTGCTAGGAAACAGGCAGCTGTGTTTTTGTTTGTGAGGCATTACGATGCTGGTTTTTAGTAGGCTGTCCTGATTTATGTCTACACTAAGTATATCACATATGCTCTTTGTCTGCACCCTACTCAGCATCTCCTTTTTGTTTTGGTGATGGTATCCATTATAGCCATGGTGGGATATCGTGGTTCTGAGTTGTATTTCCCTAGTGATTTGTGAGACAGGGCTATTTCCCATGCCCCTGTTGCCTCTTTGTGTGTCTGCTCAATGTATATTCAGACTTGCAGCTCAATTTGAAATGGGATGATTTGGCGTTCAGCTCTTTCTGTTCTTTATATTCTGGGAGTTAATTTCTGTCAGAAGGATGGTAAGAATGTAGTCCTTTCTTTGTCTTTTTAGTTAACTTTGCACTTACTACTTTGCTGTGCAGACTCTTAGGTTTGATGCAGTCTTTGCTGTTGTTTTTGCTTTTGGAATCAGTGTGGTTTGGATGTGAAATGTTCCTCCATAGGCTCATAGGTTTGAATCTGGAAGGCTGTGGGAATTTTCATATCTTTCCTTTGTTTTAGAATTGTGGGGTGGGGCCTCAGCCATATGAGATGGGCACTGTTGTTACCAGGGACTATAGCATCAGTAACACTCGGATGGAGGTCTTGGGCCAGAGATGTCTTCTATAGGTTGCATACAGCGGTGGAATTTGATACTGTGGTTTGTAAGGACCGTTGGCCACATTCATGGAGCTGCAGACAGACAAAAGAGCAAGAGATTAAGAAGTACTGGGCACTAAGATCCAATGTGGTGTAGTCAGACTGCTTACAATAAGCAGCCTGTAATTTCTACAGGGCAAATGAGATAGGTGAATCAATCAGCCTTTAGACTGACATTTTGGGAGTGTTAACATGGGGACCAAACAAGCTGCTGAAAATGAAACCACTCAATTTTATTAAAAACATAATAAAAAAGCTTCTGGTAAGAAAGAGACTGAGTGGAATTTATACATTATTCTTTGAGTTCAAAATCCTATTCCATCCCATAGGTCCCAGAATCTTTCATAATGGCGACCCCCACACTGGTGTAATCTTATTTGTTTTGATTCCAACGTGTACTTCGGCTGATGCATTTAGGTCCACTGAGACCTGCGCGTGATTACAGGGTAAATGAGCACGACACTGTACATGTGTTTGGGAGGCTATGACTTTGTATACCTATTTTTTTCTTTCATTCATTTATTTTCCCCAAATACATTGAGCTTTGAGTCCATGGTATCAAGAGTAAAGAGCTTAATGCTGCAGCTTTCAGACTGTGCAGTCTGGGGCGGGGGAACCAGGCTGGACCTTAGGAAAGTTTTACCATCTGGTGCTCTAATTTTCTTGAATGTTCTATTGTTTAGAATTCAATTTAAAACTCATATGCCCAATACTTTATACAATGCAAATGTAATTTGCAAACTCTTTAAATGTCCGTTCTTTGAAATGCAATTTTGGTTTTTGAGCACTGCTTCGATACTCATGCTGGAACAAATTAAAACTCCTAATTGTAAATAGAAACCTTAAGAGGTTAAGACCCACAAGATTCCTGAGGTTGTTTTGTTTTTGTGTCTTATCAACATATTTTGGGAGTTTGCTTTTGACACATCTTGGATAGTTTATACACTGGAATGCTAGATTTGTTAAAGAGAAGTGAGAGGCAGAAGAAGTGGGCATCGCCACAGCTGCTTCCATAGAGGAGAATGTTTGAAAGATAAGCGTGGGACTGTTGTGGGCATGGGCAGTGTTTCAGGACCAGCTGCAGAATCATCATGGACAAATCTATTTTCCCAGCCTGGTATCAGAACACACGTTGGTTTCTAGTTGGGCTGAACTGTTCAGGTTCAAGATGTTTATATGTCTTTTTTTTTTCTCTAAATTTCACTCTGCAGTAACTCATTTCATACGAGTTTGACCAAAATGGTATTCAAAATACTGTGTAGAAATGTCAACCTGAATTTATTCCTCCCTTAATTTCTGACTTTGGAGGCTGAGTGAGTGAAGAGTTCTTATGTGAAGGCTTATTTACACCAAGGCAGGATAGCTTTTGAGGCCAGCTAGTCTTGATTCAGAAGGACTGAAAAACCAGGCGCTAGAATTTTCTTTAATTGGAGAATTATTGCTTGGATTCCAATTTTATGGCTCAAGCCTGTAATGGATGAATTGCCCTACTTCTGAGGGAACACATTTCATAAGGGGTAAATCTCTGTGTGGGTGTTTATTTTTTGAATTTGCGTAGTTCATACTTTATCGTAAATGAAGAACTATTAAAAAGTTTGCTTGACGATATGTCATCAAGCACACGTATGATAAGAACGAACAAAGGGTGAAAGCATAGGAATGAAGGAAAAGGTGAATCTGTTACTTGGGAAACCAAGACAAAGAGAAACAAGGACGGCATCAGAAAACACATCCACTTAGCTGCAGTGAAACCGACGAACCACGTATCTGACTTCGGTTCTGGCAGGCAGGGTTCCATAATTTTCATCAAGAAAACAGATTTGGCACTGGACTGAGCTCCCAAGGTCCCAATGAGGAGCAGAAGGAGGGAGAACATGAGCAAAGAAGTCGGGATCACGAGGGGTGCACCCACCCACTGAGACAGTGGAGCTGATCTATTGGGAGCTCACCAAGACCAGCTGGACTGTGACTGAAAAAGCATGGGATAAAACTGGACTCTCTGAACATGGCGAACAATGAGGGCTGATGAGAAGCCAAGGACAATGGCACGGGGATTTGAACCTACGTAATGTGCTGGCTTTGTGGGAACCTAGCCAGTTTGGATGTTCACCTTCCTAGGAATGGACGGAGAGGGGAGGACCTAGGACTTACCACAGGGCAGGGAACCCTGACTGCTCTTTGGACTGGAGAGGGAGGGTGAGAGGAGTGGGGGGAGGGGGAGAAGGGTGGGAGGAGGGGGAGAAGGGTGGGAGGAGGGGGAGAAGGGTGGGAGGAGGGGGAGAAGGGTGGGAGGAGGGGGAGAAGGGTGGGAGGAGGGGGAGAAGGGTGGGAGGAGGGGGAGGGAAATGGGAGGCTGGGAGGAGGTGGAAACTTGTTTTGTTTTTTTTTTCTTCTTTTCTCAATAAAAAAAAATGGAAAAAAAAACAGATTTTATTAACCAATGACTTTTGCCACATTTTCTTTAGCAGATTTAAACAATCTAAGTTTTGTTCAGATATGTATGAGTGAAATTTTTGTGTTGTAAACATCTCAATTTTTGCTTTCAGCTATATAAGTAAATGAAATGAGTATATTTTCTGTATAAACCTCAGCAACTGTTAAGTCTGTCTATATTGAAAAAAAAACAAATGTCTCCTACTCTTGAAGATCTTCTAGCAGTCTAGCTTGCGAGATAACACATACGTGAAAATCGGAGGGTAACACAAGACTGAATTAAAGTGTGTGTGTGTGTGTAAATACTACGTCACGTGGTTGAGAGTTAAGTATCTTTAGAAATTCACAAATCACTGTGGGCTAAGTACAAAGGTCAACGAAGACTCCATCGTAGAAGACACACATTGGAGTTTACGGATTGAAGTGGAGGATGAGAACAATATCCACACAGAATAATGTGCATCAAGGTATGAGATGCAACTAACCAAATTTCTCAAATGTTTTGGTATGGAAAAAAACCAATAATTAAAGGAAAATATAAGTTGGAAGGGGTAAACACATTCCTGTAATCCCTTCTACTTGGGATCTGAGGCAGGATTATGAATTTAAGGCCAGCCTATGCTACACAGCGAGATCTGTTCTCAAAACAAAAGTGTAAACCAAAAACCCAAGATAGGCTATCTAACAAAACAAAAGGGTCAGGAATGAGAAACTTCCTCTCGAGTTGCTGGTCAGGGAGCCAAAAGACTCCCAAAGGATATAGGTTATTGCTATTGCCTTGGTAAGATCCTGTTTCTTATCAAAGGCACTGCACAGTTTGGACATAGGACTTGGAGGAGGGAAGTTGGAACTGATCTGGGAGACTTGTCCTTGAAGACTAGCTCCTGTGGGACCTGACGGTGCCACGCAAGCTGACAAGGAAGGAAAATCCATCAGCAGTTCTCTCCAGCTGCAAAGTCTACAAACCACAGAAATGAGCAGCCCAGAATCATCTCCCTGATGCAACAGTGGCCATTCTGTCTTGGGGATAGCCAACAGTTGTCTTTTGGACTTAACTGCAGCTCAACAGGAGAGAGTGGATGCCAGCTCATAGCTGAGAACTCCCAGGCTCTAGAGAAGAACCCACTACTTCCATTTTCCTAAACCAGTGGATTTCCTAACGGTACTCTAAATGCTTATCTTTATACCCACAGGTAAGAGGAGCTTATCATCTAAGAAGCTCCTTTTTACAACAGATGAAGATATTACAGAAATTCACAACCGATCAAAATGCAGAGACTAAGTGACTGTAGGGTATCCAAACCCAACTTGCATACCTACAGTGCAACTGCTGTACATAAGGCTCAGGGAACACCAGGGAAGAGTGGGTAGAAAGACCGAAAGAGCCAGAGACAAGAATTTCTGTGGCAAGATAGTGTCTCCTAGGCATGCCAGGGAAGCTGCCCCCATAGAATCTCAGCAATATGGCTCCCCAGACAAAACCTGCATGACAACATCACCAGTTGAGACGGTAGCTAGGATGGGGGAAAACTCCACAAGGCCTCTGTCCTGGGCATTTTGATGTCAACTTGACACAGCACAAGTGTTGGGGGAGGCTGCTTGTTCATTCCCAGCTGCCCAGACCATGAAATAATCACTCAGAAACTATATTATTTGCAATACTGTTTAGCCAATAGCTTAAGTGTATTTCTGGCTAACTCTTATATCTTGAACTAACTCATTTCTATTAATCTGCGTTTTGCCACATGGCTGTGGTTTACTGGCAAGGTTCTGGCACGTCTGTCCCTCGTGGCAGCTCCATGGTTTCTCTTGACTCCACCTTCTTTCCCCCAGCATTTAGTTTGGTTTTCCCTGCATAGCTCTATTCTGCCCTATCACAGGCCAAAGCAGTTTCTTTATTCATTAGCCAATAAAAGCGACACATATACAGAAGGACTTTCCACACCACAAGAGTTGTCTGAGAGGAGGGAACCTCAAGAGAGAAAATGCCACTATAATATCAGACTGTCAGTAGTCAAACCTGTAAGGGCATTTTCTTCATTAGTGATTGATGGGGAGAACTCAGCCCATTGTAAGTAGGGACATCACCAGGCTTGTAGTCCTGGATTCTAGAAGAAAGCAGGCTGAGCAAGCTAGTAAGAAGCACCCCCTCCATGCTCTCTAGGTTCTTACCTTGCTTGAGTTACTGCCTTGGCTTCTCTCAGTAGACTGTGACCCAGGATATGGAAGTCAAATAAACCCCTTCCTCCCCAGGTCCTTTTGGCCATGGCTTTATCACAACAATAGAAGCCCAGACTAGGAAATCCCCTCTCCTAAATGAAGAGCTATAAGGCAATCTGTGGCCGCTGAGAGAGGGAGAACCAGTTTTCTCCAGACATGCTCTGATGTTCTTCAATCTTCAGTGGTCAGCCCTAAACAGATGCACATTTGAACACCACTGAATGCACTCGGTGGAGTGGTCGTCATCAACAATGTCAAGTCAACCAAAGAGGTGAGGATGCCGAGAATGTGGAATTCTGTTACACTGCTTAATGGAACTGTAAAGTAGTGTGCTCCATGGAAAATAGTATGATGGTTGTTCCTAAAATAAAAAAAATAATTACTATACAACGCAGCCACGTCACTCCCATTAACATGTCCCTAAGAATTGTAAGAAACATCTCCAAAGGATTCTATACTCCCGTGTCCACAACAACAACACTACAGTGGCTCAGAGATGAACTGTGGTACCAAGCATCAGTCACTGATGAATGGATGAATGGATAACAGCATATGCTGTATATACGTCATTGGCTGTTACAGTTAAAAGGAACATTCCAGACAGGTGCTATACTGTGGGTATTCCAGACACTAAGGACATTGTGTTAAATGAAATAATTTTGTCATGTGATCATGAAGTCCCCAGACGTTGTCCATTTCCAAAGTCCAGTAAATATCTTCCAGTAAGAAAATTCTTTGGCTTTACTCCGAGATAAAGATATCTGCAAGATTAAATGCCTTCTTTTGTTCTCCGGAACAAAATAATAGACACAGCCATCTCTTCCAGGACTCATGACTATTATCCATGTTGGTACACGTGAGATATGTTGGGGAATGTGTGCCAGGCCATATGTAAACATATGTAAACAAAGAATAACTTTGTGGAGTAGACTCTCTCCTCCCACCCTCATGTGGGCTCCTGGGATCAAACAGGATGCCTCTCTTGGGCAGCAAGCACCTTAAACCACTGAACCCTCTTGCTGAGCTCTTGATTCTCTCCATAATTATCCTCAGTGTTTGTTGTACTTAGCTCTGTGGTTACTGCATAGAGAACAGTTTGGTTTTTCTGCTTATTGTCATTTGGTCTTACAAATGCCTAACTCTGAAGACTTTTTTTTGCCTATTACAAGTCATTGCAAATACACATCCAGTCCTGTACCTATTTTATTACTGGTAGAGCTGGTTTGAATTTGAAATTGCTAATCACATAAATCTTGTCCAGAAAGACACGAGCCATCATCTGGGGCTTTGGCAAGTATCTTTTTACTCGAAGCAAGGGCATTAGGTCGTGGGTTTGTCATAACTGCCTGAGCAGTAGGAGCTATGAATTTTTCAGAGCCTAGACACCAGGGAAGTAACAGATAAGGAAACTAGCCCACACTATATTCTTTAAAAAAAACAGCTTTTGAAAAGACTTATTTTATGTACATGAGTGTTTTGCCTGCATGTATGAATATGCATTGCATGCACCTGGTGCCTATGGTAAAGGTGTCAGAAAAGGTGTCAGATTCTCTAGGACTGGAGGCATAGGAAGTTTGGGTCGGCTCCCTATGCTGACCACACTTCCTCTTACACACATCCCAGAGCCTGAGGAAACAGACTATGATGGTGAGTGTGTGACAGGCACATTGGTACAGCCGCCTTAGCACACACCGCTAACCAAGTCCACAGCATTTGTGATCGGAGGCTTCATCCATCTCTTGATGAAGTACGTACAGTTGAAGGAGACGCTAGTGACCAACTGAAGGCAGCTGTGTTTATAGCACCCTGACCCCAGCTGATCCTAACTAGCCTTTTTTTTCAGTGATAAGATATAAAGATAAATTTTGTATGCCAAGTTCAACATCACATATTACAAATATACCAGATAAATCCACATCCATAAAGTAACAGATATTCCATAAACTGTGTCGGAGACAGTGATATTTAGCAAATACTCAATTTTACAATTCCTATCCCTACTGTTAGTATTAAACTTGAATATTTATGCAGACAAGTGATGGCTGCCACTTCTGCAAGCCAGACGTAGTTCTCCAGTCTCTCCTGCTGAGGGCGCTGTGATCAATGTCACTGTGAGGCTAAGATTAATTGGTGAATGTAGCATATGTAGGGTATTATGGTTAATAAATGAATAGAAAAATTGGAAAGAACCCCAGGAAACTCACAGAAGACATGGTGATGGCTAATAAGTGTATAAAATCATGGGCAAATGGAAGGATAATTGAAATATTTTGACCACTATCATGGACAACGGGGAAGATACTGGTATTCTGAATCTACGGCTCTGGATGAGGACGAAACAGGTGTTGTTCCAGAAGTAAACACAGCCCCCCCTTTTTAAAAAAAAGAAGTCATTTTATTTATTTATTTAATTTTTATGTGTGTTGGTACTTGGCCAGCGTGTATGTTTGCAAGAGGGAGTCAGAGCCACTGGAACTTGAGTTACAGACAGTTGTGAGCTCCCATGTGGGAACTGAACCTGGGTCCGTTGGAAGAGCAGCCAGTTCTCTTCACTGCCCAGACATCCCTCCAGCCCCAACACACCTCTTTTTGGAGGACATTTTGACAACATCAAATTCTACACCTTCCTCTGCCACACACACACCACACATACAGAACACAGTACACTTTTGAACAATGAATATGATATTCATAGCTTTGTCAGAAAGAAAAACCCAATGTTTACTAAGAAATACTTGTTATATTAATTTCTCTTGATATGATGTTATTAAATATTGCAGAACATTAGAGGAAAAAATTAGGTTTTAGGTAGTAGTGATTTGGAGCCTTCTTCAAGATACCAAGATAGATGAAAATTGCCTTTTGTTTGTTTGGATTGTTTGAGACAGCTTCTCACACAGTAGCCGAAACTGGCCTAGACCTCATTGTCATCAGCCTGGCCCCACTTTGGGGCCATCTTCCTTCCAAGTGCTGGGGTTCCTGGCAAGAGCCATAAACTCAGGGGGGAAAATTCTCAGTGTGACTTTTAGGCAGTTAATCTTTGTAGTTACATACTTAGAGAGATATTTGTATATATTTTAGGCTACAGATTGGAATCTGGGACTTGAGGGATTCTCAGGTTTACTGTTTATGTTGAATTCTATGTAGTAAAATTTCTTTTAGATTTTATCTACGTGGGTGATTTTCCTGCATGAATGTCTTGCATTGCATCTTGAATGTCATTCAGTACCTACAGATGCTAAGAGTGTTAAATCCTAAGGAACTGGAGTTACAGAAAGTTGTTGGCTGCTATGTGAGCGATAGGAACTGAACCTGGGTCCTCTGGAAGACCAGCCAATGCTTGGGACCCCTTGAGCTATCTCTCCAACCCCTTCTGTTGGATTTTTTAAAAAACAAGCCTAAGTTCATTTGTTACTGTGAACTCTGGAAATTAGAGAGTGTTGCAGAATATTTACTTATGTTGTAAAGCTATGTCTGCCTAAGTTGCCTTCATTTGGTTTAATAAAGAGCTGAGTAGCCAATAGCTAGGCAGAAGAGAACAGGTGGAACTCCTGGGCCAATTGCCCGATTTTGCCACCATACTCAAGCAAGAGGTAACTAAGCCACAAGGCAGAACGTAGAATTAAAAAAATTGGTTAATTAAGTTATAAGAGCTAGTTGGGGAAAAGTCTAAGACCAGGATTTCATAATTAATAACATGTCTCTCATATGTGGGTTGGCAGTCCAAATATAGTCCGGCAAGAAAGCTTGCTACAGGAGGCAGTTCAAACTAATTAAAATTTTTCTCACACATATAAACCACCACTCTGTTTTCTTGTTCTGCAAAAGGGGACACGTGATGAGGACACGTGTTGAAGTTATTGAACAGACTTGCAAGTAGTGGCTCTCTGAGACCAAGTGCCTGCTTATTCTGACCTTGCTACTGCGAGGGCTCCTGCCGAGACCTGCTGCGTATGGCCTACGCAGGAATTTTCTCACTCTTTGTCCTGGTCTGCTGGAATAGACACCCACTGGGTGACTTGTGTTTCTCTGAGCTCTGAAGGGTAGAACGCTGAAGATGAAGGTGTGGGCAGGCATCTGAGGAGGGTCCCTTTCCTTGTTTATATCACAGACGGCACCTTCTCACTGGGTCCTGACTAGCTTTCTTGGTCCACATGAATTACTCACTTGTCAAGGCCCATCTCCTAATATTGTCCTGGGGGTTAGGATTTTAATGAATGAAACTAGTACATGTGTGTGTGTGTGTGTGGGGTCACTAACATTCAGACCAGTTTCTTAAAAATATCTAGGTTGCTGTAAAATCTGAAAACATTAAATACAGTCAGTACTTGCATCTTCAGTTTTACTTTTCTGAAGCCAAAGGAATTTCCTCTTTACGTGTCTCCGTTGATTAGGACTTAGTTTACGCCTCTAACTTGGAGCAACAGGGTCAGCTAAGTGATTCCGGCCAAGCCTCTATGCAAACTTTTCTATCTCACAGCTGGGGCTCACAAATGAACCTTGAGAACTGTTCTAGCTCCCTAGAGACTTGAATTTAGCTAACATTAGCTAATGATGGAAACCAGGCCTAACAGTGTGAGCCTGTAATCCTAGCACTCAGAAGGCTGAGGCAGGAGGATTCTGATTGAGGCTAACCTGCACTATATACCTGAAAAAGGAAAAAAAATAGTAAAAGGACCGATGAGATCTGGCTTACCACCCCGGGGAAGGATGAGAAGCATGCCCTTTGAGGGATATGGCGGTCAAGGGTAATTCTTTGTTTGCCTTAGGAGCACACAAACAAGGTCAGTGTATGCCTGCATAACCCATGTCCAAGCCCATGAGTCCAGCTGGCACAGTTATTATGACTTTACCAGGGTACGTGTGGGGCCTTAGATAGAATTAACTCTGTTAACTGAAAAGTACCATTCCCAATTCTGGAGAACTAGTTTAGATGCTGCATGGTGCATGGAATTCCCTTAGGGGAAACGATGCTTTTACAAAGAGGTACTATAGAAAGAATAACATGCACAAACACACAAAAGCACGCATGCACACGTGCACACATGTGAGTGTGCACACACACAAACATACACAGGAAGAAAGGAAGGGAGGAGCTGAGATACTGTCCCAGAAGCTGGGCCTTGTGCGGCAGTGCAATAATCACTGGTAGGTGATTATGCAAATCTGGGTACCCGTGCTGCTATTCACCCACGTCTATCCCCTGTGGACAGTAGAAGTAACCTTAGCTCCCTAAGGTGGCTCACCCGGTCCTGAGTTGACTGATCTTCCTTAGAGACAATGGAAGGAGCTCTGTGGGTTCTTTTGACTAGACAAGAAGTCTAGTTGGTGCTTTGTGCTTAAGGATTCGGTCTCAGGCTTTAGTGGGGAGCAGGGTTGTAATCCCTCAGCACCCCAGAGAAGGGCACTAGAGTTCAAGGAGAGGGAAGTAAAGGGAGAAGGGGAGGCAGACCCACCTTTCAAGTTGGCCCCTCATTCCGGACAAATCCATTTCTGTGCGGTGGTTTGCCTACTTTTAAGGCAGTGAGCTAATTTACTGGCAAATAATTATTAATGCTTCGTTTCCTCATAAATTTTAGTATGTGCATTTTAAAATCAAAATTCTGTTAATACATAACCTTTATCATGGAGTATTTCCAAGTAGCACTTTAACCCTTATCCGACACCTCTCTTCGGCTCTTGTATTTCAGATCAGCCGCCTCCATCCTTCATATTATTTCCGACTCTCCCTACCCAGGCTGTTTTCTCTATATTCTGGTTATTTTGAAGCAAATTTTGAACATTGTTTTCATTACAAAGTCAGCCCACTTAAAAATAAAATACCCCTATCAAATATCACTTTCAATTTTCATGTTTCTTCTTTCCCCCCTTCCTCTTCTTGTTCCTCCTCTTCTTATCCCCTCCTTTTTTTTGAGGTCTATTCCAGGGCCTTGCGCCTGCTCAGTGAATGTTCTACCACTGAGCTAGCTTCAGCCCCTTCTTTGTTTCCTGATGTTTGTGAAAATCTAGATCCAAAAGTCCACACACTATATTTGACTGATAGGACGCAAAATCCTTTTTTTCTGTTTCAAAAAAAAGTCTACATTCTTGATTTTTGTTTGCACATTTTTATAAACAAGTTATTTTATTTGCATGACTAGCTGACTGAAGTAGGCAGAGAGATGTTTTTACCTGCATGACTAGCTGATGAAGCAGGCAGAGAGATGTTTGTTTTTCACTTAGCAAATCAGCCATGGTAGAGAGAGACAAAGTAGCAAAATCACCAAACTCACCAAGGAATTGGGTCACAGGACAGGAAATCTAATTTTTTAGAACAATAGTTTTTTTTTTTTTCAACTGAGAATTGGGACTTCTACTTAGTGAGTTTAAAGTAGCATTAAGAATCACAGCACATTCTGAGAATCTCGAAAGGTCTTAGTATAGTCTGCTGTATGTTTTAAGATTCTGGGAAGTGATACACGAGAATAAGAGGTGGCATTCTTCATGAAGGGAGCCTTCCGCGGTCTGTGGGCCCGTGTGGCTAATGATGTATTGTCGTACTGTCCAGAGTCTGTCCTATTCTATCACACCACCAACTTTGCTTGCCTCCCATTTCACTAGTCAATACAGGATACTCAGGAGCTTTTTAGCCGAACAATGCAAACCAGGGTCTGGTTACAGAGGACTGCCTTTTCCCCCTGAGGTGGAAGGAAGCCTCTCCTTACTACCCAGTGCCACCTGCTGGTGCCTCATGTTTCTGATTAAAACCAAAAGGGCAGCCTGTCTGAGGAGCTTGGGAGAAAACAGAAAGACTGAGAAGGTTCTTTTCAAAGGAATAGGTGTGGCTTCCTAGGCAAAGATACATTAGATTTTCTAATAAACATCAAGCAGGCGGATCTCTGTGAGTTTGAGACCAGCCTGGTCTACAGAGCTAGTTCCAGGACAGGCTCCAAAGCCACAGAGAAACCCTGTAACGAAAAAAACCAAAAAATAAAAAATAAAAAAAACCCAAAAAACCAAAAACACTGATTACGATACTCCTAAGCATCGTGAGGGCCACTTTTCAACAGGAACCATCAGCAGCACACTTTTATGGTGGCATTTGCACCTTTCCGGGCACAGCATGTTATTTATGCACGAGGGTCGAGCAGCGGCTGCCACTCCCTCTCCCCAGGCAGCAGCCATTCTTCCGTGTTGATTTCTAGTCCTTTAGTGCACTGGAGACTATCGTGGACTCTTTTTAATTTCTCCTTGACTTGGTCATTGAGATATAATATGCAATTAATCAGTTACTCATAACTAAAACAAGCATTTACTCACCTTTTCCAAAGTCTATACCTACAGTTGTTTTATAAAAACTCGTGTTCAAATGAAATCTTCAGAAAAGCACTGTTTATAGATCAGCTAGCTCGTGATGTTAACAATGAGGTCAAGCCTTTCCAGGGTGACATGCTCCAGGTGATGCATGAAGTCAATGTAACCAGGTGGCTGGCAGAGCATTTCCGGGTCAGATACTGAAGCCAGCGTTGCCTTTGGCACAGTTCCGGGTCATGACTTCCCCAGAAACGCTACCCAGTCATCTGCAAGGGAGCTCGTGACGGAACCTCAGGGCAATGCAGTTTGTAGTTGAGTGTGCACACATGCCAAACGTGGTAGCCAGAGGTTGAGGTCAGGGGTTTTGATCTTACTTTGGGGACAGGGACGACTCTTGCTGGACCTGGCAGTCACTAATTGAGCTGGATGTACTGGCCAGCAAGCTCCAGAGTTCTGCCAGCACCGAGATTACAGGTGTAGACCAACGCGCCAAGGTCTTCGCACAGGTGCTAGGAGTCTGAACTCAGCTCCATGTCTGTGTGACAAGCACTTTATTGACTAGCTATCTTTCTAGCCTGTTTTTTATTTTTAATAATTTATGAGTGTTCTGCCTGCAGATGTGTGTGCACACGTGCTCTGGTGTCCCAAGGTCAAAAGAGGGCACTGAACAACCTGGAACTGCAGCTGAGCCGGGTGCTAGGAATTAAACCGGGATTCTTCTAGAATAGCAGAGCCAAGCCCACTCTCCAGCCTCTGCTTCTGGGATTTGAGAGCTTCACAGGCAGCCCAGACTGCTACTTGTTATCTAGACCTAACTGACCTTGAACTCATGGCAATCCCCCTGCTTCCTGCCTGCTGGGATTACAGGCAAACACTACTAAGCCTGGTCAAATGGTGTTTAAAAAAACGATTCAAGCCAGTGAATCACAACGTTTTTTTGTTTTTCGAGACAGGGTTTCTCTGTAGCTTTTGGAGCCTGTCCTGGAACTCACTCTGTAGACCAGGCTGGCTTTGAACTCACAGAGATCTGTCTGCCTCTGCCTCCCGAGTGCTGGGATTAAAGGCGTGCGCCACCACCATCCAGCAAATCATAACATTTTCATGCACGATCAAAACTGTGTTTATGCTTAGCTTTTTAATCTGGTTTTATGACCACAAAATGCAAGCTTATTTAGTAAACAAAGTTGGCTGCATTTTCAGAATTGAGGGTGTGTAATGTAGGCTGCTAACAGAAGAGCCTTCTCACTGTCATAAGTAACACTGTTGTGTAGGTATGTGAGAAAACACTGTACTCTTTCTAGGTCAGGATGGAATGAACTTGACCTAATTTAGACTCTCACCTGGCTTTGCTGGCAGACGTAAAGAACCAGGAGTAGACTGTTGGACACAGTCAGCTGCACTATCCTCTCCTTAAACTCTCTGCTTTTATGCATTATCAAGTACTGGACCACGAGAAACTGTATCTTTTTAATAACTGCACATCCAGTGAGAACTGGAGGGAAACAATTTAAACTTTAGAGAAAGTTATACAACCGCCTCATTTGTCTATGTAATCAGTTTTAAGATCTGTGTGGACAGGCACAGGCATGCCACAGCATGTCTGTTTAGGCCAGGAACAGTCTAGAGCAGGGTCCCTGCCTTCCAATCCCACCCAGGAATGCTGGAATTACGGAAGTACACTACCACCTCCTCTGGCTTTAGCTGGGTTCTCAGATTTTTAGGCTTGCATGGCCATGTGCTTTACCTGATGAACACCCCCCCCCCATCCCTATAGCAATACACTCTTGGATAAAAAGGTATTCATGTCCACGGCCTGCCTCCCGGAATTTGCTCTGGTATGCTAGGATGAGTTGTGTGCAAGAATGGTGTTGCTGCTGAAAACTGCACACTACAATGGTACTTCTCAGAGGTGTTCTCGTTCAGACATTAGTCTGCCAGCCAGTTCTGGAAGATCCAGCAACACTGTTGAGTGTTGAGGTGGGTCACTCTAGACCCAGGAGACGTAACCTGATGTCCCAGGAGGTTCTAGTTTCCACGTACCTTCTATCTGCATATAGCTTAAGGAAAGAAAACAGACACTGTTCAACTTACTGCCTATAAAACGTTTATCAATAAGTACAGGACATAATTACTGACCTGTTTGTGATAGGAGGGTGGTCCTGTACACTCCTTTGTGTCCTCTGGCGAGTCTTCTATCTCAGCAGACCTTTTCTAAGACTCCCCTGGGCAGTCATTTGGGGATTTCACATAAACAAGCCATTTAAAAAAGAAATTCCATGTTTTCAAATTTACTATGTGAAAGGCTTTTGCTATTATCAGTCATGATTCAAAAAGTACGTTAGGAAAGGTAACTGCCATGTCTGCTCACATGTACAAAATAATGAGTCAGGGGAGCGGAGCAATAAAACAGAAGCTGAATGGGTTAGCGCTGAGAACAGAGTGTGCTGCTTTTCTGTAAGTCTTACCTGTGCTGTAAGCTTTATGAAGACCGACGAGGGAGTATGGGACGGTGATAAAAATCTTCCAAACACAACTATCTTCAAGAGAATTTTAGAAAAATCATTTGACTTTATTCACTGGTGTCCTCTGACCATCCCACACACTCTGAGAATTAAAACATAGGGCACTCAGGGTTTTGAGTCGCAGGAGAAACCTTGTGGCCCTTTAGTCCAAACAACCGAGAAACGGAGAGAGTCCATCATGTGCTTGATTTCAGTAAAAATAACTGCAGTTGCTATGGCAATTCTTTACTGAAAAAGACATCATTTGACAGGAATAACCGAGGAACAATACCACCATGAGCCACGTTAAAATAAATGTAAAATTACTGTTTCTATATGAACTGTGAAGACTGGACAGGAGAAGAAATCAATGTGAATGATGAGAACAGAGACCCCAGAGGAAAATGTGTAAACATCAGGAGACACCGCAAACAACAGAAACCAAACCGTCAGCAGGAACACATTTATGAAAGCAAGCAAACGAATGTGTGCCCGTGAAGACACGGGGACTCTGAGGCTGTCCGTTTAACTGCTGTAGATACTTTCCTTACTTTGTTCTAGAATCATAGTTTACAAGTTTTACATTCACTGTTGTGTTAAGAATCTCTCCAATTCTTATAATAAAACAAAAGGAGAACCTCTGTATATACACTAATACACAGTATGAAAAATGGGTGCGCTTTTATTTTGCGGTATTGTGAAAGTAGTCAAAATAAAATATGTGGTCAAAGGCAGAATTTGCAGAAGGGGTGACGGAAAACCAAGTCACTTTCTGTCAGGACCATCGTAAGATCACAGTAGAAACCCATGTCCACTCTGTACAGACAGAATGTAACAGATGCACAAACATCAGCCTGGTAGCCAGAGAACCAGTGCCTGGCCTGCAAGTGGCCCAGGGAACACTCCTGTATGGCCCTGAGCTAAGAATGGTGTGTGCATTCTAAAGGGATTAACAACAACAACAACAACAGAGATGCAGCCAAGAACTGCGTGTGGCCTGGGTCCCAGGTCCCAGACAGGAAGTGTCTGCAGGCTGCGGCAGACAGAGGAGCACAGGGCAACTGCAAGGCCAAGGTCACCGCGTCTGCTTCCTCAAGAGCATCCTAACGTTTGGAAAACGGATCTTCTGATGTTATTTTCCAGATTCTTTTCTTAAAAATTTTTTTCTTCATCATCAAAGCTCATCCTGTATTTAACGTAAAGGCAATTAAAAGAAAAAGGTATTACAAGCTAATCAATATGTTCTTACTGATGGAGTGTAACACAATACACTTATACACTCCCTGCTTCATTAACAATGGCAAGGTCAGTCTCAGCTGCCCACAGTAGGCGTGGCAACTAGTGAGTCACTCCCTGAGTGTGATGGCTGCTACCGTCAACACCAGAGAGAAGCTTCTGCAATCGCCTGTGGGGTCATGATTACCTGACATGGGACTGGGACTGTGTGGATGGAGAAGCCCTAGGCAGCAGCGAGTCCTGACTGGGTGTGATCAGCTGCTCCACCCCCCCCCCCCCCCCCCCCCCCCCCCCCCCCCGCGCCTGCAGGACTTCCCTGCCAGGGGGGTAGGTACTAGGATGACTGTCACAGAACTGTGAGTCTGTCAGAGTGTTCGATCAGCAAAGACACTGATATCTGGCAGGTTCCCTTTCTTAATTTCAGTTATGGTATTTTGGTTTATGAGTAATAAAATATAAAACATAAATCCTAAGTTTTAAAATAACTAAATCTTTAGAAAAACATGTTTACTTTAGATATCAAGAAGACATGAATTGGCATCTCCTCTGCCCCTGCCTCATAGACGGGGATAACATATCAGGCTCTATAACCCTTTCCCCACTCAGGTCTCCAGTTAACTGGTTCCGCAAAGCCCTGACCCTCTCCAGAGGCTGTGTCTCTGTTCCTCCAGCGTTAGATGAGACTGTAGTAAATCCTACTCCAGCACCTGCTTCTCAGTATGCCGGGAACAGACTCAAATGGGAACAAAGAAATTGGCCACAGGAGGGCAACAGGCAGGACTCTGCAGTGCTGATGGGTAGACACAAATTTAGGATTAAGGGATTATGGGCTAATACACATTCCCCCTATACCAAGTGCAAAAGAAACTTGGCTACCTAAAATATGCTGAAGTTCTAGGGTATTTACTGCTAATACTCAATATTTTATTTACACTAAACAACTTTTAAATAACTATTAGCTATCACTATTTTTAATAACATTGTTGTATAATTTTCTTTAAAAAAACTATTTTGGAAATAAAACCTTACTACTGGCTGGCCTCAAACTCAGACCCGCGTACCTCTGCCCCATGAGAGCTAGGATTAAAGGTGTGCAGCAGGAAGCCTGGCTGGCATATTTCACATATTAAAGAGAGAAAATCCATAATGAAAGTTCAGTGGTGTATTCAAGAGTTAGATCACTATTTTCAGAACATGTTTTGCACTTCAAAGTCTAATTCCTTTTTACTCTTAGTAAGCCACTGCCATGTCTACTCTCACCCTGCCCTGCCTACCACCAGGCTAGTGGTTGAACTAACTAGTTAGTTTTTGAACATTCCACATATACAGAACTATATAATATGCAGCTCTTTGTGACTGGCTTCATTCAGCTAAGTATTTTTTCAAAATTCACCACGTAGCATGGATGCATGTTTCATTTTTTAGGTAAACAAGACTTATCCACTCTGTTTGTGGGTGACCTGTCTTTCCCTAGTTCGGTGTATTAGAGATGTTGCTAGGTACATTGGAGTCCAGGTTATTTATGGAAGAAGCTTGATCATTTTCTTGTTAAATGGGGAGTATACCAATTTCAAAGCCATTTCATTATCTAGAGGACACAATCTTGGCTGTCCCATTTCTCCAAAGTGACAATGTCTTTGAATAGTTATTTCTTCATGGAATGCATACTAAGAATCCACCTTGGCAACCTGCCACTCACTTGTAGGCCTGGCTCTTACCTTGTTTCTCTTTCCTTGGCTCTGGAGAGTTTCCAATTTTCCATAAATTAAGGCAGCAATAGTTTTTGCATCTCTGGAATTTATTTGCTCTTCCCAAATACTTTTCTAAAATTAAAAACACTCATGTTATCTTTTAAGTACTTAAATCAAAACATGACATTTCCACACAAGAAGCTTGCTTAGCCCATGCCTCAACGTTCTTTTGTCCCAAAGCTGTTTGAAATTCAAGTTTCTTCAAGTACATCACGCTGCAGAGCAGTTAACCCAGACTCAAAAGGACAGTAACAGGAGCAGGACTGTGGGGACACAAACTGACCCCGAAGCCTTATCTGGTGGGCACATGTGTGCAGAAGGCTGAGCTGGGAGGTGAGCACTGTCCGCCTTCAGTACTACAGGAGAACCACGAAGACAAGTGTCCCGTCAAGCTCACATCCTAGTCCTTCATTTAATTTCTTACAAAATAACTTTAGTAGGAAAAAAATGTGTCTTCATTTGTTTTAGAAAGATCAGGACTCTTGTTAAAGAGTCATAGTTCTGTGACAACCAGCCTACTATACCTGGGAAGATGGCCCAGGCCCTTATGTGGGTTCAGTTAACCATTTTGTCAGCTGAAAGATGCAGCTTTTGACTCAGTGATCATAGACCTTGGTTTGGTGAGATTTTGACTAGAGTTTTGGTTTCTTTGACTGAAAACCTAACACAGCTAGGCACTGTGGTGTATGTCTTTAACCCCAATACTCAGAGGCAGGTGGATATCTGTGAGTTCAATGCCAGTCTGGTTTCCTAACAAACAAAATCAAACCAAACCAACAAAGGCAAAAAAAAAAAAAGGCATATTGCTAACGGTGCCCCAAAACAAGTATAACCAAAGAAAGGACCCTACTTGTAATCTGAATCCTTAGTACATATTCCTCAAAAAGGCTCAGTTACTAAGGCTATTTCAAAAGCATTATAAAATAATTTCCTTCAATTCTTTTTCTTGTAAGGAAACATTTAAAAAAAAAATCATTATAGTAAAAAGTAGCAAATATGGAACTCCACAAAATAAATCCTACAACCCAGAGGTACCAGGCATGAAGGTCTGGTTAGGTGTCTTTCCACTCACGGAGCACCAAGTTCGTAAGGCTGCTGAGAGCATGCAGACCAGAAAACCCTGTAAGATCCCTCCATACAGCGCAAAAGATGTCTCAATAAGAAATATTTTTAAAGGTGAAGGGACAAACTGGAGAGCAGCAGAGTTGGCTGGCTGAAGGAAGGCGCAGAGCGAAAGCCTGGACATACCTTTGCTCTTTCATAGCGGTAAAATTTAACACTCGGGTAGGCTTTGATGCCAGCTTTCTGGCATGTCTGGGGGTAAGCCTGGCAGTCCACTTTCCCAGCTTTCACTTTTCCTTTGATCATCTGAAAAACAAAAATAGCCACAGGTCTTGCCATTGTATCTTCGGCATAAACTATTTTGGTAACTACATAGCCAACATACTTCAGTTCTTTATATATTTAAGGGTTTGTCATGTTTAAATCTCAGTCTAATTCTCCCCATTCAAGTGAGATTGTCTGTACTTTTCCCAAGCCCTGTAAGCTGCCCACTAGCTGCCGTTTGTCCGACATGAAGTCTTTTCTCAGGAGCATCCGAGGCTTTAACTCTGACCCCAGCACCTGTCTTCGTCTAGTGCATGGCTGACCAAACACCTACACTGCCCAGGTCAGCCTTCACGCCTGTACTGTCAAGGCCAGCCCTGACTCTTTCCATACACTGCCCAGGTCAGCCTTCACGCCTGTACTGTCAAGGCCAGCCCTGACTCTTTCCCATACACTGCAGAGGTCACAGGTTTCCTCTCAGAAGCAGCATGCACGCTGCCATCTAGGTTCCATCCCTCCATCACCAGCCATGTGTGTGGTGCTCTCAACTGACTTCCGTTATTATCATTCTCAGCACCGGAACAGCTTGAAGGCCACAGGGACCTCTCCTTGCCCTAACCTACAGACACCTTCCTGATTTCATCTTCACGTCTGCTTTATGGTGCTGTCCACGCCTGCCTCTTGTCTTCCCTACTTTACTTACAGTCCCCAAACCACACCTTTTCCAGCAGAGGGATCTCGTTCTTTACCTTGAGGCCAGTTCGTGCCCCCAGAGCCCCACCGTTGGGTATCCACTATGATGCTCTCTCGATGAGCTCTTACATAATCCTGTGCTGATGACTCCTCCTTGATGCTAATCTACTCTACTGAACTGCTCTTTGTGAATGCCTCCAAGCACCTCAAACACAAGATATCTGCAATTAGTTTTTCCCCATGCCCTGGGCTCCTCTGCGTCACCTGTCTACCACACACAAAGCTCTGCGTGTTTTCACAGCCTGCGTGTAGATCCCTCTGTTCCATCACTATCTCCTACACTACGCAGTCCTCGTTGGCTCTGGGACAATCAAAGTGTCTTTGCTGTCTCTGGTTTGAGGCCCATGGTTACTGGAACACACACATGCAGGCAGACTGAGTAGGTTAGCAGTGCAACTATAGGATAACAAGGTGCACACACACTCGTGGGCTCCGCAGTCTGTTATTAAATGCTTTTGATATTAGCACTTGGGAGGCAAAGGCAGGCAGACCTCTGAGTTTGAGATTGGCCTACTCTACATGGGGAATTCCAAGTCAGCCAGCATTACAAAGAGAAACCTGTCTCAAGAAAGACAGATTGTAGCTATAGGAACAATTTTTTTAAATTGAGAGATAATTTTTAAGAACTAAATTAAAAATTAGTTTACAATGTTTTAACCAATTATTAAAACATGCATGTGAGTAAAAGTTACTGATTTAACTAGACAGCAATACTTACCCTAGCTAAGAGTTCAAACTCTGGAGCAAAGTTCTGGCAAGGTCCACACCAAGGAGCATAGAAATCAACCACCCAGTGAGTCTTCCCCTCTAAAACCTTCTCGCTGAAAGTCTGAGGTGTTAACTCTGTGGACGCTTGGGGCAGAAATCTGCAGTAAGGGGACCACACATCAATTCTCATTAGACAGAAGCAAAGCAAGCAGTCCACGGCAATCCCACAGGTCTTCCCCCGTGAACAATGCACGCAGTCTACGGCAATCCCACAGGTCTTCCCCCGTGAACAATGCACGCAGTCTACGGCAATCCCACAGGTCTTCCCCCGTGAGCAATGCACGCAGTCTATGGCAATCCCACAGGTCTTCCCATGTGAGCAATGCACGCAGTCTACGGCAATCCCACAGGCCTTCCGTGAGCAATGCACGCAGTCTACGGCAATCCCACAGGCCTTCCCCCGTGAGCAATGGTTCAGAGGAGAGTAACGGAGTGACGCTTGGTTCTACCTTCATAAAACGGCCTGTCCAAGGCTTCAAATGCTAGAATTCTAACTCACAGGAAACTGCGCACACGAGAATACCCTGCTCTGAATCAGTATTTGTCAACAGCACGCAGTACAGTTACTCACCCGAGCCCCCAGCTTCTCAGGGAGTAAGCGTCCCTATTCCAGCCGTTGTAACTACTGAAAGAAGGAAAGAGAATACAAAGCTGTAGACGGATATTACTGGATACGGTCAAGAAACAATCTTACTGTAGCAATTAAAAAAAAAAGTGTTGACTAGTTAATGTCACCGAGTGTCTCTTCCCACAAAGTATATTAAGAGTAGTTATATGACTTCAGATATATTTTTCATAAGTACCCTCCCCAATTAACCCAGAACTGTACGTGATTTTGTGATTCTCCACAGCTAATTCTTGCATTTTTTCCAAGAGATTCATGGCTCAATATTTACTTCTTAATAGTGATTGTGTTTTGTTTTTTGAATACCTACTTAGTATAGAATGGGTGTACACTAGGGCACACTAGGGCAGTCCACAAAGTCTGATGTGGTGAGTTCCTTCTCTGCGAAAGGATGGAATGACTCCTTCCCACCAAGTGTGAGGACCACTGCAAATGATGCAGGCCAGGACTGGATGGGAGCGGGGCCAGCAAGGACTTAACAAGCCTGAGTTCTTCCTCTCCCAGCGACTTGACTAGAACATAACCAGCTTTACTGTTCAGTTCCCTCATCATTATGTGTGGGCTCACCCAGTGGTGGCCTCCCAATCACATATGCTGGGCTAACTGTATAACCAAGGATTTTAAGAGATGTCTTCAAATTTGAGAGAATACTTACTGGTACTGATAAGCTTTATTTGACTTTTGGGGATAAAATCTTATCTCGGGATATCTCTGAACATTTTCTTGGGTACAAAAAGAATGATACTGCTGGCAGTCCACACTGCCTACACTGATCAGTCCAGTTAATGTCTACAAAAGAACAAAGTCAACACATGGGTCAATGACTGGAGTAAAATTCTCTATAACTTTAAAGTACAAAAAAAAATTATGTGTATGAGAGTTCTGCCTGCATCTTGTGTACCATGTGTGTGCACTGCCCATGGAGGGTAGAAGAGGGCACGGGAGCCCCTGGATCTGGAATTAAGATGGGAGAGAGCACTGAGTTTTCTCTAAGAACAGTCAGTGCTCCTAACTGTACAGCCCTCATGACAACTTTTGTATGTGTTAATATACTTTGAAATTTTTATAGTAATTAAGAACTTCCCATAGTTATTGCAGATGAAATAACTGGCTCGTTTACCATGGGGAAAATATGCATTTCAAAATTTCAATGCCAGTAGCCAAAACATAATCTAGCACTTTTCAAAAAATATTATTTTTTAAAATTGTTTTTATTGAGCTATATATGTTTCTCCTCTCCCCTCCCCTTCTATCCTCTCCCAGGGTCCCCATGCTCGCAATCAATATCTTTTTTATTGGAGGTAAGCACTGTCTGACTCACACTCCATTTTTATCAAATACACAATCTTAAGTGTTAGGATACAATAACTCTCTTTAACTCCGTTTATTTTTATTTGAGGGATAAATAAGAACTACTGATTTCATTTTCCATTCTAGTATTTAAATAATTTGCTTTCATTCAGTATTTTATAACACTGTTTATAGGAAACTTATATAAATGTCTTACTGTTTGAGCTTATGTTCTGTTTTGCTTAGTTTTAGTTTGTCTATTTAAAGACAGAACGGGCATCTTTGTGTCCAGGATAATCTTGACTCCTGATCCTTCTGGGTCGGCCTTCTGAATGCCAGCACCACCACACTTCCTGACTAAGGCTGCTTATTTTTAAGACCCACAATATTGTGAGGAAATGTTATCTGTAAGCTCTAAAAATAAAATGACAGAAAAATGTAAACAGGAAATGCAGATGACCTTCGGGCTAACACTGGCAGTATTTTGCCAGAAGCATATCAGATGGTTCAGTTAGGAGGCTGGGACAGCGATGGGTCTTAACGATTCAATCAGGTCTGTATAAATCATCCACTTATAGGTTTATGACCTCGGTTTAAAGAAACTGAAGAAGCATGACGTCACTATACCCGGGCCATTCGTTTCCACTCCGGCATGAGAACCTGACAGGGATGGCACCACGGAGAATAGAAATCGACCATCCAGACTTCGTCATGCTTTCTCTGTTTGACTAGCTCATTGAAAGTGGTGGGTGTCAGAGAGACCACAGAAGGGTTTCTCAGATCCTAAAAAGAAAAAGAAAAAATTATTATATATACCAAGTTTTTCATGTACTTCTGGCTAGTTGCTGGGGTATGTCATTTAGAAAGTTCCTATTTTAGAGAAATCAAAAGGACACTTAGATATTTAAAAGAAATCTATCATGAATTGCTTTAAAAAGTAAACTACCAAATTTATTAAGTTTGGATTTTGCCCATCATTTTTCTTAGAAGATATATTTTCACATTAGCACTGAAATCCCTGTAGGCTGGGAAAAGAGGTATCTTGGAAACTACATAAGTAGAGCATATAATCAAGTTCTGGGAGTAATCCCGATAGTACACAGGCCTGTTAATACTACTATTATATACTAAACATATACAATAATATGTTTAGAAATAACCACTTAATTACTAACACAAAGCCTACTACTATTACTTTTTGATATTTAAATAGAGGAGCTATACATACACCATTTAATTACTAACACAAAGCCTACTAACTATTACTTTTTCATATTTAAATAGAGGAGTTATCCACCTTTCTTGAGACTGTGTATTCCGAATGCAGTTTTCAGAGAGCCTCAGGCCTGTATCACAGTAATTAACACACTAGTTTTACTAGGACAGCCATTAAAACAGGAGGACAGATGGACACAACAGAGTAGAGTGGACATGAGTGGTCAGAGCCCCTGTAATGACCAGTCAAGACTCAATGAACACCATGGAGATGTTGTGGACGCAGGCACTTCCATGCCAACAATGCCAAAGTTTCTTGCAGAATGCCTGGCCTTCTGCATTGAGAGGAAACAGGCAAATGGTGACAGGCTTCACGGGAAATTCTAATCTCACGTATTTCAGTAGCAGTGTCTCCCATATACAAGACACCATAGTAGGTAACAACAACAACAAAACAGAACCAAAGGCTTAAATTAAAAAAAAAAAAAGCTTTTCACAATCTTCTGGCACAAAAATAGTAAGTCCTAACAAAGTTATCCAAAGTATACATGCCAATAGAAAGACTTCTAGCCAAAGTCTCTAGCTGAAAATACCTCTATGAACTCCAAGATTTGTTCCGCAGAGTGGTGCCCTTCATACTCATGTATGCTGGACTGGTTGAATACCACTGTCGTTGGATAAGCTTGGATGTTATACTGTGAGGAAGAAGAAATTCATACATTTTACCCATCTGTTTCAATTCCATACAAATCATTTTATATTTTTTTATGTTTATGGGTGTTTTGCTGGAATGTACATATATGCACCATGTGCTTCTTGGTGCTGCAGGAGGTCAGAAGCGGGTGTCTGATTCTGGAACTGGACTTACAGATAGCTGTTTTCATCATGTGGGTACAGAAAACCGAACCTGGGTCCTCAGTAAGACCCAGAGGTAAATGTTCTTAACTGCTGAGTCATGTCTCTATACCCTTTAACAAGACTGTAAAAATCTACTGCTGTCTTCTTGGTGATGGAAGAGAAGAATGTACGACAAATTTAACAAAGGCTACACATTAAAGCTTGTACTGATGGAGCTAATCATTATTAAAGTCCAATGGCACCAAAACACAGGAAGTGAGCCAGAGAAATTGATTAGTAAGCTCTTCGTCTATTTGTCCTCTTCAAACTAGGAGGGAAGAGACTGAGAAGACCCATCGGTCACTCTGTCTCACGACAGTACTGGGGTCATCCTAAGGGGCGATGAGCACCACCGTAAAACAGCAAGAATAAATGAACACGACTGTGTATTGTATTTTTAGTGTCATGCTCTAAGAAAATGGTCATTTTTACTCAAGAGTTCTTGTAGTGTAAAATATTTAATTCTCTCTTCACAGTTAACATGGGCACCAGCCCAGGCAGCACTGTGTAGTTTTAAGGTACAAAGTGATTTCCCCACCTATGGACGTGTGATCCGCTGTACCTGATCTATGGCTCCTCAAGTTGGTAAGAACATATTAGTAAATAGAAAATTTTAAGACTCATAATTCTAGAAAAATTAGCAACATTATGAAGTTTTGAAAATGTGTGAATTCAAAGCATTTATTAGGTTAAGAGACTAGCTAAAACTTGACAAGTTCCTACTGTCTGCCGTGCTCTAGCCACCCACAATCTCACTAGTTAACATTACCAAACCTACCTTACAGACCTGGTAAACCAACTGGAGGATGTGCATGAATGACGTACACAAATGAAGGCTTACTTCAGGTGAGTGTACTGTATTTTTAATCCTTACACTTTCCTTAATTGTTGATAACACAGTTACTTGGTATAAAATATAGACAAACCAAATGGTTCAAGATGAACTACCGTTACTCATGATGATTTTGCACCTTTGGTTGGCATCTACTTTCCAAATTACATAAAGGACAAAAGATACTAATAGCTCTTTTATTTATTTCTTTAAAACACAAACAGTTCCCTCAACTTACTTTAATTTCAAACATACTAAAACTACGAGAATAACCTCATAAATACCTACACATTTTCCCTTACTAGTGACTAATAGTTGTTAGTCATACTGACTTGTTGATGACACCGTCTTCCTTGGCCCCACCCCTCGGTGTCAAATCTGCTGGTATTTAAACCTCACTTCTTCTCCATTATCTCCAAGCAGAACACTGTACTGTTTTGAGTATTTAAAGACTTTTCTATGATTTTTATCATACTTAATTGCTGCTATATGATCTGCCCTTTTCCTTCTATATTCTATTTTTTAAGATTTTGTCTTTCTCAATGCTGGGGCTTGAGCCCACGCGTTAGACATGTGAGGTAAGCGCTGCTGCCTCTGAGCCACACCCCACTGCTTATCCATGTGCGGAGGGATGTGCCAGGATCCACCGCACCACTCTGAACATTGTTATTTATAAGCTTCTTCTGTCAAAGGGAAGATAGCAAAATTTTGATGTAATTTGTATTTTCTTGAATAGTGAAGTCAAACATTTACCTTCTAGTATGTATTAAGAAACAGGTTTTCGGGGGCTGGAGAGATGGCTCAGTGGTTAAGAGCATTGCCTGCTCTTCCAAAGGTCCTGAGTTCAATTCCCAGCAACCGCATGGTGGCTCACAACCATCTGTAATGAGGTCTGGTGCCCTCTCCTGGCTTGCAGGCATACACACAGACAGAATATTGTATACATAATAAATAAATATTTTAAAAAAGAAACAGGTTTTCCCTTTTTTGTCATTTTTTTCTTTTAAAACATTTTAGTTTTTGAGTTTAAAGATTCATATTATAGAAAAGGAAATAAACCACTATGAATTCACATAGTTTAATTTCCATCCACTCATGGCTACTCTTACATCATCTATACCTCTCCATGTCTGGTTCACGCCTACCCTATTCCTAACAACCAGAGTATGTTTAATATACAATGTCATCACCCACGTACTGGTTCACTCCTACCCTATTCATAACAACCAGAGTATGTTTAATATACAATGTCATCACCACGTAGACACAATGCCACTTCCACATCGTGAGAATGAGCGGTTCTTTTAAACCGGATATCATGCCTGCTCAAATCAAACTACTCAGACTGACAAGTAAAAAGAAATCCAAAGAATAAACTGCAGACTACTAAAACTTAATATGTTACAAAAGTACAAAGACTTAATTAAAGAAAAAGGAAAATTGTGGAAGTATTTTATGACTCAAACACATGCCTGAATTTGGTAAACAAAGTTGCATACAGTCAGCCATCTACAGATCTATTTACAGTTCAACTACAATTACTATTTTGCTGAAACTGTTTCACTATTACTGCCATAACAAGGTTGTGTTAATACTGAACGTCTTACCATGCTGCAGAGTCCTTCGTGAACTGTGCAGTCTAGTGTGCCAACTTTGAGCTGGCCATAGAGCAGCGTGGATGCCTTCCGTAACTCTGGCAAAAGAGCTCGACAGGGCGGGCACCACTGGAAGAAAGGAGTGAGCATGAGCGAGAGAGGACGAGGAAGGGAAGACCTGTACTGTCTCTGCTGAGTGCCGTGGTCTGTCCCACAGCACCTTCTGCTACAGCCTCGTCCTGGGAGCGCCCGGAGGAGCAGCAGGGCCCCCAGTTCTAGACTGATGTTCTAGTTGTCGAGGGGATGGCTTTTTGAGATGACAAATAAAAACAGCTTACCGGGGCAAAGAAGTCAACAAGCCATGGTTCCTTGTCACTTGCAGGGAAGTTCTGAGGTCCAAGCGTGGTAACATGGGAATTAACACTTTCTTTGGCAAAAGCAAGTATATCGTATAGAATCTTCTTTCCTATAAATTGAGAGAAATTAAAGTACGTGGTCTCTTTGTATGTACGGAAACATTCTAATTTTAGTACTGAAAATATAAGAAACAAGAAGGCCTATGGATGACTGGCTCTGGTGGGTTCCTGTGCTCCACACCCTCTCCTTGGCTTGCTGTGCCCGGAATCCCTTCTACTGGGCATTCTTCTGTTTCCTGAACTAAATGACAAGGCCTCTGAGAAATGCTTTCTCACCTCAGAAATACAATAATCCCTTTAGTAGTCTCTTGAATTTGAAATATGTATTACAAATTGTCCGGTGGAAAAATGTACTTGATTATTTGAAACTTAATGTATCTGTTTTAGATTGGGCCACCCTCTCCCCAACCCCTATGTGTTTCTTTTTCATATTCTCAGACTTGGCAGATTGTTACCCCGTTGCCTAAATGAGGCCACCCAGAGGATTCTTCCCTACTTGTTCCCCTATGATTGTGTCCACTCCATCTCTTGCCCTAGCCCTATGCCCCCTGCTACTGCTGTAACAGCCACACTAGTGAATGCACCCATTTTCCTACGGCTACTACAGTCACCCTTAGAAAGCAACAAATACCAAACTTAAGTGCATTCAATGTTTTGCCACAGTCTGAAGAGCATGCTCTGTGGCTTGGCAGATGACTTTTCTTAACTATGAGACTCCATTTTCCCTAAGTACCTTCTGACTTACTCAGCAGTCAAAATGAAGGTGAGCACTGAGTCAGACACATACCTACTGTCACGGTTCAACAGACAGGACAGGTGAGACGACAGTGATGTTACTCTCCTGCCTGTTCTCTTTAGTGCTGTTTCCTGAACTGCTTCACAGTTTTCTTTCTGAGCACCCTGAAATGTCCCAATCACTGGTTCTCCTGCTTCACTCACATTAACTCATATTCACTCAGGCCTTTACCATTAACACACAACTTAATGTCTTCGTTTTTGGCTTACATTTCTCTACTGAAACCAAGGTATATACTCAATTGTGATCTACACACTGTCGACGCCTAATCCTTCCTCACTAAAAGGTCCCATTACTCGAAGTCCAATTCACTACATAAAATTAGGACAATTACAGGACTCCTCTCTTAATCCCCTATATACTAACAAAAACTAAATTATACTGAGTTTCTAAAAGGTTTAAACCGGTCTACTGACCTCTTAGGTACCATCTAAGGTATGGCAGTCCTACCTGAAGTGACCAGGCAGCTTCTGCTGTCCCTTCTAATGTTGCCTCCTACCTACCCTGGGCAGTGACTTTTCTAAAACCAAGTATCTCCCTGTTTTCTCTTAGGATGAAATTCCAGTGCCTTTCCCCAGAAGATCAGAGATCATCTTTGTCTTAGTCTTCTCTCAACAATGACCTTTCCCATCTTTGAAGTCCTGCTGGCCTAAGATCAACAGGGCTCTCTTCTTATCTCAAGTCTGTAAAAAACCGACTGTGTTTTATCACCTCCTCTACTGGGTAGCCATTGTCTAGACTTTACATCTTAACGTGGCGATTGTTCTTTCAGGGCTTCCTCTAATCTCAGAAGATTGTTCTACCTCAGTTTCTTTGTAAGTACAACCTACACTTACTGAAGCCCAGTTTCCTTCCAAGACAGCTCCAATGCCATTTACTTCATGTCAAAGTGACTACCAGAATATGGGGCTGTGATCTCATGTGTTACTTCTGTCTTGCTTTCTCATTTTCAGGTAACTTATTCTGGGATTAGTCAGCGAGCACACTGTTAGCAATTTAGACTGCAGCACACAGTGAAGAACCAAGGCCTCTGGCTCCATGAAGCTTTCTGATTACCCCTTCATCTACATGGACTGCAGTGTCACAAGAAACTAAGATGGCTGCTCCCAAATGGTTGTTATCTGGGTAAAGGGTTCCACTCCACACTCAAACACTTTACCTTCTGTGTTCTCTTCAAGTCTCTAGAAGTTAAGTACAGCTCACATCATTTCTATTTTGTTCTAGTCTGTCTATTTTACTTGGGACACAGAGGCGCTGAGTGCAAGGTGCAGTATAGTTATTAGCAACATAAAGGGACATGATTACAGGCTCAGTTGCTTCCTACGGTAAGAGAGTAAGTCTGGAAGGGTAATTTGGGGTTTGCTAGTATCTGGAGGAGCGGAAAGAGTGACTGTAACTCAGAAGGCAGAACCATGTGCAACCTCGGTATGTTCAGGAGTCAAAAGTGGGTGAAGCTAATCTCTGTGGAGGGGGGGGGCAAAGGAGGGTGCTGAGGCTACGAGACCAGGCAGAAAGAGGTGTGAAAGCACCCTGACCCTGCAACAACTCTTAAAGCGTTCCTAGACATGCCTGACATAGTCCAGGTGCTGGGGACAGAACAGTGAGCAAAACAGACAATGCCATTGCTGCTATATGAGGAGCCTAACACTCATTCTCCAGAAGATTCAAAATGCAGAGCAGTGGCATGAAAATAGTGTGCTGGGTGTCGAGTGCAGACAAGAGGAAGAACAACTGTAGACAAAGGAGGTGATGGGTCTGAAACAAGGCAAAGAACAGAGAAGGTGGGGAACATTTCGTAGGCAACGTGTCACTGCAACTGGGCACAGAGTGCGTGTGTAATCTTAGCACTACAGGGGCCAAGGCAGGGAGACTGCAAGTTCAAGGTCAGTTTGAGCTTTAGGTACATAGAATTCAGGTCAGCATGGCTCAGAGTATAACCTACCTTGCTGTGAGGCTCTAACAGAGCTTAGAGTCCTAAGTTCAGGTCTTAGAGTTAGTCACTTGTGTGTGCCTATGTTGGGGGCAAGTTATTCAACACTTTCAACTTCAGTGCTCCTCTTCACTGGGAGCTGTGATCTGACAATGCTTGTCCTGTGGTCAGTGTGGTCCTGTCACATCTTTGCCCAGGGGTTCTTGGCCTTCCTAATGCTGCCCTTTAATACAACTCCTTATGTCCTTGTGACCCCCAATCATCAAATTATTTTTGTTGCTACCTCATAACTGTGATTTTGCTACTGTAATGAATCATAATGTAAATACTTTGAGACAGAAATCTGCCAAGGGGGTAACAACTCACTGCTTTAAGCTAAAGAACCCTACTTCTGTAATTGCTTTAAGCAGCTAAGCAGTTCATGCTCAATTCACACGCTCCCACTGACCTATGACAAGGACAAGCCCCCTGGATCTTGTTCAGATTTACATAGTGGCCACTGAGCATCTGTCATGTTCTCCCTAGAGAGCTCTCCTGTCCCTATCACATTGTCGTCCAAACTTCTTGAGAGCACAGCTACTGTCGTTCGAATAAGAATGGTCCTCATAGGCTCACATATTTGAATATTTAGTTTCCAACTGATGGAACTGTTTGGGAAAGATTTGGAGGTGTGTCACTAGTGGTGGGCTTTGAGGTGTCAAAAGCTCATACCAGGCCCAGTCTCTTTCTTCCTCCAACTTGTACATCAGATGTGAACTCTTGGGGTATCTCTAGCACTGTGACTACCAACCTGCTGCCTGCCCCTTGTCATGATGGTCATGGGCTAACGCTCTCAACCGTAAGCAAGGAAATTAAATGCTTTCTCTTTTAAGCTGCACTGGTCATGGTGTCTCTTTAGAGAAACAGAAGAGTATCTAAGCCAAGAGTTCCTGTCTTGCAACTCTATTACCTCATACTAAGAGAGCAGAGATAACAGGGGGAGGCTCAAGAAAGAAGCCTCTGTTGAATCAGTGTCTGCTACTCCTCTAACTGCACGTCTTTCAGAACATCAGACAAAGCAGTTAATGAAGTCTGAGTTCTCAGGTAGGCAGGGCTACCGGTTAGCTGAGAGAATGAATGAGGGATGGTGAGATGGAGACCACAAGGGGTGCTTGCTTTGCCAATAAATCCCCACACAGTGATGTGCCACCCTCAGATTTTTAGCTGAAATAGTTATCAAAATGTTAAAAAAGACCTTTAAAAGAATAAGCATAATAAAATTATTAACTACATAATTAAAATATCTCTCTACATATTTGCTAGTGAGAGCAAATTCTTGACAATAATTGTGTCCACAAAATACAAATCACAGTCAGAGTATTTCTATTTGAAAGCTAAGATGCGTTTCTGTGACTTTCCTAGTCTCACTGGGATGGGTGGTCCCAGGTGGTGGCCTTCCTGGAGGAAATGTGTCACCATCATAAACTTTACAGAGTTCAAAGCCTCAATCCCAGTGTGTACGGTTTCCCGCTGCAGTTCAGTTGTGAGCTCTCGGCTGTCTCTGCTGCAGGCCTGTTGCTGCCTTGTTTGCCTACAGTGGTAGTGAACGGCCCTTTACCCCTCTGGAGTATAAGCTCAGGTAAACCCTTTCTCCTAAAAGCTGCCTTGGTCATGGTGTTTCAGCACAGCAAGAGAAAAGCACACTAACCATGATGGATCTCATACTCTTTGGTTCCTTGTCCTTTAAACACTGCTAGGCAGGGCTGGAAAACGTAGAGATCAGAGCAGATGCCCGGTGCAGAGGAGCAGTCAAACCTTCCAACCTGGAAAGTAGAACACTGAATTGGATAAAACACATTTTATACAGTTTTTTAAATATCCATACAACTATCTCCAAATGACATTACAAGTCAATGGGCTATAAAATAAAGGGACAGGAATGGTTCATTTACAGGATTTAATACTGAGTTCAATAAAGAATGCTTCCTAGACAATTTAGAAACCTGCAAGAAATTCCCAAGAAAATGAGAATTTCTTTAAGAAAAATATTCTTGAAAAGATCATAGGGGCTATTTCATTTTGTGGTAGAGCAAAGGTAACTTTGCAAGCGAGGCACTTCAAAAATAGTGCAGAAAAAGGATGTTCCAGTGTCAAAGAAAATAGCACAAATAACTCAAGCAAATGATAGACCAAGGAGGGAAACATGGTATTTAAGACAAAAGAGCCATTAAAAATAATATTAACAATCATATGACCAGGAATAAAAAAGAACCAGGACTGTGAACAGAAAGTAGAGAAGAATGTGACTCAAAAATTACATTCAGAGGCCTGGCGAGACAGCTCAATAAATAAACTGCTGCCGGACAACCACGTGGACCTGAGTTCAGTGTCCGGTATCACGCTAAAAGCAACACGGAGAGCCGGGCGGTGGTGGTGGTGGTGCGCGCCTTTAATCCCAGCACTCAGGAAGCAAATCAGAGGCAGGTGGATCTCCGTGAGAGAGGCCAGCCTGTTTTACAAGAGCAAGTTCCAAGACAGGCTCCAAAGCTTCAGAGAAACCTTATCTCGATAAACAAACAAAACAAAAACCAACAGCAACAACAACCAAGAGGCCATAGCTTGAAATGCAGCAAGGAGAGGTGTTTGGAGAGAGGAAAGGGAAAGAAGAAATAATGTAACTGTAATCTCAAAGATAAATCAAACAACAATAAAACCTAGGACAGCGATTTGTACCTCTAGTCCCAGGGATGAACAGGTAGGGACAAAAGGATGGCTGGGGCTTATAGCTCAAGTGGCAAATCTGAGGTTCCGTGAGACACCATTTCAGAAATGAGGTTGACAGTGATTGACATACAGTGCTGACTTCTAGTCTCCACACCTAGTCATGTATATAGGACTGTATTCACAATCATTACTATTTAGGGAATGCCACTAATAAGTAACCCTTTCATCAACACTACAACAGACTCTATAAGTCACACACAAGTATTGACAACTAGTATCATATGCAGCTCCTCAGAATACAATAAAGTAAAAGTGCAATCAAGACAAACGATGGGGAACAAATATATACGTGGACAATGAACAAAATAATCCACGCCTTATTTAGGAAATGTAAAAGGAAAGGAAAATGCTCTGCAGTGGGCATGGTAGCAGAGCCTACAATTCCAGGAGTCAGGAGAGAGGTGGGGACGAGTTCCGGGACACTACAGCTAGGTCCTATTTCCTTAAAACAAAGCAAATGACAAGGTGAACTAACAGACCAACATCAGGGGTACAACAGTAAGGGTCTAAGCATTAAGTCTCCACACCCAAAGGTATCAGTAAGAAAACTGAACACGCACTTCCAGGACCACAGACTCTTGTGTGGTCCAGGCTGGCCTCTCTCTGACTAGTTCAGGATGACCACGAACGTTTGACCCTCCTGCTTCGACAAGGATCACAAATCTGCACTACTGCCAGGTTTCTGCACTACCGGGATCCAATTCATAGCCTCATGTGCACCGTGTGAGTGCTCTACCAACCAATTCTATCCACAGATACTAAAGCTATTTGTGCAAAGAGAAAAGAATTGAATTTAGTAAAACAAACAAGGCAGACAAACAAGGATGCCCACAAGCTAGACAAAGTATAGTTTTCCTTACTTGAATATGTTCATTTTTAAGCAGAGTTTTCAGTTTTTTCAATTCAGGATCATTTACATTTTCATTTTTTCCAAAATGAAAAAACACGAGCCAGCGATGATGCGCCAGACGATCCTGACGTGACAAGAAGGAACAAGGTCAGCAGAGGGCGAGGATCCAGTGTTCTCTTCTCTGACATAAAATAAACGCTAGCTACCCTCCTTGTTAATTCAAAGTCTTCTCTAAATCAGTCACTGTTCTCTTGAGGTCAGCAGTAATAGCGCTCTAGAGTACACGGTAAGAGATAGGTCACTGGGTCAGAAAGCTTAAAGCAAGGGCTGTTCCGAGAAAAGAATATGACTTTAATAACTTAAGACTTGGGAAGGGCTGGAGAAATCATATGTTTTAGGTTTAATAAAATATTTGGTAAAGATACTAAATCCAGCACTAAGTGATGAACAGATTAAAGGGGCCGAGTCTGCTACTGACTGCACTGTGAACACAATCGGAAGATGCTCCCTAACCCCAGTGAACAACAGCTGTGCTCTCAGACCGAGGCTGCTTTGTCATCCGTATCCAACCTTGCTGGTCCTCTCAAAGCTCAGTTTCAAGGATGTAAAGATCTTTTGAATTAGAAACACTGCAATTTCTGTAATCAGAATTCTCCCAGAATTAACTAATATATAATCCTTCAAAACTGCTATTTTTGATTCTCCCTAGCAACAAATAAATTCTGTTGTTAACTTACTACGACCTGCAAGGTTGTCAGCATTTATTAGTACTGTAAAAGCATCACCTCTAGTTTATTTGCTGGAAGCAGTTCGAAGTCTGGAAGATGATGTATGATTTCCATGTATATTTCCTTAGCATCCAATGAATTAAGGAACTAGAACAAATGAACCATATTGTAAACTTTCTAAGAACATTCTCATTTATTGTATTTGACATCTTATTACAACTTCTACAGGTTAAGGTGGAAGAGTAAGTTTTAACAACCATGTAAATTAAGCAGTTTTTAAAATTATTTCAAATGAGACTGTTTGAAAAGTACGCCATATTTTGGTAACTACTAAAGATACTGTATAACTGGACTTTTTTCAATTGAAAAAATCTATTAGTATGCACGTGTGTGCACACATATCACGTATGTATAGAGAGGCTAGAGGACACTGTGGAGCTGGTATGTCCTAGTGCCGTTACATAGGCTCCACACAGCAACTTGGGTCACCAGTCACTAGCCTTGTGTAGGAAGACTCTTTACTGAAATATCTTTTCAGAAAGTTAGGCTGTTTCTTTCTTTTTAAAAAATAATTATGTAAACAAATTATGAGTCGCTAATTCAATAAGTAAAATTTTATGTGGTCATCCTCTCGGCAATCTCAAGTGAATTCTACAACATCAGGAAAACATGCTTGCTTAATTTCAGTTCTAACCACATTTTACACAATGTCCACACTTTAGTCTCTTAGAATTTTTAATATTAAAACACTTCTAATATTACATTATTTCTATCAATAAGTACCTAGAGCTGGAAAAAACGATTATGTATGTTTTAGAAAACCAAATCACATACGTATGAATTTTTAAAAGCAAAACATACAGACAAAAATTTCTTTGAACATGCCCGGAAGTCAAGTCTCTGCTTTAAAACAAAATGTTCACAGGAGGCAAACACTCCTCCCCTCACACCTCCTTCACCTCCGCCTGTACTTTATCCTAGAGCTTGGTGTCATCAACGGAGCATATGTAACAAAGGAAGCAGAGCAAGAGAATGTACAGGGCATTAACCTATCTTTACAGCTACTCCACCATTTATGTTTAATAATTAAAACCTTACTTAACTTAAACTCAGCTTTCTTCTCAATTTCTTAAATGTGCTTCTATATTAAAAATTATACTAAAATTTATGCTAAAATTTCCCTTAAATGTATTTTTCTGTGTGTTTGCCTGAATCTATGTATGTATACGGCATGCATGCCTGCTGCTAGAGTGGGCCACAAGAGGACATCAGATCCCCTGGGACTAGAGTTAGGCAGTTGAGAGCCACCTTGGGTGCTGAGAACTAAACCTGGGTCCTCTAGAAGAGCAGCAATGCTCCTAAACACTGAGTCGTCTTTATAATTTCGCATAAATATTCTTATATAAAATATTTTCTTGGCTAGGGAGTAGACAGCAATCTGACAATAAGAGCTGGGGAAATTTGCAAGTATCCCCCTTCAAAAAGACACTTTAAGAAATACACAAGATGAACATGCAAGATTGTACAACACTGCTTATAGCCATGAAAGTATATATACAAATAAGTATATCTCAAAACAGGATGCACTAATCTAAGTATGTCATAATTAGTAGAGTATATTCAGGAATTATTTCTAAAAAGATGTGAGCAATTATTATCTTACAATGTGTGCATGTGTCCAATGACATGCAAAGAAATTTCTATAAAGTTACACATACCAAAACACTGGACTTTTCTCTGTTATTCAAAGTGGCTCCGGGAGGAAAATAAGCAGTGGTACTCGCTGTGATGTCCAAACTCTTGCAGAGGCTGTCCTGGGTGTCACAGTCCACCCATCCCACGCTGACAAGACCGTCCTGATGGGAAGTGCAAAGGAATGAACATGCCATGGTGCAAAGAAAGGAAAAAGGACAGTGAGGGTCACCTTCCTTGGAGACTAAGCTTTTCTATTATAAAGTTAAAGCTCTAAAAAATAGTACTCCACACAGTATTCTAAACTATGAATAAAATGTAATTTTCTCAATAGTAAACACAAATTAAACATCAACTTTTATTTTTTTCTTTTTGGGTTTTTCAAGATAGGGTTTCTTTGTGTAGCTCTGGCTGTCCTTAAACTCAGAGATCCCCCCATCTCTGCCTCCCGACTGTTAGGATTAAAGGCCTGTGCTATCACTGCCCGGCCTCCTTTTTACACTGTTTTGTATATGAGAACTACATTTTCACAGTATTATTTTAACTAGGCTGTTCAACAGTCTCAGACTGAAACAGCCCAAACTGTGGCTCTTGTCAGCCGCATCACTGCAACTGTCCTTCCGTTATCATGAAGGTCACAGAAGTCTCTGCACCTATGCTGTTCCATGTAAATCAGCACCCGTCAGTCCTCACCTGTTGGTGCCCGAGCTCCTGTAAAGAGCTCCAATGTCCTACATGGAAAGCACATTTCTCAAAATGTCAAGCTACTAAAAGAAACTTTTCCAGACTAGGCAAGCTGGTAAACAGAGAGAACTGACATCTATTTAATTGGGACTCCATAAAGACAAGAGGAAAAAAAAACAGAAAAGAAGTACAGTAATGGCTGCCAAGGTGAAAAAAAATTAACCTATATATCACAAAGTCCAATACTGTTAAAGAAAAACAAGAAAATGGCACCTAGGTAGTATATGTGAGCATCTGTAAGTAAAAATTAAATAGTACAAAAAAGTACACTATTGACTGGGGAGAAACCTAGCATACTTAAAAACTTAGGTTCAGACATCTGCACCACATATATACACAAAGATACATTCAATTTACTGCATGAAGACTTATGAGAACCCACACTGGACTAACACAGATGATAGCAAATTTGCAAGAGGTAATGAGGGAATCTGCATTCACAGACTTGCCTTGCTAAGAAGATGGAGTCAGAGATGTTAGAGACTTGCTGTAATCTTGATGGTTTACAAATTACAAAGAAAATTAACAAACCTTTTTTTTTTTTTTTTAAGCATTTCAAGACAGGGTCTCTCTGTAACAACAGCTCTGGCTATCCTGGAATGCACTTTGTAGACTAGGCTGGCCTCGAACTCACAGAGATCTGCTTGCCTCTGCCTCCTGAGTGTTGGGACTAACGGTGTGCTCCACCACCATCTGGCCTTATTTAGATTCATATAAGACTCAAAATATAAGAAAAAGTTAGCAAAATGAAATGGAGAAATAGAAATGTCCATAATAATAGTAGGAAGTAGTATGATATTCTTACAAGAAACTAAATCTAGACTTGAGCATCATCACTTCATACAAGCACATGCGCGTATGCATCTTTTCAAAAGTACATGAGGATTTATGAAAGTATATACTAGTCCATAAACATCTCAATTTAGCTTAGAAACTATGGAAAGCATGTTCATTACCCATGCTGGAATTTACATAGCCAGGAATATCACAAAGCTTCAAAAACTTAGATCTGCTTTTAGACATTAACCATACTACTAAATAATCTATAATTCAAAAAACAGTTACAGGGCTGGTGAGATGGTTTAGGGGTTAAGAGCACTGGCTGCTCTTCCAAGGGACCTGGGTTTGAATCCTAGCACCCATGGTGGCTTACTGCTGTCTGTAACTACAGTTCCAGGGCACCTGACACACACGACAAGACACTGATGCACATAAAATAAATAAATTAAAAATAAAAAGGGAATATTTCAGGTGCTAATAAAAATACTATGCAGCAAAATATGGTATGCAGTTAAAGCTATAATTTGTGGTAATTTATCATCTAAATATTAGGAAAAAAGTTAACTATTAGTGACATCTCAACAATTTTAGAACAAATTAAACCCTAAGAAAACAGAAAGGAAATAAAAAGTAAAACTCAATGAAATACTTAGATCTCTGTGAGTTCGAGGCCAGCCTAGTCTACAAAGTGCATTCCAGGAAGGAGCAACAAGATCTCTACGGCTTAGAGAAGCAACCTTCAATCACATAAGCACATTCATGTTACATGCTCCATACAGGTCTACCAATTCCTCACCTTCAGACTACAGTTTGATCATATTCTTTCAGCACAGTAATATGCTGTACAGTTTTGTAGCCTAGAAGCAACAGGCTATCCTACAAAGGCTAGGTATGAGGCATCCTGAACACATCAGGTTTGTCTTAGTAAATTCTGTGATGCCCCACAACGGTGAAATTGCCTGGTGTACCATCTCAGGGCATTACCTAACCCTTAAGTAACAGAACGACTAAGCTACATACATATATGCATACACACATACACATACACACACACACACACACATATGTTGGCATACATACATAAGAAAATGAAAATACAAATCAATTTAACATGCCCCTCCCCAAATTAAACAGGACAGAAATGAGGCAGATACAAGCCCATAAAACTAATCTGTTATGTAGAAAAATCCCACCCAATCAACATCAGTACTCTATAGGACTTTTCCAGCTTCCACAACTGACAATCTCCCAGACCACGTGGAGTTCCAGCGCTACTCAAGGACAAGCATCATTCACAGCATGGGAAGCAGCAGCAGCAGCAGCAGGCTAAACCCTGAGATAACGAAATCTGAAGTCTGGAGATGACAAAGCCTAGCCAACAACTGAGGAATGCACACACAACAGTACACACAGCAGACTCGGGTGAGTCATAAGGGAAGCACACACTAACACTGACAACACAATAATTCAGAAAGACACAGCTAAAATCATGTCTACCAGAAAATAAGATCACAGGTAAGAGGGATAAAGTGTTCAAGAAACCACGAGAAAAGATCTCTGTTGTCAGCTTCTAGCTGTACACCTACACGGAGACACATTGTATAGAAATGCTGGGCGCTTACCAACATGCCACTGAGCCTGAGTCGTGTCTGCGAAGTCAAACAATCTGAGGGGAAGAAATTTATGAGGCTGTTTTAGTTTTAATTCTGATGACCTCATTCGGCGCCCCGCCATACTGTTTCTAAGGCAAGGAGCTGCACTGGTAAATATGGACAGGCCCAGCAGGCCATCTCTGTCCCACACTCAGGCTCAATCTCATACTCCCTCCCCTTCATTTCTGAGGATTTCCACTACAGATGCAAACAGAGCAGGAAACATCTCTTTAGGTCTTATCCTCTTAGAAACACTCTCCTTTGGTCAAGAAATATAATCTAACAGATCTATTTGAGAAGGTATAGGCAGAATCTTCAAAATATTATAAATCTTAATCTTAAAATGGCATTTCACGTTTTTAAAAAGACCAAATTTTATTAAATATGAATGATAGGACACAATGAGGTAAGACTTGGCAGTGGCTTGCAGCCATCTGTCCTGAGCTCCTGCGCCCTCTTGTGGCGTATATGGGAAAAAAAAGACTTGGAAGAAAAGGCATCATAGCTTGGGGGGGGGGGGGCTAAGATAAATGGCAGTATGTTAGAAAGTTTCTAAAGCTCATGTGTAGATAGAGAAATCAGCATTTAGCTTTGCTTGGACCTGTGCTTCTTATCCCACTGGTCTTAACCCCGGAGGTGGGGGTGTGTACTGAATGACCCTGTCACATGGCTTACATATCAGATATTTATATTATTAGTTATGAAGAAGTAATGACATAAGTTTTAGGGCTGGGCTAAACACAACATGAAGAACTGTATTAAAGGGTCGCAGCATTACGAAGGCTAGGAGCCACTGGGTTAGGCTGGTAGGAAACTCACTGCTGAGACACTAAGCTGAAGGCAGTGCTTTCCTAACACAGGTCTCGAGGACGGGTGAACTGTGGCTTTTAGACCCACACTGGGATTAGGCACAACAAAGTATTTACAATGGATTCATTTTTTTTTTTTTTTGAGACAGGGTTTCTCTTTGTAACAGCCCTGTCTGTCCTGGAACTTGTTTTGTAGACCAGGCTGGCCTCGAACTCAGAGATCCACCTGCCTCTGCCTCCTGAGTGCTGGGATTAACGGCATGTGCCACCACTGTCTGGTAGATATTTTGTAATTTTGGAAAAACTTTAAACTGATCTCATTGAACACAGTTTGCATTTTTAAAATTTGGCATGCAGGACACTCAACTTTAAATAACTTACAAAGGGGCGTGCCCTAAAAATGGGGCTGTCATCACTAAAGGCACAATCTGATGAGGTGAGCGCATTTTTTATGTATTTAAGTTTCAACGTCTGAATTTCTAAAAATTATTTTGGAAGCAACTGTAGTTGATATAATTAATTACTTGTGCATACTGCCCAGTTATTTTTGACTATTTGAGATACAATTTATCCTGAAAACTTAGCTGAAAACTCATCCACTAAACATGAAATTATACAGAAACATTTATACATCACAAATTTTATTACCCATTATATGTAAAAGGTCAAAGACGTATACATTAAGTAAATATTTGTAATTTGGTACCTAAATTGTACTTTGAAGTAACTGACTGATTACTGATAGAAAAAAAGAAAAATCAAGCACAGTGGTATAAACTATCTTCTAAATTTAGATACCAGTCTTTTCATCCTAACAAAGTGAGAAATTACCTTCTCCTTTAGAACAAAACGTGATCAGCCAGCCGATACCAGCAGCAAAAGCAGTTTCTATGGCGTTAACAAAATTCCCTTTAAAGAAAATAAAATTTCTGAGTATTTCTTACTCAATAATGAAAACATTCTTCCAAAAGTTTTTTCTTTCCAAACTGAACTACTTCCAATCCTCTCTATTACCAATTATTTTTAAGACATACTGATTATTTAGAAAGGTCAAACAGGTAAGTCTGTATGACCTGAGCGTTGCCTATTTGGCCAGTCACATTTCCCACACAAGCCCACTCTACTCACTGCTGTCTTAGACGTGTGCAGAATTGCTGACTTCCAAATACACAGTGTTCCCAAAGCCTTCCTATTCCATCTTAGGAGAAGTTAGTTACGTTTTCTGTGAAGAAGTACGTTCTAACCTCTTCTCAACAGGGTAGCTTCACCCTTGATCATCCTGTCTGCTCAATCTCTAGCCAGACAAGTACGTTCTAACCTCTTCTCTTCCCCTCAACAGGGTAGCTTCACCCCTTGACCATCCTGTCTGCTCAATCTCTAGCCAGACAAGTTCAAGTTCCTGGACTGCATTTCAGCTGCTGGCCTTGTGCTCACTGACGTAAGCTGCTGATGGCTGGGATTGCTACATAGTGCTGAACAGTTCCTCACACAGAGTTGGTGCTGAATGAATGAATGAGTCACCCTCTGGCCATGCACTCTGTCTCAGATACTTTATAGCAGCCCTACAATCATGTGGTGAATGATTTTAACCTAGCATTGAAGTGGTTCTAAACTTGAGCCTTCGGCCTGTGGCTGTGGAAGCATCAGCGCTGCAGGGCTGAGCGCTGGCAGCCTCACAGGATGCCCTTACCCCCATCTCACACCCTCTACACCTGGGCTGTACAAGTCCCTGTGCAAACGGAACCAGCCTGTCCAATGTACAAGTCAGCAGGGACCAGAGCAAGGACAATTCCTTTCTAAGAAGCACAGGAAAACATACTTCAAAACATAATTATGACCCAAATGTAAAACTATCATTGTAAATCCAAAAGACTGATTACAAAACACCCCTGAAAGGCAAGCCAACGCGGGAGTCTGTACCTGTGGACAGCTCCGTCACTGTGCTCCGGACATGCTGCATGGCGAAGCTCACCAAGCTTTCCTTTGACCGGTCTCCGTTATACTTCACTGCAGCCTGTTGGTTTAGAAAATGCCCTTACTTCTTCACTTTCAAATGCTACCCAATACTCTGACTTAACACTCTGAATGATGCTGAAGTTCTACTTCTTAACAACACAGTGTTCTTACAAATGATACTGGGAGAACCCCGACAGTACAGATCGTACAGAATATCGTTTGTAACGACTTTAGTTCCCTTTCGTCACTGGAAGTGGGAAAAGACAGCTGTTAGAGCTGTATATCCCACGAGGCAGCACCTACAATATGTTGAAATGTGCATTAAACATCCTGTACGACAGAAACTGATGGTCCTGAAGGTTTCATAAAGAAATACACAAGGTTTATGGTAAATTAGCTCCTAAAATAAGAAAAAGCAAAAACCAGCCTAAAAGTTTTCATATTGTTTTCTCTAGTACTTTAATAGCTATAAGGTCCACAAATCTTCAAAATGGAAATAGCACTTACCATTCCAGACCTGAAGATGTAGAGGCTGGGGTAGCTGCTGACTCCTTTCATCCGGCAGAGCATCCGGTCATCGCCGCAGTTGACAGCTCCGATGCGAAGTAACCCATCCACTTCCTTAGCAAACTCTCTCCACTAGACAGAAAAAGACAAGAGTTTCTGACAATGTTTCTTCTCTTGAATACTTCACTCTGTATGATTTTATGGGAGGAAAGTTTTCCTAATAAAACATGGGAAAAGTATTTGGTGATGATCTCATAGTCACAGTGACTAACACAAAATAATTTCCAACAAACTAGAAAAAAAGGAAGCCCAAATAATAAATACATCAACTAGGAAGAAGGCTTTAGCAGCTGGGACAGTAAGCATACGTACAGTGGGGGCTAAATCGTGGCAATGTGAGCATCCCGGGGAGTAAAAGTTTACAAACCACAGTTCTCCAGAATTAACAGCAGCATCTGAAAGCACACAAAACACAACAATTTACTAAAGGTTAAAGCACATTTTAATTACAAATCGTTTTGCTAAGATCAAAATAAAAAAATCAGTCCTAAATATTCCAAGTGAGTGTATTTCCTGTGGTTTTCCTATAAGGAGTACTGTTTTTTCTTAAATGTCATACCCATATAACTTTTACAAACTCCTCCTGAGCCCGTACTCAGGGTAAATGTGGTCGTGAAGGCACACAAGGGGTGGCATGGGAGGCAACAGCCAGGGCTTCTGCCAGTCTGCACAAGAGAGGTAAAGGGGAACCACGGCGGAGACTAAAGCTGTTATACCACTAGCAGCAAGGGGCAGTGCAGGGCCAGGGCCCGTCACAGACACTGAAAACGATTTTTGAGACAGGGTCTCACTGTGTAGTCCTGGTAGCATGGAACTTGGCTATGAAAACCCGACTTGCCTTGAACTCACTTGCCTGCTTGGAGGACTGGGATTAAAGAAAGGTATGTGCTAGTGACCTGCATTACAGAGTAAAGATTACAGAGATTAAATTAAATGTTTTTCCCAAATAAGAGCTTTATCTTGGAAAATCATATTGTTCAAAAATGTAAAGAATTTTGTCATATTAAAACATCAATACATGTTTTTGCTAAAATAGATTTGAACACCATGTAGCATCAAGTCGACAGCATGTATTTGTAAAATGATCCAATGAAGACAAACTTTAAAATTTTAATCAAGGATTACTCTAATATTCTAGACACAAATGTGAGGGCAATTTGTTAAGCTCTTTATATAATTTCATACCAAAATCAGCTTTCAGTGATCTTAAGTGCAATTTTCATAATTATAATTGTCAAGATATGGGTACTATTCTTATTTTTGTTTAGCTGACTGGCTAGTGGAAACACTCAGGAATGTATTTCAGTGGCAAGGCAGTTCTGTGGAGAAACAGTTTACCTACACACTGCAAGCAAGAGTAAATAACTTAGGATTTCCATCGGTCATTCTTTGGCAAAGTTGGGAAGTGTTAAACACTATATTGATGATCATGTTGGGTTAGACTACCAACTGATGTTAATTTAGGGGGAAATCTTCATTAGAGTTACCGAAAACTTTAACAGAAAAAAAGAGACTCTTGTCAGTTACAACCACAGGAGACAGAGCATCTAATGCTGTGTATCCCTGAGTCAGAAACACTGCCAACCTCTGCAGCAGTGGCTCAGTTCTCGCTGTCGAGTGAGAAGCCAGACAAAAATACATTCACTATCTGCTCAGTTTTAGGACCAAGGCTTTTCTCTGTTGTGTAGGCTGGGCAGGAACTCACAGTCCTTCTGCCTTGGCTTCCCACGTAGCTGGGGTCACAGGGTAAGCCACTGTGCTGGACTAAAAATATTTTTAATAGTGTAGTAAAATAGCACAATGAAATGCCTTTATATAACTCAGTAACACAAAACAGAGTAAATATATATTTGAAAATGCAAATTTCTTTGAGATCACAGAACCAGAATATCTATTAATATCTATACAGTAGCTTCTACTAGTACAGAAAATGCTGTACTGTCTTGAGTTCCTCTTTTTTGGTACATCTGCAAAAGCATGCTTCAACCGTGGCCTTATTTGGTCAGGTGTTGTCCACCCTTCAAACACAACCTAGAACTTGATCACGGCTGATGTCGTACTGTGACATACAAAAAGATAATGTGCTCATGCTTAATGGAAAACATGACCCTTCTTAGGAAAAGATGGCAACATTCATAGCTTTAAAATTAGAGCTTCCTAACTACTTCTGTCCTTCTGTGTTGAAATCAGACATTCGGGTTCCTTTCCTGGTAAAAGCGAACTCTGTAATTTGGCCTAAATTTTCCAGTACTAACAACAGGAAAATTGGGCAAACTATAAAAGACTTATGCTGAAAACTCAGAGATGCATAATAAAGCTCTCTAATGCCAAGACGTGGAAAGGTGGAAATCAGAGCCAGTACTGGCCGCTAGAAGAGACACTTGAGAGGCAAAATCTGGGCAGAGATTTCAATGAATTAACCAGTTAAAAAGATATAAGGACTTAAGGTATAAGGAAGGCTGCAAGCAGAGATGAACCAGGGCATGATCACAACACAGCATCTGCATCATTTTGTTCTACCAAATAGAGCTGATTTGAGAGTGCTGGGACTCTCCCCAGAAGACTAGAATATATACATATCACTTAAAGATGATTTTATAATTGTTTATGGAAAGATTAAATAACTCAAGCCAACAGAAAGAAATGGCAAGCCCACTGGTGACATTTGTCCAAACAGGAGTCGGCTCCATAAGCACATCTGTCATCTCTCTGCTTCTAGAACTGAAGGGCCAGGGTCATCTTATCTTAGTCCACTCACACAAAGAACAGTGCGAGTTTTAGTTAATGTGTCTCAATTATCTCTAAGGTTTTGGGCCTGAATTTAGAACTGTCATGTGGGGTTCTAGGTGACCTAATTAGGAGGCCTTTTCTGCACAGTGCTGTGTGAAAATGTATAAACTCATCTGCAGTGTAAAACTCAGCCAAGTCTCGTTCTAGGTGGTCTCACAGAACAGCCAGCTGCAGGTTTGGTTCAGTTCCTCTGATTTCTGTGCAAAAGTCTCCCTTTTTCTAACCACAAGGGTCACAAAACACTTATGAATGAGTCAGAGTAAGAACCACACAGGAAGAGCTATAGAGCTACACAACCACATATGGTCTGTGATACAGGCATTAGTGTTATCTATAAATCAAATCCCCCCATTTCTTTTGTAGGAAAAGATGTTGAAGAGTTCATATACACTACTTCTAGCGGCACTCCATCAGTCAGCTGTTTTCCTAATGGTCTAAAATGTAACTGGAACGGAACAGGGACTTTTCCTATCAGTCACATATAAAATTAAACTTGCCCCCACAATAACCACACTTATCTAAAAGACTGAAACTGCACCTTTTCTGCTGTTGCAAGTACGTAACAAAGCAACATGGACGCTAAACCTCAACTGCATATTCTTTTTACTCTCATTTGGTATTCATACTTAGCTATTTTGCTACGTACTGACTAAGAAACGTTAGTGTTTCTATAATTTTACTTTATGTGTATGATAGCTTCACCTGCATGTGACCATGTGAGTGCACAGAGCCTGTAGCGGTCAGAGAACCATGGCTGTGAGACACGTAGGTGCTGGGAACTGAAACTATGTCTTCTCGAGGGTAAAAGTGCTTTTAACAGCTGAGTCACTTCTCTAGCCCAGTGGTTCTCAATTGTAGCATAAACAATAATAACCCAGAGATACTGGAGTTCAAGCTGAAGATCAGAAAAGCAAAGGAGCCAACCACTAGAAGAAACTTTTACCTCTACCAAACCTTCAGATAGAAGGGGCAAGATCCTTTCTCCATGAATCCTCAAACTCTACACTCCACCAAGTTCCTGTCTCTTCCCCTTTATAGTCTTTCTCTGTCCAACCATATTGCTCCTGTTTCCACCATCCTAGGGTTGGATTAAATGCGTGTGATCCCAAATGCTGGGATCACCTTTGTAGGAGCTCTGTTTCTCTTTTAGACAGATTCAATCTTGTGTGGCCCAGGGTGGCCTTGAACTCACAGAGATCCACCTGCCTCTGTCTCTGGAATTCTGGGATTAAAAGTGTGTGCCACCACTCCCTGGCCTGTATGGCTGCTTAGCCCTCTGATCGTCAGGCAAGCTTTATTTATTTAAACTCAAGTAATATGCCACTATACTCTACCTTCCTAATGCTGCAACCTTCAGTACAGCTCCTCACGCTGTTGTTGCTACTTCATCACCATAATTTTGCATCTGTTATGAATCGTGATATAAGTACCTGATATGCAGTCTTGGGTGACACCTGTAAAAGTCGTTCAACCCCCAGAGCAGTGGTGACCCACAGTTGAGAACCACCACTCTAGCCCCATGCTTCTCTGAACAGTTTAATATACCATGCACATCATAGTCCTTTTAAAAAATCTGAATGATTTCTAACTTCCAATTACATTCAGACTTGTGAGTTTTGGGTAAGAGATGTGACCTGTACTACTGTCAGAAAGTTGTTTGCCCATAAACTTACCAAATTCTCTTCTTTCTAATGTTATGATTTCAGGATCATCATCGTAAATACCTAATTTTAAAAGTGGATAAAAACCATAAAATTAAAACTTCTTCATAAAAATAAATCACCACATAAAATATTAGCTATAAAAATCAGTTATACTGAATTTCAAACTTGAATACACATCAAATTAAGAGAAAACCGACAGTGATTGCTGCTCCAGATGACTTCCTTCAATACTGACAATGCTGTGATCCAGTCGAGCACAGGGTGGGTGAAGTTCCTAGTCATCTCCATTATTCCCCATACAAAACCTCTGTGCCTTGTTACTGTTTTATAAATTATTTACTTTTCTTTTATGTGTATTGGGGTTTTATTGGCATGTATATCTGTGTGAGGGTGTCAGATCCCCTGGAACAGGAGTTACAGACAGTTATGAGCCACCATGTGGGTGCCAGAAATTGAACTCAGGTCCTCTTGAAGAGCAGCCAGTGCTCTTAACTACTGAGTCATCTCTCCAACCCCCTTGTTTTGTTAGTTTTAAAAACAACCACAAACTCACTAGAACTTGCAACAACAGCACAAATTCTTATGTACCCGTCACCTAACTTCTCCTAAAGACGACATGCTACAATATCAAAACCACAAACTTGAGTAATGTTAACAATGAATATAAAGCATCGACAGGAAATTTTTTCTACAGGGGCACTTGTAAATATTTGGGGCTTTATAGGGTGTTATAGGGCAAAGTTTTTGTGGGGTTTCTTTGGTTTTATTTTTAAACACAAATGCTCAGTTCTGCCCTCAGAGTCTTACAGAAGTAATAGATAACATGTAACAAATTACAGATCTGTACTCCAATAAAATTTTCTTTTTGTAAGCTAGTAGGAAGCTAAGTCTGGCTGGTAAAAATCAGCAGGGAATATATGTAAATATTATTTTTAAATTTATTTATCAAGTCTTGAGTAAACCATAGAACAAATTTAAACTATTTTCCTTAGTCCAGATAAAAGCACATGCAGTTCTTAGCCTGCATTTCAAGTTCACTAGTACAAGAGGAAACACTGGTGATATATGATAACACTTCTGATATGACTATGGTCTCTACTTCCTCCTTCCCTGTCCTGTGTCTCTCTCTCCTCTCGCTTTCCTTGTTTATTCCTGCCAACAGCACGTAAAACCAGGATCACCAGAGGCGCCACACGAGGAAGATGGTGTTTCTATCACACCAGATACTGTTACATTTAAAAGTCCAGCTATGGCTGGAACACATTCTTCAAAGTTTTGACATGTTTTAATATTTAACTTCTAATGCAACATACAGCACAAAACACATTGTTAAATGGAACCATATATAAAAGTATTAAGCATAATCTGAGCAATACACTTTCATATATGGTCCATAATTTCTGTAGACCAAATGACTTGCCTTTTCAACTCAACTTCAGAGTAACCTAAGAGCTAATCCAAGCGACATACATGCAACATACAAATTAAACAGCAGAATAACACTGTTTTCTTTGTATTATAAAATAAACTTTAGGTTTGGAGACATGGCTTGGTGGTCAAGCCTGCGGTTCACAGCCCAGCATGGGGTGGGGGGACAGGACTGAGCTCACGGTAGCAGGCACCTTACCGAAATCATAGCGGTAGTAGCTCCAGCTCTCATACTGGCCTCCTTGGTTATCTTCAAGTCCCTTCTCCCCGTATTTGTCATACTTCTTCCGCAGATCTTCATCCTTGAGGACTTCATATGCTCTATTTATTTTTAAAAAATCACCATGTGCATTTGGGTTATTCTGTTAAAAAATATTACATACAACGGTTATTTCAAATATACAATCTGAACCTCTTCAGAAATACAGATTTAACTGATCCAGATTTCTGCATACCAACAGGAAAAAGGGCAGTACAATAAGACATGAATCATCAAGATGAAATCAGGAAGTAGTCCCAGGGAAGCAAACTTTGAAAAGAAGCCTAACGAAGGGAAATCAGAAATTTCAAAATTCAAAAGTCTGGCAGTTCTGGCAACACAAGTTCATTACTGTATAAAGTATCCAAATAAGAGGAACAGTGGATAAAGATCAGCAATCCCCTTCTAAAACGCTGAAAACAATGCCACTAAGAAACAAGCCTAAGGGACCCGTGAAGCCTTTACTTATAATCTGTCACTTCTCTAACAGTGATAAATAGTATGCATGCCATTTCCCACGTGAGGCCCAGCCATAAAGTGTAGCTTTCATTATTAAAAAAGAAATCATACCAAAATCACAATTCAAAACAGGAATAAAAAGATGTTACTTTTTTACTGTAACACAGACTTGGCTTCTGGAAATTACACTTGGAAATTTTAAAACAAAAACTTGAAAAACAACAGCAACAACAACAAAATCCTTCAATATTTATAATACAGATCTCTGGGAAAGAGAAGTCAACCAGGAGTTTATAGTGTTCAGCTTTGTGTAACTGAGACAAAACAAACTCACTTATAAATTTCTAGCTACATAAATTATCTCCATCATGTCCTTATTCATGATAAGCTAAAAATTAATGAAAAAACTTAAATATCATAAACTTCAAAACAGATTGATTTTAAAGGTTCTGGGATACACAATCTTTATAAGGAAGTACACTTGGAGCTCTCAAGTTTTGATTCGAAGTGTGTAAGTCAAGTGTGAACTTTGCATGGATTACAATAGTGAAAGTTACACCACGCTGTGACTAGCTACTGTCCCTCCTGAAAGGCTCTTCTGAGTGCTGAGGGAATAGTTGTCTCTATGAACCCCAGTTAGCCTGAACCCTGCTTCAAAGACAAGGCTGAGGTTAATCCATTCACTGCTCCTGTTGGAAATCAGTTTACAGAGAAGCAGCAGCTGTACAGGATACTGACAAAATCCTTGTGCTTTGCTTCTTCTGGTTTTACTCTGCAGGTGACTTACTAGCTTCAGGTGGTGGGAATCAAACTCCGAACCTTGGCACGCCAGGCAAGTGCTCTACCTACCTCTGTCTTTTATCTCCAGCTGCCAAGTTATAATTTTTTATATTCTGAAGCATTTCAAATGCTTATTTAAAAATAAAACACATATTGAGACACAGTATAATAAGCAGGTATTTGAAAGAGAAATTTTACCTACCGGGTTTTTATCAGGATGTAACTTCAGTGCTAATTTCTTAAAGGCTTGTCTTATTTCTCTACTGCTTGCAGTTTTAGATACTCCGAGTAAACTGTAAAAATTCTGATCCGTGCCTACCACAACGACCACAAACACTATCAGAAGACAGAGACCGATCCGCTTCAAGTCTCTGAGAAAGTCATCTTTGTTTAAGCAGACTCCCATTCTCTTTCTTAGGCAAGTTCTTATTTAAGTGAACATGAAGATACAGTGCTGGGTCCAGTGGTTATAAGAAACACATTTGAGAACTTCTGTCCACATTACTTCAAGGGTCAATCAAGCAACACAGAACACAGCCCAGAAACGTTAACCTAAAGAGACCAAACCAGGCAGTTAAAATACTTTCCAAACTAAGCAGCTAGAACATAATTTGCCATCTGACAGGGTCAGCAATACACTGTGAACGGCCCTGAGTCCTACCCTCTAGAACCCTCCCTTGCCTCTGTATTCAGGTAGGCATATTTGCAAAATCACTCTAGGTAGAAGGAAAAGGGTGATTGGTGGCTGGAATCTAGAAACACACACACACATTTAGACAAGAAGGCGTGTGATCCACCAGGGTAAGAATAAGTGTGACTCCACCAGGGTAAGAATAAGCAGCGTTTCCTTCTTCTCCCAGCACACTGCCCTTTTCCAGTATCTCTTCCTTTTTGCTCCTTTTATTCCTTAAAAACTGTTCAGTTTTCTTTCGAATCTAATCTCATTTGTAGAGGATGCCTTTGAGGGAAATAAAAGGAAGCATAAAACTTTTCCAAGGGGTTTGTGCCTTTTACATAACAATTTTAAAATGTCAGTACAAAAATAGACAACTTACAAAGCGGGCTACCCCAAATTTTCTAAAGTGCTTGCTCTGAGAGAAGAAACTGATTTATAAAAAAAAGCAGAAACAGCTGCGAATCGGTGAAATTTCATTATAAAGATCACGTGTGGAATAAACAAAAGTAGAAGAAATAAGAGAACCAGGAAGGCTGTGAAGGATCAAAATCTAGAATTTCACCTTAGAGTTCTACTAGTATCCTTTAAGATCTTAAAATGCTTGGGGAGGAGGAATCTTTCCTAGCATCTTCAACTTCAATTCTCTTCATTTAAACCCAAACGTGTTCCTAAAAATTCCTTACCTGTGAACAGGCCTCACCTCACTTCTAACCCCTCCTGTCCATCCCACAAAATATACACCTTTGTAAAAGATACTGATAGAAAACCAGACATACCCAGGCTAATAACTAACAGGGAGGAAAACAAAGGAAGAACTAATCTCAATCAGGAATTTGGGATACGGTGTCCCTGGGGTTAGGGTGGGAGTAACAGAAGAGCCCGGGGCAGGTGAGGAGGCTGAAGGTAAACGCAACGTTAAGGATGGATGCTGCCGTCTCTCCAGAGCGGGAGCGGGGGAAGGCAGGGGAACGGGGCTGGCCCGTGTGCGTCCGAGGTCCCCGGTCCGACCGGGGAGAAGCAGCCCGAGTCAGAAGTGCGAGCGGAAGATGGGGTGGAAGGGGCAGCGAGCGAGGCGAGGACTCGACCCCGGGCGGCGCGGCAGCGGTGGGATGCGGCCGGCGCCCTCCCTCCCGAGGCCCCTGCGGTGCGTGGAGGCTGCCCGCGCCCACCTCGGCGTCCTCGGCTACTGCCCCATCCTTAGGCCGCCGAGCTCGGGACCGGGTCGGACCGGACGCCGGCTACGAGCGCGCGCAGCAGCAGCAGCACCGCCGCTCGGGTCGCGCCGGCGGGGCGGGGCCTGGCGCGCGGCATTGTGGGAAAGGCGTGGGGCGGGGGAGGGTGGCCCGTGGGACAGCGGCCGGCGGGGTGGGGCGGACGGGCGGGCCGGCCGGTTTAGGCTGACGTGGCCGATTGTGCGGCGGCCGCTGCGGCTCCCGCTCCCGCTCCCGCTCGGAGACAGGGGAGCAACCTGCAGCGCGGCCCACAGCGGCTCTGCGGCCGAAGGCAGCCACGGGCGGAAGGAAGGGCATAAAGCCCGCCCCTTCCGGTCCCGTTGCCAGGGCGACGGGGAAACCCGGGTAGAGGGATCCGGCTTGCTAATCCTCCCTAGAGATTTGGTTAAAGGGTGGGTACCGCGGAAAAAGCCGATTTGGCTAAAAGTGGAGAACTCGCCTGAATTGACCCCGTTTGCAAGGGACTGGACAGAGTAATTGCCCACTAACCCAACTTCCTAGAAATAAAATTATTTACAGTTTTGTGTATCAGCAGGCATCGAGCTTTCTACTGATTTCCGGGTTTCTGAATCATTCTCACAGAGTATTTCTCCTCTCATTGACTTCTACTCGACTGGGTACAAAAACTACACTTTTTCAGTCATAGCGCTCTGACCATTGAAGTAGCTGCACTTAAAATCCCGGAAAGAGGAAACGTCGTACTTTGCAATAGGTAGAAATTGTTAATGAGTCGTTGGATAGTAAACCAGATGTCAGCTAATAATTTTATGACTGTAGGGCCTATTGCTAAACCAACATGTAGAAATATTAGAAGCAGTCTGAAGTGACAGCTGTTAGCATGTACCAGGAACTGGCCTAAGTACACATGGATTAACTCAGTCCTCCAAGTAATCTTGGGAGATAGCGCTGATTATTATATACATTTCAAAGTCAAGGGAGCCTGGGTAGCTAAAAATTGAGGAAAATGAAAGTCACACCTAAGCAACCTAGTTCCAGGGTTTGTAATGATAATCAGTATGCTACTGTGAACCAAACCAAAACTGCTTAGAATAACTTAAAAAGCAAAACAGATATCAGATAACAATGATGCCCACTTAAGGGAGACTAAATCCTCATTGTCTGAGTTTAAGTATCAAATCTCAATATCATAACTATATCATTTATGCCTGGGACACATTAAGAAATACTCCTTTTAGTTTCTTTTGGGGAACTACATAGCTTTCAAGATCCATTACATGGGGGCTGGAGAGATGGCTCAGTGGTTAAGAGCACTGACTGCTCTTCCAGAGGACCCAGGTTCAGTTCCCAGCACGCACATGGCAGCTCACAACTGCCTGAAGATCCAGTTCCAGGGGATTTGACACCTTCCCACCAGTGCACATAAAATAAATAAACAATAAGAAATAAAAAATGGTCCATTATATGTTTCTTCTGAAGACATTTTCTGTGTACCACCAAAGTGTGTTTGACCACTTCATCTTTGTTATTACATTAATCACAACATGTTGCAAGAGTATGAGATCAGACATTGGCTTTATGTCTCTCCCCAATGCCTCCTTAGAAGAGAGCTTGGCATCTATTCAACACATGGATTAGGGTTGAATGAAGAATCAATATTTGGTTTGAACAAAGAGAAAAGAGTAGCCCTGTGTTCCTGAAGTTATTGTTTGAGACTGGGTACAGGGCGTAGTCACAAGGCAAAAATAAATGACAAGTGAGTGATTTAAATCATGGTCTACGTGGTGAATTTCAGGGTGCAGTGATCAGAGAATGAGAGGAAAGTATGGGTGATTCTAATAAAAGGAATTCTCTCAAGTATTGGAATTTTCATAATTGGGTGCGTTTTGGTGTCATTATGTCTATTTGTTCAACTCACAGGAAGATTTCGAGCAACTAATCAAAAGTCCTTTGTCAAGGGATGAAATGGGAGTACAATCTGTATCGTATGTGTTCTTGCGTGAACAGACAATTACAGCTAAAATTTCCATATACTTTATATGTCTCGGGTACTATTTAAAACACTTTACCTACATTAATTCACTTAGTTATTATAGCAACCCTCTGAGGCAAGCGCTATTACTGGAAATTCCTTTAAAATATTTAAACTTTTGTTTTTAATTATTATAGATATGCATTGTATCTGTGTTTGATCATGCATAGGTGACTTTGGAGGCCAGAGATGTCCGATCTCCCTGGAGCTGCTGGAGTTACAGGCATGTGAGAATCAGACTCAGGTTCTCTGTGAGAGTGTGCGGGCGGAACTGACTCTCCAGGCCCTGCTGCCAGTTCTACTTAGGAGGAAACCAAAGCAAAGAGAAGGCTAAGCCTCATGCCATCATCACACAGTCAGGCAGTGACAGAATTTGGATTCTAGCATTGGTGATCTCAATCAGAAGGCCACCAATATTTCAGATAACTGAAATATTTTTGATAGATATATTTAATAGATTTGTTTAATCCAGAAGAGGTGTTCTTTCCTTAGACTACTTCACAGTATCACACATGCTTGACTTGGGGGTGTTAGAAATGCAGAAATGCTTTATAAGGTAAGACCCCACTGGCAAAGGCAATGCAAATTCCTTGCTTGTGTGTTGCTGTGGAATAATCTTTCTGTACACTGTGAAGATGTATTTTGGCCAAGGCGCCTTCTGGTTGGTTTAATAAAGTGCTGAATGGTCAGTAGCTAGGTAGAAGAGGATTGGTGAAACTTCTGGGCAGAGAGACAAGAGGAGATGAGTCTAGGCACAGGCGAGATACCAGAGGACACAGAGAGGAAACAGGAGGTGCAAGATGGAAGGGAGGTAAAACAGTCATGAAGCAAAATGCAGATCAGTATAAACGGATTAATTTAAGTTATCAGAGCTAATGGGACAAGTCTAAGCTATAGGCTGAGCTTTCATAGTTAATAACAAGTCTCCATGGCTGGTGGGACAGAGGAAGGTCTGATTAAAGTATGCAGAAATCACCCACAGTACCTACCAAAGGAGGTGGCATTCGTGGCGATTTGAATGAGATGTCCTCTATAAGTCTTGAGCATTTGAATACTTTGGCCACCAGTTGGTGGCTGATTGGGAAGGATTGGGAGGTGTGGCCTTGTTGGAAGAGGTGTTTTGCTGGGGCCAGGCTTAGGGTTTCAGAAACCTTCCAGCATCTCCAGTGAACACTCAGATGTTGCTGCAGTATCTCCATCATCATGCCTATCTGCCTGCTGCTGTGCTCTCCACCATGACAGTGACAGACTCCCACCCTTCTGGAACTGTAGGTCCCAAGTAAACCCTTTCCTCTATAAGTTGCCTTGGTTGTGATGTTTTACCATAGCCATAGAAAAGAAACCAACACAGCATCCAATGCATGTGCTGATTTCAGCTCAATTTTCAGGAATGTGCATATGGCTGTAACTGTGATTTCATATTTTCCATCTTCAGATAACAGTTCTACTGTTAATATGGCAAACAGTACTTTTGTGCATTTCTTTATATAAAATAATTTGACATTATAGTTTTTCATGTTAAAGCATTATGTAGTAATTAAACACAATCTAATAAAAGTTATTGAAGCAGACTTTGGTGTGTATACACAGATGTAAGCATATACACATGTATTTGCGTATATCTATGTATCTCGTGCACGTTGGATTTTCCTATCAATCATCCTGTTTTCACCTCCCAAGCTCTGGGATAAGTGTTCGAAACACCTCTGAAAGTTTTTGTAAAACCTGGCTTCTGAGACTGGAACTCAGGTTTTGTGCCAAACACTTTGTGGATTGAGCCCTCTCCCCAGTCCAAGAGTTTATTCTTTAAAAAATAATTTTATATCATGCCTTTCAGACAAGAAATACCCTTGATGGGCCAGAGACTTTTGAAAATTGGTTGAAATGGGGTCAACAGAGGTGTCAAATTTACAGAAGTCCTCAGTGAGCAAAGCAGAGGAAAAGAAAGCTGCGAACTGTGAGAAAGGCTCTGCATGATCTCCAGAGCCAGAGACCAAGAAGCGGATGCTGGAGGGGACAGCTAGAGCAGCAGTGGATCTAGGGTAGCCTTTATGATTGGCACCTGGGTGGTTATCCCCTCAACTACTCCCGTGTTTGTTGAGTCACTAGAATGACACATAGGACCAAGACTATCCTTGCTATGCCCAAGATTCGTCACATAGAAATAATATACGACAAAATCTGGAAGGCAAAGAAGTCTGGACATGGTTTGAAGGAGATCAGTTCTAAGGTCCCAAGGTTCTGACCCACTGGATTGGTGTAGAGCTCAGCTTTCGTGTGTACTGTGTGCTGTGTTGTATTCTGGCCAGTGTAGCAAAGGCTAAATGCCTGAGGTTTGATTGGAGGTAGACACGAAACCAGTTTCTGCTTAGCAGTTAGCAAAGTCCCAGCCTCCCAGAGAAAAGCAGGTATTCAGCTTAAACCACATGGTAGAGTTCAGGCACCATGGGCCAGTCTTATCATTTAAGGAAAGTTTTATAACATGGGAGGAAACTATTGACCAGCTAAGTTTCTGGATGCCAGCCAAAGAGACAAGAACCAAAGGAATGAAGTTATATTAAAAGATGCCAACAACCTTACTCTGTAAGAAGAAAAATGCTATTGCATTTAGTAAATGTTAAAAAGAGGGTTTATTAGATTTTTTTTTGGGGGGGGGGACAGGATCTTCTTAGCCTAGGCTAAGCTATATTCCAAGATGTGATAAGTTTTAAACTCCCACCTAGCTAACCATAACAGTTCTTTGACATCTTAGACAAAGTTCATGTCATCTTTGAACCTGTGATGAAGATGCTGGCCCTATGTACCACCCAATTGGTGAGGGGTTGGGGTGGGTGGCTCTAGGGACACAATAAAGCATATTTCATGCAAGACAGCTGCTCTTAGGAGTTGTTCTTGAAGAGTGAGCCTCTGTGGCTGGCATCCGGAAACTTAGCTGGTCAATAGTTTCCTCCCATGTTATAAAACTTTCCTTAAATGATAAGACTGGCCCACGGCACCTGAACTCTTACAAAAATAGATACGGGGCTGTTAAGTGTGTTTGCTAGTTTTTAAAAATTTAAAATATATATTGAGAGAAATTTGGGGGAATAGTACAGAGAGCTCCCCTGAGGCCCTTCTCAGTTTTTCCCATGGCTATGTTTTATGTAACTACAACCTAGTATTGAAACAGAAAACTGACCTTGTCCCAGAGCTTTTACCTCACTGTGCCATTTATCAAGCAATAGGTGTGTGTAAGCATTACAGCTGCAATACAGGACCATCCTGGCACAGGTGCCCTAGTGCCAACCTTCAGTCACAGGTTACCCAACACATGACCCATGAACTCCACCTCCGGAAGAATGAATATTTTTTTCCATCTTAACAGTATCATCACTGGCCATTGGTGGTGGCCCACACCTTTAGTCCCAACATTTGGGAGACAGAGGCAGGCGGATCTCTGTGAGTTCGAGGCCAGCCTGGTCTACAAGAGCTAGTTCCAGTACAGGCACCAAAGTACAGAGAAACCCTATCTTGAAAAAAACAAAACAAAACAAAAACCAAAAAGCAATATTATCACTGATGATGTTACATAAACTACTATGTGACCTTTTAAGATTGCCTTGTAGTCAGCAGAAAACCTTTGCAAATGATTCATGGTTTTGCAGGTCCATCACTGAAACAGTGTTCTGCAGCATATACATATCATAGTTTGTTTAGCTTCCCTCCTATTATGTAGCATCTTAATTGTTTCCAGTTTAGGACTATGGCCAATAGTGTTGCTTTGAACATTTGTGGGTAGGTTGCAGAGCGCGTTTATATGTTTATAGATTTTCATTTCTCTGCAATAAATTCCCAGGAATGTTACTGTTGATTACATGGTAAATGCATGAATTAGTTTTAAAAGAAAGCAGTAAACAGTTCTCAGAGTGGCTATACCAGTCTGCATTTCCACAGGCAATAAATGAGATTCCTGTTAGTAGGGTTATGGTCTGATCGCAAAACCAATGGGGAGGTTGCACTGCCTTCTGAAGAACAAACGAATTTGTGTTCTGCCTGGAATTCACGGTGGCAAAAGAGCTTTGGTGTTCCTGATGGCAGTGCCATCCCAGTCAAAGACACTGTGCCACATCTGGAGAAAGGCTCAGAAAAACGCTCTCCAGGACAGGAGCCCAGGAAGGTGCTAGTTTCCCACTCGGAACAGGTTCAGGGGCACATGCAAGTGTGCAGCAGTCCTAAAAGAAAGGGCACACAAGGGCAACACAACTTCCAAGGAACACGTACTTGTATAAATTGTAAATATCGTCCTTTTATAGACAGGAGACCAAATACAACCTATAAGTAGGAATGGCATCATTTCTTCTAAAGACCTAAGGGAAACCAATTCAAAATAAGAGGTGAAGACGGGCTAAACAAAAGGAGCTAGCACCACATCACAAAATAATATGATCTACCTAACTCGCGTGTGAGGAGTAATTATACATCAGTGTTCTCAGTGAGAGAGAGCCAAGAGGACAGACAGACAGACAGATGAAGGAATATTTAGTAAGGAATTGGCTTATGTAACTATGGCGATTTTTGAGGCCCCAAATAACGAGCTGCTGGAAACTTTGAATGTTACTAGATGGCTCAGTGTAATTCCTAAAGGGCCAGACCCAGGAAGCCGGTGGTTGGAGTGGCATTCTGAAAGTAAAGGTCTGAAGAAATGGATGATGAGAGTCCTGGAATGTAAATACGCCAGCTGCGATCTCTATAGGCAGGAGAAGATGGTTTCTTAGCGCTACAAGGGAAAGAGACAAATTCCTTTGTTTATTCTACCAGGTCTGCAGCTGATTGGATAGCACCCATCTAGAGGGTGGACTCTACCCACTCACTCAGTCAGACTTTACCCACTGTGGTAGTCTTCTCTGAAAATATTTTTAAAGAACACCCCAGCAAAATCCTTCACTAGTTTTCTAAGTATTTGTTAATCTCATTAAGTTGATATCTAAAAGCAGTCATTGCAAAAAACCTTATGTGTTTTGATGTAATTAAGAATTGGTTTTTCCCCCTTGTGAACATGTCAACAAATTAAAAAAAAAGGGCAGATGAAAGGAAATGGAGGAATTAAGCACAATTAATAGGGCTTTAAAATGTATGTTGAAAATACGCAAAGTAGTAAAGAATGGTGAAAGTCTGTAGTTAACTTGCTTGGGATGAATTCTCATAGGCTAAATCCTGAGGGATATTGAATATGGAGATTTTCTGAGTTCATGGCAATCATCCAGAGCTGGAGGCTGCTGGGAGAATCAAGGCTGTAAGAATGCTGAGGTGGTTAGTTCACCACACATCCAGCATCTGCACCCACAGGCTTAGATCCAGATTGTTGATCCATGCCGGAGAGGAGCTAATGTTCTTGCAATCAAAACTTCATAGCTAAGGCCGAGCCTGCATTTTCTGAATCTCATGTCTACTAGAGACTTGGTTCCACACCAGGATTAATAGGCAGCGACCTGAACACCTACTGCTTTCTCAAGACAGTTAATTCAGTTTATTATATTTGATGCTAGCCACTGGGCATGCACTTAACAGCTGGCACAAAACCCAGGGTATCTGGGCCAGCATACCAGGTAGCACAGATCAAAGACCGATGTTGAAGTGGGAAAATTCAAGCAGGGCAGCATGGTCAAATTCAAGTGTTGAGATGGATTAATTACTGACAGGTTGCAGGAACTACCGTTTAGAAGCCTAGGTTGCAGGAACATATTTAGAAGCCTCAGATTACTTAAGTAGCAAACTTGCTGAGAACATTAAGACCTGGTGATATACAGATTGTCAATCTTTCTTGCTGTCACTAGGCCTTAGGAGTAAAGTAGAGGCAAATCTACTTAGTAGAACATCAAAGAATTCTCGATAATGTAAAGTCAAATTTTAAATGGACCACTTCTTTAAGGCACTGTCCCCACTGAGGAAGTGCGTGCTGTCATGTAACCTGAGTATTAAGTATTAAGTATTCTGCCAACTCTATACACTATGAGAACACAAATGTTCCTAGGACACTCTGCAACTATGCAATGAGTCCTGAAGATTCCAGATATTTAAATTATGGTGTGTGATTTTTTTGTCTTTTAATCATCATTAGAGCTGGCTGAAGATGGCTTCTATTTGTAGAGCCTGGAGACAGGGCTGCCTGCTTCACCTGTGATGGGGACCTCAGTAACTGGAAATGAAAGGTGATGTTTTAGAACATGCGAGGCATTTTCCCAACTCTCCATTTCTGGGAATTTCTTCAGAAACGCTGAGGTAGTATTTTGGATCTGGGTATGCAGTCACATTCAGCTTGAATGAGAATGTCCTGTCTTGGCCAAGAAGCTGTGAGTGCTAGATTTTATTCTCCGGATTGCATCGATGACATAAATGCTTTTGTTATGATGGTGGCTTGAGGTGTTGGGACTCCGGACATTATTTACGGGTAGACGGTGCCAAGTAAGTTCCAAAGTGTGAATTCTTGATGTGCACGGAAGAACAGGACTTTGTTGATGAGATTCAAGCTGTACAGCCTCCTCTTCTTCAACAGCTGTTGTCAAGTTCAAACACTCAAGGAGAAGAAAATGCTGACCCTACAATTGTGTATTTGGACTTGGCAAAAGTTCTCGGGAAGATGCAGTCGTGTGAGATACACCTGTGGTTAGAGCTGCCTTGGAAACGGGCTTCAGCAGAAGCCTGGTGATATGGGTAGGTCAGGGTCACACCCTGGCTGCTGGAGGGAACCACAGGAAAGGTGATGATGCTGTGGCGCCTCTCTAATGCTAAAGAGGGAAGAAGAGAAGGAAAGGCAGACTGAAGAACAGCACAGAGTGACTGGTCATTAGCCAGAAGAGCAGAATGGCCCTCTTTCAACATTTGGTGTGTGTCCTTCCATTCCTGCACAATCGTCTAAAGGTCAGTTATAAAATAGAAAACACAGACACCTTTGCAAACAAGCAGACTGGTTGACACCATTTTAGTTAAAGGAAATGTTGTGAACATAGATAAGCAAGGAGACAAGGATTAGGGTATACAGCAGAGTATTAGCTAGTCTCGGTAGGAGCGCTCTCTGTAGGGAGCATCCTCAGCCTGTAAACATGGGGTGGGAGGACCTGTGGTGGGCACTTTCTGTGTATGCTGCCATCATTCACACATGGTCCAGAGGAAGATTTTACCCTTTTCTCCATAGGCCTGAGGCTCTGGGGTCCTCGCATGGCTGCAACCACGTCAATAGCATCTTCATTGAACACTTCACTCACCCAGGGTTTTCTCTGCTCCCTACAAAGAGCTGTCGGAGAGACAATGCTGTTTACTTCTGGGGTGTCCAGGTATCCTCTAGATGCACACAAAACACCCTTCATAATCCAGAATATAATAAACTTAGTCTCCTAGAAGTAAGAGCCTATGGATGTTCCATTCACCATACAACCTGCAGAATGTAGGGCAGGCTGGAAAGGTGCCTGAGGAAGTCAGCATCACCATCCACGGGCAGACTGGTTTTAGCAGCCTAATGCTATACATGCTTGATTGCTATCGCTCTAAGGATCTGTTCTTAAGAGTCATTTAAGCAATCCAGGAAATTAGGGGCATGAATGTATCTGGAGAGAAACAAACTGGCAGGATTCTGACTCTATCGGGCATAACTGATCTTCCTTTAATATTTTTACCACTTAAGGAGAAGTTTAAGAGATTAATTGAGACCCTCTTTTTTTTCCAGTACAATGTTCCTAAATCCTTTTTCATAATCATCTCATGTGTTTTCATTTATTCAAATAAAATATTTTCCAAATTTTATTTTACTCCTTCTTTGACCCCAGGGTTTAAATGTCACAGGGGATAAACTAATACCTTCTTCCAGGTTTGCTGTGGGACACAAAGGACACTGGATTACTGCAGAAGTGAAATTACTGTGGACTCTACCTGGAATAATCATAATAATATCTGTATCAGCTATTATTCTCATTGCCAAATTGCCATTGTTTTTCTTCATTTTGCTTAAAGATGAAACCTGAAAATTTTCTTTCTCTGCCACAAACTCCGGGACACAGAAATAATCACTGCTTATTTTTCATACTCCATGGTTACCAGGTGTGAGGAAACATCACTGAAGGAGAGCTCAGGCTTTCTCATACCGCCAACATACAACTGGTTTTTGATTTACCAGAAATTGATAAGAGAGAACCTCTGTTTATCTTTTGCAACTTCTGCTTGCTTCAATAGCCGTGCCTTTTTAAAACCGCGTGGTCAGAACAGGGTGACACATGAAAACGTGGGCAGTTATAAAATTTGAACCAAAGCCCCTGGTGGCCTCTGGATTGTTTCCATCAGAAGAATGTGTGCTGCTGCCTGGAACCCATTCCCCGTCTCAGCCAGGCCTGCCATAGGCTTCCTTTCCTGGGAGTCTCTAGCACCTGTAAAGAATTCTCTTTTTAAGTGTCATTTCCAAGGGCCTCCCCACTTTGACATTATATTTTGTTAATTCTGCATTTGCACAGATATGTGCATGGAAGCCAGAGGAGAAAACTATGTTATCATTCTGTGCTTTGTCCCCTTGGGACAGGGTTTCTTCCTGAACATGGAGCTAGGATGGTGGCCAGTGAGCCTCAGTGATTCTCCTGTTTCCGGGACTCTCTTTCTCCCATAGGCCTAATACAACACTAGGGTTACAGGCAAGCAGAGCCATGTGTGACTTTTTACATGGGTGCTGCGGATTTTAACATAGTTTAAAATCCTTTATGATTGCACAGCAAGTGCTGTTTTCCCAATCTCACCCTCCCCTCCCTCAACTCTATAAAACAATAACCAGGACTAAGTGTGCTATTGCCCAATTAATAAAATTGAAGCGAATGTTAAGTGAAAGATTTTAGATTTTAGGCATAGAATAACACAGAGAGAATCCTGCTCAATGCTGAGTAGAGATGCAGCAGGGGAAGGCGAGGGTTGTCTACCAGGAGAGGATGGGATTTCAAGGGAGCCGAGTGTGAAAGGCCCTTTCAGTCTTGAACAGTGCCCCACTGTTCCTGCCTGGACACCAGAGCTCACCTGATGACGGCTTCTTTTGGCCTGGTCATCTCTAATGGCCAGTGCCACATTTTGCTCTAAGCGTCTATCCTGTTCACGTTTGAAAAGGGTTTGGTTTCCATATTTTTCACTGAGATGTAACAATTCTCTGTGTGTGAGTAGCCATGAAAGCGGATGCTCCTTGTCACTGGCAGTGGGTTATTTAAAGTGAGTATTTACGAAAATAAACCCGCTAATATTCTATACTGAAATATAACTTAGTTCTACTCTCATGATGTTTTTCTTTAATACTTAGCCCTATAAAGATGGATTTATATCCAAAGACCTAATTTATTTCTTGTAAACATGTTCTAATTATTTTTATTTATTAATTAGCAATATTAACATTGAATATTTTTTTTTAAATAGTAAAGCAGTGTGGAGCGACTCCTCTTCACCATGGTGCTAGGTAGCCCTGTTCCTTCCACCCCACAGGTTTGCCCACATCTCTGTTCCACACTGCCAGCTAGCTCTATTCCTTCAGATCTTAATGGCCCAAAGGCATGGCTCTTTCTGGTCTGCCCTTCCCTGGGTCAGGAAGTAGGCCCCTGACCTGGAGCCATCAGCTAGGCTCTGCGTCTTTCCACTCCAGGGACACTCCCTCTCCTCTTGAAGATTGCTTCTTTGAGCGAATGGGTAGACGTTGCTCTGCCACACACTCCAGGGCTACCAACTCTGTCAGGATCTAGCCTTCAAGTGTGAGCAGATTTCCTGCCTCCTCCAGGATCCCTATCCCTCAGACTAGGCTTGCTCCCTCCTTCCCTGAAACTTCCCATTGGGCTAGCTTCCCAGAAAGCCTAGGTAGGACTTCCTCTTCTGACCCCACAGGCCTTCTGACCCCGACATACCTAGCTTCCCGAGATCTCCTACCCCCAACCACTGACTGACCAGAACTCACTCTAGACTTGGAGAACTGCACCAGAAGGCATCAGAATAGAGGACCAGCAAGGAGTATGGTGACCTTTGAGCAGTGTCTTCTTGCCCAGGAAGTAGCAGACTTTCAAAATAAGGTTGGGGATAGAGCCTGCTGACCTCAGTGCAAGTTTCACAAAAGACATGTCTTAACCTTCTTACGAGTTAATCCTCTGAACATGCAAGCATCTGCACAGAAATAAATGTAGAGAAATAATAAAGGTTATTGGATCAAAGGGAAGCTGTAACTATAATGTGTATTTTGTGTCATTTTAAGTCTGTACTTTTCTCTTTGATTGTGACAGAGGTCATATTAAGGATCACTTAGAATAGAGACCTTTTGGACTTTTAAGCAGTATCGAGGCTATGAAAGACTTTGAGGACTTCCCAAATTGGGCGAAATGCTTTTTCCATTATGATAGGACTATGAGCTTGAAGGGCCAGAGAGCCGAATGCAATGGTTTGAACAAGAAAACCTCAAGTAGCTGAACCCTTGGTTCCTGTTTGCTGGGGCTGTTTGCGGGGAGACTTTGGGAGTTTGCCTACATTGCTCCTCACCTTGTATTTTGAGATAGGGTCTACCCCTGAGCTTTGTACTCAGTGTTTCAGATAGACTGACTACCTAGTGAGCTGCCAGAAGCTGCTTGTTTCTGCCTCTCTCCTGGCCCTGCTCCAGCCAAGGGCTCATGCTGCCTTCTGTGTGGAAGCTCATGTTCTCATGCTTGTACGGCGTGTTAATTGCTCATTAATTTCAGGACATAATAGTCTTCTGTAAACCTACATTCGTGCAACCAGGGTAAAAACTGACCAAAAGCAGAAATACATCACTCAAACTTCCTTTGAAGTATGACGTTCTGCTTTGTACTTTATGAATTTTATGATTATTAGTTAGGTCCTTCAGAAGTACAGACCATTGGCCCACATCATGGATAAGGCAATCAAGGTGGAGAGATAGGAAATGCTTTATGTGAAACAGCACAGCTCATCAGTGTTACGATTCTATGGCTGGTTTGATTAGTTTGGGGCCCATGTGAGCAAGAAGTGACTTTCTGTTCATTTTGTGGCCTTTTTTTCTCCTTTACATGTTTTCAGTGGGAGGCTCCGGACCATGACATGTGTTTAATACTTTTGTAGAATGGAGTCATAAAGTTGTTACATAAATTTCTATGTAATGTTCCTGGTATACTAATTTCAGTTCGTATTTTTAAAGAAGCATACCCATTTTGCTCACTAATTTTTGCAAGTCTCAAAATGTCAGAACTTCCCATGCTAAAATTAAAATGCCTTTGATTATAATTCAAATAATTTACGCAAATGAGAATGGTTAAAAATTATGCCCCTAGCCGGGCGGTGGTGGCGCACGCCTTTAATCCCAGCACTCGGGAGGCAGAGGCAGGCGGATCTCTGGGAGTTCGAGGCCAGCCTGGTCTATAAGAGCTAGTTCCAGGACAGGAACCAAAAGCTACGGAGAAACCCTGTCTCGAAAAATCAAAAAAAAAAAAAATTATGCCCCTCACTGAGTTGGAACGGGAGCATCCTTAAACCACAAAGCAGGACCTTGCTCCATAATAATCCCACAGTCCCCTGTGAAAGAAACTGTCTTGCTTACTAAGTCACTGAGATTAACTTGGCTGGTTCAGTTGATGGCCAGCTCATGTACAAAGTTAAGTTCATGCCATTAAAGTTTCATCTCCATTTTGCCTTTATAACTAAAGCCTTAAAAATCATGGTTATTCTTACAGAAAGTACTCTGTGTGATTTTCTTGCTTGAAAGATCAGAACAGAGATGGAACAATCTATAAAAATCCAAAGTAAGTAATGCATTTATCTGTTACTAACATGCAAATTTTATTTCTGATATGAAAGGCTTGACTTTAGTCCCTTTCTTAATAAGGAAGTAATATTAAGCCTGACCAGAAAAATTAAGATGACTTATGAATTATAAATCAATGGGAAATGTAATTTAATATCTATTACTTGCAATAACCTAATAAAAGCTGTTTTCATAGCTTTTGTGTTTATGATGAATCAGGCAATGTGTCCCTATTTGCTCTGAACCCTTGTATGAACTCAACATACACATTTAATGATGTGAGTCTGTGTGTCTGTCCCCCTCTCTCACTGGACTCTAGTCAGCAAGAACAAACACTCATTTTTCATCATTGATTCTCTCACTAGAATCTGTACAGTGTTTTGCATGCGACATGTATTCAATAAATATATATATTTAAACAGTTCCCTCTTCCTCCTTTCTTCCCTACTTCCCCTCCCCTCCCCTCTGCTCCCCACGCCAATCTACTCTTCCTCCATTTCTCTTCTGAAAGAGGCAGGCCTCCCAGGGATATCAACAGAACATGGCATATCACGCTGCCAGGAGATGGGCAGTTCAGGCTATGTATCCGCGATTGCAAGACTCATCTACGCAGAGACTAGAGTTGGGCTTATTTGCATTGCTGGCTCAATTCATTTTGCTGAATAAAAGTCTTGTCCTCTGGGGACCATGTCTCCTCTCTAAGGCCTTCAAAGCCCTGGCAGGCGTGTTCAACCTGCCTGACCCTCCTTCTAGTGGACAGGCATTGCCAAACGTCTGTGTTCCGTGAGAACGGGAAGTTTCATGCCAAATACACCAAGTTCTCATATTCTCCTGCATGAGTGTATTTAGAGATGAAATCAGCTGGGAATGAACATTGAGGTCAGCCTTCAAGGCACTATGGAGTCTCAGGCAGGAAGTTTCATTCTTTGGCCTCGGTGAAGGTTGGTGTGCTCACTCTATGAAAATATCTTTTGGGCCTTAAAAAGGAATATTTTCATGAAAGCATAAGCAAAAAGAAAAGATAGAAAAGCAAAAAGAATTCATACCCATTTCCTCCACATAATTAATATAAGACTTTTCTGCCCCTTAGGTTTTTCAAATCTGCAAGAATGCTGAAAGGTTATCCTTTTGCTTTCTATTTAAAATCACAACACATTCCTCAAGTTTTAATGTTTATAAACATATGCCTAATAATTCTATTATATATATATATTTCACTAAATGGACTTAGATATTTAACTGATTGCTCTGCAGTGTCTTCCTACTTTTTAAGCTTTTCTAAATTTTCCTGTTAATGTAGATGAAAATGCTAGTGTAAATATCATTTTGCTAATGTACCAGCATTTTAGTAAGTGTCTTACTTTTTTATACACAGACATATAAATACTATAATAGACGCCCAAGAGCCTATTCAAAGTTCAAGAGCCTGAGGATATTCTTGTAGGATAATCTTTAGCAGGAGGTAGAGAAACACTTTCTTTTCATAAAAACCTAATCATTACTTTAACGATCACAAAGCTGAGGTTTTCCTTTGGCACCAGAGGGAAAACAGAATGGTTCAGTGGATAAAAGTGCCGGCCACAAAGCCAGACGCCCTGATGGCATAGCATTTGGAACATTCTGTACGCTTATGTTCCTTTTGAGCATCTTCTTTGGTGACAGATCTGTTAATGATTGTGAACCACTCCAAAGTTGGGTTATTGGTTTTCTTATTGTAGAGTTTGAAGAATTATTATTAGATTTTTAGATAACTATTCTCAATATCTTTTGTATTTTTTCCTCTCAGTTTTGGCTTGTCTTCTCAGTATTTTGGCAATACCTTCTGTTGAACAAGACTTAAAAAGAAATTTAGACTATCATCTACACTTAACTATTCTCTGTCTTGTGTTCATCCAAGTGTAGATGTCCTGGGGAAGTGCCTATTGACGACCCTTAGGTCAGACTCTGGGGACTTTCTTCTTCAGCTTTGCTGTTACCAACACATCTCAGTGTTTGCCATCTTAACACCAGCGAATTGCAAATCTGCCCTCCCCAGAGCCTGAGAACCCGATTTAACAGTGCTATAATCAAATGTCTTTCCTTGACTCAAAAACTGCCCCCAGGGCTGGAGAGAGGTTTCAGTGGTTAAGAGCACTGGCTGTTCTGGAAGACCTGGGTTTGATTCTCAGTACCCGGTGGCTCACAACGTCTGAAACTCCAGTTAGAGAGACTTCTGTTCCCTTTCCTGGTCTCCAAGGGTATCAGGTACACATATGTTGCAGACATACATGCAGGCAAATTACCCAAACACATAAAATAAAAACAAAAGCAAAAGAAAATCAAAATACCAAAAACAAAAATAAAAACCAAGCCCATCTCCACGTGGCTGCCATTTCCTTGCCTGTCCGGGAAATAGGGATGGGGTGAATGGCGTGGGGGTAACTGATCGTCTCGAGAATCCAATCGGGGAGATTGTGTCCAGTCTCTCTGCAGCATCGTGACCAGGCACGGGATGACTTGGAACGGAAGTGTTCAATTTAATGGGTTTCTGTTCCCGGCCATGTCAACATTGACTCTAGCAATTAACACTTACACTGTTAGTTTTCCTGCTCAAACACTGGCTCCCACGGAGTTCCTGCCTGGGACTTCTGGTTTGTTGAGTTGTGATTCTCTTCCTTTCTGGGGCAGTGCCTTACCCTGTGGTTTACCTCGTGGTTCCGCTTTTCTTACAGTTCTAACAAGTACCGTGGCCTTGAAGCTGGGCCCTCTTTGCTAGAGCAGTGTGGCAACATCTAAGCCCCTGGGATGCCAGGACAGCCGTGCTTGTGGGTTTGTGTGTGTGTGTGTGTGTGTGTGTATGAATTTTAAGTATTTTGCGAAGAGCAAAATACTAGCACAGCTCTCAGAGGAAAAGACAGGACTAATTGGTTATGACCCGATATTCTTATTTTATGATCACGATGCTTTTTAAGAGTTTAAAAAATTTACCAGAATCATGACCACTTTGTTATAAATTATAAAAATAAATTACTCTGAGAAAAGTAGAAAAGTGTATTTCAGTATTGAAGAGACCACTGTGTAACACCATTCTTGAAGACTCGTTTATAAGACTTCTTCTAAGCCCCCTCCTTTTCCATCGTGGGAGTGCTTTCCAGCCTCAGTTGCAAAAGGCCTTCTCTCTCCTCCATCTCTTTTTCTCTAAGCAGTTGCCAAGGTTTATAGCTTGTCTCTCCTGTTCCTTCTCTCTCAAATGCTAAAAAAATTTGTCTTAAGCTTATGATTCAGTTTTTAACCTGTATTTACGGTCAGTTCATAGTTGGGCCTAAGGCTGTTGAGCTCCAAAGAAACCTTCAGATACTCCAGTTTACTCTTCCTACTGTGAAAGCAGCAGATTCCTAAAGTTGTGTTCACTAAGAGCAGTGCAATGTTTTCAATGTAGATGGAATGTGTAAGGATCTCATCATAACAGCAACTAAATGAATACAGAAGAAATATAGCATTGCATATTGATGGAATAAAAATAAATAAAAAGACAATAAAATAAAAATTTGGGTCATTAAAAGATCAAAAATGAATTCAACACTGATTGTCAATAGCTATTATATCACACAAAAAGGCAACTGGATATCATATGTTTCTTAGAACATATGGGCATTAGAACATTATTGGGTAAAATATTGAGACAAAACTCTCAGCACTTAGAAGGCTAGATGTTTGATATTGTTAATTCTTTCAGTTGTCATAATATGTTGTAGTGGTAATAAAAAGGTTCAATTCATTATATGTAGGTAAAGAATATGAATGTTTACAATGAAGTGATATAATATTTGTAACTTGACAAAATGATGCGCCATGGAGAGAGGTGGATAGAAGCGAGGTGAGTTAAAGTCAGCAGCAAAACGGAAGGATAAGTGCCCAGGCTTGGCCACGCCCATCACCTTCAAGGAGCTGCGCTTGGGACCATGAGGGACAAACATGGAGTTGTGGAACCTCTTACTGTGAGGGATGGGTGCACTGTGTCCCCCACTGATTTTGTATATATTTGAGATTTCAAAGTTTCATAGGATTCTGGGAACTATCAAGAAGGCCCAAATCCTGCCAAGTCACTAGAAAAATAAAAATGGAAAATGGATTTATAATAGACTAAGGAATTTGTTAATTCCCAATTAAGCATCATAATATAGACATCTAGTGTAATATAGAAAACCATGAACTTGTTCAGTATGAGATGGACATATTTACATGGATTTCTGGATAGAAGAGCTGCAAAGGTTTCTGCGGATAACTATACACAGACTCAAGCATCAGACTGTATAATGCATGAACTAAATCTATGTTCCAAAGACCATTTAATTCTTTTACTATTACAATATCATACAGAAAGAAACAAGATGCCCAGAATTATGTTTTCAAAGGTAATTTTGACATTGGCTCTAGGGAGAACACTTCTGTTGTGAGATGATGGTTTTACCCTGTAAAGATTTGTTTCTTGTATTTGTTTAATAAATGCTGATTGGCCAGTAGCCAGACAGGAAGTATAGGCAGGGTAACTAGGCAAGAAGTAGAGGGCAATGAGAATTATGGGAAGAGGAAAGTTTTGGTCTGCAGTTGTGATCCAGATGCAGAGGACACAAGATGTGATGCTGAAAAGGTACCAAGCCACATGGCTAACACAGATAAGAATTATGGGCTAATATAAGTTATTGCCTAATATTACCTAGGCATATTGCACATAATATAAAAAAGTTTCATTAAATAAATTATTAAAAACTTCAATGAAATTTGGTAGCAGAGGATGTCCTTTTTTGTTAAATATAAGAAAGAAAAAAATCATATATATATATTACATATACACATTGATATGTTGCATATACAAAGGTATTTATGCTATATATGTATACATGTGTATTTAATTAAACAACTCTATTAAACACTATGTTATTCAGGTTCTTATTGAGAAGAGAATCTTGAAGGAGAATAGAGTTTTTTCATTAGTGTTTGAGTTTTCCTCCATTTAAGTTGACATTGGCTATGGGCTTGCTGTAAGCTGCCTTTATCATGTTTAGGTATGTCCCTTGTATCCCCGATCTCTCCAGGACTTTTATCATGAACGGTTATTGGACTTTGTCAAAGGCTTTTTCTGTGTCTAATGAAATATCCTGTATTTTTTTCTTTCAGTTTATTTATATGGTAGATTACATCTGTTGATTTTGGTACACCGAACTATCTCTGCATCTCCAGGATGAAGTCTACTAGATCTTTTGGATTCAGTTGGTAAGTATTTTATTGGGAATTTTTGCATCTGTGTTCATAAGGGAGATTAGTCTGTAATTCTCTTTCTTGTGGGGTCTCTATGAGCATCTCTACTTTTCAAGACACCAGTTAATGAGATTCACATTTGTAGAGTCCACTTCTCAAGGACAGAAAACCAGGCCCTACGTCAGTAGCTGAGAAACATCTCATGATCATAGTCCCTCAGAACCAGGCTACAGTAAAAACCAAGTCACAAACCTTGAACTCCCACAAGAAACTTCAGGCCTTTCAGAGGCTCTGAACTATTAAAGTAATATTAGTGCAACTCTTAACTATTTAGCAGGTATGTTGGGCTAGGCAGCGGTATCTCTAAGACAGCACGCAGCTGTATGGTACAATGGCAGGCCTTCACTGAGTCGTGATAATGTTGTGTGCGTTGCTGGGATGCTATTGTCCTGTTGTTGTTCTTTATCACACCAGGTAAAACACTCTGCTGTTTCTCAAGTCAACTGGGAAGTGATGTGGGGGGCAGCAGGACAAGCCTGCCAGTGAGTGGGTAACCATGGAAACACACACAGGGTGGTCCAGATCATGCTAGAATCTAGAGGTAACAAGACTAGTGATTTCCAAATCCTCATTACAGGTAGACTCAAGTTCAAGTGTTGTCTGTAGAATTGAGAAATCGTGAGAGGAACAAACACAGGGAGAGCCCAATGGAAGTGGAAGTGTTATGGAAAGGTTCTGGCTTATATCATAAGGACCATCGCTCAGCTTAGCAGCCACACTTTCTCAGAGTCCCGAATTACATAAAATAGATTGCGCTAATGTGTTAACCTGCTTCAGGACAGTTGCCATGGTGGTCATTCATATTGTCCATCAACATGGACTTATTTAAGGAACATTGAAACAAAAATAGACCATTTTCAAGGTGTTTTTTTTAATATACTCGTTCCTCTCTTTTATAAATATTTTCAGTATTAGTTGTTTACCTGCGTTGAATTATTACTTTTTTTATGGAACATTTTTGTGAATATTAATTCTTTGGAGTTATTTGTTATGAAGTATAAAATACTTCAGTAATTTCTTGCATTCATGTAATATTTTAAAGTTTATGCATGCTAATTTTGTTAAATAAGTTTTTATATAAAACATTAATAGACATAATAGCTTCTAATCTTTTAACTAATATAGTATTGGGAACAATGACATAATAATCATTACTTAATTAGCCAGAATTTATAAAGCACTTACCATTTCTTTAGATATCTCTGAAGATAGCTAAGAATGCAAGATAATTGTAAAATATTAAATCATTGATAAATAAACTGCGAGGCATGATGACAAATGTTGCCATAATATATAAAAGAGATTTAGGAAGAACAGGTTAATGTGAGGATCGAAGAGAGGAGATCCTGTGTGGTGTGTGAAAACATTCTAGAAATTTGAAAGTAGCAGAGCGAAGCTACAGACAGTAGGCAAAACGCGTGAGGAAAGAACTGGGGAAGTGAGCCTTGTAGTCTGAGTGCTGACTACTTGAAAGTGTGATTCCAAGAGCAGCGGGCCAGACACCCTGGGTGGGCTTCATGGAGGTACAGGACCTCAGGGTTTGTCATAAGCCCACCTAATTAAAACCCACATGTGCACAATCCTCTGCTGTTTTATATAAAAACATGCTTAGACTATTGCTTTCCAAATGCTAGCTGGCAACATTTTGGCTAAATAAAAATGCCTGGACTGCTGGTTGCTAAAAGTAGAAACGCCTAGCACCCTCCCACAGGGGCCTTTGCTCAAAGGTCTGAAGCTGAACACTGGGAGCCCGTGCCCTCAGGTAATTGTCCCTCATCGCTGCTCCAGGTCCAGCTCGGATTTGATCTGGTTCTAGGCCAGTGGCTCTCAATCTGGGCTGCACATTAGACTCCCTTGGGGAGTTTTAAAGCATTGCGCTCTGGGCCCTGCTCAGAGATTCTGATTGATCTGCATTGCGTGGAATTCAGGGATCTGGTTTTCAAAACATCTCGAGCGACTTTATTGGGTCACTAGGACTTCTTATAGCTGAGATGGGGAGAAAGGAAGAAGACTGTAGAAACACATTTCTTCTCGAATAGAAAAGATATGTCTGAGATGGATCAATTAGGAAGATTAATTCCACTATGGTGCTTGAGGTGGATATGAGGCATGTAGAAACCACCGTAAGGATGTAATTGAAAGCTGGGGAAAGATTCCAAATACAAGGGATTCTAGTGCATATGTAGCTGAAGCAAGTGACATAGAAGGGACTATGGGGGCAACCATTCCCCCACCACATCTGTGCCCACCAGAGCCTTGGTCCAGACTGTCTCTGCAGAGCATCTGTGAAGACTTGGCCCTGACTGCCCCTGGAGAGAGCCTTGTTCTACCTACACCTGGAGGAACCCCAGAACCCGATCAGTGTCCACTAGAGGTATGGACTTCCTGCACCTTGAGGAAGAGCTACCACCTAAGCCACAGGCCCCATCTACACCAATTGGAGGAAGAGGTGGGCAGACAGCAGTGTAAGAACACATTCAACAACATAAAGAGCAGTATGGAACCATCAGAACCTAGTGATCCTTCAACAGAAACACCTGAACATCCTAATCCAGAAGAATCAGAAGAAAATGACCTTTAACTATAACTTTATGGAGATGATAGAGACCCTTAAGGAGGAAATGGAAATTTCACTTAAAGAAATGGAGAAAAAGACAAACAAAAAATTGGAAGAAACCAATAAATCTCTTAAAGAAAGCCAAGAAAACCAAGGAAAAAAATAACAATCAAACAGGTGAAGCAAACAGTTCAAACACTTCAAGACTTGAAAATTGAAAGAGAGAAAATAAAGAAAACACAAACTGAGGAAACTCTGGAAATGAAAAATCTGGGTAAATGAGCAGGAGCTACAGATGCAAGCATAACCAACAGATTACAAGAGATGGAAGAATCTCAGGAATTGAAGATACAAAAGAAGAAATAGATTCATCATTCAATGAAAATGTTAAATCTAACAAATCCTTAACACAAAACATCCAGGAAATCTGGTATACCATGGAAAGACCAAGCCAAGAATAATAGGGATAGAAGAAGGAGAAGAAGTCCAGGTAAAAGGCACAGAAAATATAATCAACAAAATCATAGAAGAAAACTTTACCAAACTAAAGAAGAGTATGCTAAGAAACACACCTCAACCTCAAAGACAGACATTATTTCAGAGTTAAGGGTTGGGAAAATATTTTCCAATCTAATGAGCCTAAGAAACAAGCTTGTATAGCTATCCTAATATCTAACAAAATAGACTTCAAATTAAAATAAGTATAAAGAGATGGAGGACACTTTATACTAATCACAGGAAAAATCCATCAGGATGAAGTGTCATTTCTGAACATCTGTGTCCCAAAAACAAGAGCACCCACATGTGTAAAAGAAACATTACCTAAGCTTAAATTGCACATCAAGCTCCACACACTAATAGTAGGAGACTCTAACAACCCAGTCTTACCAATGGACAGGTCTGCCAGACAGAAACTTAACAGAGAAATAAAAGAACTAAGAGATGCCACGACTCAAATGGACTTAATCGACATCTACAGAAGATTTCACCCAGATACAGAGGATTATACCTTCTTATCAGAACCTGTGGAACCTTCCCTAAAATTCAACACATACTCAATCACAAAGCAATGGGCCTGAAGGCTGAAGATGGATGCCCCAATGGTACAGAGGAACTTTGGGTGACTGTCCAGGCAGCGAGATGTCTCTGTCATTTCTAGAGTTTTAAAAGTTGCTTTTTTCTTGTTTGCTTAGGTAGTATTGTATCTTTCTGGAGTCTTTGATGGAGTTAAGAATAGTTAGTTATAGTTATAGTTTTCCTTAGTTATGATAAAGATTATTGTAACTTTTACTTGATAACTGTTTTGTTATATGTAATTTTGCTATGTTAAAGCCTTTTTTTTGTTTAAACCGAAAAAGGGGAAATGATGGAGGAAGGTCATTGGCTAATAAAGGCACTGCCTTGGCCCATTTTATTGGTTAGAAGATAGGTGGGAGGAGTAAACAAAACAGAATGCTGGGAGGAAGAGGAAGTGAGCTCAGACTCGACAGCTCTCCTCTCGGGAGCAGACGCCTCAGAGAGACGCCATGCCCCGCTCCTGGGCAGACACACACCATGAAGCTCCGACCCAGGATGGACTAGGCTAGAATCTTCCCGGTAAGTGCTCCTAGGGGCGCAACACAGATGATAAGAAATGGGCTAAATTAATATGTGAGAATTAGCCTAGAAGAGGCTAGATAGAAATGGGCCAAGCAGTGATGAAAAGAATACAGTTTCCGTGTAATTATTTTGGGTAAAGCTAGCCGTGGGGGCGGCTGGGTGCCGGGGACGCAGCCCCACCGCCCCTATTACTACAGGAGAGCAAGGAAAGTGCTATATTGATTGAGGGAGCCATTATGGGGCTAGCAAGAAACCTGGCACTAGGGAAATTCCCAGGAATTCCCAGGAATGGCCCCAGCTAAGACCTTAAACAATAGGAAAGAGGGTACCTGAATTGGCCTTTCCCTGTAATCAGATTGATGACTACCTTAATTGCTATCATATAAATGTCATCCAGCAACGGATGGAGGCAGATGCAGAGATCCACAGCTAAGCACTGGGGTGAGCTTCTGTACATCAGACCAAGAGAGGGAGGAGTAATAATATGAGCAAAGGGGTCACGATCATGATGGGGACACCCATAGAAACAACCGACCTGGGCTAGGGAGACCTTACCGACTCTGGACTGACAGCTGGGGAACCTGCAGAGGACCCAACTAGGCCCACTGAATGTGGGTGACAGTTGCATTTCAGGGCCAAACTGTGGGGCCACTGGCAGTGGTTCCAGGATTTATCCCTAGTGCTTGAACTGGCGTTTTGGAACCCATTCTCTTTGGAGGGACACCTCGCTCAGCCTAGATATAGGGAGGAGGACCTCAGTCCTGCCTCAAAGTGATGTGTCAGACTTTATTGACTCCACTTGGGAAGCCTTACCCTCTCTGAGGAGTGGATGAGGGGCTGTCGTAGGGGTAAGATGGGGGATCAGGAAGAGCAGAGGGCATGGGAACTCGGATAGGTATGTAAAATGAGAAAAGATTATTTCTAAAAAATAAATTTAATTAAAAAAGAAGGGAGTATGCATAGAAGTAATAGTGAAGAAAATGGGATTTTAGAAGTCAAGAAAGAAAAGCAACATGTTTATTAGGAAGAAAAGAAAATAGTGTGGTGTATGTGGTCGTTTAATATAGGAAAACTCCCCACCTAAGGTGAAGCCGGAGAAGAAGATGGGAAACAAGAACTTTAATTTCTTTTCTGTACATTGAACTAATAGAAAAAAATTTAGAAAATTCTCCTTAACTGATGGGAGTCAGAGGTGGTGTGGGAGCTGGAGAGATGGCTCAGCAGTTAACAGGACTTGTTCCTGCAGAGGACCCACTGAGTTTGCAGAAGTCACGTCGGACATCTCAGACCCGGCTTAGGTTTCTTCCTAATTCTTCTCCATTAAGCTGGGTTTGCTCTTTCTCAGCCTGGACTCCTTGGAAATGAAGCAGATTGATCTGCTCTAATCTTGCACTGGCATGTTCATAGCGGGTGATTCAGGTAGAATCTTAAATTCCTCCTTAATCCATGTGGTGCTGACTTTAGCCTTTGGCCAAAGTTGAGAATTTTGAGTGCAATTACACCGCCGTTAACACCCTTGCCTCAACTTACCCTTACCTTTTTTTCTGGTGTTAAATTTTACCTTTCAAGTGACTTCCTTCCCATGATGGCTTCTAACAAAACCATATTTTTTTGACATGAAACTTTTGTTTTTTAAATGGAAGAAAGTTATTTGAAATATATCAAACTCTTAGCCTGGATTGCAAAATTCAATTTTAAGTCTCTGTGTCTCTGTCTCTCTCTGTCTCTCTGTCTCTCTGTCTCTCTCTCCACTCCCCAGTCTCTGCAGAAGACATAAGTGGTGTTAGAACTCTTGGAGCTGGACCGACAGGTGGTGTGAGCTGCCTGGCATGGATGCTGAACTCAGGTTGTCCGGAAGAGCGGTTTTTACTCTTAACCACTGAGCTATTTCTCCAGCCCCACCTGCAGTTGTAGAAGTTAAGCTCTGCTATTGTTCTGTCTTTTCTTGATATAACACCTTTAATCCTCTGTGTGGTAGTATCCCTCCAATATTCCCTCTGGCTTACAGTAATTGAAATGTCTAAAACATGCTCCTTTAGAGGGGGTTTGTTGGCTCTTAGCGCACAAAAAGGAGTCTTAAGAGTTTGGGGGGCTGGAGAGATGGCTCAGAGGTTAAGAACACTGGCTCTTCTTCCAGAGGTCTTGAGTTCAATTGCCAGCAACCACATGATGGCTCATAACCATCTGTAATGAGGTTCTGGTGCCCTCTTCTGGCATAGAGGAGTACATGCAGGAGGAACATTGTCATAACAAATCTTTTAAAAAAATAAGAGTTTGGGTAAATTTATTCATGAGTTTGGTACTCCCAGACTTCAATCACAACTTCTGAGATAATATACAAGGCTCTGCTCATGAAAGTACAGAGAAAAACTTTGGCAAGGGACACACACAGGTGTGTGTGTGTGTGTGTGTGTGTGTCTAACACACTAGGGACTGAATCCAGAGCTTTACAAATGATAGGCAAGTGCTCCCCTATCCCCACATTCATACCCTTGATAAGCATTCTTGTAGCTCTCCCTCCTTTTTAAAATACGCCATACTAATAGATTCCTGATTTTATGAGGGACACTGGTACCTGATAGAAAGAAGCTCACAGCAACATTTAGCTGCTGAAGATAAGACCGCACGTGTGCTGTGAAGAGCAACAGATTCTGATTGCTATACAGGTAGCTAGGCCATTTCGACTTACAGTATGTATGTATGCATTTATTTATTTATTTATTTGAGGCAAAGTTTCATGTAGCCCAGGCTGTCCTTGACGTCTGATCCTTCTTGTCCCCACCTCTCAAGTACTGGGATTACGGGTTGTCACTGTCACTAACACCATCTTATAATAAGTCCTAATATCACCTAAGGCAAGTCTCTTATTCATCAACTATGGTTTTCCAAAATATTACTTTTTCAAAATGTTTGTGTCTCTTTGATTTTTTCATGGAAAATTTAACTTCTGCTTGTCAATCCATAAAATATTCATTATCTATTTAGTTGGCATTGCATCTGTTTTATAGACACGGGTGAACTGGTCAGAATAAAGTTTTATTTGTGTTTTTGTCTTCTTTAATGTGTATTTATAGAGATTTATTTTCTTTCACACATTGTTTGTTAAGTTTATATATAGGTGTTTATATCTTGTTGCTTTTATAAAGACTATCTTTTAAAACTGCATATTCCAACCATTGATTGTTAGCGTGTTGGAATATATTTGGTACATTATGTCTAACTAACTTTAATAATTGCTGGTAGATTCTTCTAGAACTTTAGTCGATGGTTATAGCCCCTGAAAATAATGTCGGTTTTGTATTTCTATGTGTAAGGCTTTCATTGTTTTTGTTTCTTCTGGACTTTCTTTAAGGCCCCAAAGCAAAGAGAAGTGTATTTGCATCTGATTTTAGCGATAGTGCTTCTAACTGTTCATCATTAGTCATGGCCTTTGATTGCGATTGTTAGTGGGGAGGCTGTCTTTGATCTAAGCAGGCAATCTAATATTCAATAAAAAGCAGGTGCTTATTAAATATTGCGGGTTACAATGCCATTGTTCTTTCTAGTCCACGGACATATGTTAAGTAAGAGCATCTCTGCCAGGCATGAAAATCTCAGAGTTATTTGTTTAAACCTAATGTTATTAGAAACTGCAATCTGGTGTATAGTGAATTATCCAGAGGCATGTCAAGTTGGATATTTAAGAATCTTTCAAATTTCTGTCATATTCACAAAAGAATTACTCTACTATTGGGGATAACTTGTTTATGTTAGAATTGCTCTTTCTTAAACATCTGCTAATGCAAACCCACTGGGTATAGGCACTGGAATGTTCCACATGTCATTCAGAAGCTGTGCTTGTGTGCCTGCCATTGTAGAGTGATCCTGGGCATCAGAGGAGGGAGTCTCCTCCAGAGTCTTAGTTATCCCTTGCTGTGTAATAAATTATAAGAGTGTGCCATTGAGACTGCCATCACTTTAAAGTCTCCATTTCCTCTAGCGAGAATGGGGACATGGGTTATTTAATTGTTTTCTCACTAGCTGTTTGGACACCACACTGAACACTGTCCCTCTGAAGACATTTGATAGTGTGCCTATTTTCCTCCTTCCCAAGCCAACCAGAGGGAATTCTGCCTTTCAGGGATCACATGATTAGATCAGGGCCACTTGAAGTAATTTACTTAAAAAAACAGCATAATTTATGTTTATTATTTTAAATTGCGTGTGTCTGTGTGGGGCCATGTGCACATGTGCAGTGCCTGCAGCGGCCAAGGCAGCGTATCCTCTGGCGCTGGAGTTAAGGCTGCCTGGGAGCTGCTCAGTGGGGACCAAACTCAGGTCCTCTGCAGCCAAGGCTCTTAGCTAAGGAGACTCCAACGGTCCCCTGACTTTTGATTTAATCAAAGTCAAGTGGGTGAAGACCATGATCTCCTCCACACAATCTGGTTTTTAAACCATGGAACAATTACTGTATTAAAATCTCACATGCAGCGCCTTTCTGCCCACATGTGCGGGGGGTTAGCACACAAGGACAATGGCAGAAGTCTGCCATCACACCCAGTGTCTACATGCAGAGATGGGACTCCCCCCCGGAAGTGCCTTCCTCCTGGCTACCTGTCATTATCTCAAATGCTAGTGCTCCAAACTGCAACTTTGGTTCTGAGGTATGCCTAGAGACATTGTTTATGGTAGACGCTGGATAATTTATGGATTTTAATCCAGAAGATTCTGGGTTCCACTGGTTTTAACCTGCTAGGTTTCAGCTATATTCTCAAGGTGACACACACAGAGAGTGACGGGGAAAAAGAGAGAGAGAGAGAGAGAGAGAGAGAGAGAGAGAGAGAGACACTCATATTTTGTGTTACCCTGAAACTTTACTATTTATTGTCTTGCTGTGTTTAAGAATTACAAGAGGATTAATAGTCCTACAATTATAGGGAAACATTTTCAGAGTGTTTAATGTTGCTTTTCAGAGGTGTGGAAGGTGACATTACAGTAGCCTCTTGCAGTTTACAAGGCGTGAGTTCACATGTCATGCTTGTCATATGTGAGGAAAGCCCATTGGGGCTGGCTAAATTATACGGGCTCGATTGGAAGAACTGGGGTTTCAATGTGGAACCATTGCTATCAATCACAGTACTCTTTCCTGAAGCTGCTTCACAACCTTAGAAATGAGAAGAAATGAACGTTTGCTAATATGCTTTAAATCTTCATTAAATAATAGAGATAGAATTTGGAGACATACGGTCTCATTTTATGTAACTCTGAACTGGTTCCAAAAGGATGGATCTGTCCTTGTCCTGTAGATTTATATACAATTCCTTTTGAATTGGCTTTATTATTTTTACAATGCCCCATCACTTGTAATTTGGCATATGTTCTTTGTCTGCTTTGTGTTCTCTGTGTATTTTTATGAGGTCGTATATCTTCTTATTTATAGGAACAGCAAATGGAAACCACGTCAGTTAGCAGATTTATCCAAGGGCTTCATAGTCATTCGTTCTTGTGTTATTCCTTAATCACATGCCATTGTCTGGAGGCAAATTTCCTACCAGAAGAATGATGATCATACCCAGAATGGAAATATTCATGAGGCTTGAGATGTATGAGTACAATCCTCCATGCAGGCGGCTCTGGCTAAGTTGATAGATCTTCATGGACTTGATGAGAGATGGTTTACAAGAGTAAGTATCAGGTAATATTTAAAACATTAAACTTGCCCCCCCCTGCCAGGTCTTGTTAAAACAGGTCCACGGGCTCTCAAAATCATGATCCTTTTATTGCCACCTCCATGCCTGGATTTTAAAATGAAAGTATTTTGAATAACAATATAGACAAATTACAGCATCAAATAGATCACAGGAAGGTCTAGTGAGAAAATAATTTCCCGTCTGATCTGTCACAAGTTTAGTTGCTTATGGCGAGAATTTGCTGAAGATTAATTTCTTTCCGAAGGAGGAAAGATATTTTCTAATGATGCCACTTGGCTCTAAGAATGTGTGGGAGGCTGGAGAGATGGCTCAGAGGTTCAGAGGTTCAGAGTGTTTGCTGATTTTCCCGAGGACCCGGGTTCAGTTCTCAGCATCCAGACTGGGCAACTTACAATCGCCTGTAACTCCACCTACAGCAGACCCAAGCCACTCGGGCACACACACACACACACACACACACACACACACACACACACACAGAGCATACGTGCACATCCACACCTAAACAGTTTTTGTAAAGAATGCATGGGAAATAGGAGCAAAATACACATGCAGACATTCAAAAGAAGACCAGGCATTCTCTTTCCAACAAAGTATCACATTTGGGCTGATACAATGTGGAATTGAAGAAAACATGTTTTTGCGAACTAGAGAAAACATGTTATGTGAACTAGTCGTGACCCCACCCTGCCTGTTGGCTAGAATGATAGGTGTTTTCCAACAGCCTGTAGGTGCTTCCCTGTCCTTCACCTGACCCAGCAACCGCCCTTCCTGCCTTTGACATAACCAGTCATAGAAAATTCCCTTAAAATGAGCCAATCCCTGTGTTTGACAAACAACCCCTCCTTGAAAATGTGGTTTTTGCCTTTAAAAGCAGCCTGTAACAGCTAGTTGGGGCTTCTCTCCCTGGCCGGGCTCCTTCATTTGCGCAAACCAGAATATAATTCCTCTTGCTTTTGCATCAACCGGACTGGTGAGTGGTTTCTTGGGGCGACCTTCCTGAGTAGTTAGCATCCCAGAGTTGGGGTCTAACAGAATGACTGATAACAAACGGCTCTAGTTTACACAGATTTGCTGCATTGAGCACAGGTGACAAACATCTATCCTGTTTTTGATAATCTTTTAAAATCACCATTTGCGTGTTTCTGTCATCGAAATACGAGAAACAACTTAGGGAGAAAAGCCTTCTTTTGGGTCACAGCTTCAGTGGACTTTAGTTCCTCATAGTGGAAAATGATCAGACAGAGAGGCTCAGTTCACCATGTTGGGAGCGTGTGGTGGAGGCTGTCCATATCAGGATAGACCTGGGTACATACTGAGAAGCTACAACTGTGGCTGGGCATTCAAAAGCCCACCCCTGTTGAGTTACTTAAGCCAATTAAGCCACACATCCTAAAAGTTCCATAGTTTTCCAAAATAGTGCCACCAGTTAGGGACAAAGTACTCAAAAGACTCTGTGAAGCGTATTTTAAATTCAAGCCATAATATTCTCCAGCTAGCTTATAGTCCCATGACCACATCATAATGAAAAACTCAATTAGTCAAACTTGGAAAACCCCCCATAATCTTCACAGTTCTAATGCTGACCAAAGTGCAAATCTCTTCAGAGACTCATAGTAACCCCTCCCCACTTTTAAAGATAGGGTCTTACTATATAGCTCTTGCACGCCTGGAACTTACTATGTAGACCAGGTTGGCTGTGAACTCAGAGATCTGCCTGCCTCCCCCAACCAAGTTCTGGGATTAAAGGTGTGCCCCACCATGTCTCCAAGAACAAATTCTTAATGGGGAGCCCTCGTGATATACAAACAAAATTTATATACCTTGGCTGCATCTATAGAGAAATCAAGCTAAACTTGAGCTGGTGACTTCCTTCTTGCTGGCCTGCGTTCATTGACCTGGTAGTTTCTCTGCCAGATGTTGGAGAGGAAGAGGTGTCAGTGTTCTCATCCAGTGGTGAGCCAGGTAAGAGGTGCCTTCTGTGCAACAGAGGCACAACTGTCATGGGTAGAGCAGATATAGGTGTATCAGATTCCATCTGAAGCCCACCCTGTGGGAGAAAATTCATGCTTTGTACTATAAACCTGGTCAAAATCCAATGGCGATGGAGGACGGCCTTTCTAGGGGGAAACTGAATGCTGTAGATTAGCCAAATTGATTTAGTTTCAATGTTTCTACCCATGGACAAATGCTATGCTTAGCCCTAATCTGAGAAGCCTCTATTTCCAGTGAATGGAGGTGAATGCAGAGATGCATGGCTGTACCAGGTGCTGAGAAAAAGTGACTAGTGAGTGCACAGCTGACAAAAGACCTTTTTACGGTTTCTTCTATGACATCGTGGAAGAGGGAGCAGAAAATAAATATGAGAGCCAGAAGAGAGGAAGAAGAACTGCACAGCCATCTTCTGGGCTGGGCATCGTCATTGCAACCACAAACCCAGCACCTGCAAATACCTGCGCTGAGTCTGCTCAGTAACGGGCCTGGTGACACTCGGGTATGGGTGAAGAAGGGACTGCAGGGCGTCTACCCTGCACCACTGAACTATTTGGTATTGATCCATTCAGGGAGCCCGGGAGTCAACTCAGTTCAGTGGTACGCCCACTGGTGACTCCACCAGGTTCAAATGAATAGTTTCAATTCAATGGTCACATAGATGGCTGTGGTTGAATGAAGTGAGTCCCAAATCCAAACCAAAAGTCATCAGTTTGGGACAGGGAGAAGCAGGGCTTGGTAAGGATGGAAGGGAGACATGAGATGATTGGAAAGGAGGGGAGTGTAATCATGATGTCTTATGTCCATGTATGACATCATGAAACACAGACAATGATACAAGGAAGACCTGCTTACAAAGCTTGCCTTGGCTGACAAGTGGGGACTTAGATTTCAGGAGGGTGAATAGTCTGGAAATTCATGAGTGGTTTGCCGAGACTACATGCTGGACGTACGCCTTCCTCTGGAAGAGTCGATGTTTTGGGGTGTACTAGACAGAAGGTACCTGTATGAGTAGCCCACAGGAAGAAGTTACAGCATGAGGTCTCTGATGAGCTCCCCTGGCACACATTTTGAGTTTATACTAACTGGGGACTAGGTGCCAGAAGGGGAGTCCTGGAATCGTGCACTTGGTTTCCCCTAATTCCCGTTGGTTGGTTTTGCACTGTATCCTTTCACTGTGAGAAATTTGGCTTTGAGTATGATTGCAAAAAAGAAAGTTACAAACTTCCCATATAGTATAGCAAAGAGTAAACATGCCTGTTAAATAAAGAATGAAGAGGAGGAAAGTGTGGGCAAAAGCAAGACCCAAACATAACAGAGAAAACATGAAATCCTGTAGCTTCACGTCTGGGTCATGTGGCAACATCATCTGGGTTTCAGTAGGCCTGTGAACCTTTGCCTTGTGGGTTTGCAATAAAAAGCCTGAATTGCCCTTTCCTGGGGCCCGTCTGTTCAGTACCTGCAGCTTTTCCCCTTAGACATTCCACGCTGCTAGCATTTCAGACATTCTGCTGTCCTTATTTCAACACAGGCTTGAAAATGGAGGCCTTTTTTTCTGTTCTACCCAATTCCAAGACCGTTTTAAAATAATTACTTTGAGGCTAAATATTAATTACAAACTGTTTTGCCTATTTGCTCAGGCTTATTATTAACTAGCTCTTACAACTAAATTAATCAATTTCTATTAGTCTGTATTTTACCATGAGGCTCATGGCTTGCCCTCATAGCTTTACATATTTACAAGGGTTGCCCTGGAAGGATCCCAAAACCAGCTACACATTGCCTGATCTCACAGGTTCTTCTTAAAAAAAAAAAATTCTTGGTCGAAGCCTCCACAACCTCACATCTCTTACATTAGTCATGCCTTCCAAACCAGGGATGTGTGGATATGGTAGTTAAGCTACTAAATGGGTCCAGAGTTACATTGCCTCATAGCTGCATCAGGTTCTGAGGGCCTGGGAGGATGCTTCTGTAGGTGTGTCAGTGAGATTAGAAATCCAAAGGGCACTCTATTTTTAAAGGGAAATCTCTCAAACTAGTTTGCAGCCTGCGATTGCCGGATGAAGGCGATACTCGGTTCCTAAAATGCCCTCAAGACATCTCTCCTACTGTCCCACTGTGAATTGCTTGGTGTGTTTCTAATGTATTATCCTTTTGGATGATTACACCCATTGCCTTAAATGTTAAATGAGCATCTTTTCTGCTTGACGTGTTCATTTCCCATATCGTTCCGGTCTGCATTTAGCTTCTCGGTCTCGCTGTAAGCTTGGTTAAGAGCAGCTAGCAACGGCCATGCCATAGTCTGAAGGCCATGCTCTTTTGAAGTTTCCTGAGCCAGATTAATGTTAGTCCATTCGCACTTAATTCAGTCTCTCTTGGATTTCCAGGACATCAGCAAAACACTGACAAATTCATCAACTCATTCACTGACTGTAGACTTTACTGTCTGCATTTTGATTGATAGTCTGGTCTTCTGAATGCCTACTAGAAATGCCCACTACTGTCTGCTTGCAGTATTTTTGGCTTTCTCTATTGTACATTCACATATTTTTCCTAATTCTTCCTATAATCAAGTTTCTAAGGACTAAGAACCACATAGTCAAGTTTAGTCACAACAGTGAACCTACTCCTGGAACCAATGTTCTGGTTAGTTATTTTACCATCACTGTGACCAAAATACCCAAAAGAAACAGCTCAAGGGAAGAGAAAATGCTTTTGGCCTGTGGTTTCAGAGAACTTCAGTCTACAATGGCAGGGAAGGCATGGCAGAATATCTCAGTTACGGCAGCTATTGTATGAAGTTGCTCCCATTACAGCAACCTAAGAAGCAGAGATGAGGACAGAATTGAGGGTTTTCTTAGTTATAACCTTCAGAGGACCACCACTAATGAGCTAATCTATCAGCTTTGGTTCAACTTCCAAAGGTTTCAGAGTCTTCTAAAATACTGCTGCCTCTTGGGGATCAAGTGTCCCCCACACAAGTTTGTGGGTGATGTCTTGTATTCAAACCATAGCAAACAGAATTACTTCTGTTGTCTTCATTTGTACATGTTTTCCCAGTTATTGCACGGAAGACAGCATGTCACTAGAGAATTAAGAGGTATTGTGAGTTGAATTGCACACCTCCAAAAGATACAGTCACATTCACAAGTCTGAAATTTGTGAATGTGACCTTATTGAAAACCTCTTTGCAGATTTCATCAGGTAAGATGGGGAGGCTCTACACCTAATGACTAGAACCATTAGTAGGTCATGTGAAGACAAAGGCATCGTCATGAATAAGATCATGCAGTAGGAAAGGCAGAGATTGGCGTATTGCAGCTGAAAGGCAAGGGATGCCAAAGAATGCCAATAACCATCAGAATCTAGGAGAGAAACAGAATGGAGTCTCTTGTAGAACTTTCAGAAGAACTGATGATATTTTGAATTTGGAGTACTGGCCTCTCAAGTGTTAGTATTAAAAGCTTGTGCCATGATATGCACATGCTAGGCATTTTAATCTCTTTAGAATTAATTCATGTAATTAGTCTGTGGCACTTGCTTATGATATGACAAATTCGTGGTTTTCAATCCCCATCCATTAAATCTTCGAAACAAGGTCACTTTCTTCATCGATGGGTAACATGCTTACACGGTCTTGCTCTCAGCCATTATCAGCACTGAGCTTTTTGATAAAAATGTAGGCTGTAGCGGCTCTAATTACCTAAACATTCTACATTATTATATTATATTGCCCCACTCCCTTGATGCTTTTGTGCTAAGGGGATATAAGGAAGAAGATAGTGGCTTGAGTCAGATGTACTTGAGATTGGAGAGAAAGGTCACAAAATTTCAGGAGAATTCTTTACTTTTCTAGTGATTCAAGCAGTTTGGACATCATTCTAAGGGTTTTGGCACACAGTAAAGGATTGGTTGTCGGACCTTGAACCTGCCATCACTCAGAATTAGGCACAATACTTTGTGACCTCCTTCAGTTCAGAATATTTATGTTGCCCTAAAAATACTGCTTTGAACCATTTACAAAGTGACTCGAAGGTTGTCAGTTTTGAGGGGGAACTAGACCAAACTTTCCAGCAGGTCCATGATATGGCATGAACCTCTTTGACTCTGAGGTTGACTCAGTGTGGAGGCAGATGAGGACTCCACATAGTGTTTGGAACTGTACATAAGTAAATTGTGTGTTATGAATGGTCATGTTTCTGGAACAAGACTGTGCCTTAACATAACCAGTAGGCATGACTGCTAACCGCCGAGTGCTAGGAGAGAGAGAGAGAGAGAGAGAGAGAGAGAGAGAGAGAGAGAACCTGATCATTAGATGCCTGTCACAGACTGGATTGCTAGATCGTTAAATCTGGGAGAGCATAGCAACAAGGTGTTCTAAGATAAAAATGGTCCATTGGGGATCAGACCCAAGGAGTATGAGGTGGGGCACTAAGTTGTTTCAGTAGATTTGATGGCACTTATTTATTTTTTCCTTTTCATCTTGCAAGAGATTATCTCGTAGAGTGGTTGATTTTATCTGTGGAAGCAAATCCTGGTGGCTAACTTGCTACATCCCTACACAGAGGTAATCCTAAAGATCAGCTGGGGGTGGAATACTCCCAGTTATCAAAAGTATAAACTTCAGAATGGCTTTTTATTTTCTGTGTGAGAGAACTGGGATGAGGTCAGAATATGCTTACCAGAAGGTGATTCGCAGCTCAGATTGGGCAACCCTTAATGATTGGGGAGCAGAAAAACTATGAACAGGGATAGGCCAGATCTTTGTGGGTTTTCCTAGAACTCCCTCTTGTACAGTGCTCACATAATACTACATGGTGGCTCACAACCATCTATAATGAAACACGGCGCCCCCTTCTGGCCTGCAGGCACACATGGAAGGAATGCTGTACACATAATAAATAAATAAATAAATAAATAAATAAATAAATAAATAAAACATCTATTATGGTCTGGGCATCAGTGACAGTGTTTGTGGCTTGTACCTCTAGCCCTTGTGTGTGTAGTGTTCTGAGGAGGTGAGAGCTGCATTTTGTGGCACTGAGTGGCATGAGAGGCAGGTCACATCAAGATGAGCTTGATCATTGAGTGTTCGTGTCCAGCTGTGACTGGAGAGACCATGGCATGTGTATCTTTACGTACATTTCAGTGATACCTCTCCTCACATCTGGGTTTTGTGCTTACACTTTCATTCTCATGGCCTCTTGACAATGTGCGTGCGGGCGTGGCAGAGAGAGGTGCAATATATAGTATATAAGTAGATCTTAGGAGGTTTCAAGACTGCAGATGTATTGAGTGTATAGGAGAGGAGAGTTGCCGTAGGAAGAGTTTGAAGAGATATTAGATTATAAATAAGCATCCCAAAGATTATTTAACACATTCCTATTTGAGAAAGAGGTGTGAGAGAAAATCCTGATGAAGAGGCTCCAAGAGCAGCTAGCGATAATGCGTGGAGAACACTTACTGTTCTTATTCAAAGATGAACTCTCTTAGTCAAACCAACTCAGCCTCTCACTTTTACGTGGAAAACAAATGCTTTCTTAAATGCGTAGCAGAAGTCCACGAGACCCTTACAAACTTCTCAGAGTGATGTATCAACAAGTTCAGCTGGCAGCAGTATCTCTACTTTAGAGATGAAAAAGCTGGATCCTTGATTGAGTATTTTGTACAAATTGAATTGTAAGAATTCTCTTACCTAGTAATAGTATCAGGTACTGTCTATTAAAACAATGCTACAGTAGCTAACATGAATAAATAAATTTAAATAAGCATAGCTAGAAATTTTCAAAATAAGACTTTCTAGTTTGGCACAAAACTATAAACGAGACTCTAGAGGGCGCTCTATCTCTACTGTGTTTCAAGAGAAAGTTCGGGTTCTTGACGGAAGGTGAATTCAGATATTTCAGTCATCTTCAATAGTTTCAAGAACGTTAGAGTTTTTACGCAGCATGTAAATACCATGTGGCTAAGCAGGGCTTCTGTGCGTGAGGGTTAAAGTTTTCATTGGGGTAATTTAAGTTCTTTAATGACTAAGATACAACTAAGGTCGCAAGAAAGCACACCTGATTTAAGAAGTTGGAGCTACGATATTAATTATTTGCCCCATATTACCTAGTGATACTTTTATTTCCTTTTTTTTATTATCAGTGCTGTGTAACATTGGGGTAAAGGCTGGTGATGTTCAGAGGGCTCTGGTTCAAGCAGCTTGCTCCCTTCCTGGTCCCCCACACACTGAATCCACACGGGAGGCCTCAGAACGGGATTGGATCTAGCATGTGTCTATTTAATATTACTCAGTAGTGCATTTGATGCTTAAGAGTGTGATGTTAAGGAACACATTCCAACACTTGTTCCTGAGCCCTTTTCTTCTTGGCTGCAGGCGGAGGAAAGGAAGGCTCTGGCTGGTGAGATGGGATTTCTTTTGCCAGGTTTTAAGAATCTGAGTTCTATGTCACATCAGTTATTGCATTCTGAACTCTTCCATAATCATCAGCTTTCCCCATTGTCCCGCACAAGCAGGTTGAGCAACTGTCTGTGTTTAAAACCCAGGCCAATCTGCTGGGAGCAAACGCCTTGCCTGAACACCACTTTGTGATTGTCCCTTGGGATTGGCTGATTGAAAAACCCTCTGTATTCATTGCATTGTTTCCCTCTTTACAGCTGGAATTGTGTACTTGGTTATAGGCCCAACCACCGGAGCTGGCCAATGGTAACTAAGCACCCCGGTGTGCACCATCACCCCAGTTTGAATCTTGTTTGTCCTGTCAAACACTCAATTCCTCCAGTAACTCAAGTTCTGCTTGTCTCCTTGGAGACTGTAGTTGCAGATGAACGTTTAAGCCGGCAGAGGGAGCTATGCTCCTCTACTGTATGAGTCTTCCTCATGCCTCATGATTCTGTATTCCCTTTGTGGTGTTTACCAACCTGTCTGTAAGGCCTCACTCTGCTACTAAATTTCACATCATAGTTTTTGTTCAGTAGCAATAATCCTTATTATTTCTACAGCGCTCTTGTTACACATTATGTGGCTTCAAAGTTTTGTTCAGTTCGTCTAAACCAGAGCTCAGCTTCTGACTCCAATATCTGGACTCCCTTAATAAGAAGGAGGATATCTACTCCCTGAGCCCAGAATGTCACAGACACACACAGAAGCATCTTCTTAGCCTATAACTTGATGCTGTTTCAAAACAGAGTCCCAAATTTAGTCAATCAAGATCACACACGGTGTTGTTATACACACGCAGACTGCCAATTGCAAGGTTTCTTCTCAGGCTTGCTGCGGTTTAATAGGTCTGGGCTGGAAGCTGAGGGTGTTTGAACAATTGCCCCAGACTCATTTGGTTTATGTTCCTTTTCTCCCCACTCAGCGAGCTGAATTAAGACATTTTCCCCTCATTTTCTCCCTTCTTTGCTTAACTTTTGTTCTCAATGACAGACTAATTTTGATAGCTAATTAGCCTCATGTTTAACCGACATTGAAAAGCAACTTGATCTACACATATTCTTTACACTACTCTGGAATAAACGGCTCTAGAACTGTTCTCACCTAGGCTGATTCATTATTTCTCGCGTCAAAATTTTAAGTCACACAGTGGTGACAGGGTTTTAGAATCAGATGCTCCTAGACTTAATTTCCTTTCTAGTCTTTCCAGAAAACAAAGTGACGTGTCTTTTTCCAAGTGATCTCCCCTTCCATCTTCGCAGAGCTACCAATCTAATTCAGTAGCTCCCAGGTTAACTTCTGTAAGTCCTGGGCACGTTGTAAAAGTAACACATGTATGCAAGGACCCCACAGCAACTATGAAGGATTATAGAATAATAGCTGTGTGGGCCAAAAGATGAGATGTCCTGGGAAGGTGCGTCACATAGTCTCACCATGCTCTATTGAAAAGAGACCAGAAACAAAGCCTGATCTTCAAAGCCTGCCATCCATCCTGGCATTCTGATGTGACCTCGTCTGGCAGGGGCAACACCCTGGCAATGCCAGGAAGAGCAAGGCTGGTCTCACAGTGCAGTTGCTCTTGAGAAACTCATGGAGAGGTGATGTGGGAGGTCCTTCTATGTGTTGCTTTTATTGGTTAATGAATAAAAAAACTGCCTTGGCCTGTTGATAGGGCAGAATTTAGGTAGGCGGGGAAAACTAAACTGAATGCTGGGAAAAAGAATGGCGGAGTCAGAGAGAAGCCATGGAGCCTCCACTGGAGACAGATGCTGGGAATTTTACCCCATAAGCCACAGCCACGTGGCGATACACAGATTAATGGAGATGGGTTAAATTAAGATGTAGGAGTTAGCCAATAGGAAGCTAGAGCTAATGGGACAAACAGTGTTTTAAATAATACAGTTTCTTTGTGATTGTTTCAGGGCTAAGCAGCTGGGAACTAACTAGTGGCCCCATTACAACAGAGAGGAATCAGTACAGCAGATTCATCCTGGTTAAAGAGATGATCTTCATCAGGATAGGTTTACAATGCTAATTTAGTCAATCTCCGAGGTATGTTCAACTTTACAAACAAAAAAGACTAAAACAAAACCTAAATATGTAGAATAAACCAGGTGCCACCTGTAGTTAGTCCACGATAAGAAGCAGGATCCTCTGGGCAGTATGGGCAGTGCCCACTTTTTCTCTTTGATGGACTACTTGAAATGCCTGATGGCTAAAAGTTTCTGTTTTTTCCCCCCTCACAACATTTTGTAGGTGCTGTCATTTAAAACAAACTTTATTACATTTATTTATTTATTTGAGGCACTTAGGCACAGTGTATGGAGGTCCAAGAACTGCTTGCAGGAGTCACTTCTCTCCTTCTACCATGTGGGTGCCAGGGATTGAACTCAGGTCATCAGACTTGACTGCAACACCTTTATTTGTTGAGCCATCTTGCTTGCCCAACATGTCAGTGTTGAGGATTCAGGCACACTGTTTGAGTCAATCAATTTCATTCTGCTTAATACGTAAATGTTTTGAGTATATTATGGCCTTTAACTGGGCTACACCAGGCTATCGGTGACTGGAGATTCTTCTTTTGAAGGTGACTTTGCTTATTTCTCATTTATGATCCATCAAAACTGTATCCTCATCAACTGCATAAAAGAGTGACTGAAGTTCTTCCTCACTATACTCTGATATTTATATTTGATACCCCCACCGAGTCTACCAGAAGTTTATTTTCAACCAAAACATGACATTTCGTTTTCTAAAGAGGGAGACTATGAATCACCAATTCAGCATACTTAGAAGAAAATTGACTTTCGGCAAGTTATTTCCTCTAGTTGGCTTTCAACGTGGATAGTCATTTGTTACACCAGGGAACACTACTTGCAGCATGCACGCTGACTCTACTTTGCAAAACTGGGAAAATTCAGTACTGTGATTTATCTGTAGAACACGTCCAGATTTGCTTAGTCTAGAGCCTGCTTCTGTTCAAAGGCTGGCTTTCTCTGGCCTTGTGTTGGTCTTCAGTGGATTGGGAAAGAGAGCACTGTGTAAGCCACCCTGAGCCTTAATGCTGCCTCCTCCCCACAGTGAGTCATCAGCACGGCCCTCTGCGCAGGTTGTGTCCTTCTTAGTCAGAGATGGAAGGAGGAGTCCAAGAGAGATTCAACCCTGTAGAAAACCCAGAAAACCAGTCAGAGCCTCCCTTCTTCAGGAGCTCATGCCTAAGCACGCAGCATACCACGGAAGCCACAAAACAAACACTTGTCATGTTGTAAGCACTGCTTTTGGAAAGATTTTTCCAGAATCATTTACTATGCACAAGTGTGTCAAAAGGAGAATTCCTCAGATCAGTTATAGTCAGCAGTATTTGATGGAAACAAGACATGATTAATAAACTAGGCAATGCAGATTCCGAGAGCTACAGCCAACGATGGGACATGAACAGGGAATCAAGACACAGAGCAATCTGATTGGCTATAGCTAATTTACTAATCATTCACTTAGGCAGTTGTTTTCCATTGGGTAATTTTCTGCAGTGCCAACTGAAGCTCAGTAAGGGGGTTAAACTTTATTGCTTTGGTCTGGCAGGCCCAGCCCAGGGACCTGGTCTTAGTGCATTCGTCCTCACAAAATTCTATTGAACCATTCTTCCCCTTGGGTTATCCTCTCAAGTTAAGAGTTTGTATGGAGTTTTGGCATTGACACCACTGTAAGAAACCATGATATTAGATTTGGTTTCAATAAGCCATTCATAATTGATAGCATCCTCATGTCCGCATATTTAAGTTCTTATTATTCTACACAATGAGAGATCATTTAGCATTTAACAGATGGCAGCACACGGGTATTTAAGCCTGAGAACACGCTGTACCGGGGAGGCCGCTGTTGTAGCTATTAGGAAGAGAATAGCAACAATTTGAGGTATGATTGCTAGCCAAGGCCAGCATAAAACAAATCCATTAAAGTGGGATGATTAAATGATGAGCGATATTCATTTTTAGTCAAGTAGCTTCTTATTTGTTTCTTGTAATGAAGTATCTCCACTGTCCGATGTATTTATTTCGTGCAACAAAAGTACTAGTGACTGCCCAGACTACTCTCTGCATAGCCACTGGCCCCACACCCTATAGCTAGGAAGTCGAAATGAAGTGAGAATGAGTGTCTAGAAGACTGGCGATGGCGTTATCCCAACAAATGAAAACTATGTACGCAAGGACCAATCAGGAGTGGTAAGAGTCTCAGTATGGTGGGACTGTGATAGTTCATCTTACAGAAAGTTCTCCATATCGGAGGCAAACTTTTCCTTACTTTACCCTAAAAATCTCTAAAGGTATACAGTTCTATCTTAAGTTATAAGATTCTGTAACGACGTAAGCGAATGCAGACAGATTGTAAATATATATATATATATATATATATATATACAGCTTTAATGGAGAAATAGACTTACAGAACCACCGTTCCCGCGGAGACCAGGAAAGCAGAAGCAGTGGCTGGGAGCACACTCGCCAAATTTATAGGCAAACATTAGCCCGAGGCGAACACGCCCCCTAAGGGGCGGGACTTATCCGTACAAGATTCAGACTCTAGTTTTGAGATCCTGAGACTTTCACTGAAGACGGAGTGGGAGAAGTTAGAATAGTCACCAGGCCAACATCTTCCCATAATTGGTATTGCCTGCCTTCTCCATGATGAATGGGTAAAAAGCTAAAAATGGGCGTTTCAAGACCTAGGGCAGATCAGGCGTCTGCTTGTGTCTTCAATGAGTCCTAGGTTAATATTAAATTCCTTTTCCAATGCAAGGGAATTGCATTACTATTTCCAATTGTAACACTATGATCCCTCATGAGGGCCACTGTGGGCAATCTGATTTGGATCAAATTTGGTTTAGAACCACATCAAGTTGTTTCATTCAAATTGGTTCTCGCAACCATCTCATAAAACGTGGAAGTCTGTCAAAGCATTTCCTTGATATTTGTTTAATTCCTGTTCCTCCATGATGTGTTCAAGAATGACCAGTCTCTCTGAATTCTGGGATTTCTCACTCTAGTCTGTGATATAATTCCAAAATGCCGAAAGTCTGGTATTAGGTGTGTGTCAGAGTCGGCTCTTTGAATTCCCTGAAGATGAAACACTTCAGTCCAGAGTAGACAGAACCATCTCTGGGGGGAAACGTGGAACTGTAGCATTACATGGCTTAGCCTCATAGTCAGCCCAGAGCTTCTCTGTGTGGCCCAGAATGCAGTTTGTATTTAAGGAAGGGATAGTTGGTCTCCATACGGTCAGCTACTTGTTTTCTAGGTTTGTTGGCCATGAAGAAATATAACAACATCCCTTTCTGCTTACCTTCTGGTTTTGTTAGCTTTAGGTCAATTCAAACCCCAGCCATTGGTTCATCTTTAATGCTCAGTTAGTTAAAAGCAGCCTGTGGATCTTGATCAGGCCTGAACAGCCCTGAAAAGGGAGAGATTGAAAAGGAGCTGCTAGCAGCTTGGAGGTTTTTCCGCTGCAGTGTTTAAATATGCCTTCTCTTTTATTTTTAAAATTCCTATCTACCGGGGTATTACTGATCTCTGATCAAACACTTCGTCTTAGAAGAAGCTGATATATTCTTGTATGTGTGTCTCAAATGAATACCCGGGAAGGAGAGAGCTGCAGCTAGCTACAAGGATCTTTTATTTCCTTTCTGTTTGCACAACATTCCATATCAATAGCAAATAGACTTAAAGGGTCTGTCTTGTTAGATTGTTCCTAACAGTCTCCTGGAATGCTTCAAAAGGAAGTCTTAAGGCAAAAGAACTAGTCTAGAATTTGATTTTGAAAGTCTTTCAAAAACATTAAAGGTTCAGAGTTCTTGATCAAATAAACCCATAGTCATGCAAAATAATAATTCACTTAACCAAAATAGTAAGACTTCAGATACTAACACCTAAAGCCAAATACAGCGGGAAAGGCCCCAGATCTTCATCAGAGTCAAATTTTCCCATTATAAGTGGGTGAATCTTTCAAGAGAACCTTTTGTTTTTAAACGCAGGGAACCACATATGAGTTTCATGGCCTTATGCATTTGTAATGGTGTGTATTTCCTAGAAAACCTTTCTGTCCTCTAATTTCAATCATCTTGATCACATCAAACTCATCTCTCATTTCTAGAATTTTTTTATATCCCTTCGCAGTTAATCCTTGATCTTTCTCCTCATCATTTCTGGATAACTAGTTCCAATTTCCTTTCTATTTCTGTGATAAAACACCCTGGCGAAAAGTAACATAGGGAGGAAAGGAGTTTACTTAGATTATCATGTTAGTTTCTGCCTGTCACTGTAGAGAGGCCACAGTGTCGGAGTCTGACGCAGCTGGGCACAGATCACATCTGCGGCCAAGAGCAGAATGAAATGGATGCTGGCGTGTTGCTTGCCTATGCTCAGCTTGCTTTGTTTATTCTTGTATGTTTGGTTCTGAGTCTAGCCTCTAATGGCTGAGCCAACTCTCCAGCCCTGGCTTTATTTATTCTTAGCTCAGGACCTCCTGCCTAGGGAATGGTGCTTCCCACAGTGAGCTGTGTCTTCCTACAGCAATTAAAACAATCTCCCACAAACATGCCAACAGGGCAACCTGATCCAGACAATTCCTAAGCTGTGGTTCTCTTCCCATGAGATTCTAGGCTGTGTCAAGTTGATAGCTAAAAGTTAACCAGTACACTGGTCCTTAGACTGGAGACTCCAAATTCCTTTTTTCTTTAAAACATCTTTCATGCATTTTAGCTTCAACAGTCAAAACTCACCAATCATATCTTGCTTCCCTTTTATAATGTTATTTCTAGTTTTAATGGCCATTTATTGATAATAAAAAGAAAATCTTCAGATCGGAAGATGGTAAATAGCACACAGGCATGGACTACTAGAATTTCAAGAAAAAAACAACTGGGAAATTTGATTAATGGTTATCAAACTGTTAGATAACAGTCAAATATTTCTAGTATTAATATCATAGTCAAATAGGGAACTTTTACAGGGAGGAAAGAAAGACTCTAGCAAGTCAGGAAGTATTGGTTTGGTCTAGGGAACTCTCATCTTCGAGGGAGAGGGAATACCAATAACAGCAGAAGTGACAATGCAGAGGCTCCAAGAATCTGCACTTTGTTTTTAGTAATGAACTTTTATTTTTATTACATTTATTTATTTATTTATTTATTTATTTATACATTCATTCGTTAGTCTGCTGAGAGCTGGGGAGGTTGTAGGCTATCTGATTGCCTTTATTTACCTCTCTTGATGGTTCTATAATCAAGTTACCTCATCTCCTCCCTCCTTGCTTGTATTGGTCCCCCTTTTATTTATTTTTTACATTTTCTTTATCCACCCAACTCTAATCACTAACCTTACTCTATTCCATTTTATCTTTCTACCCATATCCACAATAACAAATGCAGTAGTGGATACAGTATTACCTATGTCTTTTTACTTCCTAAAATTATTGACATTTAATGGGTTATCACTTTGCATTTGACCTTTGTTGTATTTTCATAGTGTACCAACCCTTAAAAGAGCTTTTTAAAATGATAATGCTGTACTCTAAAAGAATTACTAGGGATTGAGCTCGGTGTTTTGACTATTAGTAAAAAAGAAAAAAATATCTCAACTGTCCTAGAATCTAGTTTCTCTCAAACATTGCAAACACTAAAAGAATAAAGGCAAAAATATCCAATCAATAATATAACCCAAGATGATTAAATCTCAATGTAAAAACTCAAGATACATAAAAAAATCCAAGACAATATAACTCTTCAAAAAATTGTTGATCCTACGTTGATGGCCTCCAATGATGGTGGATAAGATGAAGCCTCAAAAATTCAAAATAGTGAATCTAAGTATGTTCAGAGAGATCAAAGAAGACACCAATATGCTTCTGGGAGAATTCCAAGAGAATGCAAACAAGAAACTGAAAGAAATGAAGGCTTTGACATCATATATGAGAGAAGAATTCAACAGAGATAGAAATACTAAAGAAGACACTGAGACAATGGGGATGTTCTATCGGGAACTCACCAAGGCCAGCTGGCCCGGGTCTGAGAAAACATGGGATAAAACCGGACTCACTGTACATAGCGGACAATGAGGACTACTGAGAACTCAAGAACAATGGCAATGGGTTTTTGATCCTACTGCACGTACTGGCTTTATGGGAGCCTAGGCAGTTTGGATGCTCACCTTACTAGACCTGGATGGAGGTGGGTGGTCCTTGGACTTCCCACAGGGCAGGGAACCCTGATTGATCTTTGGGCTGACGAGGAAGGGGGACTTGATTGGGGGAGGGGAAGGGAAATGGGAGGAGGTGGCGGGGAGGAGGCAGAAATCTTTAATAAATAAATAAATTAAAAAAAAGAAATACTAAAGAAAGAATTTTTGCTGGGAAAAAATATCAGTACTACAAATGAAACTCTCCATTGGAAACTTCATGAATAGGGCAAGTCAAGGGCAGGACAGAAGGTGTGGAATTAGGTCATTAAGTCACTGACTATGATGGATTAGGGAAATAGGAATAGAACATTTAAGATCTATGGGATATTATAAAAAATACCAAATGTACAAATCATGGGGTTAGGAAAAAAATTTCATGCAAAAGGCATGGACTACATTTTCAGCAAAATCATAGCAGAAATTTTTTTTTAAATCTAGAGAAAGGGATCCATTTATGAGCAATGTCTTAGCCAATGTTGTTATTGCTGTGCTGAAACACCATAATCAAAAGCAAGCTGGGGAAGAAAGGTTTTATTTGGCTCATTTGTGCACTTCATAGTCCATCGTCGAGTGAATTCTGAGCGGGAACTCATACAGAGCAGGAACCTGGAGGCAGGAGCTGAAGCGTACGCTGTAGAGGGTTACTGCTTACAGGCTTGCTCAGCCTCCTTTCTTATAGAACCCAGGACCACCAGCTCAGGGGTGGTCTCATTCATAATGAACAGACCCCTCCTAATGAATGGACTCGCGTCTCCCAAATCAATCACTGATTAAGAAAGATGTCTGACAGGCTTGCCTGGAGCCCAATCTTATGGAGACATTTTCTCCATGGAGGTGTTCTCCTTTCAGGTGACTCCAGCTTGTGTCAAGGTCACATTAAACTAGCAAGCAGAAGCAGGAAGCATTTGAAACATCCAACAAAGAAGTCCATAAAAGAATCTTTCGATGCCATCCTACAGTCAAAACATTAAGTATACAGACCAGAAAAAGTATACTAAAAACTTTAGGGAAGAAGAGTTAAGTCACATACAAAGGCAAACTTGCCAGTCATAGCAGCTGGCTTTTCAAAGAAACCTTAAAAGCTAAGAGGGCTTAAAATATCATAATTCCAGATGTGAAAGACAACTATCAACCAAGACCACTACACTCAGGAAAACTATCTCTAGTCTTCGAGTGAGAAAGACAAGCTTTTCATGATGAAAGAGACTAAAAGAATTCATAACTACTAATCCAGTTATGCATAAGACACTTGAAAGAATTCTTTAGGCTGAAGAGAAAGATAAACATATCCATGAGGCCCTAGGAAAGAATAAACCATGTTAGAATAGTATTTCAGTAAACGAGGAGCAGGAAAACACTACGAAGCTGGCAAAACGACACACCTGTCTTAGTTAGGGTTACCGTTGCTACGATAAACCACTGTAACCAAAAGCAAATTGTGGAGGAATGGGTTTATTTGGCTTATGGTTCCACATCTATAGTCCATCACTGAAGGAGTCCAGATAGGAACTCAAACAAGGTGGGAACCTGGAGGAAGAAGCTGAAGTAGAGACCATGGAAGAGTGCTCCTTACTGGCTTTCCCCTCATGGCTTGCTCGGTCTGCTTTCTTATGGAACCCAAGACCATCAGCCCAGGGATAGTACCAGCCACAATGGACTGGGCCCTCCCACATCAATCACTAATTAGAAAAAAGCTCTACAGGCTTGTCTGCAGCTCAGTGTTATGTAGGCATTTTCTCAGTATGAGCTCCTCTCAGATGACAATATGGTGTATTCTGTATTTGTGTTGCTTTCATTGGATAATGAATAAAGAAACTGCCTTGGCCTAGTTGATAGGGTGGAACTTAGGTAGGTGGAGAAGACAGAACTGAAATCTGGAAGGTAGAAAGCAGAGTTAGAGAAAGAACCCCCATGGAGCGGCCAGAATCAGATATGCTGACTCTTTCCCAGTGTAAGCTAGCCACGTGGCCGGGACAAACAAGGGGCCACCCTTCTGGTACAACAACTATAGCTTTTGTCAAGTTGACATAAACTAGTCAGCATTAGTAACTTTCAGGAATGTATTAAGATTAACAGTCTCCATTCCACAATCAAAAGATACAGAGTAGCAGATTAGATTAAAAAAATGATCCACCTATTTTTGCTGTGGCTGAGAAATTTGCCTCATCATCTGTGATGATTAATTTTGTCAACCTGACAGAATCTAGAATATTTGAACAGCATTTCAGGGAGGATTGTCTGCATTCCTTTGATGTGTGGGCATGTCAGCAAGAGAGCTTTCTGCCTTTCAGTTCCTGACATCTTGATTTCCCACAGTGGTGGACAGGAACATGGAATCATGTGCTAAAAATGAGCCCTTTCTCCCCTAAATGACATCTGTGGGCTTTCCCATGTTTGTCAGGGTTTTTAATCATGACAACAGAAAACAAAACTAAGATACCATCGAAGACATATGCGACCTTAGAGTAACAATAAACTAAGACGCCATTGAAGACACACACTGCCTTAGAGTAACAATAAGAAAAAGATGTTCTCAGCAAACGTGGCCAGGAAACAAGCCGGCCTTACTTTCTGCTGTCTGACAAAATGTATTCCAACCTGAAATTTGCCAGGAGATATAAAGAAATTCACTTAATATTGATTAATAGAATAATATATCATCAGGGCATTTTAACTTTAAATGTGTACACACTGAATTGAGAGTATCCAATTTTGTCTATCAAATACTACTTAATTAATCCCCAATCACACTGGGTGTCTTTGGCATACCAATATCACTAGTATAAAAGCTTTTGATGGTTTATTTAATTTTCCTTCTCCAGGTGCAGAGGAGGCGAGAGTCATAGAGGAAGACTTCTTTCACACAGGTGATCTTTTCTCTAGAGTTATGTCTCAAGATCAACAAGATTAGGCTGGTTTTCCAGCCCAGGCTGTGTGATCTTAATTTAGCGAGAATTCAGGGTTTGGCCAACTAAAGTGTGGTATAGAGAACATCTTTCCCACCTTCTATCTTTTTGCTGTTTTTTTAAAGACAAGATCTTTCTGTTAGCCCTGGGATGTTGACCAGGCTGGCTTCAAGTTCACAGAGATCCTTCTGTCTCTGCCTCCCAAGTGCTGAGATTAAAGGCCTGTACTGAATTCAGAGAGCATTTTTTTCTTTTCTTTTCCTTCCTTTTTTTCTTTTTTCTTTTTATGTTTTGTTTTGTTTTTCAAGGCAGGGTTTCTCTGTATCTTTGGAGCCTATCCTGGAACTAGATCTTGTAGACCAGGCTGACCTCGAGCTCACAGAGATCTGCCTACCTCTGTCTCCCAAGTGCTGGTATTTAAGGCTTGCACCATGCCAGAGATCATTTTCTAAGTAAATTAAAGGGATGTTTTCACTGGTATTCTATCAGGTTCTGACCAAGGCATAGAGGTATATATAAGTGAAGGAAGTCAACCTGGTACCTAATGGCTAAACTTCTATGAATAACCTTTCACCACAGTGTAGGTATAGGCCCACACACCAGTTAAAAAATACAACTCAGTCTATGTTCTTTTCGGTCCTCTTTTTGAATGTATTCCACAGTTTATCCAAATTTAAACATCCTCATTGTGATCATTGTAATTCCAAATTATTTCTAGCAAATTTTCCTCAGTTTTTTAGAAAAAGTATAAGTTCTGGGCATTATTTTATGTGAATTGGCTGTAGAAGTTCCAGGTACTGTATGCAATCTGGTTTTTCTGTCTGAGTAAAGGCAGCTGTCATGAAGACCAGAAGGTTCTTCCTGAGCCATTGTATTGCACACTGCACTGTAGGTATCGCTCTGAAGTTATAAACACTTTCCTAGCACAAACTACTCTTTAAAGGGACCCCAGGACGCAGAGGTCTAGAGCACTAGATCCAGGTGAACCCACGATGCTTCTAGTCTTCTAGTAATTTTACTCTCTACTGTACTCTGTTGAGTTTTTGTCTGACTAGGTTAGATCCCTGAGACTGTTATGCCTGCATCATGAGGCCGCTAGGGCCCACCAGGAGTCTGACCTTTGTTCCACCATTCTCAAGGATATAGCGACTCAGTGGGGGGAGGCACGGGGACCCTCTTGCTGGGCCCTTCCTCCGGTGAGTGGGGGTGAGAAGGGGGTCTCCCCTTCTCTGCAGCCCTTTGGGTCCCTGGAGAAGGGAGCTGATAAGGAGGGGGACAAAAGAGAACTTCTTCCTCAGCTCCCCCTTGGAGGACTGGTGCTGATGGTTTGGGGTGTGGCTTACCAGCTTCTCAGTTTCCTCTTTGACATTCTTATTGGTTCTGTGAAAATAAGCGATTTTAGCCAAGAAGGAGGGTACGTGCAGGACTAGATCCTGCCAGGCGACAATGTAAGGAATGTGGTCCAGGTGGACCATGACATCATTGGCATGAGTCACCAGGTAGAAGTAGAAACTTCTTCCTCCTGGCCCGCCTATATCAAAGGAATGCCATTCTAGCTGACAGAATGTGGTTAATTTTTCTTTCTTAGTTTTAACCCCATCTTTTTTTGTGCTCTTGTCTTAAATCCCTGAAAATGGTCAAGAGTCAGAGTCAAGGGAGTGGGAGTACTCGGCTTCTGTCCATAACATTAGTGTCAGACGCAAAAGAAACACAGACACAAAACAAACAAACAGTCCTAAAGCAAAGCGACCGCCTGGCCACTGGAGGAAACCCGAAACTGAGATGCTGGCTTCTCGCTGATTGGCGGGCAGGATTCTGCCTGTCTAGTCAGAGAAACCAGGAGATCCGAAATTCCTTACAGAAGTGTTCTCAGACACCTGCTACTTCCCCCGCCTGCAGTCTTTCCAACTCTTCTGCCTAGACCTTTTTGCAGGCAACTCAGAAATGGGCTCGGTCAGATTACAAAGTACAATGCAAAACAGAGACAAAGTGAAACCAACCAACCAACCAACCAACCAACCAACCAACCAACCAACCAACCAAACAGAAAGACACTCTCTGGTCAGTCAAAGGCTCCGTGTGTCGGGGTCCTGGTGGATCTGGGGGATCCTGGACGAGCCCCTCACCCCAGAGACCACCAGGATTCTCAGTTCATATGCAAAAGCGAAGAACCTTTATTGCAAGCTCGAGTTTGGGGAGTCTGTTTCTACACAGCCATTGAATCAGGGAGCCCTGAGCTGAGTTGAGGGAGGGTTTTTAAGGAGCAATGGCTGGGGTGAGGAGTAGGGGAATTCCAGATTCACATGGGGGTTGAACTCCTGATTGGGCAGGAGTTTTGTCAGTCATTGGTACTGGTTGTGCTGCAAGGAAATTGGCAATCTCTTTGCAGATTAAGTACAGTGTCCTCATGTTCTCTTTGCAGATTAAGTACAGTGTCCTCATGTTCTCTGTGCAGATTAAGTACACTGTCCTCATGTTCTCTATGCAGTATGTACACTGTCCTCATGTTCTCTTTGCAGGATGTACACTGTCCTCATGTTCTCTATGCAGTATGTACACTGTCCTCATGTTCTCTATGCAGTATGTACACTGTCCTCATGTTCTCTATGCAGGATGCACACTGTCCTCATGTTCTCTATGCAGTATGTACACTGTCCTCATGTTCTCTATGCAGTATGTACACTGTCCTCATGTTCTCTATGCAGTATGTACACTGTCCTCATGTTCTCTATGCAGTATGTACACTGTCCTCATGTTCTCTATGCAGTATGTACACTGTCCTCATGTTCTCTTTGCAGTATGTACACTGTCCTCATGTTCTCTATGCAGTATGTACACTGTCCTCATGTTCTCTATGCAGTATGTACACTGTCCTCATGTTCTCTTTGCAGTATGTACACTGTCCTCATGTTCTCTATGCAGTATGTACACTGTCCTCATGTTCTCTATGCAGGATGTACACTGTCCTCATGTACTCTTTGCAGTATATACACTGTCCTCATGTTCTCTATGCAGGATGTACACTGTCCTCATGTTCTCTTTGCAGATTAAGTACACTGTCCTCATGTTCTCTATGCAGTATGTACACTGTCCTCATGTTCTCTATGCAGTATGTACACTGTCCTCATGTTCTCTATGCAGATTAAGTACACTGTCCTCATGTTCTCTATGCACTATGTACACTGTCGTCATGTTCTCTATGCAGTATGTACACTGTCCTCATGTTCTCTTTGCAGTATGTACACTGTCCTCATGTTCTCTTTGCAGTATGTACACTGTCCTCATGTTCTCTATGCAGTATGTACACTGTCCTCATGTTCTCTTTGCAGATTATGTACACTGTCCTCATGTTCTCTATGCAGTATGTACACTGTCCTCATGTTCTCTATGCAGTATGTACACTGTCCTCATGTTCTCTTTGTAGTATGTACACTGTCCTCATGTTCTCTTTGCAGTATGTACACTGTCCTCATGTTCTCTTTGCAGTATGTACACTGTCCTCATGTTCTGGAGCACCTAGTGCTTGTTTGTCTCAATTCCTGGTTATTGTCATGGTGAAGCCTAGGCCCAGTTATGTTAGTCTACAGCTCGTCATGGCTGCACCAATGTTAAGTTAGTCCTCCTTCAAGGCCTCCTACTGGACTCATCTCTGTGTTTCCTTCACAACGTCCAAATACAGTTTGAGGAATGTTTCCTCAAAGAAACTTGATGTTCAAAGGATGACCCCTGGTACTTCAGAGTCACAGTGAGAACTCAGCCAGCATCCCTCACACAAGGAAAGGGAACACAGCTCAAGAGACAACACTCCCGGTTACTCGGGAGCTCCCACGGTCTCTGGAGCTCCACTCTGCATCCTGATTATAACACTAGCTAAAAGGAAAAGTCCTGAGACCAGTTAGGTGTAGCAGACATCATCTGAGCAAACCACAGTTCATGTATGAGGTAATGCCTATACCCAGACACTTCAACCAACAATTCAACCTGACATTTCCAGAAAACCAGAAGTAAGGCATAGGAAACCTAAAATTAACTACAGTTTAGGCAATCAACTAGCCAACTGGTTATAACTTAATTAGTTTACACTTAAATTACTTAATTGACTACAGAGTCATCCAGGCACTCTGATTAAACTATGTTGGCTTAGTCTGCTGGCCTGTGCCCAGTCCAAGTTGGTAACTTCCCGCCAAGTATTATACAACAACAGCATTGCATCCGATGTCAAATGTGATGGGCAGGGTCTTACAACCCCTGCTAGTCTGACATCGAAATGTCAGAAAAAAAAAAGGTCGGAATTTCTGTGTGATATTTTGGTGAGTCCTCAGGGGAACACACTTGTTCTGTGCCGTTTTGTTTGTTATTCCTTATTGCTGAGTGTAAGTGGCAGCCGTGACTTCTAAACACTACAGTAAGCTTCTGAAGCTTATGGTTTACCCGGGGCAAACCATAACTTCTGAGGAGTTAAGCCAAAGGGAGACAATTGTACCACATTTTCATATAATCTATCAAAGCCACACAGAGAGGTTCGTGTTATTAGTCAATAGGAATTGGCTGACTTCCCAGGCTGACTTAATAAGTAATTATCGTAAGCACCCTGAATATACTGCAGACTATAGTACCTGCTTTCTATATTCCTGGACTTTTCAAGATGCGACAAAGCCAATGTCCTTTGTGCCAGATCTTTCATTTAAAAAAGCTGACAGTTTCTCATTTTGTTTTTTAAATATATGTATTTTATTTTTTTAAAGATTATAATATAATCACTTAATTGGCACAAGCATGAGGAGTTAAGTTTGAGTCCTCAGCACCCATGGTAAATCTGGGCACAGAAATCTGTATCTTAAACCTGAGGGAGATGTGTGTATATGGGGACAGGTCAATCTCTGGAACTCAAAGGCTAGCTAACCATAGTTGAATGGATAGGCTCTGGGTACAAAGAAAGATTCTGCCTCAAAAAGTAAGGTGTGGGGATGAGAGAAGAAGACACCCAGTGTCCATTTCTGGCCTCCACATGTGCATGTGTGCGCACCCCTACACAACCACAGGTGAACTTATCATACACAAACACAAGACAGAGCAGCAGGAGGAGTAAACAGCCGGGAATGAGCCTTGCCCACGAGACCCAGGATCCAGTAGCATTTGACCTTGGGTATATGAGGTCAGGATTATGTGGTTTGTAAGGCTGCAGGGGAAGAGCGCATTCTCTGATGAGGTTGTGAGCCAGGAGAAGACCACCTGCATCACAGCCTCTGAGACTGTTTATTCTTCCAAACTTAGTTAGATGCTCTCCCTGTCAGTTGGCTTAATGTGGACACCTTGAGTGCCTGTTTTGCCCATGAAGTGAAGGAATGATTGAGCTGATTAAAAGAAGAAAATAGATGTTATTTGGAAATATAAAGTATGGGAGGATAAAATTACCAGATTGAAACTAGATAATACCCCTCCTTCCCAGTAAGGCTGGAATGTGACATGCGGTTGCTGAATGCTTCAAAGAAATCCTTCAGAACTGTGAAAGATAATTAGATATTGTATATCTAGATCTGCTATCCTAGAAACTAAATTAGATATCTCAGCTCCATCCATAAGTGAAAGAAAAGAGTACTAATGAATTCCTTTAGTGTCTTTAGCTTAGGGAGCCTCCTTTAGAACAAAAATGACTGTTTCATAACAACCAGTTACGTGTGGATTTCCTAACCCTTCAAAGGCTGCCACAGGCCTGGCTCTTCTGAGCTCTGTGTCCCTCTGACGTCATTGCTGACTGTGACTTCTGTCATTTGTGTGGTTTCAGGGAAACTTGAAGTCACACTTCCAGTATCCTGATAATCCTTTCTCATTGGAGTCAAAGTCAAGAGAAGTCTTTATATCTTCTAGGATCTTCCTCAATATATTCTTATTTTAAAGTTTTTTTAAAGCATTTTAAAGTTTTACTTATAGAGTTCTTTTATCTCCTTGCTTAGTTTTATTTCTAAGTTTTTTTTTGTTTTGTTTTGAGGCTATGGTGAATGGGGTTATCGCCATGATTGCCTTCACAATGCTTGCCATTGTTATATAGGAAGGATGCTGTGGGTTTTTTTTTTGTTTGTTTGTTTTGTATCCTATCACTTTGCTGAACACATGAGATCTTTAGGACTTCAGAAGACCAAATCTAAATTTATACGACCTATCAAACTCAACCCAAATGTTACAGTTTAAACAAATATATAGCAAGTAATGAAACGGAAGTAGAGTTGAAGACTGTCCATCTGAAAGCACCTCACATCTGCTCTTCCATCCTATGCATTACAATGCTTGAATACTCAGTAAGAGCAAGAAGACCAGAAAAAGGCAATAAAAGGGATAAGAATAGTCAAAATGTGTTTATTTGCAGTTGATATGATTCCATACATATGAGACCTTAAATTCTTCAGCAGAAACCTCTTAGAACTGTTTTCCTTTATAAGAGTTGCTGTGGTGTCTCTTTGCAGTAACAGAAACCCTAACTGGGACAGCTAGGAAACGCTTAAAGATTGTGTTTAACATCCTTACCCATCAGAGAAATGCAGATTAAAAGTACTTTGAGATTCTACCTCACTCTACTCGTAATGGTTATCATCGAGAAAACAAATGACCAGTATGGATGAGGATCTGGAGAAGGAGCGCACCTATGCACCGTTAGTAAGAGTATAAGTGGGTGCAGCCAGAATGGAAACCAGTCTGGAAATGTCTCAGAAAAACTAAAAATAGGGCTTCCATAGGGTGGTACTCCTGGACGTATTCCCAAAGGACTTTGCATCCTACTACAAAGACATTTTCACATCCAAGTTCTTTCTTGCTCTATTTCCAATAACTAGGAAAAATATACACATGGAATTGTATCCAACTGTAAGAAAAAATTATGAAAATTTTAGGAAAATGTATGGAACTGGGTGGTATGATATTGAGTGAAGTGATCTAGGAGCAAGCAGGTAAGTGCTACATGTTCTTGCTCATATAGATATTGTGGCTTAGATTTATGTATTTAACTTGGGATGTTGGTAGAATCCAGACTCTAGAAAGGAGACAGGTTATGGGGGAAGAAGCTTGAAGGAGAGTGAGGAAAGGAAGACATGCAAAAGGAAAATAGAGGAGGGTAATGCCGGATATGGCAAGGTTTAAATGCAGAATGGGAAAGAGTTGGCTGAGAGGTGGGAAGAGCTAACACGAACTTAGGATGCATAGGAAGGCATATGGCAACCTAGTTTTATAAAAGCTAATAAAAAAACTTGAATGTAAGTAGGTTTCATGGGTATAAGATGACGAAACAAAAGTCCCAATGCCATGTTTGGACTATCTCCCTATGAGCTGTGGGTTAGGAAGGACCCCATGGCCACCAAAGCAGCCCAGTCTATTGCCCTTGCTCTTGGTTGCCCATCAGAACTAATGAGCAAAAACCTTTTTGCTAAAGACAGCATACGGCTTGGTTTCAAGACAAAGAGAAATCAGACAGAACTGAACTGGAGGTTTCCTCCCTGCCTGCTGAGTGACTTCCATAATGCTTAGAGAAGCTACATAGGCAGCTGGGGAAGGACAGATATCTCTGGTCTTATTCAGAGGTAGGCCTTACATGGTGTAATTCTGACCTGTCAGGCCAGATGGGTTTTACTGAAATCGTGACGTGACTTAGGGGGTAACAAGCTGCTTTCTGATTGGATCTGAGGCTACATCTACAAGAAGTATTCCTGCCTGATACCATAAGTCTGTTCAAAGCCTGCGGTTAAAGAGGTCTCAGGCCCTACAGGGGAATGTACTACTGTCAATCTTCTTTATGAACATGCTCTTAAACTGCTTTCTAGTTTATGAGTTTATATGCATACGGATGCTTCTTGCACTGAATGGTGGAGAACTCAGAGACGCGTGGCCTCTATGGTGCTGAGAACACGTGACTGCTGAATATTTATCCTTAAATGGGGACATGTATGTGACCCACTTCAGGGATCAGAGACTATCATGGCAGAGAAGGCAGAAAAAAATTAAGAATGGTGGGGAGGATCCTCAATCACCATCTTTGGCATGTGATCTGGCCTTTTAATTATGTGCTTACAACAGCCACAGCTGCCGGCACGACTGCTCAGGATTGGGTGCTAACATTCAGCTTTGGATGGAGGAAGGACTTAGGAGGTCCTACTCCTTGTGGGGTTGTGGATGGATGCTGGGTGAGGGAGAGTCATGTCTTTAGTGATGAGTCACTGATGAGTTCTCTATTCTCCTGTGCAGCGTTCTATCCGTGACAGTGCAGGTGGCTCTGGTTAAATTCAGTTGGTCACAAAACGAAAACAGAAACAAAACAAAAAAAAAAAAATTGAGAGGCATCCTATAAGAAGAATACACAGAAAGGGAGGCAAGGGGCTGAGAAAGGACCGACAGCTGTGCCATCAGAATGCATTGTGTATATGTATGAATTGTCAACGGATGAGTTAAAGAAAAAATGCAAAACTCGATTCCCAATGTAGCTGTGCACAACTTTTCTCCTTTCCATAACCAGAGTGAGGAGTGTTTATAATGGAGCGTAACCCAACTGATTTGCATTCTGTATCTTAAAACACAGATTGCATAATGAAGGCTCTATAAGCTGCATCTTACATATAGCAATTGCTAAAGCAGTTGAACGTCCCCGGAAGTGACATCTCATCCCATCTTTTGTTTTGCACCTGTTTTCAATATTTCTGGAACAGGTTCCAATTATTAAGCTGTATGTAATAATTAAGGTTTCACTGAAGATGAATCATCATCCATATACACCGAGAATCTGCCTCATTCTGCTACCTGCCGCTGTGAGAACAATTCTTTCGCACCTCATCAGGCATTCTTGCATGCTCCTTTTCTTTGAGTCTTCACCTTAGAACTTTGTTTTTGTATCTGAATGTCACAAAAATTACCCCTGTGAGAGGAAGGTTTTGCATTTCAAGGCAAGGTTAATATTTTTTCAGCGAATAATAGCGACACCTGCAATCCTCAGACTCTCAGAGACGTGAAGAAGGTGGAGCCGCAACAGCAGGTTACAACAATTTGCTGTTGAAAACCTCTTTCAGTGAAGCAGAGGCCTGACACCCGCTTGGTTTATTCAACTGCTCGTCCTAGGGCTGTTTTCATTTCCTCTGAGACTTACTATCTTAGTGCGGTGAGCTTCAGGGAATGGGCACAAGGCTTTGTGCCTTTTTCATTTCTTCTCTACAGAGATACGCAGAAGAGCTTTCCAGGTTGGTCGCAGCTCCTGCTCACTCTAGCAGAGGTACCTGGCGCTGGCGTACAAGGTCACCCTGTCCTTAGAAAAGGCTCCTTCAGTTCACTGCAGCTTTGGCTCTGCAGTTAAGCTGGTGATTTACATTTCCTGTGCAAGATGGTTCAACAGGCAGAGCGGGGAGGCTGCAGATGCTTTAAGATGACTGTCCACACCTTCTCTTTTCCTAGCAGTCCCATACTTTATATTTTTTCTTGTGTCAGATTTTTTGTGATTAAGAGATTAATATTTAATTGATTAGCTAATGCTAATTAATAATTAACTAAGCATTCTATTAAACTGATGAAAATGAGCAAAAGCAGCAGTGTCTCTGTGATGTAAACTGTGAGCTTTGGGAAATTCATCTTAAAAGGTCACTCAAAAGTCATGTCGTATTAGGGAGAAGCAAGAAACAGTGCAATACTAGCGACTCCACAAGACACAGAAGGAGTACCCTTCAGCTTGCCTCAGATACCTAAGTTTTAAGATTTCTCCCTGTTTTTATTCTAATGAGAGAGAAAAAGAAAGGGTGTGGATTTGAGTGGGTGGGGAAGAGGGGAGGATCTGGGAGGAGTTGGGGGAGGGGAAACTATAATCATTATATGTTGTATTAAAATCTATTTTCAACAAAAAGATAAAATAAAAAATTATCTTCAAATTCAAATTAAACTTCTTTGTATGGTCTTATTTGAGATAATGGGAAAAATCTTGACTCTTTCACTTAGAAATATCAAATAAAGATCTAAGCAAACAACCTATGGAAATGCTGTACAAAGACTCTGGTTCGCATAAGACTTTGTTTAAACTCGTTAGCAGAGTCTCAGGTGATCGGCGCAAACCCATAGGGGTTTTGGTTCCACGTGAAATAAACAAGCAAATGTCATGCCGATAATGGATGTACATTTGCATATTTTAAATTCATACAGAAAGCGTACATGTCAAACTTTTAAATGGCTCACCTCCTTATTCCAGCTGCCCTGATGAATTGAACCGTAAACAATGCTGACCTTCCAGATAGGATTCCTACTAACTGGGACTCAAACGCCTCTTCCTTCCATGAGCTCTTTCTGATCTAAGTTTTATAACACAGGTAGAAGTGTGGTTTTTGAAAAACATAAAGTTCTCAGGTGTGGGCTAAGTAGTTAGAAGTATGTCAGAGAATTGTGAGCGAGGAGGCAGAAGGAGCTGCTGTGTAAGCGGTAGTGTGGAAGGCCTAGCATTCTGGAAGAAGTTCTTCTAAAACTTATCAGCTGCCCTCAGAGGGCGGACTCACCTGGGTCAGAGGTTAACGCTGCTCGGTCTCTCCTCCTGGGTCCTCTAGTCAGAGAAGGTTTCCCTTCGCACTTGCTAGAAGAACATTTCAAGTGTAAACACTGCACGGAACACCACCCGTTTCTATTTTAGTGCAGAGTTCAGGTTCGATGTAGATGTCTCAGATGGGTGGGCGCGCTGGAGCACTGGGGGCGGGAAACAGGAAGTAGAGCAGAGCACAGGCTGCTGGGTATAGTGGGGAGGAAAATCCATCCAGTTACACAGACAAAGCTATTTTTGATCTTCAAAAAATGCCGCGGGTGATCATTGCTACGTTCCTGACCTGAGAAACTGCAAACCTGGTTCATGTGCTGTCCACCCACGACAATGCTGTCCACCCATGGCAATGCTGTCCACCTAAGACAATGCTGTCCACCCACGACAATGCTGTCCACCCACGACAATGCTGTCCACCCACGACAAGGCTGTCTACCCACGACAATGCTGTCCACCCACGACAATGCTGTCCACCCACGACAAGGCTGTCCACCCACAACAATGCTGTCCACCCACGACAATGCTGTCCGCCCACGACAATGCTGTCCGCCCACGACAAGGCTGTCCACCCACGACAATGCTGTCCGCCCACGACAAGGCTGTCCGCCCACGACAATGCTGTCCGCCCACGACAAGGCTGTCCTGCTACCTCCATGACTTTTCAGTCTTAACTGTATTTGAGCGCATCTGTTCGTCACGGGTTTTAATTAGTTAATTAATTCAAGACAAAGTCTCACTATGTTCCCTGACCTTGGCTTCCCTGGTTTTGTAGACTAGACTGACTTTGAACTCACAGAATATCCTACCACTAGCCTCTGATTCATAAGTGCTGAGATTAAAGGCCATGAGTTTTATTTTGATGGGAGTAAATTGAATCAGCAAGAAATTTGTCAATAACTGTAAGATATATGAACTGAAGCCCCAAGACCAAGATGGAATACAACTTCATTGTTATCAAAAGGTTGAGTTACCATGAAGTCATAAAAAATTTTTCAATATCCTAAGTCTCAGGGACATTTTTTTTATTCACTGAATTAAGAAACAAATAAGAAATAGTTATGCCTTAGATATTTAGGATAATATGAGATGGTTTTATGATATTATGAACTTTATTTTTTTCCTTAAATTTCTGTGTGTGCATGTTTGTGTGCGTGTGTGTGTGTGTGTAGAGCATAGGAAAGCATTTGTGCTGGCAAGAACAATAATCTCTGAAAATATGTAATTTCAATTGTTGATTTGTTATCAACAATTCTGTATTTTATTCTGTTTTCATTTATAGAGACACTTGAAAAAATTATATCGTTTCTGTAAACTAGGAAGTTTTAATAAAGTCCAGAACCCATTTGGGCCTAAGGATGATAAAAGCATCTTAAAGGAAGATAGAAAACACTATTCTCATGGCAACTAATAGACTACTCTTAAGAGAAAAGCATTCAGAAAAGAAGGGTCACAATTAAAAATAAAAATGGAATCATTTGATCTTTGACTTAACGTCAAATATGTAAAAAGAAAGTATTAAGTTTGTTCTGTATTTTCCCACTCAGCTGAATGCTAAGTCTTGTAAAGTAGATGTTAAAACCTTCATAGATTTTATTTATGCAGCTGTTGTTGTAAGTATGGTTCTGATTAAACCTCTGATTGAGAACCGTATTTTTGATAGTATAATAGTCAACAAAGTGTGCTGAGCTTTAACCGGATTTTCATATCTGATGAAATATTTGGGTAAAGACTTCCCCTCGGCGTGGTGCCTGTGCACATGCTCAGAAGCATAACGAGTGTTTGTGCAGTATTATTCTAACAGCTGCATCCCTTTCCACCTTATCCCATTCTTTACACACTACAGTCTGAGAAGAGAACCAAATGGGTATATTCCTTTGTGAATGGCATGATCAGAAGAATGTCACTAACGGAGTACCAGCTTGTGTGTGATCCCACTGACCTGAAAATCAACACTCACATTTATGGAAATATTCACAGTAAATTGTAGCGAGTGTCATTCCAGCTACACGCTTGGGGTCAGTTTATGTTTCAGAGAAAAGCAAAAGGCTAAGAATTTTGACAATTTCCCGATATTGTACTTGAGAGAATTGTAGAGAAACACTTCCTACTGCTCGAAAATCTTGGCAGAGGAAGGAAAGGGGATTATAATCTAAGATTTTATTTGCTTTTTAACTTTATTTTTTTTTAAGTATTTGCTCTTTTTAAACACAATTTCCCCAAGGTTTTGCAACTGACTTTGAGTTAAGTCAGCACCTATGAAAGTGAGTACTGAAACACACAATACCTCACTATTTCCAAATGTTGTAACCTGTGATGATTTGGAACTATGTGTGCCCTCTTTGACTGGGTCTAGGATGCCCAGATATGTCTGCGACTCTCTTTGGGGAGATGTCATTGAACAGAATGACTTGAATGGGTAACCAGGAGAGGTTGAGGTAGCTAGCTGACCCTCATCAATACTGCTTGGCTTCTTACAACTGTGGGCAGACTGAGAAGCCAATGATAATGGCCCTGGGGTTTGTCTCTACGGCATGTACTGGCTTTTTGGGATCCTAGCCTATTTGGATGCACACCTTCCTAAGCCTGGATGTGTGTGTGTGTGCGTGGGGGGGCTTGGACTTCCCACAGGGCAGGGTACCTTGCCCTCTCTCAGGACTGGAGGGGGAGGGTGGGAGGGTGTTTTGGGGGAGCAGGAGGGAAGTGGGAGGAGGAAGTGGAAATTTTTATTGGTATTATTTATAAAGTGATAAAAAAATAAAACAAAATGAAAAAGACAGAGGCAAAGGGAAGTTAGATGCTGCCTCCGTCCTCCTGAGGCAAAGGGAAGTTAGATGCTGCCTCCGTCCTCCTGAGGGTTGAGCTGCAATATTGTTGAGAACATCGGGCTTGCTTTTCTGGCCTTCAGACGTGGACTGGAATGCGAACCTCTGTTTTGTAGCTGTGGAGATGTCAAAATATGCCGCCAGTTTTCCTGTGTGACAGTCTTGCAGAGAGATCATGGACGTCTTTCTACCTCTCATAATTTCGTGAGCCAATGCTTTACAATCTCTCTCTCTCCCCCCTCCTCTCTCTCTTCCTCTGTTCATCTTATGAGTTCTTTCTCTATGAATAACTCTAAGTAAGCCAGGATCTGAATTCTTATTCATAAATATTAAATAGAACAAGAAAATGGAAGGGAAAGAGAATAGGAAAAAAAGTTCCTAACACACGAGGACTGTCTTCTGGTGTGTCCTTGGATCCTGTGAGCGCCCTCAGGAGAGGCCTGGTGAAACTGGTAGCTTATATTATATACAATATAATCCATAATATATATATATATATACATATGTATATAAATATAAATGAAAGAAGAATAAACATTTGTAACAAACGTTTTGTGTAAAGGAGTTAATGTTACAATATGAATGCCCTAAATGGGACCATAGAATGAAAATGACGTCACCGAGAATCCCCAGCAAACCCTTTTCCAATCTAATGAATGTTTTGAGATTTTAAATGAAGGGATAAATGTCTGAGCTAATGTAAGACGTTTCCGAGATAGGGGATAGAGCAGGAGCCTTTGCGCTGCCAGCTGCGAACATGCTGGAATTCAGTGTATTTGAATCAATTTGGCATTGGCTTCAGATCAGTGGGGAAGAATTCAGAATCTGAAAATAGACCCTAGCATGGGTGAGAATTTAGCATATAGCTAAGGTGATATTTTCGCTTGTTGGGAAAATGGTGGGTTTTGAAACATATGGTGTTAATTCAGCCGGCTATTCTTCAGGAAGTAGATTAAATTGCATCACCGCATTATATCACACAGGCAAAATCTGGATGGGTCAGAAATTAAATGTAATAGCATAATCGCAACTGACCTCAATGCATCTAGGAGATCACATTTACAAACTGGGGTGGAGGAGGAAAGGGACTCCTGCTTTAAAACAAGTGATTAGTCAAAGAAATCTCTTTGGGAAAAAATTGTATCCTGGTGTCTGTAATACACAAGGAATTCCCACAAACGGACAAGGAGACTATCCAAAGAGAGAAAGAATAAAGGGTAGAAAATGAGAAACTAAATAGAAATAATCCAAAAAGATAAAAAAATTAAATTCATGTCTGTTTACATCTCAAACTGACCAAAACTAAAAGAAGGAAGACACTACTGTTTGTTGCAAAGTTTAAAAAAAAACCAAACCAAAGCAAGCAAGCAAGCAAGCAAGCAAGCAAGCAAGCAAGCAAACAAAAACCAAAAAGAATAAACCATTGAACTTAAAAAAAAAAGACTATTGTAATGTTTAGGAGAATAAACAAGCACATACGGACTTTACTTTGCTTCCACAGCCCCATCTAAGGAGCAGTTTTTAGCACACATGGAGATCTGATACAGAACATTGGTTGTGCCATTTTCCAAAGAGGCCAAGAGTCGGGAACACTGACTATCCATCAGTTCACATCTACACCATGGGTAGCTTATAGACATTAAAGGATGGCTTTAGAACTATATTAAGTAACCTGTGGAAGTGCTCCTGAGTGAAGCAAGCAGGATGTTAATAATGTTATATAATACTCCAGTTTTGAAATATATGCAGATCTACCCCTAAATTATATGTCTACTTTATAGATCCTTATAAGCCAGCTAGGATGAGGTAACGAAAAGCCATTCCATCACTTTAGCTATGTCCCATGCATTAGAAAAAAATCACAGGTGTCGCTGAACACTGTTTGTGTTCCTCAGAGAAGGTTCTCATGAGAACACAGATTATTGGGGAGTCGAGAATAGGCGAATCTGCCACAGAGTACAGGTTTATGAGCAACGTCGATATGTGGTGACGCCCAATGTGGGCTGCAGATTTGAAATCACCTCGAGTGTCTTTAAAGGTGCTTCACTCCAGATCAATTAAATCAGGATGCTCACGGAGTTCTTTAAAGGTGCTTCGCTCCAGATCAATTAAATCAGGATGCTCACGGAGTTCTTTAAAGGTGCTTCGCTCCAGATCAATTAAATCAGGATGCCCACGGAGTTTGTATTTTGCAGATCTCAGTGTGGACAGTAAAAATAATCCTCCAGTTATTTCTAACAACCGCTAGCCCTTGAGATCACTGGGGTGAGGAGAGGAAATCATGGCAGACACCTGCTTCTCGATTTTAACTAGTGGTGCTGTATCCTGCCAAGTGGCCTTCTTTTCAATGTATTCTTTTAATAAAATGTGAACGTATTAAAAGCAGACTCCCTACTCAATTTCTGTGTTAGATGGGCTATTTGCATATCTGGAAGAGAGTAACTGGTCTACAATATTCTGTAATTATTAATGAAACCATTAATTAGATTTTCAAATTGTACCCTCCAAAGCCACGAACATATGAAGCTCTCTCTCTCTCGAGGCCATTTCTGTTATTCTGTGAATATATAATAAACTGGCAAACCTGAAGACTATGCAGGAACTGTGAATTACATCCTGTGAGTCTCAGACTTCAGCAGAAACCTAATTTCCTTCAGGATGGATTGCTGTACTTTTCTTGTCTATCATCGAGAATATAATTATATAGAAGTTAAATGCTTTGAAATCCTCCGCAAGTCTATAAATATGTGAATAATCAATGAACTTTCTATTATAGATGCATGCACGCAAAAGCAAATTTAAAACATTTTGTTAGAGACCAATAGGTATGAAAACACACTTAAAAATATCAGGACTTATTTGTATAATGCCAAGCAAAACTGGAAAATAAATGGGTTTAGATGGTTAAAAAATGATGGTTGTAGAAAATGATAAACCATAGTTGGAAAACATTAGCCAGTCTTTCATCTTGGGAGACTGAGATAAAAACAGTATGAAGAGCCCGAGTATCTGGCTTTTGTGTTTCTCAAAGCCTGAGTCCCACTGAGAAGATTTTATTAGATACTCTTTGAAGCAAAAACATTTGCTGGAGAAAATTATTCTCTGATTCTCAAAGCAAGGATGGGGGAGGGCTTTAATGGGAAATAGCAAAATGTTCTCCAGGGGTGAAGTTGCTGATGGAGTTGGGCATAGTAGAGAGAGGAATATATAGCCCTGCTTCTGAGATAGTGCACGGAGGAGTAGGAAGGACAGGAGAGATCTGCAGAGCCCATGTGAGAAAGGGATTTCTGCCCTATGCATCTCTGTAAAAGGTCCTGGAGAGCTTGGCTGGAAAGATAGCTAGGTCATTAAGAGTAATATGCAGGAAGCAAGACCTAAGGCAGAGATGAGACAGGAATGGGTGTTGTCTCAGTGATGTCTGTGTGGGCTGATGGGGGAGTGGAAGATGGGCAGGGCAATAGGTGCCCTGCCAAATGATCCAAAACACCCAGAACTCGAGGCCCCCTCCATACAAAATAAAACAAAATCAACCAATAAACCAGCCAACCAACCAGCCAACCAGCCAGCCAGCCAGCCAGCCAGCCAGCCAAACAACCAACCCCAGAAATGGAGAATTTAAATGAGCAAAGTTTAAGGTTTGCCACTTTAGACTTGAAACTCCAAATAGGAATTGACTTTCAGGAAAGAAAGAAAATTGCATGCTTTTTATCTGAAAATTTGTGTGGTAAAATCAATAACCATATAAGGTAAGAGAAATAAATATGGAAAGCACAAATGTTTATTACCAGTCATGCTCTCCAAAGGGAATTCAGCTTTCTAGAAGTAGAGGAAAGCTCATGTGACATAGTGCCCTACACTTCCATCTCTGTTGTAAGAATTTTGTAAAATGTGTTTCCTCATGTTCAAAGCCTTGGTATTTTCTAGTTCAATATTATCCACTTGAGATAAGGGATAACAATGGAAGACAACTTTGTCCTGGAGGTAGGTACTCATTATGATAAATTGATGGATGCTGTGATAAAAAATTAAACGTTGTGATGGATAAATGACCCTCTACCAGCTCTTCAGAGGGATAAAGTGAAGACTGAATGGCTACTGGAGAAATTCCAAGTTCTAAAGGTCATATAGTTAAAATTCATACCAATATAAAAATGTGACAGTAGTTTGATTCCTACTGTGTCAAATTGACTTACCTAATTATAGTAACTTATTTAATAGATTCTTTTATTTTTGGTTATTGAGCTCATTTTTATTTTTTAACCTCAGGCTCTGAATTTGAGTTACACGAAACTCTCCTGAACTTGCACTTATCTTAACAATATATCAGGTGGCACTTTTCATAAAGGGGAGAAAACATAGCAGACAACTCAAAGTGACATAAAATCCTATAGTGTCATAGACTCTCATTAGTTTCTTGAGTAGCATGTAAGAAACCTTTGCAAGCAAGACAATTTCAAGCAGGTGTTACTTCTTAGTGGCCCCGAGGGCACGGGCAGTGATTCTCCTAGGCTTCTTTGCTCCTATGGTGCTCAGAGCCTGGACAACCTGACCCCCTCTGTGGGCCACATGTTCTCTCAAAGCTTGCTCATTTCCCATCTTCAGAGGAGCCCACAGCATTCTCTGGACATGCTCAGCCTCTTTTGAGAAAAATTGTTTTTGACGTTCTCATCAGTTCATAGTGATTGCATATATCATGGATCCATTGTGACAACTTGGTAAATGCATACAATGTGGAAAGATCCAATCACGGCGGCTATCATGGCCATCATCTCGATCATTCATCACGGGTTTGTGTTGGAACATTGCAAGACTCTTCTTCTAGCTATTTTGAAATATATAATAACTGTTGTGAACTATAGTCAATCAACGGTACTACAGAACACAAAAACTTACTCCTCTGTTCTAACAAGAGTTTGGTGTATGTTATCCAATTTCTGCAATCCCAGATCTCATACTCTCCTCGAATTTGGTGTTCATTATTCTCCTTTCTGTTTCTTTGCAAAAATCAATGTTTTTGTCTTTCTCAGATAATACTCAAGTTTTTAAATTTCATATTTGTTTAAGTTCTCTCACATTCTTATGAGATTATGCTTGGTCAAATAAGAGTATTAATAAAATTTGCCAATTGTTACCCATCCTAATAACATTGAGAAAAGGGATATTTTTAAAAGAGACAATAAGGAATAGTAAGAATTAATATTGTGTCCATTGTACACATCCAGAAAAAAAAGAATTAATACTGTGGAATTAATTTCCTATAAAGATAGCCTTGTATAGTATTTTTTTTTAAGGTGAGAAATCAATAGCTTCTTTGTTGCCGACTGACTCTGTACCAAGTCTTGATGTGATTGTCACTGCCACGAACTCTGCTCCCTTTTTCTGGTCTGCTTCAGTGGTGCCTGCAATTGCAACACAGTGTCAGAACAGAGGTAGTCTTTCTTTACATCTGTCTTCTATTCATAGGGTGTTCATTTATTTAATGAGCACAAGCCAGACCTGTGTTGTGTGCCAGGGACATAGAGATAAAAGTCCCCTGCTTTCTGAAACTCACAGTCTGTACATAGATAATTTTTTTCAGCTGAATTCCATTGTCAGTAGCTCATGTTTCTGGAAATAGCAATGTATATCAAAAACACATAAAAGAAGAGCAATGCTTGCTATCTTTTAAAGTAGCAAACTGAACATCAGCATATGGAGAAAATGGTCCAATTCTCTCTATGGTTATTAGATGCTAATCTTCTTGTAAGCAGCATCAACCTTTCATGAGGAATTTTAGCAATGAATTTTTTGCCCTCCCCAATGCTGATGGACTATCATTAGGTTTCTTACCTCCTTGGTCAAACTATTTCATCATCTGATCTCCATTTTCAGTCAAAGCTATGCTTGCAGGACTTTTCTGCTCTCTTCGTTTCTGGTCTCATGCCTTCTTGTGGTTGCTTGCATTTTTAGTCTTACAGGAATTTTTTTTTACAAAATTTCAGCATAAGCAAACAATGTCCACAACTTGAGAGCTTTAAGCAAGCTCAGCACAGCAGAAGTGAGAAAGCAAACAAGACTGGTATGAAATAGTGCCAATTTCTTCGCTGCTAAAATTGGAGCTTGGTAAAGTCCTGTCAAGGATATGTGAGATTCAAAGAACATAGAAATAACAAGCTTGTATAATATATATGCACACACATAAAATATACAAAATATATTATGTATATGGAGAAGTATATGGAGAAGGGCTTCTGAGAACATGAAGAGCTAGTAGGTGATTTAGGAGAGTGTGGATGTGGAGGTTTATGAAAGGTATGACACTTGTGACAATTTGTCTCAAGCATGAAGGAGTGAGCCAACAACTAAGGAAGAAGGCAGAAGAAGGGAAAGACGGTGCTGAGCCATGCCAACGGTGTTGCTGCTAAGGGAGAATTGCCCAGAGTGGGCGTTATCACACAGAGGTGTGCATCCAAGTGTGATGAGCTTGTCACTCCGAGGTGTCTATTGGGAACTGACAGATCCAATCTGGCTACATGCTAGGCTTCAAAAGAGGTAATTGATATTGCTGATATTTGAATCTGTACTCTGTATCCTTGAGCCTTCTGGGTAAATATGTCTAGATTGATAAGCTTGTGGGAGATCTACATATGAGTCTAATATATGATGACAGCTGGGAAACCAGTCCATGAAAGAGACAGGAGAGCTCTCCTGGGCAGTCTGATGGAGACAAAGAGCTGGCTCTGGCAGGCAGTGTAGGTAACCAGGTAGCCATAGGGAAAGCAAGAAAAAGAGACTGAGTCAGGAAAAAAAAATATTTTCCTGGAGATGCTAATATCCAGGCAGATATTCCAGTCCTCACCAGCTTTGTTGGGGTGTGACAGTGTTTTACTTTTTGATTTTTCTTTTTTCTCATAGGTCTTTAATCTTTAGAGTGGACAACGACCATTTGAAGTGAACTACACTGTGAAACTTGAGTGAGTGTTGTTTCATTCTGGCTTCTCTCCCTCCCTGTCTAGCAGGTTAGTCAATCATTTGAGGCTCAGCTACTTACTGGTAGAGTGGAGGGAATCATAGATGCCCTACAAATGATTCTATGGTGAAAAGAACTTCAGTGTTTTATCTTATGTTCAAAAATGTCATCAGTGTGATTCTCAGCATCTCTAGAAGGCGTGCTATTGTTATTACAGCTCTGTTCCACCACTGATAGACTGATTAACCCATAAGTTTACTCAACTTTTATAACAACCCTATAAGGTAAATATCCTAATAATTTTTATTTGATAGCTGAGAAATTAAGACTTTATGATGCACATAATTTGCTTAATATTGCTCATTGATGATTTTTATTAATAAACCTACCAATAAAAGTTGTGTTCTTGGATAATTATATTTACTCTAGTAATGAACATTTCATTTCATTTTTGTCATCCCATGGCACATAGTCTTGCATGGCTTCTGATTTTTGGCCAGGAGTTGTAGTTTTATCTTTCCAGTACAATTATATTCTCGTTTCATTTCTGTTGCTGTGACAAATACTCTGGTCAAATTCAACTTGGTGAAGAAACGATTCACTTGACTTACAATCCCTGGTCTTTTTAGGAAAGTCAAAGCAAGAGCTCGCCGGCGGTGGTGGCGCACGCCTTTAATCCCAGCACTCGGGAGGCAGAGGCAGGCGGATCTCTGTGAGTTCGAGGCCAGCCTGGTATAGAAGAGCTAGTGCCAGGACAGGAATCAAAAAGCTACAGAGAAACCCTGTCTTGAAAATAAAAAAAAAAAAAGCAAGAGCTCAAGCAGTCAGTTACATAACATCCTGAGTAAAGAGTGAAGAGACAATATATGCATCTTTGCTAGTTTGCTCTCAGCTGACTCTTTAATTTCTTCTACTGTCCAGGACCGCTTGCCTAGGGAATATTGCCATCTGCAGTGGGCTGTGACTTTCTATATCAAGTGACAATTAAGACATCTCCAATACATGCCCACAGGCCAATCTATTCTAGATAATTCCTCACTAAAACTCTCTTCTCAAGTGATTCTATGCTGCGTTAAATTGACAGTTAAGATTAAGAAGCATAAATGATACCTGCACCATTGGAATAAGAGATAAGACACGATTAACAAGTTCTGGCATTTTTTCTTTGTTTTTTTTTTTTGTCATGTTAGAGGAAACAGTTGAAAACTGGAGAAGTCTTCTGATCTGAAGCCACTTATCAAGGTGAGCCTAGAGCTACAAACCAGCAGCTTCTACACTGAAGGTGTTCTTGACCCTGTTCTCACAGAAACAGCAAGAAATTCGCATGGCAATTCCACACACACTCTGAACATCTACCATACCTGTAAGGCTTTAGAATTTAGTGATGATGCCATCAATCTGGAATCAATGACAAATGAATTTCAAGAAAGTAGAAGATTCTATTTAATGATGTATTCTGGTTAACAGAGTTTCAATTCATGACAGATAGGAATTATCTATTCCAAATCTCATGTAAATATTAAAACAAGGATGGTGTTCTTATTTCAATCTCAGATAACTACAGCTACCTGTGGGATAGTCCTACCCGCTGAGCACTGCACTCATTGTGAACTTTGCATCAAGACTGAACACATGACTTTTGCTTCTGCACCAGTTTCCAACTGGTACTTTCTGATGCCAAACTTTACAAAGATATGGATGGTGTCACTGGAAAGAATATAGCATGAGTGAAGGTTGATGCTACTTGGACTTAATTGAAGAGATGCATCTCCGTGTTGCCATTGAAAATTAAAAATATGATGGTACTTGGAGCGTTTTGGTAAGTTTGGAAAACATGGGTTGGACAGTTTTTCAAGATGAGAAATCTAATAAATGTTGAAAGTAGAACTTGAGTATCCAGGTATTGTGGAATATGTCTATAATCCCAGCACTTGGAAGGTTCCCATAGGAAGATAAGAGGAGTATAAGATCATTCTTGGATACATAGTACCTTAGTTAGTGTTTCTATTGCTAACACCGCAACAAAGGCAGTTTATAAAGGAAGTGTTTGGATGGGCCTGTGGTTTCAGAGGGTAAGAGTCCGTGACAGTGGAACAAGGGCATGGGGCAGAAACACTGAGAGTTTGAGAGTTCACACTCTGATCCACAAGAAGGAAGGAGAGAGACACACATGGGGGTGGGGGGGGATGCCTGGATTCTTCTGAAACTTCTAAGCCTGCCTCCGATGACACACCTCTCCAATAAAGTCACATCTCCTAATCCTTCCAAAGCCAATTGAAAACCAACCACTCAAACATATGAGCGTATGAGGGTCCTTATCATTCAAACCACCATGCACATGAAACCTGAGATCAGCTTGGGCTGCCTGAGACCTTGTCTCAAAAACAAACAGAAAAGGTAGAACATGAACTCACAGTACACTTACACATTTAAAATATCTAATTGATGAAGTTATTTGAACTTTCATTGATGAAGACTACACCACTATATAATTTTATTTAAGAAACAAACATATTTAGAATGTTGGTTAATAACAATATATATAAAACTGAATGAATCAATGACAATTGTTCTTAAAAAGTGTTAAGAACTCATGAAAATGTAAAAAATAGTATATGTTTGTGGTTTATCTCTCACAATAGAACCATCTGTCAAATATTTTATTTTTTATTTAAATCAGTATTATCTAATTTACCACATATTTTGAAACTTCAATTTTCATGTGAAAATCTTGTAACCACAAAGTTATATTTTTAAAACAATTCTTGCCTTACAGATTCACAGTCTCTTATCACAGAACTCACATGTCTCTTATCACAGAAATCACCAAACAAAAAATAGTGGAAACATACAGAGTGATTGATTCCAGAAAAGGTCTCTCGATTAGGGCACATTATTCATCTCAAAACAAAAGTTAATAAAATGCTTGTGTCAACTTTAATTTTCTATAAATGCTCAGGTTGATATTTTTGTTTAAATCTTCAGACATTTTCTGTTTGTTTGTTTGTCTTAGATAGTCTTGCTATGCAGCTAGACTCAAATTCATAGCAATCCTCCTGCATTAGTCTCTGGAGTGCTATAATTACATTTTTAAATGAGCTGCACAAACACAATACCTTAATCAAGAGCAGAAATACACATATAACAAAAGTGACCTTAAATTTATATCAATAAACCAAGATCTATACCAATGCAAATCTTTAAATCATATCACCCTTTAAAAGTAAATAAACATTTATAAGCAATTTATAAACAACATTTGGGAATTTGGGCATAGTTCTCTCCAAACTGCTTTCTGCTTTTTGTTGGGTAAAGTAAATTTTGGGGGTGTTCTTGGCGACCTTGTGGGGGGGGTCTTGGTCCATTAAAGACTCTGCCTACTCTTTCTCTATATATATCTTTTCTAGACTGGCTATAGTCTGTTAATCCATTTGCCCAACGCAGCTTCTTTATTAACCAATAAAAGCAACACATAGAAGGACTTCCCATACCACATGTCTAGGAAGGATGTTGAATGTGTAGGAGCTGGAAGTATACATGGCTATTCTTTGGTTCTTTCAAAAATTGCTAGGTCTTCAAAGAGAAGAAAAGTAGCATTTAGTGAAAGCAGGTTGCGTTATTGCATGTGAGAACTTGCACATACAGACTGATCTGAAGTACACAGGCTCTTCCCTTAAAAAGTGTCCTGTTCTCACACCTGTGCATGACGTGACCAAAGAACCACAAGGCTGCAGCTTCATAGCCTATGGAGTTCAAAACAGAAGTAAGCTTCTACAAAGTCTTCTGTGAGATGTCTCTTAGAGGTTGGCTGAATTACATATGTTGAATTTCTGCAAGTTGGGTATTAGAAACTATTCATTTTTTATTAAAATCAGTTTCTGAAATATAGAGTACTGAAAGTTATTGCTGTTCATAAAATTCCTCCTCTTAGACATATCCCTGTCTCAGGTCCTGTGAGAGTGTTATTGCTGTTCAGGCAACCTGATTAGCCTTTAGTACATAAAAATGAAATTCTGAAAGAGTTACCATGTTAATTAGGCATATAGAATTCATAAACAAGACTATTTTGACAGGCTAATTTGTAGCTTGTTTGTCATTCTGAAATATTGTACAATATATGCTTTCTGAAAATATAAATATAAAAATGTTGACGTGATTGTGGAGGGGAGCTGTAAAACCACCATCCTTTGAAATCTTTAACAACAGAGTAGATTTTTTTTGGGTTATTTTAGATTACAGATTATGGCAGATAGATAAAATTCCTTAATCTTTGGAGACTACTAATTATAGTGTCTTAAAATCTGCTGATATATCAAAAATGCCAGGCAATTATGATTTTAATTTACTGGTTGAGAAGAGAGACTGATGATGCCATAGGGCAAACACAATACCATGCTGTGGAGTTTTTGGTTTATCTGAAATCCGCCTTTTGCATACAGAGTTGAGACACAGTTTCCGGGGGAGGTTGTGTTTCTTTTCTTCAAAATATTTTTTCTATTGCTACTTTGAAACTATTTTTTGTTGCTTTTTTAGCTGTTCCTTGTGGTGAATATTGCTTGGAGTTTGGCTCCCTCGGATGCTGAACATTTCTGATATTCGCAACTTGAAATGGCAGCCTGTGGAACTGGCATGAGTAAGATCAGTGAACTGTAGGCAGTGGATTTGGGGGCTGGGAGAGACCAGAAGTCCAGGGCTACACATTGGAAACTGGTCCCTCAAGTACATTTGACCCCCACATTCACTGGTGAATGCTGGTCTAGCAGAAGGTGAACACAGCCTTGAGAACTCAGATGTCAAAGATTATGAGATCAATGGCCCCGACCACTTGGACTTCTTATCTGAAGACTTGGTTCTCTGCAAAGAACTTTAGATTTCCACATGTGAATAGTCAAATTCAAATGCAGAGATCTAGCATCTTCAGCACTCAACTCAGCTTGCACTCGGCTTTCCTTGCGTTTTGTATTAGAGGTATTTTGTAACCAATTACATAATTTATTTTAGTCTTCTGATGTTTATAATAGCACTAGATGTGTTCTTGATTATTTGAGTCTATCTTTGCTTTCAGTTTGTTTGTATTTAAGGTTCTTTATTTTATCCTTTTAAATCTTATTTCTGTCTTGTCTCTTTTCTTGAAAAAAAAAGTATTTTTAAGATTGCTGTAAGTGTTTCTTAAACTTTGAGCTGTTGGTTTTGTCTGACATTTCAAACCTTCTTAGGCTTTTTAAAATTCCATCCCAGCCTTTAATGTCAGACAGTTATGTTTATTTATTTTTTGATTGCCTTAGTTAGAAACACCCTTCACACCCTTTACAAGGTAGATCTCATAAATGTGTGTCTCCAGCTCTGGACTGCTATTGCTGGTAGGGTTTTGCCTATAGGGATATTTAGAGGTTGCCATGACTGTGGATAGTGTCTGTGCAAGATTACCACCTTTCCATAGTAACACAAATCACGAAAACATGCAGAGACTGAGGTACAAAGTCTAAGTGCAGGACCATCCTGATGGGCTCTTCCTACATCTGTGGAGTCAGCACGGTGCATCTTCATCTGGTTCGACTTTTCTATCTGCTCTATCTTTCTTCCCTTGGGACCTACAGGAACTTTCTCAAGGTCACTTCCTGAATTATATATGGCAATTCTCTCAGAATTGACTTCCAGGACACTCCATCTGGGATAATAATATTTACTTCAAGAGTTCCACTTATATTTGCTTATGAGTGTATTTGCATCTAGTAAAATTTACCAAGTTAAAGTGTACTTCAAGTGCTGTTTCTCAGAGAAACCAGGCAGCTCTTACTTTAATGCCTGTGGCCTTGACTTCCTTCTCCTCTGCCCTGGACATGGCTTGCTCACCTAATTCTTTCAATGCTGTTTTCTCAGGAATAGTTTCTATTCCTACTGTACTTAAAATTTTGAGGCAGCTCCATTTTGGAAACACAGATATAAAGTTCTTGCTTAGTGATTTTTGTGGTCCTTCTTACTTCTACGACATAATATGATGAGCTTATTTTGTTTATTTTCTGTCTTCTCATTCTGATTATAACTCCCAATGGTCAGAACTTAAATTTGTTTTGTTCATTGTAGCCTCTGCAGTACTTATAAATATTTGTTGAAGAAATGGAAAACTGTTTTTGACCTTTCGTTGTATGAACAGTTGAGGCAGTAAGTTGTCCTTTCCGAGTGAGTGCCTGTGTCTGTCACAGGGAAATACAAAATTATACCTCTATTGCAGATCTGTGGTGGGAACCCAAAACGAAATACAAAATTATACCTCTACTTCACATCCGTGGTGGGAATGCAAAGAGAAAGTTTTATGTGACACAAATTACTTTTTTTAAAAAATTTATTTATTTATTAAGGATTTCTGCCTCCTCCCCACCACCACCTCCCATTTCCCTCCCCCTCCCCCGATCAAGTCCCTCTCCCTCATCAGGTCGAAGAGCAATCAAGGTTCCCTGACCTGTGGGAAGTCCAAGGACAGCCCACCTCCATCCAGGTTTAGTAAGGTGAGCATCCAAACTGCCTAGGCTCCCCCAAAGCCAGTACGTGCAGTAGGATCACAAACCCCTTGCCATTGTTCTTGAGTTCTCAGTAGTGTGACACAAATTTCTGAACAAACATGCTACATAGGAAAAGTAACTTGGCTTACGTGTGTGTGCATGCACACAACAAGTATATTCATGTATGTACATATATGTATTCAATTGTTATTTTGATTCTAAAATGAGTCCCTTTGAGGAATGAACCTAACATTTCAATACAATTCCTTTCTCTGTCCTTTGAGTGTCTGAGATTTTACAGGCTGCTCAAGGACACAACTTGGCAATGATGCCTACATAGCAGAGAATACAATGGCAGAGAATATAGCAGAGAATAACAAGGATTTTGAGAGTGTTCCATTTTTTCAGGGTCACCGAACTGGTGGATTTCTGTAGCTGATGCGGTTCTGTATCTGTCAAGAGAGTGGCAGAGAGCAGCTGTAATTTTCTTAGAAGCCTCAATTACTGGTACCTAGTGAGGGGGATGAAGCTCATCTGAGAAAGTGAATCTTTGAGGAGAGAAAAAAGAGAGGCAGAAACCATGATGGGAGGAAGGTAAAGGGGAATGGCAGGATGTAGTGATCTGGTGGTGGAAATGAGAAAAGGGGGCTCCTTAGAGAAGGAGACGGGAGGTAAATCCATGAGAAGGGGTAGGAAGGAAAGTATGGATGTCTGAAAAAAAAAACACAAGGAATTATATTATTAACAATTTACCTAAAAATCCATCAATAGCTCACATAATTTCATAAATAATTATACATAAATAGTTTTAATAAATTTTTCTTATTTGTGCTGACAGTGCTGCCTCTAAGAATCAAAGACAACCTAACTAAAACCTACTAACAGACTCAGGAACCCCTCTTTTTCGTTGTTGGTCAGGATAGCTTAAGAGACTCCCAAAATATACAGCCAATTGCTGTTGCCCTTGGTTACCCCACAGAGGTGGGAAGTTAAGTGCTATTGCTGAAGACACCATGCATATCAGTATGAGGGCTCAGAGACTGCTGAGCTGTAATTGACCAGAATGTCACTTCTCTGACTAGGTTTCATGGCACCAGAAGATACCATGCAAGTTTCCAAAGGAGTGAAGCAACCAGCAGTCCTCCAAGTTCTGATGTCTACGTATCATATCAACAACTAGCTGGCATGGCACCTAAGGGTGCAGTACTGGCACACATACCTTAGTGGTAACCAACAACCCTCTAATTGTACTTAAGATCAACTCAACAAGAGAGAAACCATGCCTGGCACCTGAAACCTAGCCAACTACCTAGTGTTAGTGAATTCATAGCTATTGGAGGAGAATCTACAATGACTAGTCTACTAAACAAGCACAATCTGTAACAACAATCTATAGATAATTGTTCTTTTGTCCACGGATAAGTGTAGTCTTTGTCCCTCATGAAGGAAACTTCTCCTTGCAATAGAGGAAGACCACTACAGAAACCCAAAACTAATCAAACTGCAGAATTACAGAGCCCAGCCCCAGTGCACCCATGCACCTAAGGCTCAGAGAACATTATGGAAGAGATGGTAGAAAGATTGTAGGAGCGAGAGACTCTTTCTGTAAGGTCTTGTCTCTGAGTAACATTAAAACCTACACCCATGTATCTCACCAACACAACTGCTCAAATGTAAGTGGAACAAAGATGATGCCAATTGGCATGCCAAAGTGGACAAGGAAAAGCCCACTGATGTCTTCACCTTGTTCAAAGAACTATAGGAAACGAGGAAAATCTGGGAGGAAGGGGAAGTGATCATACCTCTCAAAAAGAACACAATAATTGGTTGTCTAGTGCCAAATGGTCAGCCCTGAAAACATACAAATAGGCAAGATTATATAGACTCAAGCGGTTATATTTAGAAATATGCAATGTACATAAACATATTTAATGTATATATTATACACACATACATACATACATACACACACACACACACACACACACACACACACACGCAATAACACTCAGTAAGAAAAGAGGCCATGAATTTGAAGGAGAGTAGAGAGAGGTATATGAAAGGGTTTGGAGGTAGAAAATAAAAAGGAGAACCATTGCTATTAAACTATAATCTCAAAAAACCAGAAAAACCAACCGACAAACAAAAAAACTAATACAAATTGCTTTCCAAAACCATCTTGAGCAAATTTCTTAGGATGTTAGGAATTTTCACCCAGAGTGCATATTTGGGACTTAGACCATGAACAGCTGTGTGTTGTTCTTTTTAAACAAGCTAGAGCAAAGGATTTTGAAGATTTTCCCCCTAAAGAAATGATAAGCAAATGAGGAGATAGGTATCTTTAATGTGATTTAGATATTATTAAATTATAATTTCACTGAAATATCGCATTATGCCATTTGATGTGTATGATTTTTGTGCTTTCATATATCAGCTAAAGATGCACTTAATTTTTAAAAAGCTGAGCAGATGGAATGCATACCTGCCTCCCACTTTTATTTATTACATATGCATTTAGATTGGGACAAGCTGCCCAGCCTCTGGTTTTGTTTTTCTGCTTTTTGAAAAGCATTTTGATACTTTAAAAATGTTTTTTTATATGCTCTCAATGTTCGCCCCAATAACTTAATATTGTTTTATAAACAAATCAATGCAATTATTTATGAATAAAATAGTTTACACCAAGATAAAAATTCAGGAGACAGCTTCTTATTTCTCTTCCAGTTGCACAAATATGAAAATTAAATATGACTCTCAGATCAGGCACATTTGTCTGTACTACTAGCACTTGGGAGGCTGAGGCAGGAAGAATGTCACACATTTAACACCAACTATATAGTTAATACCAGAGAAGCCAGTGATATAAATCAAGATCCTGTTTGAGAAAAATGAAACAAAACAAAATAAAAAACCAAATAGCTAATAAACAATATTTTTATCTCTTTAGTGTAAAAATAAGGATTGGAATTTATTAACCACTTAAAACTGTTTTGAGATTTCTTTAGGTTCTTGGCTGTTGAGAGATTTTTGGCACATTGGAGAAAACCCTTCGCGGCAATGAGTGATTCAGGAGAGATTGGTGCGGAGAGAGGAGAGAGATGTGTTGGTGATGGAGAGGGAAGTGTGAACACTGGAAACAGTGCTACTTAAAAACGCTGCTTTAGAGAAGCTTTCAACTTTATTTTTCAGGCCTAAGATAATTTTGCTTCAGAGTTTTCAGATGCAATCACGTACAAACTCTAAGGATCACAAAGTTTTAGTTAATATTATGTTTTACTATTGGGAATGAAATAAGGCTATACACATAGGTTCTAGAGGACTTCCTGGCCATGTTGAAGATCCATGCGTAGAACATGCTATTTCACCAGGAGAGAGAAGAGTCTATAAGCATATTTGGATCAATAATAGACATAATTGAACCTCTCTGATACCAGTGACACAGGAAAATGTGTTCAACAGGATTATTTAATAAAGTGTGGGATGGCCCATTGAAATCGAATATTAAATAAATGGTGCGTAGCTTGTTTTAGCCAAGTATATCATGTTCATTCATATTCCAGGGGGGGCATTCTATGTATTTATTTGCTGTTCCTGGCAACTCTTTCAGCTTAGAACAATGTGAGGTTTGAGAACCGGGCCACTCACATGGAAAGCAGTAACATAAGGAAACACATCATGGTGATTTACTGAAAGCTACAGGTCTACCATTGTTCCATCACCGAGGTACAGGGCGTTTGCTTTTGCCTTTTTATCTGGCTGGACTTGGTTTACTACAGAATCTTGAGGGTAGCCCTGTAAGACTAGGTGTGCTAACAACGTAACAGATTATAACAGGAGCTGCAGATCCTGCCTGTTACATACAGATGCCGCCTGTTGGAGTGCTTAGCCACAAGAGAGAATACCCGAGGCCATCATATGGGAAGAAAGCCGAGCCCACACGGGGAGTCTCAAGTATACGTTTTTATTGTTTGCCTCAGCATCACCTGCACTGAAGTCGCTTCTGAGAACCAACGTTAACTATTTGGAATGTGAGTGAACCTTCTGCTGGCTGTATGAATTCTACCCCTGGTCATTGTGTAACTACACACAGGACGGTGTAAAACAGCTCCAGCAATCCTATTTGTCTTATCTAAGTACTGTGCCTATAGAATCACATAGCACAGTAAAGCAACTGTTTAAGCCACCGAGTTTGGAGTGGCGACAGGGGTGTATCTGCTAAGCAATGATAATACCTAAAATGTGAAGACAAGGTGAATGGTTAAACTAACCAGCACTAAAGGAGCTGAGAGTCATAAAAGGCTTAGGTGGGGGAGAGCCCCTCTGTTCTGCCCCACACTTGAAAGGAGAGGGAAAAGGAAGAATTGCCAGCAAAGATGTATGATCTCTTTCCTTTAAAGTCCTTTATGTAGAATAATTGCAAATTTAAGTCAATCAGTTTTCAAAGCCCTGGGAAAAAAAGATTAAGGCTTGAATGGAGGAAGGAATAAATTAAACTCCTGTCTAATTTCTGGTGTCTGCCTCCTCGCATTTAAAGACGAAGGCTGTGGGTAAGACTTAATGGTTGTTGGGGAGCCGGTAAACTGGGGGACAGATTGCAGTCATTTTGTGTTGGTGACCCACCAGGCTGACTTAATCACTTGAGTTTCACATTTCTTTACAATTCTGAAATAAGGCCATTCGAAAGTGCTCTTTCGAAAGAGCATAAAAGTTTCATGGGTGAAGAAAGCAATATGGCGACAAGAGAATTTCCTTTATGCTGTAATTGAAAGACCCTACAGACCCCCTCCTCAAAACCAGCAGCTAGCATGCTCCCGGGGGAACGTCCTGTTTGCTTTAAAAAAAACCTCTCCAGATCAGCAGCCAGCCTGCTCCCGTAAGAACATCCCATGTGCCTGAGAGAGCAGGAGATAGAGATAGGAAGACTGCAAGGCAAGATGTCAATAAGATAGGATGTCAACAAAGCAGGTTAGCTATAAGATAGGAACAGGATGATTGTTGCCAGGCATCCATACTGAGAGAGGAAACCTTTCATGCCCCCCGCCGCATTCCGATAACCACGCTTTTGCTTCTGTAAACTTGCTTCTTGCTGACACCCATGCTGAGAGGGGAAACCATTCATGCCCCCGCCTCATTCCGGTCGATCGATAACCACGCTTTTGCTTCTGTAAACTTGCTTTTTGCTCTTCCCTATAAAAAGCCTGCCCTCCAGTTGGCAGGTGCGCAAATCTTCCGAGAGATCTTGCTGCCCACAGGTACCTGTGTCTACTCAATAAACCTCTTGCGATTTGCATCCGTGCGGTCTCGGCCTGTTCCTTGGCGTTGGGGAGGTCTCCTCCCGAAAAGAGGTCCTCGTCGAGGGTCTTTCAGTAATGCCTATGGTGAAGTCTCCTCACAGTTGAGTGGCCCAAAATAAGAGCAAAATGAAGTACGTAGTCTGTACTTATGGAAGGATTCCTTTTTTTTTTCTGTTTTGATTTTGAGTTTCATGACAAGGATGAATTGTGGGGAGCAGAGTGAAGCCCGCACCATTTCCTTGAGGTCTACACAACCACATATGGGTGTAATATGAAAAATGTCTACACATTGCTCAAAGATCAAACTCAGATTTTCTAGTTTCATAGAAAGCAGCATTTTTTTTTTTTAAAAAAGATTTGGGAGTGGTCTTTGAGTAACTGGAAACAGTTTTCTTAACTGTTTAGTTTTATTTTTGACCAGAGTCCTGATCTACAGCTCAGGCTGGCTTAGAACGTGTAAAGCTCTCGCCTCCCCTTCTGAGTGCTGAAATTTCAGGTGTACGCCACCACCACAGCTGCCTTCTTTAGTCTCTTCTTCAGCCCCTCTCTGTTGGTTCCCAGGATTTCTAGGTTCCTCTGCTGAGTCTGGACCCATCAGCATCTTCTTGACTCCTGCAGTCTACCAGCTCTGGATTCTTTGAGTTTCATGTAATTTAATCATCAGTCCTAGGCTGATTCCTCCATTTGCCATCCAGATAGACCTCTCTTTAGAGTGGCAAAGCTACCTTGTAGATGGACTCTGTCTTGCATATGGTCCATTGATTAAAATTTCTCAGAGATCGCAAGATTTTGATACCACACTGCATTTCTCCTAAGTTCATGAAGTTGAGGGTGATCCCAAATGTTTTATAGATAATATAATCCATTTTTGTTCCTATGTCTCACTATATTATTTATTTATTTTCTAAATATTCTTTTATTTTGTTAAAATTTAAATAATATTTTTTCCATTTAGTTTGCATACTGAATGCATACCTCCCTCCTCTCCTTCTGGTCCCCTTCCCCCTCCCCTTTTACTCCTGTGTCCTGTACCCATTTTTAAATAATTCTGGTTACTCTGTAGTGAATTTACAACTGAGGTGGTGCTTGTCTAACTCTTGCTTTTTCTCAAGTTTGGGCATCTTTCACCACTCAGAGCCTTGTTCATGTAGCTCATATTATACAATAGCCTCACGGCTTTAGCATTCCTTATTTATATTCAACGTCATCACCCACTATGTAGTAAAATTACAACACTAAAGTTGTAAAAATATGAATCCCAGTGCTCATTAGTCAGAGGCAGTGGAGCTCTGTTGATTTTGAAGCCAGCCTAGTCTACATAGTGAGTTTCAGGCCAGCCAGACCTCCAAAGTGAGACCCTGACACAGATAGCTACACCAATGGTTAAAAAGTTTCCCAGCTTTTAGCAACAGATAAGATCACATACTAGAAGCTCATGTTTAGTGCCCTCCTGATGTGGTATTTTTGAGCTCCTGCTAAAGCATGCCTAAGACTTCAGCCTTTTGAGGAGTCCCACATGGCAGGAGACTGTCAAATGTGCTAACTGGACATTACCTACCTTGGCTTCCCTTTGTCAGCTTTCCAGCTTTTCAGCACCTTTTGCTTGCTGTCTGCTTGTTGGGACTTTACCTGTAGGTATCTTCTTGGCAATGCCTATTTTCATGGCAATGGTTTATTCTCTTCTACCTTCTGCAGTGTTGGAAGGCCCAAAGTGACAAGGAGAAAGTCCTCTGCTATCTGGACTTGAATTTAGAAACTTTAGTAGGAATTGCTATGCCTGTTCTCTTCTCAAATGTTCTGTGGAAAACCAACCAACCAACCAACCAACCAACCAACTAACCAACGAACCAACCAACCAGCCAGTCAGCCAACCAGCCACCCAACAGCAGGTGTTTGCTTTAGCATTTGGCTTCCCTTATTTGTGGCAGTGTAGGTGTTCCCCAGTGTTTTGCGATGTTGACCCACCCTGCTAACACACTGATGCCCCACTGGTAGGTATTCTGACTTGATGCACCTGGATTGTCTCTGGCATTAGGCGATTCTGCTGAGTAATTTCAGCATCAACAGGAGACTTACACTGTACTCATCTACATGCCCCTGGAGTCCTCAGTCTAGGTCAGAGGTTTTCAACCTGTGGGCCGAGACCCCCTTGGGGAGTACACATCAGACATCCTGTATATCGTATTATGTTACAATTTACAACAATGGCAAAACTACAGTTTTAAAGTAGTAACAAAATAATTTTATGGTTGGGGGTCACCACCACATGAGGAGCAACATTAAAGAGTCACAGCGTTAGAAGGGTTGAGAACCACTGCTCTAGATGTTTGCCAAGTAGCAGGTCCTTCCCTTCAATATCCAGACAAACACACAGGTCTCACTTTCTAGCAAATCATACCAAGGCACCTGCTTAATTCCTGGGAAAGCCTGGATTTTGGTTTGGTTTTCAGAGAAAGGATGTAACAGGATGTACATGGAAAGAGTTCAAAGCTGACTTCAGAGGGAGGAAAACCCAGTCTTATCAGTAGACGCTTCCCTGCTCCAAGAGTACTGACCACAGTCTTTGGCCCCATTTTGCAAAGGCTTGAGAATGATAGGCAGACATGCATGTATTCATTCATGTTATGGTCTTCGACTAAATTTTTCACATTTACTGTATAAATACAGTCACACATAATATTAATTCTGTATTTTAGCTTTGAAGGTCATAATTTACATTGTACACAGCAAAGGTAGTCCATTATGTAATTTCTACATAGGTGGATTTAGTGGTGGTAATGACGTTGAAGATTTAAGGCCTCAGAAGCGTCTGTCTCTGGAGGTGTCTTTATACTGTCGTATATTTTTGTCAATTTGCACGAGAGGTAATTTTTCCACAAGAAGGGTTCACTTCTCTAAACACAGAGGTCTTAGTTCTCAGCTACCTTGATTCTGAGAAACTCTTGGGATTTCACCTACGAGATGAGCTACTTGCTTGTCATCTCTGTAGACAGGCCCCACTTTGTCTTCATCTGCCTGTATATTTATTTTAAATGAAAGTGGGTTCCAAACTAAAATAAAATAATACAATTATATAACTTCCTCCTTCCTTTTCCTTACCTGTTCCCTTTCATGTCTCCCTGTTTCCCTCTTAAATCATGGTCTCTTCTCCTTTGCTATTGCTATATATGTGTGTATAAATGCACACATATACATATATACATAAATTAAAACATTAAAGAGTATATTTGGTGTTGCTTGCATGTGTATGATTTCAGGGCTGAACACTTGGTATTAGGTAACCCATCAGGGGCTCATCCCTGGAGACAGTTAATTCTCTCTCTTGATTTTCCTTAGTTGCATGTAGTTCTTTGTCTGCGGGGACCCTGTGAGATCCCTCTTCCATGTTAGTATGCCTACTGAAAAGACTAATGTAAGACTTATTTTACACTAACGCGTACCACTAACTATGCAAACTTAAATTAGGGAAGGATCGCTTGACATGCTGATGAATAACCATTGTCTCAAGCCCCTGATGACCTCATTACCCCTCTACTTAATGTCTACCACTCAGCTGCACCTCCCATGGGCTCACCTGACACATCAGAGATAAATTTTTGAGCTTCATCCAGTGTATCTGCACTAGCATCTCTTCTAATTGATCAATGTCTCTGCTCAATGAGTAGTTTTAAGAGTTAAATATCACACCTGCTTAAAAACTATTAAAAAAATCTTCAAGTTATATATCCTACTTTGAGCAACAGTTTAAAGAGTTAACTTTATGTAAGCTGTGATCTTGTAAAATAAATCAACATTCTTGAAAGGTTATTTTTGGAAATAATTTTATGTTCACTTAATATCTTATTTATAAATGACTAACAGAAGTCGTGTCATGTTAAAAACCATGTCTTAGATAAGTCGAAAAGAAGTTGAGTAATATTTTAACAGAGCAAACTGGGATGGTTCTTAAAATATATTAAAAGAAAAAGCCAGCTGCTAACACAAAGGAGTACTACTCAGCAGTCGCAGTGTAGGAGTCGCTGGGAAGACTAACGGAGATGCCGCGGTGGCTCAGTAGCTGCTTACATCTTTACTGAGGAGTGCATCTGAGAAAAGCGTTCTTCTTCCACCCCATCCAGCACGCTCCCCGCCTTGCTTTGGAGAGCTCTAAGTCACCAGCGTTCTCTGCAACATTGGGGAACCTTGCAGGAACAAATCATTCAGGCCAGATGAATGCGTCTGAGGGCTGGAGTCAGGGAAGATGAAATTTAGATCGAGGCTATTGGGATGTCTGAGCTTACTTTAAAACAGGCTCTCACATGAGCTTTGAAGGCTAGAGCCACCTTTAACGGCTAGCCTTCCCGGATTATTTTAGTGGAAAATGTCATCTGTGCGTTACGAAGAATCAGTGAATACACTAGATTTATAGATTCAGAGACACTTCAGTTGGTTCAATTATTAGTCTGTAGATTAAAATAGGTGACAAAAGGATGGGCAAAAGGAACTTCTACGCACAAAAATGCATCTGCCATGTTTTTTTCAAGACATTTTTAACCTAAAAAATAATTTTTCATACAACGTATTTGAATTATACTCTTCCCCTCCCCCAGTTCCCCTCAGATCCTCACCCTCTTGCTTATCCTCCCACCCAGCTTCATGGTCTCTAAACAAACAAGAAAGACCACATAAAACAAAAGCAGGTAAACAAACAATAAAAAACAATATGAAATAAAAATATCAAAACAAAAATTCACACATACACAAAAGCATAGAGCTCCATGAATTTGAAAGCCAGCAAGAAGGAGTCTATAGGAAGGCTTGGAAGAAAAGAAGGAAAGGGGAAAATGATACTATCATAATCTCAAAAATAGAAACATGGAGTTTGTTTGTATTCCTCAACTACTCCTGGCCATGTGGCTTGCCCCAGAGAATGGCTGATATGCTGTGTCACTCAGCTGGGGAAAGCTGGATTTTTTTTTTTCCCCTTTCCCCATGCAACTGCAAATAGCTTCTTGGTTGGAGGTGGGACTTGGTATCCACATCTCATCAGTGGGATTTTGTCAAAAAATATTTTATCTGAAGTTCAAATGGTCCAATATTTGGTTACTCAAGTCTGCAGACGCCAGTAGCTTCTTATTAAAGACTCACCTTCCCATCCGTTCAGCACTGAAAACACAAAAGTTCCAGGACACTAACGTTCAGACGTGGTGCAGAAGTGAAGTAATACAGGCGACACCATCCCAGGGGTGGGAACAAACAGATCAACAGACATGTATGACATCTGCAGAAATGAATTAGTCATTCTATATAATTATGTGTCTTCTTAGTAAAAGGTGCTGCCTGGCAGAGACTCAGCCCAATGCAGATTCCTCCCACGGGAGTGAGTCATCAGGAAGTTTTATCCCATCCTTATGTTAAGTGGATCTACTCTGTCTCTCCCGTAGTCTACATTCCCTGAGAGCTTCACTGGCACAACTGTGGGTGATGGAGCTTCCATTTGATCTCTGCCAGTCTCTCATTTTCCTGGTCCATCTTCAGTGTTCCGCTCACACTCCGGAGCCAAAGTGTGTTCTCTGATCCTTAAACCATAAAATAACCAAAATCTATTCATGAGATTTGATCCCAGTTTCTACCTGCCGGTGTGAGGGGGAGCAAACAGAGACAAGTCAAATGGTAACAGAGCAAACAGAGACAAGTCAAATGATTTTATTATTATTATTAATTCTGTCAGTAATGACTGTGACATTTTTGGAAAAATAACCTTTGTTTGCAACAACACTTACAGGTATATACAGAAAATAGACACTTTGAATCCCATTTTCTATCTCTTAGAATTTCAGTCATCAGCACTATAATTATTAAATGATATTATGTGTGACTGTGTGGATTAGTGTACCTAATGCTTTCCTAAGGCAGATACAGTTTTTGTACTCAAAAGAAACAGAATTCTAAAATCAGAAGTAGGGTTTATATATGCTAGGATTAACAGCTAGTAAGATTTTCAGTTTAGAGTAGCAATGTGATATCCTGTTTATCTATTTTATTTAATTTCTGTAAATCAACAGAATGGGCACAACAATAGGTTCAGGAGAAACCACAAAGAAAAACTGAAGAGTGTGAAGGACAGAGACTAGGAGAGCCCTAAAATAACCAACAAACATCCATGGGAAATATGACCAAGGCCATGTGGGAACAGTTGTAACTGTGAGGGATTTCACCGAGACAGAGGTATATGAATGCAGGGTCTTGACGATAGAAATCTAGACCCCCATGAGTTCTTAAAATAGGTTCTTCCAAGCCATGCTCTCATGCCAATAAGAACCTCTTTTGAGTGGATCGAAAACAGACCAGTAAAGGGACAGCAAAGAGGACCACACAGCGATGTTTAGCTTACACTTGGGTGGGAAGTCTCAGCAAGCTGCCTTATTGCTTAGCACTATGCAAGAAAACAAAAACTTGGGAGCCTTGAAGTTTAGAAGTATACAATCTTTACACTAAAACCCATATTACTGAGGCCAAAATTTTGAATAATCTTTTCAAGAAAGTGAAGAATAAAAAGAAATTTTAATTTTATGAAATTGCATTTATTCATTATGTGCGTGTGTGTTGTGTGTGTGTGTGTGTGTGTGTGTGTAGGCACATGTGCTGTGGAACATATGTGGAGGTCAAAGGACAACTCGGAAGAGAAGAGTTGATTCTTTCCTTCCACCGTGCCGGTCCTGGTGGCAATATCATCAGGCTGGGTAGCAAGAGCCTTTATCTGGTGAGCCATTGCACAGCTCCTCAGGGATATCCCGCTTGTAGATAATATAAAACTAGCTGAAAGACATCCACAAATGGGTAAAATTTTAGTCCTTTGAAATGAGCAAACACTAAAGAAATTATAAAGACTATAAAAAATAGTACCATGTCTGAGTTAGAAACATGAAATGGGACAAAACTCAAGAAGTCATAACAATAAAAGAAAAAGATTTAAGCGTGAAGATCAAGTTAAAAGTAACAGAGGAAAGAAAAACATGAAAAATAATTCCTTACGTGAAAAGATAAATAAATAGAGATTTTGAAAAATCAAAAGGAAAAACAGATTTAAGAAAACCTGGCAGAAACTGGAGAAAAAGTAAATCCAAAGTAAGAATAATAGAGAAACGTTAGGAGAAAAATCCAACATGAAGAAGGAAATAAAATTGAGGCTTAAGATTGCAGATAATTGTACCTCAATTACAAAATAGTCCTGGCAGTGGTTTGCAGGGGAACATCGCGTGCTGAGATATTAACAAACACTCGATCGTCTCTAAGCTGAGTAGCTCAAAGGAGAAGGAGCCTCTGTTTCCAAAGCAAACAGCAAGCAGATGCTTAGAAACTGTTCAACTCCTCTCTGATCGTTCAAGCGTCTATGCAATTAAACTGGAATCTGTGAAAGTGTGGATGTGAGGAATGGTGGTTTTATCGGGAAGTGACTCACAGCACAGTGAATCTGCCATGAAGTTCCCATCCTCAAATGGAAAGACGAGACAGAGACATCAACGCCAGCGACTCTGCTCAACCGTGGGCAGTGTTCTGACCACTTAGTGCCAGCCAGGTCAACTCTGAGAACACAGGGCAGAATCACTAAAGACTCCGCCACTCATGTCTGCGTGTGGCAGGTTGTTTAAAGAGTGCTTGTCATCTGTCTTGACGAGCAGCTAGCCCCGGGCCCATCTCCACGATGATGCCCAGCATTTTACATCTATCTCATAGGTCAATCTCTTGGATTCCTCTTCTCTTCATTTTTATTTCATTGTCATGTTTTACTAAGGCAAATATATTAAATAGCTAATCTTTTTTTTAAAGCAAATATGATTTTTTGGAGACAAAATGTTCTAGTCACATTTTATTTTTTTAAATTGCCTGCTTAATTGCTGGGTTTTGGGATTTATTTTTCTCTAGCAACTGAAGAATAAGACATATTTCCTTTATAATAAGGTCCCACGGTCACTGATTATACAATCAATAAGCAAGCACCCATTTGAAGTTATTATGCATGTGTGTGTGTGTGTGTGTGTGTGTGTGTGTGTGAAGTCTTTTAGTTTGCTGACAAATTTCATAAATACAAGAATTTAACCTTGTGTCTGAGGACAAAAGTATCTCAACTACTTACACTCTGTAATTTCATTTACAAACTCCTGTATATACTACAAAACCCTGAAGCTACCCACCTTAATCATACCGTAAATCTCCACATCTGTTCATCAGATTCTAACCCCTGCTTCTGCATCCGAAAGTTTCTTGTGTTTTCTTTTATTGGCTATTTGGCTAATATTTAGCCTTTCTCCCTTCATTCATGAGTTCAGAATCAAATGAGGCTCAGTTGTAGGAGGTGATAAGCAGAAACCGAGATATGGGAACTGTGCTGCTGTGATAGGCTCCTTAACACATCACCCCTGACTTAATAGGCCAGGAAGTAACACATCTGGAAACAGAGATTATCTCCTCAGCTTTCTCATGGGATGGAGAGTGGTTTGAAACCCTCTTTCTCTGTCGGCAGGGGAAGCCAAGGGACAAACAATACAACAATACAACATAGAAGTATACATTGTCAGGCGAACTCGTGGGACAATTATTCTTTTTTTTTTTTTTTTGGATTTTTCGAGACAGGGTTTCAAGGGACAACAATTATTCTTATTGGAGGAGTGGGTTATAGACATGTTCCAGGAAACACTAGACTACTGGGGTAAGCACCCCCGCCCCCACCCCATGTACTACTGCAATAGTTCATTGAATATGCGATTCCCAGTCACAGAGCTTTCTCTGTCAAGATGTCTGTGAGTTGGTGAATGACAACATATCAGGGATGTACGGGAGGAATTCTCCTAGACTCCATACAGCGTCTCCTACTCGCTCCTTTGTTAAATTCCCCTCTTAGCCAATCCTTTGTAGACCTTGTACATAAAGGGTTTCTCCTTGGGAGCTATAGTGGTGACCTTTTCCCAGAGCACATTGTAGATGCGCACTGTGCTTTCTGTGTTATAACCAGGCAGCAGTCATTAAGGGTGGTATTGCAGACAAGCTTCACCCTTGGCCATAACTTACTGTGTTCTTGAGAGCATCAGCTGGGCTTCTTGCTGGGTGGGCACTGTCCCACTGGGTCCCCTAGACCTTATCTTTCTATTATTTTACTCCTCTCTGAGTGGGTTAGTCAATTTCACTACACTGGCCAAACCTAGAATAGAGAGTGTGGGCTAGGAGCTTGCCTTGAAAAAGTAGGAATTGATTTTCTGTTTTTCCTCCTTGATTCATTTCTGATTGCTTTCTTCTTTTTCTCAATGGGTCAGGCATAAAGCTCTTGGTAACCCTCTTCTAGGCTGGGATTTTTATCTAAGAAAGCACTATGTGGTAGAATTATTTCACTCATCCACTTGACTTAGCCTGACCTCTGTTTGGCTCTATTTCGTACTCTGAAAGAGTCCCTATACTATGTAACCCTAGACAAGGACCAGCAGTCTTTTCTTGGGTAGTCATCACTTCACTCAGCCCTGATGTAAACTAACTTAAGTGGAAGTTCCCAAGAACCTCTCCGGGTTGATGCATTCGGGCTGGTGAGGCTTAGACAATTATGGGTCCTGACGGATAAGGTATCGTGCATCCGGCAGCTCTTTCTATTCGGATTTCACTAACCAAATGTTGACTCTCTACACTGGCACAAATTTTTGTGCAAATCATTCTTGGAACTGAAAAACCTATTGTGTGTGTTTACTTGTTTTGTTTTGTTTTTCGAGGCAGCTTTTCTCTATAGCTTTGGAGCCTGTCCTGGAACTTGCTCTGTAGACTTGGCTGGCCTAGAACTCACAGAGATCTACCTGTCTCTGCCTCTCAGGTGCTGGGATTAAAGGTGTGTGCCACCACCACCTGGCTGAAAAACCTATTGTTATGAATATGTGTTTGCTTCAGCAAGACCATGTTAGCAGGGTAGGTCTTAGGGCAAAGAAATGTCCACCTGTGGTGCTGCACCTTTTCTCTCAGGAGGATTGCTTAGTGAGTGCTTGCGCTGTTCTTGTTGTTTCCAAGAAAGCCTAACCTTTAAATTTTCCAGGTGCTTCTGTGAGATGCCTGTGGGCACTGAGAACCTGGGTCTCACTTAGAGAACAAGTGTTAATTTGACTTGAAGTCAGGAGGATGGTTAGTTAACATTTGAAATACACTAATCAGAAACACACACCCACCACAAGCAGTTAGCATTTGAATGAATCTAATCAAAAGCATGTTCTCCAGAGACACCTGCTACCTATACTCTCGCATCATCCTCTCTGATTGGTACTAGTAGGTGTCCTAATCATAGCATAAGTGATGGTAGAAATGACTTCTCATTGGTTGAATAGAGTGTGCAAGATGTACGGATTGGTGAAAAGCATTTCATAGAAGCACCGCCATGTAAGGAAACTTGATGTCTAGTGACTTGAGCAGCCCAAATGAGTGGTGTCCAGCGGAGATGATTCGACTCCTACGTCTACCTCCAATTGTCTATCATAGGATGTATGGCAGCATCTAAGGATTGGTTTTTTGTTGTCACAGCTACAGGGAGCGGATGACACTGACTTCTAGTGTGTTTTGTCCCCAAATTCTATAGTACAGACTCCCCAATAATAGATTTTATCCAGACAAAATTACCAACAGTGGCAGGGTGGAGAACTCTTAACCTAGGCTGGTCAGAGTAATTCTTTTTATCTAGGACTCTATTTGGTACCATGTATTGATGTTAGCTGAAATTCTGCAGCTGCTTCTAGCTAGAAATTTAGCTAACTCCTGCTCCCAGAATATTCTTGCAATTCCCCCAGATGAATATTTCACAGAATGGGTTTGTTGGAATTCCTAAAAGAAGTGAAACTTGATGATTTTATGCTGGCTGGTGACCATGTCATTGAGTTTTGCAGGTCTGAGTCTGGGATATGCACTCATGGTCAGAGAAGTGGAAGACCCTGAAATTCTGAGAATGAAGGCTGTGGCAAGACTGTTCTTATAAAGACATAAAGAGTCCACATCTCTTCATCCATAGAGGATGCTGATGGGTGAAGAAGGTTTATTTCAAGTCCAACCAGCGAGTCTATGTTTATTTTAGAAGCCTAGGTAAACTCGGGGAAGTTTGGAGTCTTGTGAACATCTATGAATCTTAGGAATCTCACGAGCCTCATGCCCTCCCCCATAAAAGTGAATGTCAATGGCCTCATTTTTGTCAGGGGGTCTTTTGGGTGAGTAACCAGAGCTGTTCTGATGCAAGGTGGCAAAGGTCATGTCTAACCTGGAGGAAACAGCGACATCACGCCTCAGTCAGATCTTATAGTCTCCCCACCTCCACTTCCCATGACAACACCTAAGCCAGTTGCATAATTAATTACTTTTCATGTAGCATGAGCCAAAAAAACTGCTGCCATGGCAAGGAGGAATACCATTATATACCACATGGGGGAAGATGCTACCCAGAACTCACCCCATTGGTGTTCTACCAGCTTCTGTTGCCTCTCGTATTCATAACAGGGATACACAGCTCCCACTATGGCAAGAAACATGCCATTTCATATCACAGCCATTCTGAATCGTTCATGGGCATTCCTGGATTGAGGGATCTTTTTCATTGGATCATGGAATTCTAAATGAAACTGGGTAAAATGCCCCTTCCTAGCTCCAGAAGAAACTTGTATGGACTTCTATCTTTTTTTCTTTCTGAAATTGTATGGTGTGGGAGGTCCTTCTGTCTATGTGTTGCTTTTATTGGTTAATGAATAAAGAACTGGCTTGGCCTATCGCAAGAGGAAGGTGGAGTCAGAGAGACACCATGGAGCTATGACCAGAGTCAGACATGCCGAAGCTTTGCTGGTAAGCCACAGCCACATGGTGATACACAGATTAATGGAGGTGGGTTAGCCAATAAGAAGCTAGAGCTAAAGGTCCAAAAAGTGATTTAATTAATACAGTTTTTGTGAGATTATTTTGGGTCTAAGCTAGTTGGACAGTCAGGAACCCACAAGTGGGCCTTCCTCCAACAACTGTATTTATTCATTTTGTGATTCCATGATTGAGCAGCCCTATTTTCACATTCCTCACTAATTAGTGATGGAAACTTTCTTTATGGGTGCTTTTATATTTATTAAGATTCTATTTGTCTGTCTTTTTTGATTATGCTGCTTCAAGCTAGAAATCTTTGCATGTGTAACACTTCTAGTGGATTCTAAAACTCAGTGCAGTTAGTTGCTCAGTATCTGAGAAGCACAGTATGAAGCAGTTCTAGCTCTCTCTGGTTCCTGTTTCTACCCTTCATTCCTTATTGTTTTTCTTTTTTAGAGTCAGGCCCAATCTTTCTATATGCAAAGAAAAATTGTGATCAAATGTTACTTGTTAAATTAATATATAATTTTAATTAATATCTAATATCTAATGTTATATCTTTTTCAAAACTTAAGTATCATTTCTTGTGATGGTGGGAATGAGAATGGCTTCATAGGCTCATATGCTTGAATGTTTGGTCCCCAATTAGTAGAACTGTTTGGGAAGGATTAGGAGGTGTGGCCTTGTTGGAGTAGGTATACGTCTGGGGGTGAGCCAAACCCAATCTCTTTCTCTCTCTCTCTGTTAGCCATGGGTCAGAATAAAGCTCTCAGCTACTGCTCCAGCCCCAGGTTGTCTGCTTCTTGCCATCATGATCATGGACTAACCTCTAAGATTGTAAGCAAACTATTAGAAGGGAGTTTCTGTTCTGTCTGGCCCAGCAGTCATTTAGTCCCAAAGTAACACACAGAGGCTTATATGAATTATAAACTGTTTGGCCTACTAGCTCAGACTTACTATTAACTAACTCTTGCAACTTAAGTTAACCCATATTTCTTATCTATGTTTAGCTACATGGCTTGGTACCTTTCTAAGTGAGAAATTCTCATCTTGCTTTCTCTGTATTTGACTGGTGACTACGTCTCTGCCTTTCTTCTTTCCAGAATTCTCTTAGTCTGGTCGTCCCACCTATACTTATTACTGGTCAATCAGTGTTTCATTAAACCAATACTGTAGTGGTATATTATTTGTATTTTGGTAAATAAATCTTGCCTGAAGTCATTAGAGGCCAGACAATGGTGACACACACCTTTAATTCCAGGATTTGGGAGATAGAGTCAGATGGATCTCTGTGAGTTCAAGGCCACCCTGAGTTTTGCAGGATCAATGCAGAAACAAAGCCAGTTGGTGGCTCACATTTTTAATCCCAATCTTAGGGTGTCACATGCTTTAATTCCAAAACTATAGGGAGTATAAAATGGGAGGAGAGAGAGGCTTAGTCTGTTTTAGTTTGTGGTCTCCCAGTCTTGGTAGAGGTAATACTTCTATAGTGGCTTGGCTGCTTTGCTTTTCTGGTTTTTGGGTTGAACCCCAATTTCTATCTTTGAGTTTTTATTATTTGTGCTACACAATATAAGTGACAAATCTTTATATTGTACAAGAGCATTCTGCCAAAGCATTTTCCCTTTTTTGCTTTTCAAAACAAGAACTCTGAATCTAATCTCCTTTAGTTCAACTTTCCTCCTAATTGTAACCAATATCAACCCCAAACAATGATGAATATCCATATTTTTTGGAGGTGCTGGCTAGCCCAGTTGGTAGAGCATGAGACTCAACCTCAGGGTCATGGGTTTGAGCCCCATGTTGGGCACCACACATAGCATGATTAATAAAAACCCAGAGGCAGATATTGGGGTTCAACCTGAAGATCAGAAAATCAAAGCAGCCAAGCCACTAGAAAAGCTCTTACCTCTAAGAAATTCTCAGACTGAAAAAGAGAACAAGTTCCTGTCTCATCTCAGCTTAAATTCTTCTCTAGTGCTAGAATTAAAGGTGTGAGCCACCACCACCCGGATTTATTTCTGCATTGATCTTGTGTAGCACAGGATGGCCTTGAATACACAGTAATCCATCTGTCTCTGTCTCCCAAATTCTGAGAGTAAAGTATGTGACACCACTACCTGGCCTCAAGGGGCTTAGTTTTACCTTCCGGTCTTCACGCAAGCTTTATTTATAAAACATAAATAAAATATCACTATGCAAACCCCCAGTTAAATGCTTTCTTTTGTAAGAGTTGCTTTGGTCACAGTTTCTCTTCATAACAATAAGACAATAACCAAGATAGTTATGAAGGATTAAAAGCCAATCTTCTTCTACTGTGCTTCATAGTCTTAATTTAACTTTCAGATGTTGCTATGCAGAAAGCCGGGATGAAAAGGCGAATCTCAACAGAGTGGGAGAGAGAAGTTCATCCCTGGCTTTAGTTTCTTCAGAACCCTTTTCCCTTGTGTTATTCCTTAGGGAGCAGATGATAAGGAGGAAATGAATTCAAACTTATTTACTTGCAAATAGACACATTCTACACAGCTTTGCTCTGAATAAGGGTATTCAATAACAGAACAGTGCTACCAAATTTTCATCCTTCATATTCCAAACCGATTCTGTGAAAAACACATTCTGTTAAAACACAGTTGCTGCTAGGCTTAAAAAAATATGTTGAGCATTCATTTGAGCTTCTTCTCTGTGACTCATATGTTGTCTAGAGTCACATCGGGTTGTTTTTGCTCTTGAGCTGTCTCTCTCTCCTCTCCTGTTGTGTGATATGTCGAACAAATATCATACTTAATATTTGCAGTTCACACGGTGGCCAAGTCTGGTGCTTACATAATGGATTTTTAGAAAGAAGATTCAAACAAAATGTTAGGTGGATCTAATGGATAGAAGGATAGAAGTCTAGAAAAAGAATGCTTAAGTGGTCTTGTCCATACTGGACATTAGACATTCATTTACTTTTGGGTGATGTCACATTAGTTTTCTTGAAGAATTCCTTTGGATATTAATCTTACTAGTCCAGAGAAACTTTGGATTCACTGGGTAGCAACAGCAAGGAATACTGCTGGAATTTAGAGTGTCTCACATAAAATGAAAACACCTGGGGTGGTTTTGGTGTTAAGAGTAGACAGTGTCACTCTGCTATGGCTAGAACTGGAAACATCCTGTTCCTCTAAAGGAAGGAATAAAGCCTAGGAAGAATCCTGGGGAAGAACCAAGCTACTGCAGAAGTGCCCAAAGACTGACTTTAGTTAGAAGGCCATTTGTCTGAAGTTACAAAATCAGAATAAAGAAACTGAGTCTGGCCCATTGTCTGGAGCACTGAGACCATAGCTCATTGCTATCTCTACACAAGGCAATACGACTCATTCTCAATATGAAGCACAAGTGATGTGGGATTCCCCTCTGTATGCTGTGAATACCATTGGTTAGTCAAGGGTTGCTTTGGGCCTGTGCAGGGCAGAATATAGGTAGGTAGGGAAAAACTAAGCTGAATGCTGGGAAAAAGGAAGGAGGAGTCTGAGAGAAGCCATGGAGCCACCTCCTGGGACAGAAGCACTAAAACTTTGCTGGTAGGTCACAACCTCATGGTAATGCACAGATTAATGGAGTTGGGTTAGATTAAGATGAAATTAATTAGCCAATAAGAAACTAATGGGCCAAGCAGTGCTTTAAATAATATGGTTTCTGTGTGATTATTTTGGGGCTAAGCGACCGGGAACAAACTAGCAGTCTTCTTACTACACACAAGACATGGTGTGACTTGGCTCCTGCCCTCAGCTTTCAGCACCCCAGTGGCACTGACATGCATTCTCACCTACAGGCTTTTGTTCATATGTTCTCATTGCCTGGACCACTCTTGTCCATTTCTTACTGAGACTCTTTTAGATGTGTGCATGAGTACCCCTTTCACTGTGAATAGCTTGACCCTGCCTCCACCTCCAACCTGGGTCAGGCGTCCTTTCATCACGTTCTACTACTGTTTTGTTTATTCTTCTCTCCATGGTGATATTTTATATTCTAAATTAGCATGGACAGGTTACATGTAACAATTACACTTTAGGATAGTACAGGAGAGGACAAACATTATCTTTCTTTGCTACTGTGGGCCAATGCTTGATGTATAATAAGCATTTACTGAATGGTTTAATGAGTGAATAGGTAAATGGCAGTGCAGACCAGTGACTTTCAACTCAAGGTGACTAAGCTTGCCTGCCAGATGTGTTTGGCAACATCTAGAGTCATATTTCATTAACATCATCTGGGAAGTGATAGTGCCCCAACATCTAGTGGGCTGAGCCCATCGTAGGACATAATCACTCTGCAATATGGAGGTCCCATTCTGTAACAAAGAGTTGCCTATTATAAAATGTTGATAGTATGAAAATTATGGTATAAACAATATCATGTTTAAAATAACAGTTAATACAAAGGTGTTACCAGAGGTAAGTAGCAGGAAGAAAAGGGCAATGAAGGCAAATAACTGGGTTTGGAAACAGTTTAGGACTTGCATCAAGGAATGTGATTCATGATCAAGGTCATGGACAGAGGGTACAGCCTTCCCAGGCCGTGATGGCATCAGCTGTGGGAACAGAAGAGTTCAAAGCTGCACCTTGATGATCTGTCTAATAGATTTGTGCCCCTCTTTCTACCCCCTAGTGACTGCCCTCTACCCTCTGAGATTGCCTTAATGCCTTCCAGTTGTCTAGGAAATAGTTGTCATTAGTTTTGAAGGTTTTTTCCCCACCCGTCCTAGATCTGAAGTTTTAAAAAAATAAACAGGATAGGTTGTTTATGGGGCAGGAAAACTGAAATAAATTTCCTCAAATTTGTAGAATGAATCTGGAGAAGATGCAACTGAAGCGATTTTAATAAAAACTCAGCTCTTTATTCTCAGAAACAGGGACACAGTATTCATGCTATCTCTCCTATATCTTCCTTTAATCATGGGTTGTCCATGGTCGAGCAGAATAAGATCATTTTTTCCCACCACACATCTGAAATGCATCTAAACTTAAACTGTCATTAAAATCTTGCTCAGTTCAATGAAGATGGGACCCATTTATAAACAAGAAGATGTTTGGAATATTAAATAAAGACAGCTGATGTTTAGCTGGTTTTGTAATTTATAGACTATCATCTTGATTAATAACCACTCTTACTGTATCTATGGAAACGAAGAAAAATTACTTCTGCCTCCAAGAAACACACGCAAAGATGAGAAACATTTTGCTTCTGTGAAGGATTCACACACGTGTTGCCCTCCTTATTAACTTTGTGTTATTATCCATTTTTCCAAGAGAAAAGGCAAAGCCATGTGGGTGGATATCAGGGCTGTGAGATTAAGAAAATAAATGGAAGTTGCCCTAGGGAGTCATGTACTGTCCGTTAAATGGAAGTTCCACATCATTTTCTGGCTCAGGAAACAGAAATGGAGTATATCCAAACAATTTATGCGCTGAGCTTGCTATTTGATTCATGGAGATGACCAATTTCTGCAGTTCTGTAGGCACGTTTTAATAGACAATCTGGAAGACACAGCACGTCAAAGAATAAGAATTCACCAAACAGGGAGGAGACCCCCTAAAATACGTTTCATAAAATAACACATAAAATAACAGTCTAATGAGTTGCCTTGTGGTTCAGGTTGATATAATGAATCTGGCTGCTAGTGCAATCTCCAATTTGATGGTATTTTATGGAAGGTACTGGTTTTTGGTGAGGCAGGCCTTGTCACCAAATATTAAAGAGTAGGTGAGGGAGAAGCGAGCATCATTCTCTACCACTCGCTGCTTGCTTCCCATTCTTCGGTGACATTTAAATGCCACCATACTCTTGTTTTGGGGTTTCTAACATCTCGAATCCATTTTGTACAGTTTTTCAGAATAATAAGTAGGAGAATGTTTTTCTTTGATCATGTCGTTTTTCTCTTTTGCGTGATTCTGCTTTTCCTGGTCTTGTTTTTGTAGAACCATAATTTCCCTCTCAGTACCTTTGGCACCAGGTGTGGTTAGTGATTGGGCTGGCTTTTCCTCATGTGCTCAGGCAGTTGAGGCATTGGCTCTCCTGGGGAGAAGAGGAGAGGCCATTACCTGGGGCAGTTCTGTAGGTTCCTCAGCCAGTCTCTCTGCTGCTGGGTGAGCCTTAACTTCAAGTGCCAATGGGAGGCTGGCAAGAGACTCCCATTCCTCTCAGCATCAGGAGATGGCGAGGGCAAAGCTCTCTCTGGCAAAGTCTCCGACTGTGTCTTCACTGTCCTCTCCAGTGGTAATTTTAGGTGGTGAGCAGTGAGCAGAGTGGAGCCCTGCTGGAGAAGTCGTAAAAGCTGCCATGCACTGGGACACATTACTTTCTCCCAGGACTCATGACAGCCTGGTAAGTGCTGCCTTCCATCGGAACTGGGAAGAAGTTGAACCTTTGAGATGAGCAATTTGTCCAAAGCCACAGCAGTAGTCAGTGTTGGAGGAAGGATTCCACCTGAAGTGCTTCCGACTCCAGCAGCCCTGTGCTCTCCTCTGCAGCTCTTGACATCCTTTTAAAGGTGCCCAGGGATGTTCTTCCAGCCACAACAGGAGCAGCACCGGGCAGCGTTCCAAGATGGGCATGTGGTTCCTCTGTTTCTAATCTGACAGTTAGAGGTTGAAGGATTTAATAACATTCTACAATCGCTTAATGAGACTCTTGACCTGGTTTTCTCATTAAGTTTGCATTCTGGTTTGCATCTCAATGCTTCTTTCTATGCATAGAATCATCCTCAACAATGCACTTAACTTTGCACAGGTGTTCCGTGGCACATCACAATAGAAAAGTTGAGTTTCCCCATGTGAAAATGTCACAAAAGGAAGGCAGAGACCTGCCACTAGCTGGGAAAACTGTAGGCGCTGCTGCACTTACGATGTGCCCCAACAAGACCATAGGATGTTGAAAATGTCACCCATTAGAACTGCGTTTGTGGCCAGAGATGCAGCTGATGTGGTAGAGAGCACGTCTAGGGCTCATGAGGTCCTGAGTTCGAGCTACAGCACTCCATCAACTGGGAATGGTGACTTAAGCCTGGAATCCTAGCGTTCAGAAGTGCAGGCAGGAGGATCAAAAGTTTAACGCTATCCTTGGCTACACAGTAGGTTAGCCTGAACTACATGGGGCCCATGTTCCAAAAGGGCACAGTAGCAACAACGAAAGTGAAGTTGTACTTATTACACTAAACACACCCAACAGCATCACTTAGCCTATTTTACATGAAATGGGCCCATAAGACCTAGTCCATAGTTCAGCAAAATCGTCTAGCGTGTGTCCTTATTTACATAAAGTACTGAATATGTCATATAATTTGTTAAATACTTGGCAGAAAGTAAAAGACAGCAATTTTAGTTGTAGGGAGTCTTTCTTTGGATCTCCAGCTAACAAGTAATAATACAGAGACTTCTTATTGATTATTTATGCTTGGCCTTAGCTTAGGCTTGTTCCCAAATAGCTCTTTCTTTAAAGTCTTTTTATATTTTACATTTCAATCCCAGTTCCCCTCTCCCTCTCCTTCTCCTGCTCCCCCACTTTCTTTCCACTCCACCCCTCCATCCACTTCTCCATGGGGAGTCAACAAAGTCTGTCACCTTGAGGCAGGACCAAGGCCCTCCCTTGTTTCTAGATTGAGCAAGGTTTCCCTCCCTAGGGAATGGGCACCAAAAAGCCAGTTCATGAACTAGAGATAGATCCTGATCCCACTGCCAGTTGCCCCACAGACTGCCCAAGTCACACAACTGTCATGCACATTCAGAGGGTCTCGTCCGGTCCTATTCAGGTTCCCCAGCTGTCAGTCTAGAGTCAGTGAGCTCCCATTAGCTCAGGTCAGCTGTTTCTGTGGGTATCTCCATCATGGTCTTGACCCCTTTGCTCATATTCTCACTCCTCCCTCTTTTCAAATGGACTCTGGGAGCTCAGCGCAGGGCTTAGCTGTGGATCTCTGCATTTGCTTCCATCAGTTACTGGGTGTAGGTTCTATGATGACAATTAAGGTAGTCATCAAACTGATTGCAGGGAAAGGCCAGTTCAGAGACTCTCTCCACTACTGCTTAGAGTCTTAGCTGGGGTCATCCTTGTGGATTCCTGAGAATTTCCGTAGGAACAGGTTTCTAGGAAAAAAAAAAAAAAAACCATCCTGAGTGAGGGAACCCAGACCCAGAAAAACAGACACAGTATGTACTCACTCATAAGTGGATGATAGATATAAAGGAAAGGATAACCAGCCTACTGTCCACAATCCTGGAAAAACTAGGTAACAAGGGGGACCCTAAGAGAGACATACATGGATCCTCCTGGGAAGGGGAAATAGACAAAATCTCCTGAGTAAACTGGCAACATTTGGGGGAGAGGATGGTGGAGAGTGGAAGGGAAGGGGGAGGGAAGGAGAGGAGGGAGAGGAGAACAGGAGGCATAGTTGAGTTGGGGGAAGGACAGAGAGAAAGAACAAGAGATATCTTGATAGAGGGGCCTTTATGGGGTTAGTGAGAAACCCAACTAGCTCTTATAGCTTAAATAAACGTGTTTATATTAATCTAAGTTCTGCCACATGGCTAGTTACCTCTTCTCCTTACTGTATGTCTGACTTCCTCTGCTTCTCTTTGGCAAATTCCTTGCCTCTTAAGTCCCCTCCCCCCGAGTTCCTCTTTCTCCCCAGAAATCCCACCTATCCTCTCCTGCCCAGTAATTGGCCTCTCCGCTATTTATTATACCAATCAGAAGGTGTCCTGGCAGAGACACATCTTCACAGTGTGTTAAAAGATTATCCCACAACATCTAGTATTATTCTTTCAGACCATTATAGAATGGAGGAAAAATACCAAGTTGAATCAGTTGAGGTCCTGTCTGGGCATCAGGGATATATGACTGTCATAGTATATACTATCACAAGATTTAAGACGTTTGTCATAGGGTCAGCAAGACTAAACTCAACTTTCTCCAAAGGATTACAAAGTTTTCAAGAGATGGGGTGCAGCGAATTCTAAACCTCTTATCACCCAACTGACCTTACCTGAAAGAACAGAAACCTTGGATCTTCATGACATGTGGACAAGATACCTAAGGAGATCACATCTTATGGAATGACATTGTTCAAAAATTTGGAGATGAAGAAAGAAAAGCTAGATATTCCAGATAAACATTCAACCTGATCTCTGCAGTATCCAGAATTCAAAGTAGTCAGTTTACATGCATTTTCCTTGTAATTTCCTCAATAATTGAATTTTCTTTGGTTATATAGAGATTTTTCTGTTTTTCTTGAATTCTTATTAAATGTGTGATTGCTGAATCACACGGCATCATCTGTTAAGACAGGAACAGCCTTGCTCAGTGAAAAACAAAAACAAAACGAAAAAAAAAAAAAAACCCCAGAAAACACAAATCCAGACTCTCTCAAGAATTTACCACTGGGAGGCTACTTGGAAGAGGCAAACAGGCAAGCAGCTGCTTCTTCGTTTTTCTGCCACCATCTTGGGGTTCTTTATTTGTAACCATGCCCAGTACCATCAAACTAGCTTTTAGAAGTTTGATTAAAGTCCCGAAAGCAACCTCCCTTTAACCTTTCTCATCATGAATACTGCAGACCATGACTTTGAAACAGCAACCAACTGCAAAATCTATAATGATGTAGAAGTAAGAGCAGAAACACACGAAGCTTCATAACAGCGTGAGTACATGGGGCACATTCATGTTCCCATGGTAACGAATGCGCCAAGCTTCCTGGGCTTTGCCCCTGGTTTTAGTGATGGTTACCGTCACTAAATCTCATGTCATGTGTCTTTTTACATACCCTTGATGCCACTGAGGCTGGCTTCTTCCTGTGGATGTCCAGACTTTCACACTTGAGCATCTCTGGACACGCTACTCTCTCCTCATCTGGAACAGCATCCCTTATCTTTGTCCACACCTCTCATTTGTTCTTGTAAGGCCACTTATTTATCACTTCTTAGTATTTCTGAGGTCCACAGAATTAGTTGCTTTCCTATTTCTAGAATGTTTTAAATATTAATTAGTATTTCCATTCATGTCATGTAGTGGTTTGGCCCTTATCTGCCATCTTTGTTACACTGGGTCTCTTTGGAAGCATTGATTGTATCTTGATTACTAGTTGCATCCAGCATCATAAGAAGCATCTAGCAGGCACCTGGCATGCTCCTTTTAGCCAACCCTTATTGAGGAAACCTGCATTTTTACTCCAGCCAATAAAGCTTTAAAGAGTTTTGCCCAATTTCTTGCCTTTTTTTTCAGTTTTTGTGAGAGCATCCATTTAACTGGATATTTTGCAGCTCACCACCTTTGCACACGAGACTCTAAAGGCTCAAAAAGTGCAGTCCTGAGTTGCAGACTGAACAGAGTGGAGAGGGCCATGAGGGATTTGCTTTATTTTAACTTAAGCATACACAGTTTGAAAATTCTACCATCCTCCTTCCTCCCTGTCATTTTCAGTCTTACTTGAACAGTGAGAGACATGTGCTAGTATTATATTTACAGAATTTATATAATTTCTGTTTTATGTAGTTCATAAACCAGACAACACAAGTCCATTCTGTCTTACACTGATGGTATAAAGGAAAGATAAGACGGTAGGCACAGAACTGGGTTCAGGAACCTGAGCTCAACTCTGGCTCTACACCTGGCTGTTTCTCCCATCTCCATCATTTCACTGTGGTTCGAAGTGCTGTAGAATATCCTGTTTTCTCAGCCGCTCGTCCCCCTCCTCCTGGTAAAACAGTTCAAGTCTCTCCTATACCTGGTTTTTTCTGGAGCCTTGCATTCTTTATCTTCCTGCATGACAATAAAGAATAAGAGCTGATTGGTATAGGGTGCAGGGAATTACAGTACATAAGTAACAATGTAATACGAAACTAGACAAGTTTACATGATTGCCAATATTGACTTTTGATTAAAAAAATGGTTTTTCTAGAGATGTTTGCTCACGAAGGGAATTTTTTTTATCAAGGCTCCACACTGAAGAGCATTTTTGCCTGGCGAATGGTGTCTAGTTTTAAATATACATTTCATAATGAATGGGACTATTGCATCTTTCCTTGGCAAAAGTAAATTATATTAGACAATTAGAGATTTGTATTCCATTATTTCCTTACCCTAAGTCAACATTTTAAGAAGGAATTCCGTGAGAATACTCCAGCAATTTATACTTTTCTTTTAGTACAGTGGTGAAACAAATGGTCTCCATTGACAGACTGTGCAACAAGCATAAAAATAATATTTTCCAGGGACTAAAATTTGCTTTGGTAGAACTAAAATTTAAATTACTTGATTTTTTTCTAGGCATGTGTTTTCTTACGGTCAGACTTAATATGTGGAGAAATCTTTTTACTTCAAGCATAAGCAAGAGACATGGTCATCCTGTTGGGTGCTATCTGGCAATATGAGCAATACTGAAGGTAGGAGGGCAGGAAGGATGCACTGTATCCAGCAGAAAAAGAGTGTCAAGATATGGAAGAGAGGCAAATAAATTTTACAACTAAGAGCTCATTTTTTGCAAGACACATAATTTAAATGGAACAGTATGAAAAGGGGGCAAATTTAAATATTCTCAGAATTTATTCCAGAAAAGACGAACAATGAAGTCAAAGGCTTTTGTTGAGCAGGTGCCAAATAAAGAAGTTTTACCAAGGCCGTTAGAAAGGAAATGTCTTGGAATTTTCAATTGCTTTTATTAAAACCTAGTTATACATATACATCCCCTTGACTTACAGTAGCACTGACCACATTGAAACTGGGTTGTTTAAGGGTATAGTCTTCCTATGGCTATTGAATAAAAAACTCAGTGCCCGGCATGGGACACCACCCTATGGGTCACTGGTGAGTGAAATCTGAGAGAACTTCAAGAAAACACAGGGTATTGTCATTGTTCTTTATTTCCTACCACACTGCGTAGAAGACATTATTGTTGCATGCTACAATACCAACTTACCAGGCAAGATGCAGTCACTGGTACAACAGTGGTATACTTGTCAGTAACCAACCACTTTCTGAATGTAATTGAGATCTGCTTCCTAGGAGGAAATGTGCACCTGGTACCATGAACCATGGGTGAGGACCCATGGAGGGACACACTAAATAGTTTTCAAATGGCCTTGTAAGTATTTGTATTTATGCTCATAGATCTGATCAGATAGCCTTGATCAGAGAAACTTCTTTTCACAGTAGGCGGTGAGGGGTTAAGGCAGAAACTCACAAGTGACATCTGTATTGACCTCCCCTTGGCCCTGTATCTTACTCAGTGAGCATCTTGGGAGAAGGGGATGGAGAAAATGGAAGAGATGGAGGATAGGGAGGAATTAGTCTGCAAAACGTTGTCTTCTGGACACAGCACAGTCATTACACTCATGAGCTCACAGTTGCTATGGTTACCTGCATAAGACTTGCACAAGAAGAAAGCTAGTCAAAATTCCATCATGGGGAAGGTGATCCTGAGGCCCCACCTCTAGCCGAGGAGCTGTAATCGATGACTGCTAGGGAAAAGGGGAGTCATTTTCATTGTAGATATGACCTCTGATAGGTTTTCCATGCTCCAGTGGATGGCCCCACACCCATGTACACATAAGAATCATTGGCTGAACTCAGTAGGTTACCAAAAAAAGCATGGAGTTAGGAGAGAGATGTGTTGGGAGAGGGTCTAGGAGAACCTGGAGGAGTAAGGGAGATAGATACAATAGAAATATATTGTTTTCATGTATTAAATTTTCAAAGAATAAAGGAGTATAGTCTTAGATCTAGACTATGGTCACCATCTTTTATGAGTTGCCTTTGGACTGAATAACTTATCCTATAGTTTGGTTGTTCTCTGAAGATTCATGCACTATAGGGTAGAAAGTTTCATGGGCTATAGCGTTGTTCCATCGTACATGGGCATTGAGAGGTGGTAGAGCTGCTAAGAAGTGGTCTCAATGAGTTGTGACTGACTCATGATGACTCTTGAAAAGGGATTAATGAGAGTCCCAAAGAGTGAGCTAGGTTTCAGAGGAGAGGATTGTTTTCCAGGAAAGAAAGTTGCTGTGGCCCCTACCCAGTCTCTTGATCCCTTCTCTTGCCAAATGACCTCTGTTGCTTGCTTCTTGCGTGTTCCACTGCATTGTGCCTCCCACTGTGCTATGATGTAGACATGGATCTTGAGTTATTGAGGCTACACCATTAGAACTTTCAACCTAACACTTTGACAGCTTCCTAAATCAAATGTCAAATCCTTACTCCCCATTCTTCAGAAAGTTCCTGTGTTCGGAAGTAAGCTTTTTAAGGAGTAAATTAAGCTAACATTGATACCACTAAGGTGTTGTCAACAACAGTGTCCTTATAAGAAGGGGAAATTTGGAAGAAGACAGCAATAGGGAAAAGGTATTGGGAGAACATAAAATGAAGACAGCAGCCTACGAGCAAGAGAGAGAGGTTTCAGAAGAAATCAATCCAATCTATGCCTTGATGCCAGATTCCTAACCTCCAGTGCTGTGAGAAACCTGAGTTGCCTGTGGTCCTCTACTATGGCAGCCCTAGCAACGGGGTAACTAACATAAACTTTGAATCTAGAGCTCAACAGTCTTTGAATGAGGAATCTTGATTTTTTTCTTTTTCTTTTGTAATAGAATAAAGCCTTTTAATATCTTTATGTCATCTGTAAGATAAAGATTTTACACAAAGCTTACGTTTGGAGGCAGGTAATTATTTGGAATGCACCATAATCCATCCTAGCTGTCCTGACAAAGGGTTATATCCTTAACAAAGACCAAGGTGAGTTCGTTTCCTGGGGCTGCTGAAGCACACGACACTCTCAGTTGCCGGAAGGAACTGAAGCCTCTGCAGAGTTCGCGGGCTGGAAGGAGAAACCCAAATCTTTTGACATTTTCTCTTGTTGCTTCCTCTTTCCTGATCAATTTCTCCAGCATTTTTTGCTCAGCGTAGTCTCTAGCATCCCCTGGTTTGTGTTAGCTGCTCAGCTCCAAATTTTCCCTTGTTGTCACATGGTAGCTTTTCCTGTGTGTCTTTCTCTTCACTTAGGAGGGTGCCAGGCATATAGGATTATGTCCCAGCCTTCTCCAGGATGACCTCATCTTAACTAAGTAGAACTGCAATGATCTCATTTCCACATAAGGATACATTCTGAGGTTGGGGACACCAACGTATCATTTTGTGTGATAGTCAAGCCATAAGAAAGAACCTGGGCCATGGTCAAAGAGAAAAAGAAATTCAAATGACCATCTTATTTATTTTTATTTATTTACTTATATATATATTTATTTATTTTTACTTACCAAGGTGTAACTAATAGCTTGTTTTGAAGAAGCTGATAGTCCAAACGGAAAGCAGTTAGGGTCTAGATATAGATCTGTTTTTGCTATGCTTACACATTGGCAATATTCACCAATAAAGTCAGGGGATAAGAAGCAGTTGGTAAGCCCATCTGTGCTTGCTCTTCTTGGGGAATTAATGCCCTCTATACATGCTCATTCCAGCCCTATGGACCTCAACCTTCTGTTCAAATCCGAGTTTATGCAATTTGTTTTATTAATTTATCAAAGTAATGCAGAGTTTGACGCTTACTTCTCCCCTTTTAACTGGCTATGAGTTTGCATCCCTATCTAAAGAAAAGCATCACATCTGCTTCCTCTAATGTGTTCTCCTTTCATGCTTGTGAAATCCATAATAAGTGGCTTACTTATCGTTAGCCCCTGCTTGATCTTCAAGCTGTTACAGACCCTTTTACATGGGGAGAGCCAAAAATAGCCACAGTCATCTGCAGAGAAAACCATTAGCCACTTTGCTTTTTAGAAGTTTGTCATCTTGTCTGTCGTACCATGAGCTATTGGAGGGCAGAGGACAAACCTAGTTACAGAGTCCCTGGTTCCTAACATTTATTGAGAACTTGCATGTATCTGCCACAATCCTAAGAGCTATTTCCCACCTTATCAATGATAGATATTGTCTATAGGTTTATACTAAGAATAAGTCATGTGTCGGGAACAATACAGCTTGTGAGTGGCTCTGTGAGCATCAGACACACATGTGGTGTACATACATACACATACATACATGCAGAAAACATGCAAACACATAAAATAAAAATAAGTGCATCTCCAAAAAGAGTTACTTTTTAAAAATAATATATAATCTCCCATTATATATGTGCACTAATTCAACCAATCCCCTTCTTTTGGGATAAGGGCTATTTCTAGACTCCTGTCCTCTTTGCTCCCAAATGATGAGCCTGTGAACCACGGACCTGTTGGCTGAAGTACACACATCTCTTTTCAATAGATATCAGATTACATTATTTCAAGGTTTGCTGATTTAAATCTTTATAACATAGACTTTTCTGTGTGAAATCAGACAGTATCGTTAGAAGTCTTAGCTCTAATGTATTAACTTTCTTCTATACACTGAGTAAAATTTGCAGGAAACACATATGACAGGCTCATGTAAGACATTTCAAAGGTACAGAAGAATTTAGAATAAATCAAGGATAACATTTAAAGGCTTTAAGAATATATACATTTATCAATACCCTTTTCCCATGTATGTGTGCTTATGAGCACTCATGCATGCCACATCTCATGAGTAGAGGTTTCAAGACAAACTTGTTAGAGTTTGTTTTCTCTGTCCATCATATGGATTCCAGGATCAGACTCAGGCTATTCGGCTTGGTGGTGTAAGGGCTTTTGCATGCTAAGCCACCTGTCCAGCCTCAAGTTTGTTTTGGGGTGTCCATGATTTAGACTGGCTCATGACTTGGGCTTCTTCTAGATCAAAGTTAATGGGATAGAAAACAGAAAAAATATTTATGTTCATTTTGCGAAATATATTCATTTTAAAAGTTGTAACTAAATTCTTTTTTTTTAAAATCTACTGAGTAAACAGTAGCAATACTCTAGTAAGCCTATGTATGGTTGAGCACAATTTTGGAGAACATGTCATAGGATGGACCTGTTGCCACAGTTACACATCCCCTGGCTGTTCTAATATTTGACATCTCCAGTCTCCAATTGCTGTCTTAGTAATTACAAAGAGTGAGAGTTTGCTAAGAGTCTCACGTGACTGGCTTTCCCTGCCTCTCAGCACTTACACGTCAAAGAGGATGACATTGAGGGCAGGTGGCAGCCCTGCCCCTGCCGTCTGGAGAAAGTTATCTGCAGTCACTCTTGTCAGGCTCTGTGCTTGCAGAACAGACAGATCTACTCTCAGGATGGCACCAGGAGTGGGTCCTAATTAGTTATCCTTAATTTGGTAACGATGTAAATATTTAAATCAGGGCTCCAGCACGATACAGTAGAGAGATGCCAAAAGGAACCAGATCACCTCATACGGCTGAGCGCCCTTGACTACATTAATTCCATCTCTAAAATTGAGCTAAGATAATAATAATCTCTCATAATGACACAAAAACAAATCAGGTAAATAAGAGAGAAGTAGAGAAAGCCTACCTCAGAAGAAATGCCACTAGTGTATCTAATGACACTGTCAACAGAATCACCCACGGGTGAGAGAAAACACGTGAAAGACACATGTCTGGTACAGGTAACAGCAAGACTATGCAAAAAGACAAAACAAAAACCCCATAACTCAAGAACAATAATGCAAACAAACAACTTAAAGAAAAGGGATTTGAGCAGACATTTTGCTAAATAAGACACAAAAATTACAAATATAAAAAAAACCAAATAAAATCATTGGTCCTATGTTTCATGCTTATTACAATGGCTGGCATCAAACAAAAAGATAAATCACATCCAGACTCTGTGTTGTTGGTAAGGATGCAGAATGGCACAGTTACTGCTGAAAACAAAATTGTGGTTCCTCAGAAATAAAATTAGAAGTACAATATTGTTGTAGTGTGAATATCAAATGAACCACACAGGCTCATGTTTTGAAATTTTGGTTTCCCAACTGGTGGTGCTATTTTGTGATATTGTGGAAAATTTAGGAAGAATAGAGGAAGCAGGTCACAGAATCACTGTGTGTGTGTGTGTGTGTGTGTGTGTGTGTGAGAGAGAGAGAGAGAGAGAGAGAGAGGAAAGAGAGAGAAAGATAGATGATAGATAGATAGATGATAGATAGATGATAGATAGATAGATGATAGATATATAGACAGATAGATAGATGATAGATAGATAGATGATAGATAGATAGATAGATAGATAGATAGATAGATAGATAGAAGGTTATACCTGGTTTTGGACTCCTTTCCTGCTTGTTTCTTCCCATCTGTTATGAAGTAAACAGTCTCTGCTTATGTCCCCACTACTATTAGATTCTGTCCTCCAAGGGTACCTTTCCAGTATCTAAAGACCTGCCAGTAGGTCCAATCTCCTATGAATCTGTGAAGATGTCCACAGCCCCCTAAAAGTGCTAAGCTGGTTTCCAGCTCTTAATACATGAACTTTGGGGAGAAACACATTACAAACTAGGTAACCAATCTCTATGTTGCTCTTGCCTAGTGGTACTACTGATCAATCTTGCTGGGTTGCTACTTATTTCTGGTCTTAGCTCTAATTAAAGATACAAGCTTATAACTGGGTGGCAAAGAATCACACCTTAAATCCCAGCACTGGGGAGAAAGAGCAGGGAAATTCTCTGTGAGTTCAAGGCCAGCCTGGTCTACAGAGTGAGTTCCAGGACAGCCAGGCTACAGAGAGAAACCCTGTCTTGAAAGATGAAACAAAACAAGCATCAAAAAATACAATTTGATAATTTGGGGCTGGAGGGATGGCTCAACAGTTAAGAGCTCTGGCTGTTTTTACAGAGGAACAGGGTTTGCCTCCTGATAAGCCACATGGCATCCATCACTCTATGTAATTCCGGTTCCAGGGGCTCTGATGATATCCTCTTCCTGCTTTCTCCAGCATCAATAAACATGCGGTACTCAGACACACATGCCGGTAAAACACTTGGAGGCATTAAGAACCTCTTTACAATTATGTAAAGTTTCAAATGTTAATAAAATAAAAATAGTACAATAACATGCTTATCATTAGCCAGGGTTCAACAAAGCTAACAGTATTTGTAATATTCGATATATACTGTGTTGTTTGGTTGTCTTAGCTAGGGTCACTATTGCTGTGATGAAACACCATGACTAAAGGAACTCGGGGAGGAAAGTGGTTTTTTTTTTTTTTTTTTGGTTTATGCTTCCACATCACTGTTCATCATCCAAGGAAGTCTGGACAGATGCTCAAACAGGGCAGGAACCTGGAGGCAGGAGCTGATGCAGGGGCAGTGAAGGATAGCTGCTTACGGGCTTGTTCACCTTGGCTTGCTCAGTCTGCGTTCTTATAAAACCCAGGACCACCAGCCCAGAGACGGCTCCACCCACAATGGGTTGGGCCCTCCCTCATCAATCACTAATTAAAAAAATGCCTTACAACTGGGTTTTATGGAGACATTTTCTCAACTGAGGTTCCCTCCTTTCAGGCAACTCTAGCTGGTGGCAAGTTGACTTAAAACTAGTAGACGGCATATTATTGCGTGATAATTTCATTGGATCTTTAAAAAATGGTGGCACTAGATTCTTTACCTCTATCAATTTTCAGAGTAAAGATCATGTTTACTCGTCTCTTTCAATCATGGCAAGTGAGATTTATTTCTGTTTTACTTTTAAAACACCAGATGCTATGTAAATGCTCAGGAATAGACTTTACTATGAATTACAACATTCCTTAGCACAGTCAGGGCTGATGTAGGACTGTATAGCTATTTCTGCCTTACCTTACAATCTGGTTTACAGTCATTCTGACTTAACTAACAATAGACCCCAATAGTAGAAGCGGGAAGCCTGCTGAGCTGACAGCAGACTAAGAATTTTTTCTCTGGTCCCTTTCATCATCAGTTTTGCCTCTGAGTTACATAACACATCTTCCCCTTGCCTGCCGCAGTTGGAGATGTTACTGTGTGCATGTCTCCTTCACTTTCCTTTCCCTCTAGCTCGTCTTGCAATGCAGAGGAACTCATCGAAGCCCACGGAACACGTTCCTGAGATGACAGGGGGCTGACTTCCACTCTTCTATAACAAAACTGTCTCAAACAGCTGTCCAATAATGGGCAGATTATCAACCAGTTCTTGCGTCTACAAAAAACCTGAGACCCCTGAGCCTGCCTTCTTGGAGCCATGGCTCAATTTGAAACTGCCCTTTAAGAGAGTAGAAGAAGGCGGTTATCAGGTCATGACAAAGACGACATGTCACATGCTTAGATTCTCTGAGGACATGGACGAAGTAAGTCAGTCTTTGCAAGGATCTTTTCTGAATAATAAGAAATGACCATGGCGTAGGTGCCATGTTGTAGACTTAGAATTCAGATAGTGTAATGGGTTATGATTCTCTCCCTGAAAGCTGCTAAAATCTCAGAGTTGTAAAGATTATTCTGGCTTCTTCACATTCTCAGGAAGCAGGCTCCTCATCATTTAAGCATCTTGTGCGGTCAACAGCACTTTTGTTTTTAAGTATTAAATTTATCAACTTAGTAATTAGCATACCATCTTGTTTTAGCACAAAAAGGAAGCAGCACTGTGCAGTATCTTTAATATTATAATAAGTTGTCCGTGAGCATCATAATCTTCATTCCAAGTGCAGCAGAGAAGCATAGACAGATGATCTTTGTAGTTCATGACACTTGCCTTTCTACCTCTATACGCACTTTAGATAAACTGATAAGAGACAAAATAAGTGGATTACTGCTTTTTCAATCATTTTCTTGAAGTATCTTCTCCAGATCATACCAGCTTCTCTATGACCTGCTTTGCAGAACAACACAGAGAATATTTTTCATTCCACCCTTTTCCCTTTGATATTTCAATAACTCATATTTCAAAAGAAACTTTATGAAAATACGATTCTAATGTCTTTTCGTTACAAAGCCAAGCCTTCAGTTTTCCCCACAGTGATAACTCTTGCCACCACCCCGCATAACCAGAAAGCTTTCAGTGAGTTAAAGTATCCATTAAAGCAAAAGCTTCTGCCATCTTCCCCATTTTCACAGGTTTCAACATCATTATCTATTTAAAATAAATCAGCAGCTTCTTCTCTAGCCCTTACCATAAACCAGATTCCCATATAACTAACTACGTTACTAAACAGTGGGGAATGGTATCTCATATCACAAGTGAAGATGTTAACCCAGGAAGTGAAGGGACTTGCCCTTTTCCCTGTACGCCATGGGTGCTCGAGTTGTCCTCTTATTTCAGATGCACTGCCTCCCCCACAGCTTTGCCTGCCAAACATATGGCTGTATGAACTTTAAACTCCACACTCCCTAGCATGGCTAGAAGCATTGATATAAAGTATTAGTTATCAAAGACTATTTGAAGGCTATGAATTACTCCAGTCATCTCAGATTTTATTATTTTCCAATTTCAAATAAGAAAATGAATATATTAACCATTGACATAAAAAGAACACTTATACAGTTATTATGGTTTATTTTATGTCACAAAGAATGAATGGTAAATCAGATATAAGTGTTTTAGGAACAAACCAGTTAAAATCGTTACATAAAGCCTATAAAATATTCACACAGTAATTTTGCTTTTTAGAGAAGATGAAAAACAAAGTCATCAATGTAAACACATGAAAAGACAGCAAATTCATTTAGCTACTAAGATGAGCTTCCTGGATTTATATACATTTATGCTGCTATAAACATAAAACTTCAAAAAGTATCAGGATAAATGAATGATGGAGGAAGGTCATTGGTTAAATAAAAAGAAACTGCTTGGCCCTCATTGGTTAGAAGATAGGTGGGAGGAGTAAACAGAACAGAACGCTGGGAGGAAGAGGAAGTGAGCTCAGACTCCACAGCTCTCCTCTCGGGAGCAGACGCCTCAGAGAGACGCCATGCTCCCAGCTCCCAGGCAGACGCATGCGATGAAGCTCCGACCCAGGATGGACATAGGCTAGAATCTTCCCAGTAAGCGCACCTAGGGGCGCTACGCAGATGATTAGAAATGGGCTAAATTAATATGTGAGAATTAGCCTAGAAGAGGCTAGATAGAAATGGGCCAAGCAGTGATTAAATGAATACAGTTTGTGTGTTGTTATTTCGGGCATAAGCTAGCCAGGCAGTCGGGGTGCTGGGGACGCAGCCCCGCCGCCCTTATTACTACAAATGAAAAGCACAGATGATTTGTTTGGTCCATGACAGAAGTCATGCCTTCAGTAAGTGGGACAAATATTAAAGCTCTGTACTCATGAGTTCCATGTGATTTCTTGTAGCAATGTACACATAAGTTCCCTGCGAGAGAACACATAAACATAAAATGAGGGAATGAATTGATTACACAGGAGAAATTTAGCTAAAGGTTCTGGCAAAGGTTTGTTATGCTTCAAAAGTAGGAAATATGGTAGAAATAAAAAAATGGAAGGAGACTTGTGGATGGGGGGGATATTAACAGTCAATCTGAAAGGCGGGGCAGGGTATAAAACTGAGAACTTTAAGTTGGTGACCTAGAAGCTACTTTGAAAGCATCCTCATTATCTTTGTAATCTCTTGAGTATCACCGAGGAAACACACCTCTGAGGAACCTGATGAAGTTACTCGTTTGAGCATTTGCATTTGTGCGGCTGACCCTCCCCTCCCTTCCTCATCAGTGATTTTTGCACAGGGGAGATTATTAGAGGTGGCCAGTGGGATGGGGCATGTTCTGGACTTTCTGTGAGAGGTCAGTGGAGAGCCGCGAGGTATGAAATCAAGAGAAAGACTTCTGGGGGTACTTTGTTAGTTGGCCTCAATTCCTTGAAGTGCTTTAACTAGCTATCTAAATTTATTGTTACATATTGCTTCAGCATAAAGAATTAGGACAATAAGGCATGTTTTGAAGATAGAAAAATCACATGTACAACATTAGATTTTTTTAAAATTCAAATTTATTTATTTATTATTTGTTGTGTATGTATGTGTGGGCACAAAATGACATATGTGTGAAGGCCAGGGAACAACTTGCAGTAACTGGCTCACTCCTTCCACCACGTGGGTTTGGGGGATTGAACTCAGGTCACCAGGCTTGGTCACGAAGCCCCTTTATCTACTAACCAACCTCACCAGCCCAACATCAGATTTCTTTGGTTTGCTTGTTTGTTTCAACCAAAGAGCCATCTCCCTTAGAAACTGCTGGTGTCTCCTTGCCATGCTTGGCTACACCGGAGAATTAGAAAGCCGATTGTACCAGATGGAAAGCTCTTTAGGAGGAGTCCTTGATTCTGCGTCTCTATCACCAGTCAGGACAGGGCTCCGACACTTCTGCATCCATTCCTCTTTACGTCAGCGGCAATCTCAATGCTGATTGGTTGACTGCTTCCCTCTCCATCATGCTGCCTTCTGGTTATTAACCACACCTTATGCCAGCAATTTCTTAAAGACGTTAAAAGGGAGTTGTGCCTGGTTCAATAAACACTTAAGCTGATTCTACCAATGCTGCTATGTTTGCTTTATGCTATTTGTGGTATTCACATTGTGGCCTCAGATTTAGTTCTCATTGCTGAGTAGCGTCATTGCGTGAATACACTGAACTTCATCTGCTAGACTGTTTGTGGGAATTGGGATAGTTTCCATCTTGAGGCTTTAAGACTAATCTTTTACATTTCTCATGGATATTGAATATATGCATGTGTTTATGTTGGGAATATAACAGTGAGTAAATGTTGGGCCATGGGAAATACATAAGTCTGGTTTTAGTTAACAATGCAAAATAGTTTCTAAAAATGCTTCTATCGATCTACACTTTTGTAAGCAATGTCTGAGAACATGGGCTGGTCCATAACCTTGCCATTTTTATTATTATTGTCAATAGTTGCTGTTTAAAACTTGTTGTGGAATATTATTCTAAGATGTGTTCCTTTTGTTTATGCTGAGGAACAACTGTTTCATGATGCAGAGATACGTTACATTCTTTTATGTTGCATTTGTTTAACTCTGTGAAGCTGTGTTACTTTGCCTGTCTAAAACTTTGCCTGGTGGGGCTAATAAAGAGCTGAACCACTGATAGCAAGGCAGGAGAAAGGATAGATGAAACTGGCAGTCAGAGAGAATAAATAGGAGGAGAAATCCCCGAAAGAAAAGATAAAGTAGCAAGGAAAGGAGGATTAGGACAAGGAGGAGGAGTCTAGCCACCCAGCTACACAGCAAGCCGTGGAGTAAGAAGCAAAGAGGTATGCAAATGTATTCCAGGTGTATGCATATACTTTTAGAAGTTTATTTAAATTTATTATTATTATCATTTTTGTGTGTTTGCTCATGAGTGCAGGTGACTGAGACTCGAGAGTGTAAGATCCACTGGAGCTGAAGTTACAAGTGGTTGTGAGAAATATGTTATGGATGCTGAGATTTGTGGCCTCCGGAATAGTGATATGTGACCTTGACTGCGGAGCTGTCTCATCACCCCATGTATATACTATTTAATTCTAAACTGATTTTACTGTATCTAGCATGATGCTAATATAGTGGAACACATTAGTATATCTATCATCTGACATGTGGTTTTGGGGAAAGAACACATACATTCTACTACTACAGGGTAGAATTGCAGCCAAGCTCAGGTGCAGCGCAGTTTACTACCTGTAGTCTATAGACTTAGCCTGCATCCCATCTACAGACTTAATTATCCTGTGTATTTCATCTGTAGCCAAATCCGCATCCCAGGGGTTTGCTTTTCCTGGCACAATGTCCTCACTGTCTTTCTCTGTGGATTCCTACAGTTTTTAAGAGTCACACCTTCCCTTTTTCTCTGGATTCCAGGCCAAGACGTTCTATTTCTATCTTCTGAAAGTTATAAACTCTCTTCACTCTAGGAACTTGGCACTAGGCTCTTATCCCGGATATCACTCCGCTTATTGAGATCTTGCTTCTAATATTATAACGTTTTTCTTCACAAATCTGATCACTGAGGACAGAGATGAGGTGACCAGATAATCTAAGGTGACATGATTTGAAAAGATCGCTGTGTCTGTGTACAGTATCTTGTTTGAGAATAGTGAGGCTTGAAAATTAGTTTTCCTTCCCCTCTGGCTTTCGGCTTGGACTTTGCTGCCAGCTGTGTTCAATCGGCCTATGCTTTCTTAACAAAAGGAGGGGGAAACTTTCTTCAATAGTCTTTGGAGACCCAAGGGTCAAAGAAACATTGATTCAAGCTGCTTTCTGGTCTGCAGATTGATTTTCCAAACAGGCCAGGGAGGGAGGGTGAATTTCAAGGAAGACTTCAGGATGAGAGCACTCACGGTTTATATACTGCACACTGTGGATTTATGGAGAAAGGTGAAGCACATTTATCATTTTGGGGAACTTTATCCTTCCACATGCTTTAATAAATCATTCTTGTCAGGTGCTATGAAAGAATTATTGGTTCTTTCATTTTTACTATTTTCTTAGTTGCTCTGAAATTTTAATTGTATTATATAAAATAATTATAGGTTATATTGGTATATTATTTTATACTTCATATTATGTTACAAGCTGTTGTATAGTGTACGGCTAGAGCTGGCCTATTTACTGACAAAACCATCTATTTTCACAACAGTACTGCTTTACCAGGGACATAAATGATGCTAAAGTTTTAATTTTGTATTGTCTATTTTGTGCTACTGAGAAATGTTCAAGAGTCAAATACGAAATAGAGTGACAGTTGACAATAATATTTGATGATCACATTAGGTAGAAACTTTTCTACATAAAGTATTAATAAAATTTAATCATAGTCTATAAATGATTAGATTTTTCTTATAACCTGAAACTTTGTAATTTGGGCTACTGCTGGCTCTCTGCTCTTTCTCACCGTTACAACAGCCAAATTACTTTTAGAGTTTGGCCCCATCTGCACTTTTCCATTTTCCTTATTTCTGGTCTTGGGTGAGAACCTGTTATCTGTTTAAACAGACACTTATTTTTAGAGTTCTTCTTTTGTGGTGTTTATGCTCCTACATCTACTAGTTCTGATATACAGTCAGTCTTCTTTTTGTTCCCTAATCATGGGTTCAACAATACTTTGGGTCAAAACATTTGGAAAAAACCATATTGTTACCATGCATATAGATTCTCTTCCTTGTCATCCCTAGAATCATAATGATTATGTGTACAGCATTTATACTGTGGTAGGTAAGATATTCAATCTAGATATGATTTAAAATATGCAGAAGCGTGTGTGTGAGTTATCTTCAAGTGGTATGTCATTTGTTATAAGAGATTTGAGCAACTGTAGAACTTAGGATTTGTGTATTTGGTAGCATCCATGGATACTGAGATATGACTTCAGTCTCTTTTGATTTACTTAATTAATGTCTAAATTTTACACTTGGAAAGGACTTCAGAGCTTGTTCTTGCAGAGAGCCTGGACTAATGCTCAGGACCTACATGGTAGCTCACAACCATCTGTAACTGCAGTAACAAGGGATTTGATGCCCTTGTTTGTGGCCATGAGGCACACACATGGTAAACATGCATATATGTATGCAAAATACACACATGAAATAAATAAACCTTAAAAATAAGTTAAAAAAGACATTAGTACTATGAGGATATGAAAAGGGAGCTCCTGCACACCATGGATTAAAATGTAAATTGCTACACTTGTCATTAAAACATTATGAAATTATAAAAGAAAATTAAAAACAGAACTATCATATTATCTAGTAATTCACTTAATATGTATCCAGAGGAAATAAGTTAATATGCTCCAGGTTATCCATAAGAACTGTTGCTTTTTTTGTCTGACAGTTTTGCCCCCACAGGCGCATGCGATTGAACACTTGGTCTCGAACCAGGAGCACTGTCTTGTGAGGTTGTGTAACCTACAAAAGTGGAGTCTACCTGGTGTGTGTAGGACACTTGGGCAGGCCTAGGGAGTTAAAGCTTCACTAAGCTTCTGATGCTGCTCCTATCTCCTGTTCCGTTAAGATGCAAATACACAATATTGCAAGCAGAGTGTGCTGCTCTGATGCCCACACCTTCCCTGACGTGGCAGCAGGCACCCTTTCAACTGTAAGCCAAACAAACTTCTCTTCCTTAAGTTACTTCTATCTTGTGTTTGTCACACGGATAAAAAAAGTAACTAATATATAAATTAATAGTGATTCATACTATTAATGTTTATATAAAATGCTACAAGTTTAAGAAAACTTTAAAGTGTGACTTAAAATTTTTAACTAATTTTTTCATATAATTTGATCAAGTCTTTTCCCTGCCCCTGCTCCTCCTAGCTTTTTCCTACCTTCTGTACCTCCATAATTTTATGTTTTTTTCTCCCTGTCTAAAAAAAAAAAAAACCCCAGAAAACACAAAATGGATAGTCAAAACGAACAAACAAAAACAACCCACCCACCGGGCGGTGGTGGCACACGCCTTTAATCCCAGCACTCGGGAGGCAGAGGCAGGCGGATCTCTGTGAGTTCGAGGCCAGCCTGGTCTACAAGAGCTAGTGCCAGGACAGGCTCCAAAGCTACAGAGAAACCCTGTCTCGAAAAACTAAAAAAAAAAAAAAAAACAAAACAAACAAACAAACAAACAAAAAACAACCCACCCCAAACAGAACAAGATGAAACAATGAAACAAAAATCCCTCAGAAAGTCAAGGGTTCACTTTGTGTTGGCCAACTACTCTTGGTTTGGAGCTTACCCTTAACAGTTGTGACTTTATCCAGTGACACACCACTGGAGAAAATAGATTTTTCTTTGCCAGTGGCTATCAGTTAAGCTTCCTGGTTAGGTATGCGATCATGTGTTGCTTCCCGTGAGGGCTCGCCCTCCATTGACCCGAGCCTGGGCAGGTCTTGTGGGTGCTGCTGCAGCCTCTGTCAGTTAATGTGTGCATCAGCCCTGTTGTGTCTGGAAGACACTGTTTCTTGGGAGTCATCCAGCTCTGGCTTTTACAGTCTTTCTGGCTCCTTTTCGGCTTAGGTCCTTGAGCCCTGAGGAGATGGATTTGATGAAAACATTCCATTCAGGACTGAGTGTTCCAAAGTCTTTCATTCTTGGTTCAGTTGTGTTTCTCTGTGCTAATTCTAATCAACTGCATGAAGAAGGTTTTCTGATGATGGGTGATCCAGGCACTGATCTATGGGTATAGCAGTATGTCACTAGGAGTCATTTATTGCTATGTTCCTTTAGTAGAAGAATATTAATAGGCTTTCACTTAGTCACATGACCTTTATAGTCTCAGGTTCTTGGTCACTTCAGCAATTATATATATATATATATACATATATATATATACATATATATTACACACACATGCGTGCGCACGCACACACACACACACACATATATATATATATATATCTGATATGAGATATATCTATATCATGGAGTGGGCCCTGGATCCAATTAAAAAGTGGTTACTCCCATAACATTTGGCCTCTATTGTTCCAGTATATCTTGCAGGCAGGTCACTGTTGTAGATCACAGAATTTATTTCTAGGTGATAGTGATGATTATATTTCTGTTCTAGTACCATTCAGTGTCATGGACTCTTGGTTTAAGATGTGTTACATTTGTTTATGCTGTGGAATATTTGTTTAATAATGCAAGAATGTGTTGTAGTTTTTATGTTGCATTTGTTTAACTCGGGGAAGCTGTGTTACTTTGCCTGACTAAACAACTTGATTAGTCTAATAGAGAGCTGAATGGCCAAAAGCTGGGCAGGTGAGAGGGATAGGTGGGGCTGGCAGGCAGAGAGAATAAATAGAAGAAAAGAACGGGGGGAAGGGAGAGAAAGGTGGAGAGGGGATGCTAGGGACCAGACACCCTGTCACACAATCAGCCATGAGTGAGGAGGAAAGAGAGGTATATAGAGCAGAAAAAGGTTAAGACAGATTTCTGTGAACACCACTGATACTCAGTTTACCTTTTGAGCCATCCGTGCAGTAGTTCTGTCAGGTAACAGATCGTGTCTGCTCACATCTCTGCTTCCATAGCTGCTACGAACCAGGCAGAATTACAAGGCTCTGTAGGGTCAACACTGTACTTCCGTTTGTACTCTAGAGATGGTAGCTGGAGATGCTGACAGGATATATATATATATATATATATATATATATATATATATATATGTTATCACGTAGCTCTTTTGCAGGCATTGCCTCTAAAATCTTAGGTGAATGGGAAATGATGGGACACTATCTGTGTCTTGTCCAATTATTTTCTGAAGCCCTATTTTTCTATGGAGTGACAGGAAGAAGAGATTTGCAAGGAAGTTCTGCAACAGCAGATGACACCCTGGAATTCAGACTTAGCAATGTCATGAACAAAATTAGTGATATTATACACCATTTTTGAGATCTTGCTAAATGTTGGGCATTGTACTAAATACTAAGCATGTGTTTTCTTGGTTATATAATTTTGTGAATTAATAGCATCATCTGCATTTAACAAATGAAGATTTTGAAGCCCTGGGAAAACAACTGAATTAACTTAACTGAAGTTCATCCACGTGAAAATGTATGGAACAGGAATTCAAATTCAGGTTTGTTTAATTCTCGAACCCACCCTCCTCACCACCTCATCAGATACTTTGTTCCTGGAGATGATCAAACCGAGTCTGGAGAGGTCTTGGCAAGGATAACGTCGGAAGACTTCCAACATCAGATGGATGGTTAACCAGGAGGATTAAAACTTTCAAGTTCTGAGAATCTGTGATTCTATGTTTATATCAGCAAGAAGTATATTTTTATGTACCTTTAGACTTCAGAAGAGGAATCGTGACTGGAGTTTTATCAAAGATGGATTTAAAATTAGTTTTAATTTAAAGCACTGCAAAGGAGTATGGTATAGTTCTAAAAAATTGGTTATACAACAAATGATCTCTTTGAATTGTGAGTTAAATTTAGTTGGGAGAAAATGGTACACCCCCTCTGAGAAGTGCTTAGCTTTGGTGGCTTCCCATCATCTCCATCTCAGTATCATAGTTATTTCCCATTTTGTCTCCTTGTCAGTAACATTATCTTTGTTGTCTGCTCTTGATGATGAGACCATCAACCAAACACAATTCTGATCATGCAACCTCTTTCTCCAAGACATTCTGATGATCCCCTTTGTTCAGCTCTTTCTACTTTAGAAATGTCTATATATGTGTCTTCATGTGTGTGTGCACAGATGCATGTGTGTGCGACTCTATATGTATGTGTGCACATGAACGTGTACATGTAGAGGTCAGTGAACAACCTTGGGTGTCATGTTTAGGAATGTCATCCTCTTGTGAGTTGGGATCTCTCAATGGTTTGAAGCTCATCAATTATGCCAGAGAGAGTCTGCCAGCAGGCTCTAGGGATTCTCCAGTCTCAGCATCCTCAGTGCTGGAATTATAAGCACATGTCACTACACCAGACATTTTAAAATGTGGATTCTAAGGATTAGCTTCTGGTCCTTGTGGGGATAAGGCAAAACTTCACCGACTGAACTATGGGGTCAGGGGCTGCTAATCCAGAGTCTAGACATCTTTTGAATTCCAATGATCACTTCCAAATTAGGTCGTAATCCGGAGTGCAGATCTCTTAACTACCAACCATCACTTCCAGCAATCTGGCAGGTCAGATTGTTTTGAAACTCTCCAAAGATTGTTTTGTTACTTTGTCTTCACTCTTTAGACACCAAGTAGTCCCAATGCGTCTCTAGAATCTCATTGGGCATAGGTTTTGTGTCAGTATTCTGCACATGATGCCTTTTCAAGCCCACAGCATACCTTTCCAGGCTTCTCAAAGGCAGGAAAGAAACAGACTACAGAGAAGAAGGCAAGTTGAAGTAAGAATTCTCTACATTTCACTCTTCCTTTGCATACACTCGCCTTGCCAACTGGAGGACTGGGAGCCAATACTTAGAACCCATGAAATGAGAAGAGAGGGAGATGGGGAGGGGGAGAGAAAGAGAGGGAGAGGAGGAGGAGGAAAAGAGGAGGAGGAAGTGGAGGATGAGAATAAAAAAAATCAAGAGCAGTAATGGAAAGGGCTCAAGATTGATGTCCCAAACTAGGTTTAAGAAATACCGTCTTGGCGGAGGCGGATGGAACCCGGTCGCGGAGGCGGATGGAGGACGCCCCCTGCAGCCGGTGGGGACCAGCTGGGACCCGAACAACAGAGGACGCAGGACGCAGGCAGCGGGAACCATCGTGGCAGCAGATACAGGCTGCAGGGACCGCATACCGAGACCAGATCACCCCACTACAATTAAACCAAAGAGGTAGGCCTTTGGTTGGGGAGGTCCCTGGCAAAGGAGGAGCCAGGTCCTATTCCTGAAGACCCTTCTGAGGGGTGAGAGGGACCTTGCCCCCCTCCCCCCCGCAGGAATCAGGAAACAGAGCAAGGGCATTTTGTAAGAGGAGCCCCTGGCCAGCAGGGAAACCTGAACCAGTTTTAAAAGACCCACTAGATAGCATCCATAGGAGGAGATGGGCAGGCGCCAAGGCAAGAATTCACCCAATAATCCGAAAAACAGCAAGAAAACACCAGAACCCAATGATCTTACAACAGGTCTTCAACACCCTAACACAGAAGAAGTGGAAAAAATTGACTTTATGAAAGCAATAGAGTCCCTTAAACAACATGTGAAAAATGCCCTTATAGAAATGGATGAGAAGTATAACCAAAAGTTTGAAGAAATGAGTAAATACGTAAATAATACCCTGGGAAACCAAGAAAGAACGATCAAACAGGTAATGGAAACAATTCAAGAATTGAAAACTGAAATGGAAGCAAGGAAGAAAACACAAACTGAGGACCAGCTGGATATGGAAAATCTAGGTCAATGAGCAGAGCCTACAGAAACAAGCATAATCAATAGAATACAAGAAATAGAAGAAAGAATCTCAGATTCTGAGGACACCATAGAGAAAATAAACGCTCTGATCAAAGAAAACTGCAAAGCCAACAAATTCTCATCACAAAACATTCAGGAATTATGGGACACAATAAAAAGACCAAACTTAAGAATAATAGGAATAGAAGAAGGAGAAGAGTCACAGCTCAAAGGGCCAGAAAATATTTTTAACAAAATTATGGAAGAAAACTTTCCCAACATACAGAAAGATATTCCTTTGAATATTCAAGAAGCATACAGAACACCAAACAGACTGGATTAAAGAAAAACATCCCCTCGCCATATAATAATCAAAACACAAAATATACAGGATAAAGAAAGAATATTAAGAGCTGCAAAGGAAAAAGGCCAAGTAACTTATAAAGGTAAACCGATCAGACTTACACCTGACTTCTCTATGGAAACAATGAAAGCCAGAAGGTCCTGGATAGAAGTACTGCAGAAGCTAAGAGACCATGGATGCAAGCCCAGACTACTATACCCAGCCAAGCTTTCGTTCACTATAAATGGAGAAAACAAGACATTCCAGGATAAGAACAAATTTAAACAATACGTAGCTACGAATCCAGCCCTACAGAAAGTAATAGAAGGAAAATCGCAACCCAAGGAATCCAACATTGCCAACACTGCCTACAATAACTGAGGCATCTAGCGACCCTTCACCAGCACAACTCAAAGAAGAGAGACAAACAAATTCTACTTCCAAAAACAATAAGAATATCTGGAGTAAACAACCACTGGTCATTAATATCACTTAATATTAATGGTCTCAATTCACCTATAAAAAGGCACAGGCTAAGAGATTGGATACGAAAACAGGATCCAACATTCTGCTATTTGCAAGAAACACATCTCAACCACAAAGACAGGCATCTACTCAGAGTAAAGGGTTGGGAAAAGGTCTTTCAAGCAAATGGTCCTAAGAAAAAAGCAGGTGTGGCCATATTAATTTCTAACAAAACTGACTTCAAACTAAAATCAATCAGAAGAGATTGAGATGGACACTTTATACTCATAACAGGAACAATTCATCAGGATGACGTCTCAATCCTGAATATCTACGCCCCTAATATAAAAGCTCCCACTTATGTAAAAGAAATATTACTAAAACTCAAGGCAGACATCAAACCACACACACTAGTAGTAGGAGACTTCAATACACCTCTCTCAGCAATGGACAGGTCAATCAGACAGAAACCTAATAGAGAATTAAGAGAACTACTGGAGGTAACGAAGCAAATGGACTTAACAGACATCTATAGAACATTCCACCCAAATAGGAAAGAATATACCTTCTTCTCTGCGGGTCATGGAACATTCTAAAAATTGACCACATACTTGGAAACAAAGGAAACCTCCACAGATACAAAAACATATCAGTGTCCACCTGTGTCTTATTAGATCACCATGGATTAAAGTTAGAAGGCAACAACCACGCTACCCCCAGAAAACCGACAAACTCATGGAAACTGAACAGTCAACTACTGAACCACACCTGGATTAAGGAAGAAATCAAGAAAGAAATTAAAGTCTTCCTTGAATTTAATGAAAATAAAGGGACAACATACTCAAACCTATGGGACACTATGAAAGCAGTGCTAAGAGGAAAGTTCATAGCACTAAGTGCCCACTTAAAGAAAACAGAGAATGCATACATCAGAGACTTAACAGCCCACCTGAAAGCTTTAGAAAAAAAAGAAGCAGACGCGCCCAGGAGGAGTAGAAGACTGGAAATAATCAAACTGAGGGCGGAAATCAACAAAATAGAAACACAGAAAACACCCAAAAAGATGAATATGGGATGTACTCACTCATAATTGGTTTCTAGCCATAAATAAGGACCACGGAGTCTACAATAGGTGAACCTAAAGAAGCTAAGTAAGAAGGTGAACCCAAGGAAAAACATATAGTTGTCCTCTTGGCTAAGGGAAGTAGACCAAATTTCCGGGGAGAAAATGGGATCTTGGGGGTGGGGTGGGATGGGGGTAAGGGGAGATGGGGAGAGAAAAGGTAGAAGGGAAGGAGGGGGGACCTGGGAAACAGGAGAATTGGGATAAAGGAAAGGTGGATAGGGGAGCACGGAACCACAATTCTTAGTTAAGGGAGCCACTTTAGGGTGGGCAAGAGACTTGACCCTAGAAGGGCTCCCTAGTGCCCAAGATGAGGTTCCCAGTTAGTTCCTTGGGCAGCTGAGGATTGGGAACCTGAAATGACCCTATCCTAGAGTAATACTGACGAATATCTTGCATATCATCATAGAATCTTCATCTGGTGATGGATAGAGATAGAGACAGAGACCCACACAGGAGCACTGGACTGAGCTCCCAAGGTCCCAAGGAGGAGCAGAAGGAGGGAGAACATGAGCAAAGAATTCGGGACCACGAGGCGTGCATCCACCCACTGAGACAGTGGAGCTGATCTATGGGGAGCTCACCAAGGCCAGCTGGACTGTGACCGAAAAAGCATGGGATAAAACCGGACTCTCTGAACATGGCGAACAATGAGGGCTGATGAGACACCAAGGACAATGGCAGGGGGTTTTGATCCTACTTAATGTGCTGGCTTTGTGGGAGCCTAGCCAGTTTGGATGTTCACCTTCCTAGATATGGACGGAGGGGGGGGGGACCTAGGACTTACCACAGGGCAGGGAACCCGGACTGCTCTGTGGACTGGAGAGGGAGGGGGAGAGGAGTGGGGGGAGGGGGAGAAGGGTGGGAGGAGGGGGAGAAGGGTGGGAGGAGGGGAAGGAAATGGGAGCCTGGGAGGAGGTGGAAACTTGTTTTTTGTTTATGTTTTTTTTTCTTCTTTTCGCAATAAAAAATGTTTTTCTTTCTATTAAAACCCTTGATCAAGCAAAAAAAAAAGAATCAATGAAACGAAAAGATGATTCCTGGAGAAAATCAACAAGATCGACAAACCCCTATCCAAACTAATTAAACGACAGAGAGAGAACACGCAAATAAATAAGATCAGAAATGAAAAGGGGGATATAACCACAGACACAGAGGAAATTCAGAGACTCATTAGATCTTACTACAAAAGCCTGTATGCCACAAAACTAGAAAATGCAAAAGAAATGGACATTTTTTTAGATAAGTACCATATACCAAAGCTAAACCAAGACCAGGTGAACGATCTAAATAGACCTGTTAGTCGCGAAGAACTAGAAACTGTTATCAAAAATCTCCCCTCCAAAAAGAGCCCAGGACCAGATGGTTTCAATGCAGAATTCTACCAGAACTTCCAAGAAGACCTAATACCTATACTCCTTAATGTATTTCACAATATAGACACAGAAGAGGCATTGCCTAATTCTTTTATGAAGCTACAGTTACCCTGATACCAAAACCACACAAAGACCCAACCAAGAACGAGAATTACAGGCCTATCTCACTCATGAATATCGACGCAAAAATTCTCAATAAAATACTGGCTAACCGAATCCAAGAACACATTAGGAAAATTATCCATCATGATCAAGTAGGCTTCATCCCAGAGATGCAGGGCTGGTTCAACATACGAAAATCTATTAATGTAATCCATCATATAAATAAACTGAAAGAAAAAAACCATATGATCATTTCATTAGATGCTGAAAAATCATTTGACAAAATTCAACACCCCTTTATGATAAAAGTCTTGGAGAGATTAGGGATACAAGGGTTATACCTAAACATAATAAAAGCTATATACAGCAAGCCGACAGCTAACATTAAGTTAAACGGAGAAAAACTCAAAGCCATCCCACTAAAATCAGGAACACGACAAGGATGTCCACTCTCTCCATACCTCTTCAATATAGTGCTTGAAGTTCTAGCAATAGCAATAAGACAACATAAGGGGACCAAGGGGATTCGTATAGGAAAAGAAGAAGTTAAGCTCTCATTATTTGCAGATGATATGATAGTATACATAAGCGACCCCAAAAACTCTACCAAAGAACTCCTACAACTGATAAACACCTTTAGTATTGTGACAGGATACAAGATCAACTCCAAAAAATCAGTGGCCATCCTATACACTAAGGATAAGGAAACAGAGAGGGAAGTTAGAGAAGCATCACCTTTCACGATAGCCACAAATAGCATAAAATATCTTGGGGTAACTCTGACCAAGGATGTGAAAGATCTATTTGACAAGAACTTTAAGTCTTTGAAGAAAGAAATTGAAGAGGACACCAGAAAATGGAAGGATCTCCCTTGCTCCTGGATTGGGAGGATCAACATAGTAAAAATGGCAATTTTACCAAAAGCAATCTATAGATTCAATGCATTCCCCATCAAAATCCCATCAAAATTCTTCACAGATCTGGAGAAGACAATAATCAACTTTATATGGAAAAACAAAAAACCCAGGATAGCCAAAACAATCTTATACAACAAAGGATTGTCTGGAGGCATTACCATCCCTGACTTCAAACTCTACTACAGAGCTACAGTATTGAAAACAGCTTGGTATTGGCATAAAAACAGAGAAGTCGACCAATGGAATCGAATAGAAGACCCTGACATTAACCCACAAACCTATGAACACCTGATTTTCGATAAAGGAGCTAAAAGTATACAATGGAAAAAAGAGAGCATCTTCAACAAATTGTGCTGGCAAAACTGGATGTCAATCTGTAGAAGAATGAAAATAGATCCATATCTATCACCATGCACAAAACTCAAGTCCAAATGGATTAAAGACCTCAATATCAGTTCAAACACACTGAACCTGATAGAAGAGAAAGTGGGAAGTACTCTACAGCACATGGGCACAGGAGACCACTTCCTACGTATAACCACAGTAGCACAGACATTAAGGACCTCATTGAATAAATGGGACCTCCTGAGACTGAGAAGCTTCTGTAAAGCAAAGGACACTGTCGCTAAGACATAAAGGCAACCCACTGACTGGGAGAAGATCTTCACCAACCCCGCAACTGACAAAGGTCTGATCTCCAAAATATATAAAGATCTCAAGAAACTAGACCGCAAAAGGCTAATCAACCCAATTATAAAATTGGGCACGGAACTGAACAGCGAATTCTCAACAGAAGAAGTCCAAATGGCCAAAAGACACTTAAGGTCATGCTCAACTTCCTTAGTGACCAGGGAAATGCAAATCAAGACAACTTTACACCTGTCAGAATGGCTAAAATAAAAAACACCAAGGATAGCCTTTGCTGGAGAGGTTGTGGAGAAAGGGGTACACTCATCCATTGCTGGTGGGAATGCAAACTTGTGCAACCACTTTGGAAAGCAGTGTGGCGGTTTCTCAGGAAATTTGGGATCAACCTACCTCTGGACCCAGCAATACCACTCTTGGGAATATACCCAAGAGAGGCCTTATCATACAACAAAAATATATGCTCTACTATCTTCATAGCAGCATTGTTTGTTATAGCCAGAACCTGGAAACAACCTAGATGCCCTTCAATAGAAGAATGGATGAAGAAAGTATGGAATATATACATATTAGAGTACTACTCAGCAGTAAAAAACAAGGACTTCTTGAATTTTGCATGCAAATGGATGGAAATAGAAAACACTATCCTGAGTGAGGTAAGCCAGACCCAAAAAGAGGAGCATGGGATGTACTCACTCATGTTTGGTTTCTAGCCATAAACAAATGACATTGAGCCTATAGTTAGTGATCCTAGAGAAGCTAAATAAGGAGAACCCAAAGAAAAACATATAGGCATCCTCCTGAATATTAACCTTCATCAGGCGATGAAAGGAGACAGAGACAGAGACCCACATTAGAGCACCGGACAGAAATCTCAAGGTCCAAATCAGGAGCAGAAGGAGAGAGAGCACGAGCAAGGAACTCAGGACCGCGAGGGGGTGCACCCACACACTGAGACAATGGGGATGTTCTATTGGGAACTCACCAAGGCCAGCTGGCCTGGGTCTGAAAAAGCCTGGGATAAAACTGGACTCGCTGAACATAGCGGACAATGAGGACTACTGAGAACTCAAGAACAATGGCAATGGGTTTCTGATCCTACTGCACGTACTGGCTTTGTAGGAGCCTAGGCAGTTTGGATGCTGATCTTCCTAGAACTGGATGGAGGTGGGGGTTCCTTGGACTTTCCACAGGGCAGGGAACCCTGATTGCTCTTCGGGCTGAGGAGGGAGGGGGACTTGATTGGGGGAGGGGGAGGGAAATGGGAGGCGGTGGCGGGGAAGAGACAGAAATCTTTAATAAATAAATAAATTTAAAAAAATAAAAAAAGAAATACCCTCTTAGGCTTTCTGCTTTATGTAGGGAAAATTGCCACCAAAACTCACTGTCTTGGACACTTATAACCATGTCAAACTTCATTCTACCACAACTAATCTCACTAAGCTTTCATCAAGAGCCACGGGATTCTACAGAATTTGTGGCCTCACTGTACTCACAAAAAATTTTGTTATTCTAGATAGCTTTTCTGTACAGGAATGCTTTAATAGAAGCTAGCCTCTTAGCTGGGTAGTGGTGGTGCATGCCTCTAATCCCAGCTTTTGGGAGGCAGAGGCAGGTGGATCTCTTTGAGTTTGAGGGCAGAATAGTCTACAAGAGCTAGTTCCGGGACAGGCTCCAAAGCTACAGAGAAACCCTGTGTTGAAAAACAAAACAAAGCAAAACAAAACAACAACAAAAAGAAGCGAGCCTCTTTCATGAAGGCAGTTCTCTCAAGTTTACAGCTTTGAAAACATTTTTATTTTTATTTTATGTGTATGAGTGTGTGCCTGAATATATGTATGTACACCACATGTGTGCCTGGTGCCCTGGGAGGTCAGAAGAAGGTGTTTGATCTTCTGAAACTGTAGTTACAAATAGTTGTGAGCTGTCATGTGGTTGTTGGGAACTAAACTTAGGTCTTATTCAAGAGTAACAAGTGTTCTTAATGGCTGATTTACTTCTCCAGCTCCTATTCTATTGCTTTTAAGTGATAGACTCAAAGACGGGAATGCACATTCTTTTTCTTCCTCATTGCTGATTTTATAACATTAATTTTTCCCTTCTCCCAAAGTTTGAATTCCATGACAAATTGCTCCCTACTTTTCTTTGTTACTCTTATACTTGACTAACTTTTGGGGTACCCCAAATCTAAATTTGTGGTTTTAGTTCCTGGATCATCCTCAATCTTTCCATTATTGGCAATGATGATATTTCCAATAATTGGCATCTCATGTTTTTTATCTTGTCTCCTTCAGTAGTCTATCCTTCACCTGGAATAAACCACCTATAGCCATAATCTCAAAGACATCACCACTCAGCCGGGTGGTGGTGGCACATACCTTTATTCCCAGCACTCGGTAGGCAGAAGAGGCGGATCTCTGTGAATTTGAGGGCAGCCTGACTACAAGAGCTAGTTCCAGGACAGGCTCCAAAGCTACAGAGAAACCCTGTCTCAAAAAAACAAAAGAAAAAGACACCACCTCTCTTATTTTCCAAAGTGTCCTTATGTTATTAATGACCTTACATAAGTTATGCAATTTTGAGTTTGTTACAATTTTATTTATTTTTAACTTTTTTTGTTACCTCTATTTAATATGTAAATTTCTGAGGTCTATTAGTCATAGTTTTCTAGAGGAATAGAACTGATAAATTGATGTGGGAAGTCCTTCTGTATATGTGTTGCTTTTACTGGTTAATGAATAAAGAAGCTGCTTTTGTCCAGTGGCTTAACAGAATATAGCTAGGCTGTAAAAGATATATAAAGAGAGTAAGCAGAGTCAGTGAGACATCACGTAGCCCCATTGGAGACAGACGCTGGAGACATAAACTTACCAGGTAAGCCACAGCCATGTGGCTATAGACAGAATAATGGAGATGGCTTAGTTTAGGATATAAGAGTTAGCTAGAAATATGCTTAAGCTATTGGCCAAATAGTATTGCAAATAATATTGTTTCTGTGTAATTATTTCAGGGCTGAGCAGTCAGAAGTGAACTAATAGCCTTCAATAAATGAGTACTTGAAGGGGAAATTCTTAGTTGATTCCGGATCCCGTAAAGCTGACTTGCAAGCTTAATCATCATACTGGGTAAGATATTTTGTTTTCTGTTTACTGAAGGTGAGAACATTGGGAAGTTACTATTCTTCAGATTGTATACTTTACTCTTTGGGCACATAGTTAGCCTGTATTTATATTCTTTGCTGTGATTATCTCTGACTGAGAAAGCATTTCATGGAACTCACGGGCACATCTTGCTTCTTGTTCAATACATGGCACAGTAGAATTCTATTGTTAAGCTGTCAACATTATTGCTTTGCTCTCGCAGCTAACCTATCATGAATGATATACCATGATGCAATAATACAGCCCAAACTCTTTGAGCAGTGGGACTGGAGTGTGACAATCTTTAGTCATGAAATTAAAAAAAGTCATCAGTACTTAAATATTCTAGAGTTGGTGGTAGACTGAGGCTTGCGAGTCTGACTTGGCTAGATTGGCTCTGAATTCTGATGATATGTATCTCAAGAGAAGGTGCTTAGAGCACTAGTGTCTAGAGAAAAGTGTTTTACTATAACACTCATAGCGCTCTCTGAGAATGAATCTATTGCAGGCTCAATTTTCAGCTCAGTTAATTGCTTGTTTTATGGTGGTTGGCACGTGACTTATTCTAACTCTAAAAACATTCCCCTCTATCCCTCCCTCTGTCCCTCCATCTCTCCTTCCCTTTCCCCCCCCTTTCTCCCTTTCTCCATCCCTTCCTCTCTCCCTCTGTCCTTCCTTCTTTATGGTGCTGAGGTTGAACCCAGGGACTTGTGCGTGGTTGGTACAACCACTCTTCCATGGAGTCACATGCTTCCTTGCTTTTCAAACGAGTACTTTTTTTTTTTTAGTAGGTGGAAAGGAATTTACTGTTTCTTTATGAGGGAACTCCAAGAGAAATGTCCCTGTATGTTCTTCAGAGATAGTAAAAATATCTTATGATTTTGAATAAAATTTCCTGAACGAAGAAAATCTGAGGAAAACGCAAAGATTATATCCATATTCAGACTACTCAGACTTTCCTGTGTATGTTAATTTACATTAACTGTTACTTCTGCAAAATTGAGTTATATAACATAGAATAAACTATTTTGTAACTCTGCTCATAGTGCAAACACACACTTATGTCAAAAATCCTGATCCTGTTAAAATAACACTAACAACTTTAGAAAGGATAATGGGAACATTCTACGTGATAATAATGCTAGTGGTCTTTGATTTTATTCATATATTTAAATTGGAATGAGGATCCTCAACTTTGCCCCAGTTATAGTGAATGGTTTGTAACAATAATACATTGCAGAGTGGAAAAGGAATTTATTGTTTTCTATATAAGCACACAATCAAATCAAATACATTGGCATTTTACAAAGCATTGAACATCGTGTTTTGCCTCCCTTTTCCTCCGCTCTGTCGCATGCTGTGGTCTCTATTTGTAGTATACTATAATGTTGCAACTTTACTGCCATTGATGCCTCATCTTGGTGGAACTCATGACCCTTAGCTCTCTTATTGGTTTTGGTGTTTTCGCTTCATTAGTAATATCATTTTAAAGATACAAAGCCTAAATTTGTAGATGCTAACTCGATTTGGGAAATAACCAGGCTAGCTTACAGATAAATAGTTATATATTTATTTCTTATCAGGGGAAAACTTATGAAACTGGAGCCAGAAGTCCAAGCTCAGCTGTGTGGTGAGGGAACCACAGAGAGAAAGAGAGATAACCTGGGCTGTGTGCCCATTTTTCTCCATGCCCCAGAAAGCCACACCCTTAGTTCCACCTCTTAAAGATAATTGGTTAACAAGGCTTCCCCATCATAAATTAATAGGAATGTAGGTATGGTTCATAAACTAGCAAAGGTTAGTTTATGAAAAGATTCAATAAAAATGATTACATTTGTTGTTTTTGTCAGTTTCTTGATGATTTTTGACAAATTCATTCAACATATTTCAAACGTCCTTTAAAAACATTGTTTTAAAAATATTTTGAATTGCTTGTATGTATGTATGTATATATATGGATATGTGCATGATTTCAGGGCCTCACCAAAACTAGAGGCATTGGGTACCCTCGGTCTGGAATTACAGGCAGTTATGAGCCATCTGATATGGATACTGGGAAGCAAACTCAGATCCTAACAAGAGCAGTATGTAATTTTAGTGACTGAGCCATTTCTCCAGCCCCTCAAATACATTCTTAAAAACATCCTCCTTTTCCAAGGAAATCAGAAACATCAACTAGTTTAGAATTCAAAGATATTACAATTATAAATGTGTTTTATTGAGAACTTCAAAGTAATTTATGAATTTCTCTTATACAGACCGGTATACAGTTACTTTCACTGTGTGTGCATACATACATATGTGTGTGTAAAATAAACTGTACAAGCTAAGAAACCGAGATTACCATCTCAAATATAACTCTGTTTCCTGTTAGTCTTGCAAACAGTGACTATTGGAAATGCTTACTTTGTTATCCACATGGAACATTTTTTTTTCCTCAAAAGTATCCTGCAAACATTTAGAGAATATGTGCCAGCCACATTTTCCATTGTAGAATCCTGTGTGACCTAAGCATGACCTATCTGGGGAACAGAGGTCTAGGAGCAGAATCCCATTCCAAGGGGGAAATTATACTTAGCATTGCATGGGAGGGGTATAACCAGCGGGTCTGGCCTGTCTCAGAGGGAACCTGGGCCCTTGTAGAAAGCACCTCATCCACAAAGGAGGATATCAATCAGTAGTTTGGGGCAAGCATTCTAGCACCTGATTATGTATGTAAGAAGATACAGGAGTGGGAATCTGAGAAACAGTCTCTGTCTCCTTGGGGTGTGTATACGCGTGTTTGAACAAACTTCCAAGTGTACTTTGACCCCAGCAGAGTTTGCTGAGAGCAGTTGGCAGGCGCAGAGTTGGGCTCACATTCTCCCTTCCAAAACCTTCCTGCATTTTTGCTCGGTTATATCCTGTGCATTTCAATGTGGCATTTCAGAATTTGTCACCAAGCCTATTTTAAAAATCAAACTTGCTGTTATGTTGGCTCAGGTACTTTAAAAACAAAAATTGAAAAGCAGTGAACTATGCAGGCAATCTTGGGAAGGAATTCAAACCCAGCCATTTTCTGTTAATAAGAACTCAATCAAGAATGAAGTTTTCTGCAAATTTTACATTAGTCTTCTGCCCATTCTTTCTCCACTGATGCAAAGACTCTATCTAGTGACTTAGCATGAGAATAAAGACAAACTCAGTCTCCTAGGAAAATCATAAAGGTAGAACAAGAGATGTGATGGCACTGCTTTTGGACAGATGCTTGCCTGAAGATAAACTGTGGCGCCTGCTTCAGGGTTCACTCTGTTCTTCTATGCACCCCTTTCCCTCTCCGCACTGATCATTTCCGAAGCCATGCCATTTAGTTTGCTTCTTGCAAATCTATTTGCCATGCATACTGGCTTCTCAGAGACCTGAGAAATAATCCAATGACCTGAAATTAGTAGAAAGAGTTTCCAGAAGAACAGTTCATAGACTTGTTATCCTTTATCTTAAACAGCACCACTGATTCTCTCTGTCTTTAGCTGTCCTCTGTTTCTGTCTCTCTCTCTCTCTATGTATATATGTGTATACATATCTATATAGATATACACACACACACACACACACACACACACACACACACACACATACACTGTGGAACATTCTAGTTCTCTCCCTGGACATTTTGAGAGAGTAGGCTCAAATTTTGGCTAGAGTAGGCCTTCCTACTGTCAAATCACACAACTCAGGCGGCAACCCTAGTCTGCTTACCTTCTACAATGCAGACCTGTGCTTTATTTTTCTTAGGATGTTTCCTTATACAAACTTCCTATGAAATATGAAGTATATATAAATATCTGCATGGGGTACTAACCATCTCAGAATAATAAAAATAGGTCACAGAAAAGAAAATCTAATGTTATTGATTTGTTTTTGCCTGTAGTCTCTTCATTAAGCGTATACCTAAGCCTGACATTAAAGCAGGCAAAGCAGGATCAACTGGCCACAATCTCCACTGGTTCCCTCTGCTTTTTCTTTTGCCATCCATTTCTTTCAAGGAAGGGGGCATTCAATTAGGAGATGATAGTTTTTCTAGATGAATCTGGGCAGCAAGAAAGAACCAGCTCAGAAGAGCAAGCTGGACATTAGAGAAAGAGAGGAGGACCCAGCTCTCATGAGATAGACATGACCCTTTCTGTTTTGTCCAGTGCCAGCGTCACCTATGAAGGCTATTTATTGCTGACTTCTGTTTTATATGTACTTGTTCCTAACATATTTCCATTATATTGCTTTTAAGCTGTAAAATGACTGCATCTATGAAAGGAGATTTCACTGCAGTTAGTTGAAAAAAAGTCTATTAAAGATGAATCATGACACTGATTTGAAAGTAACCCTTCTGAATGAAGATCAATTAGATGACATGATAATGAAGCTGTTACATTTCACAATGACGAGTACTGGCCTTGCAGTGTAGAGATTGGCCGTCTTTTCTGTGTAGGCTTCCTGGGTGCCATCTCTTTTCTACAGTTGTTTACAGCTAACGAAGCCTTTTCTTTTGGTTACTGATCATCCTTTTTGCTTCTCAGCACTTGAACATCTAGAGGGAGAGGGACAAGAGTTATCCTCACAGGGATAACGCACAGTCACCTGGTTGGCTCCTGTTTGACTGATTTGTAGCTCTTATTCCGGGATGAGAACCATGTGTGTCGAGAGGTGGGGAAAGAGCTGTAGCTTTGTGCTGGGTACCAGTGTTTTCCTGTCTGCTGCAGACTGTGCTTTCTATCTGTGTGGTGGACTGTTTGAGTGCTTGTAGGGATAAGTCCCGCCCCTTAGGGGGCGTGTTCGCCTCGGGCTAATGTCTGCCTATAAATTTGGCGAGCAAGCTCCGAGCGCTTGCTTCTGCTTCCATGTGTGTCCACGCGCTAGAAGAGGGCACCAGATCTCATTACAGATGGTTGTGAGCCACCATGTGGTTGCTGGGAATTGAACTCACGACCTCTGGAAGAGCAGCCAGTGCTCTTAACCACTGAGCCATCTCTCCAGCCCCCAATATATTTGTCTATTATCCCAAGTGCTGACACCCTTCCCCAAGGTTTGGGTCTTAGAGAGCCTTACCAAGCCTCTCTGAAACGGAGCATCCACTCACACCCAGTGTTTTCTTCATCTTCTTACTTACAGCAGCAGATGGACAAGCTACAATGCTTTGCTTCCAAAACACGCTCATCCAGTGCTTGGTCCCTCGCAAAGGACAAGGCACGACAGCTTTTCTGTGTCATCCTGTTTGTTTAACTTCATCATGGGGTCCTTGTGCAGATTTGTGATGAATACGATGGGAACTCAAGCTGTGTGCCTGGCGCTTTGCCGCTTGGCTCCTGAGCCTTCTATTCTCCAGCTGTGTGAAGGGTTTTGCTTCTTTGAAGTACTGCACTTTCAGACAAGAGATGATCGACGGTAATCATCTTAATAACGCACAGAGACATTTTAGAATCTCTTCTTGTTAGAAGGCTGGAGGTGGCAGATCAATTCACAAGTCCTCCGTCAGCCACAGGGAGGATGAAGGGAAGACTCTTTCTGCAGTATGTTGACTCACTTTGGTCCTACAAGTCTGTGTCATAGTTTCTTGAGTGACTGTGACTCTGTAGCGATCTCATGACCGAACGTGGGAGTTTTTGACCCTGTACAGGGCCCCATATCAATGTGGGGTATGTGAAGACTGGTTACCATGAACAGAATGCAATACTGCCAAAAATCAATGAAAAATCAAACATGAAATACAGCAGAAGTACTTCTGAAGATGCTTGCCTATGTTGCAACCCATGATGTCCCTGCAGCCTTGAGTGTGAGCACGCCATCTGTGCTATGTGCTGCACATGCTGCACCGCTGCCTGGTGTCATGCAATGCTGCCTGAGACACATGAGTTCAGGCCTGAGACTGCTGTATACTGTGAACTTCAGTGTCTTACTGTACATACAAATTTTTATGTTTTTACAGAAATGAGTGGTTTACTTATCAAAAACAAAGACTTTAATATTTTTCTACTAACCATTCTGGAGCATATAAGGATCACACTTTGTATATCATTGAATTGTGCTGTATTAGAATATTTGAATTTAACATCTCTACTTTGCTGATTTGAGTTTTATAAAAAAAAATCATCAATTGAATTTTGGTTTTGGGTTAGGATACTTCCAGTAATTTCAGAAATGGCCTAGACACACTTCTGCCATTGTATACTGTGCATTTATGAGAAGTGGAGTTCTCAGTACTGAAAATTATAAAATAAAAAGATTGATCAATTATGAAAAACTCTGAAGATGCTTTCTGTCCTAAAGCATCAAATATTAATTTAACACTATTTTGTATGTAAAATTCAACAACCGCATCCATCTCTTAAGTATGCAGATTCAATTTTGTCTTTAATAAATAGTAAAATGGGCCCAGTTTTGGTGGCACGCACCTTTAATCCCGGTATTTGGGAGGCAGAGGTAGGCAGATCTCTATGAATTCTTGACTAACGGTCTACATAGTGAGTTCCAGTAGTCAGAGTTTTTGTTTGGTCTCCAAATCAAAACAAGACCCAGTAAAGTTATATGTATGGCAAATAGCTACTTTAGAATCAATTTCTTTATGCTCTATTTTAGTAAATGTTTGACTTATATAGTTATTTATTAATTATATGTGTATATATTCACACACATGCATATATATGTATATATATGCACACACACACAGGGACATAAAGAAATTTCTTAGATGAAACAAGCACTATAAAGGGCTCAGCTGTTGGTATCATGTGTGCTCCTCCAGAGGACCTGAGTTTGGTTCCCAGCACTCACGTCAGGCAGCCCACATCCACCTGTGACTCCAGCTCTGCGTCTTCTAAGCCTCCACACACATCTGCTCGCACACATACCCACCCGCACACACATAATTTTAAGAAATAAAAACAAACCCTATAAAATAGTGCAGTGAGCCTAAGTGGAAAATGGTTAAGAAGCCTTGGCCCATGTGATCAAAGCCATCAAGTGAGTCTGGTCTCTGCAGCTCTCTGGTTCTATGATGGAATGACACCAGCCAGGGTGAGGGGAAAGAAGCCATCATCACCAGAGAAGCCAGCCAAAGCAGAGAGACATAATGGAACATTTGATTTTAGCCCCTGGATTGTGTTTTCGGTTCCTATGCCGGTATCTCTCTCCCATTTGCAAATACAAGTAGGGAGGAGGAGACCTAGAGAAAGGAGATAGGAGAAAGAAAAGAGAAACCAACAAAAGTGGGCGGAGACCCAAGGAGGCACGTGAGAGCGGCAGAAAAGGAAAGCTGGTCGCCGTAACTACCACTGAAGCTACTAAACCAATTTTAATGGACGCCGTCCTTATTACACGAGAGGAAGGCAGAAGGCTTGGGAGGCTTCGAGGGAAAGAGCACGTAGGACAAATCCTCCTCACACCGCAAGCTTCCTCTTAGGGATGACCTTGATTTCTCTCTGCCAGAGCAGGTGCTACAGATGTTTAATTCTCTGATCAGGTGGTGCGTCTCAAATCCTCTGTTTTCATAAACATTTTGGACATTTGTTTTATGATTTAAGCTCATCTAGACTCGAGGATTTGGACAGCAGAAGGGAGCAGACAGAGTAGAGGAAAGCACCTGTATTTCTACAGGAGAGAGAATTAAACCTCCATCATGAGCACAGAGACACAACACGAGGTGCTTCCGTTATTTTGTTTATCATGGCCTGTCAGGACTTGTCTTCCAGCTGCTCTGAGCAAGTTACCTTGCTCTAATTTCATTATTGTCTTTTTTTCCATAATCCCGGGGCTCCCATTATGGCTAGATAATTATTTTGTCACCTCTTAGCCCCATCTGTCCTTTGGAACAGGTCATGGAGATTTAATAAGGCTTCTTTTTACCCCCTGTCTTTCACGATTAGGTGGTGTTTCTTGAGGAACATGGAGACAGTGACTTAAGCAGTTTGTACCAAAGACATCCGATATGACAGATCCAGGATGCGGAGGGAGACTGGCAGGTGGAGAAGAAGCCACAGAGGAGTCGTTGGCAGGACCTGTGTGTATCATCTTCTCAGTTTAGAAGCCCATATGGTGCTTCATAACGCTCGGCTCAATTGCTATAGAGTTTTTGTCTATATCCTATTAAAAATAAACTCTATTAAGCAGAACACTTAGGATGAATTATGAATTTTGTGTTAGAATTCACCACAGTGTTTTTAAAAAAGAATATCTTGAGTTTAATATAAACTGACCTTGAAAGATAAATCGGGATATGTATTTTTGTGTGTGAGTGAAAAAAAAAATAGTACCTCCAAAAGAAGTTGCCACCATTTAGTTTTCAAGGACAAAAGGACTATATGCCTTTGACTGAGATCAGTTTAAAGTAAAATTTTAATGTTGTAAACAATATTAAAACCAGAATATTACAAACATCCCCTTCAGCACTCCTTACCTATAAAGGAGGTATGCACTAGCTTATTGTGGCTTTGATGAACCAAGGTTTGAGTCCTAATCTTTGAGAACAAGATATTTATTTATTTATTGATTGATTGATTGAAACAAGGTTTATCTGTGTATCATTGGCTGTCCTGGAACTTTCTTTGTAGACCAGGCTGGCCTTGAACTCAGAGATCCCCCTGCCTCAGCCTCCCAAGTGCACTTCGTTCTGATTTTTATTTTTAATTATGCAGGTGTGTGTTTGTCTTTATGTAGGTATATGCACATGAGTACAGGTGCTCATAGAGGCCAAGGTACTGGCTCCCCTGGAGCTGGAGTTCCAGGCAGTTGTGAGCTGCCCAACACTCTGCTGGAGTCCACCTGGGACCCTCTGAGATGCAACACACTCTTAACTGCTGAGCCATCTCCTTATTCTGAATTCTAATCTTAAACCTTGGGAAAGAGCCACATAGAAGAAATTAGCTCCTGAGCTTAAGGATTGTGTAGTATGGCTGATCTGGAGGGTAGAACTGTGCCATCAAGTACTGGTGGCTCATTACGATGGTCAGGGATCAACGAGAATCTAAACTCATACTTAGTATGGTATTCATGAAGTTGTCTCTTTAGTTTTTCAGAAAAATTTGGGGGAGATATAAATCAGTACAATTAAGATTTGCCTACTTGTATTGCTACATTTGCATCTCAGCGGCTTTCACTGTCAACATTTCACAGTCAGCTCCGCCTGACAAAGCCTTTGGATGGTCTTCAGCACGTGTGTGGGGCGTAAGAGGGGACCAGGCTCTCCCCGATGGCTATCCCTCCTACCGCCTACAGCTTCCTGGTTTGTAATTGGAGAGAACTAGAACAGCTGCCTCAAGCAGAGTCACTCAGAACAACCACAAAAACATATGAAAAAAGGGATACGTCAGGAAGATGAACAAATGGCAATTCTCATAGATAGTCTCGCCCAGAGTTCCTTTATTATTAATGCCTCACGAGGTCTGGATGTTGGACCTGGAAGCATATGCTTTTTTTTTTTTCATTTACATGGTACCCTCCTAAAAGATAAACAAATGATTTTGGCAGAAAAGTCAAAAGGAATGTGGAAGTTGAAGAGCATACAAGTTTCTGTCTTAATGATTGGCTTTTATACACCAGATGGACAGCCTCAGCAACCAAAGGTTTATTGTCCATTGACGTCATCTCAGAGTGCGCAAACTCTGAAGATATGCCACTAAATCAAGAGATTTCTATCCCCCCAAAATAGATACGGCCATCTTATTTTCTTAACGGAATAATATAATGAGCTATAAAGGATGCAGTGAGATTCATAGGAATCGATTGTGTCTGTGTGTGTGTGTGTGTGTGTGTGTGTGTGTGCAGGCTTGTGTGTGTAAGTTAGAGGACAACCTTGGGCATTGCTCTTCAGACCTTGCCTACCTCTGTTTTGAGACCAGCTGTCTCAGATCTGGAACTCACCCAGTGAGCTAAGCTGCTGACTAACGAGCGGCAGAGAGCTGCCTGTTCTCACCTCCCTACCACTCAGTTGTGAAGCAGTCACCAGATGTATGCAGCTTTTTAAGGGTAGGATCGGGGACACATTCATGTCCTTGGGCTTGCGAGGAAATCCCTTGTTGACCTAGTTCTTTCCCCAGCCCCTTGAGAATCTTAAAAACAAGAAAATAGAAATAAAGTAAGATATGGATTAGTGATCTATTGAGTATTATATGTAATTCAATTCATGTGTTAAACTTACCTAAAATTTTAATTCATGCAAAATGCTAGATATTTCCAGTAATTTTTTCTTTTTTCAATTATTATTTAATTGAAATTATATATACCAATTCCAGTTCCCACTCCCTCCTTTCCTACTGCTCCCTCAATCTTCCCTCCACGCAGAGAGTGTAAGGCTTCCCATGGGGAGTCAATAAAGTCTAGCACAGGGCTTTGAGCCAGAACCAAGGCCCTCCCCACTATATCTAGGCTGAGCAAGGTATCCCTAGAAAGAGAATGGATTCCAAAAAGCCAGTTCAAGCAGTAGGGATAAATCCTGGTCCTACTGCCAGTGGCCCCTCAGCTGCCCCAGCCATATAACTGTCACCCACATTCAGAGGGCCTAGTTTGGTCCTCTGCTGGTTTCCCCATTGTCAATCCGGAGTTAGTGAGCTCCAATTAGCTCAGGTTAAACCATTTCAGTGTGTATCCCTATCATGGTCTTGAGCCCTTTGCTCATATTATTGGTATTCCCTCTTGTTGACTGGACTCTGGGAGCTCAGCCCATTGCTGTGCTGCGGATCTCTGCATCTGCTTCTATCAGTTGCTAGATGAAGGTTCTGTGATGACAATTAAGATAATTATCAAGCTGATTGCAGGGGAAAGCCAGTTCAGCCCCCCCCTCTACTGCTTAGAGTCTTAGATTTTTGAAATGTTTGTGATTTCCCTGTTATCATTCTTGCTATTGACTATATTGCTTAGCAGCATAATCTTTAAGTAAAAGAGCTTTCAGGTGTGCTGTTAAGAAGCTAGTGTGAGATTTCTCCACTTTCTTTATGAAGGCACTTACTTCTATGAACTTTCCTCTTAGCATTGCTTTCATAGTGTCCTATAAGTTTGGGTATGTTGTGCATTCATTTTTGTTGAATTCTAGGAAGTATTTAATTTCTTTATTTCTTCTTTGACCGAGGGGTGATTCAATTGAGCACTGTTCAATTTCTGTGAGTTTGCAGGCTTTTTTTTTTTGAATTAGCGTTTTTGTTGAATACTAACTCTAAGCCATGATAATCCAATATGATACAGGGTGGGGGGTTATTCTGCTTTTTTTTTTTTGAATCTGTTGAGGTTTGCTGTGTTACTGAGTATGTGGTCAGTTTTAGAAAAGGGCCCCTGACGTGCTGAGAAGAAGGTATAATCTTTTGTGTTTGGGTAAAATGTTCTATAGATGTCTGTTAAGTCCATTTGAGTCATGACATCTGTTAGTTTTCTTAATTCTTTGTTAAGTTTCTGTCTGACTGACCTGTCCATTGGTGAGAGTGGGATGTTAAAGTCTCACACTATTAGTGTGAAGTTTGATGTGCAATTTAAGCTTTAGTAATGTTTCTTTTACATATGTGGGTGCTCTTACATTTGGGGCATAGATGTTCATGATTGAGAAGTCATCTTGATGAATTTTTCCTATGATGAGTATGAAGTGTCCTTCTCCATCTTTTTTTTAAATTGATTTTAGTTTGAAGTCTATTTTGTTAGATATTAGGATAGCTAGACCTGCTTGTTTCTTAGGTCCATTTGATTGGTAAATCTTTCCCAACCCTTTACTCTGCAGTAATGTCTGTCTTTGAGGTTGAGGTGTGTTTCTTGTTTGCAGCATAAGATGGATCCCACTTTTGCATCCATTCTGTTAGCCTGTGTCTTTTTACAGGTGAATTGAGTCCATTGATATTAAGAGATATTAATGACTAGTGATTGTTAATTCATGTTACTTTTTCAGTGGTATTATTTGTGTGTTTCTCTTCTTTGGGGTTTATTGGTGTGAGGTTATCTGTTGCCTATGTTTTCGTGGATGCAGCTAATTTTCATGGGTTGGAGTTTTCCTCCTAGTACTGGATTTGTGGATAGGTATTGTTTAAATCTGCTTTTGTCAAGGAATTTTGTTTTTTCTGTCTATGATAATTGAAACTTTGCTGGGTATAGTAGTCTGTGCTTGCATCTGTGGTCTCTTGGTGTCTGTAGCACATCTGTCCAGGACCTTCTTGCTTTCATGATTTCTTTTGAGAAGTCAGGTATTATTCTGATGGGTCTGCCTTTATATATTACTTGACCCTTTTCCTTTTCAGCTCTCAATATTCTTTCTTTATTCTGTATGTTCAGTGTTTTGATTATTATATGGTGAGGGGATATTTTTTGAACCTGTATTTTGTGTTCTGTAAGCTTCTTGTACCTTTATGAACATATTCTTCTTTAGGTTGGGAAAGTTTTCTTCTATGATTTTGTTGAATATATTTTCTGCACCTTTGAACTAGAGTTCTCCTTCTTCTACCCCTGTTATTCTTAGGATCATTTTTTTTCAAGGTGTCCTTGATTTCCTGTATTTTTTTTATTAAGAATTTGTTGGATTTAACATTTTCTTTGAGCTATGAGTCTATTTCCTCTATTGTATCTTCAATGTCTGAGATTCTCTCTTCTATCTCTTGTATTCTATTGGTGATGCTTGCATCTGCAGTTCTGTATTTACTTTGTTTCAGTTTTCAAGTCTTGAACCATTTGAACTGTCTGCTTCACCTGTTTGATTATTTTTTCTTGGTTTCTTTAAGAGATTTATTAATTTCTTCCAATTTTTTGTTTATCTTTTCCTCTGTGTCTTTATAAAGTTACATTTAAGATCATTTTCTTCTGTTCGTCTGGGTTAGGGTGTTCAGGTCTTCCTGTTGTATGACCCTTGGGTTCTGATGTTATCATGTTGCTTTTTGGGTTGTTGAATGTATTCTTGCATTGGCGACTATCCATCTCTTCCTCCAATTAGTGCAGGCAGTCTTTGCCTCTTGGTCCAATCCTTGCAGTAGGTTCTGTGTCAGGGATCCTCTCTTGGATGGCCCATTGCAGTTGCTGTCTTGAGGATCTGCTCTTGGTCTGCCTTGCAGGACACTGTTTGTGTCGCAGGGAGCTTCTGAGGTCTCTGGTATGGTTGGGTTTGGGGGTGGAGAAAAATTTGTAGATTACAGGATCTGATAGATGGAGGAGGGGGATTGGGGCCCGAGGCTTGCCTGCTGGCCAGCTAGAGAGTCTGAGGCAGGTTGGGAGGGGCCTGCAGTTTTGCCCTGGTGCCTAGAGCCTGGAGACTGGGCTGTCCAGCTCTCTTACCTATTGGTCTGCTCTTTGCAGTCACAGTCTGTGTGTGGTGTGAGCTCTGAGGTAGCTTCAGTGATTTTTAAAACCAAATTTATTTGGAAAATCTACTTGGTAGAAGATCGACAATTTTTGGAAAAATTTTCTGATGTTGAAAAGTAATTTAGCCTTAAAGCATATGTTTATTTTTAAACAATGTGTCAGATGAATCTATTTTTGTTAAGTTGGACATAGTTTTAAAATCATAGAATGTATAATGTACTTTCAAATATTTAAATGTGTGTTTTGAAATTTTAATTACAAATTTTCATTTAAATCATATCGTTTTAGCTGTTATAAAACAACAAACTTCTTTTAAAAGATAACGCTTGACTTAAAAGTAATGCAGCAAAGACAATATAATTAACAGTCATACAAAGTATTACAATAGGTTCATGAATTTTGTTGGACATTTTCAAAAATTTGGCTAAAGCTTTCCAAGTGACCTTGATCCTGATGTCTGGGACTTGGAATTGAAAGCAGAATTTAATGTCTTGGTGTCCTCTTAAGTCAGTTATTTCATGCTCAAGTTACACAAAGGAACGTTTATGTGAGATAGTTTGGGATTATCACATTTAATTAATATTTCCTGTCTAACATGTACAGGTAATTAAGCCAGAGGAGATTTGCTTGTAAACTCCCATGGCCAAATAGCAAATTACTTTCAAGTTTTCTTTTATGTTCTGAACATTGATACTCTATAATCATTTAAATTAGCTTAAATATGAATGAATAAAAGAAAATGGACAACCTGAATGGCTTTAGAATGATTTTTATGAGCAATAATTTCTCATGAGCATTGTTAGAGGCTGAACTTCAGAACACTGCAGTGAGGCCAGTAGGGTCTTTGTCTTGTCCCTTCGACACCTGACAATCATTCCCAACAGTGTTCTCTGCATCACACCTCCGAAATAGCATGGCAGCCTGGCAAGGTAAGTCTTGTGATAAGCATTTTCTATCTGAAGAAAGTAGAAATATTAAGTGGTATCTTCTAGACTTTTGAGTTGTAAGTTGTGGGGTTGGGATTGGATCTGAGTTTACCATAACCTTCTTTGGCATTGATTTAAAAGATGAATTTACATATAGAGAGTGTCAGGGTGTAGACTACCAGGGAGTAGGGTCAGAATCTCAACCTACTGTTGTGAATCCGAGCCCAGCAAGTGCGTTACCCAAGTTCCCTCTGTGCCAAATGATTGTAAAAGCCTTTATCATCTGTCTTGTTCATGTAAATCATGTGGAGTCAGTAGTAGCTGTCAGGAGGTCTAAGTGGGCAGTTAATGTTTTGGCAGTATGTATCTTCTCAGATAGGTATACATCTTTTTGTAGTTTTTGATTTTATAGTCAACCAATCTTATTTCACTTGCCTTTCTCCCCTTCTTTCTTCCCCTTTTCTTTCTTCCTTATTTCAGTTAGTTCAATGACATAATTGTGATAATTATTTCTGGAATTTCAGCCAAAGACAATAAAGGAGGCAATTCTGTTTTCTTGCATAGAAGAAGCATTACTGTGCATGAATATTCAGCATTTTATGGGGCTTTTGGGTGATGGGAGGCACTATGTGTGCATATATACATATTTGCTACAAGAACATGGTCATATGTTTTTAATTTTTTCTGTTAATGTGAATTAGTAGCAATGTAAATAAGTATACATTTATGTTTATTGTATTTATTGGCAATTATTAAGAGGATGAAAACCCTATGCCAATTTTTGTTAACCTGTGTACACATGAAAAACCGTAAAACTAAGACAAGATACAATATTTTTAATTTGATAAATGCAGACTTAAGTGAAAATGGAACTAATTTTTATTTTAAAAGCATAGAGAATGTGATCAGCTCATATGACATTTGAGGCGTATTTGTTATACATCATTCTGGCTGACTAAATATTTGGCAAGGTTTTGAAATGAGAGCAATTAGTTCCTTGCAAATAACCTCCCTCCAAGTTTCTCATTTCTTCTTTCATCATTATGCCTCTTCTGATTGCTGGGCAGTTTTCAAAAATTGATTTGATGTCAGTAATTTTTTTCCCAGAACTTTAGGTCAGTGTTTTACTTCTCCAAGAATTATTTGCATTTGAATATTTTTCTGCAATGGAAAGCTTTCTCCTCAACATAATTCTGGGCATCATTGAGGAAGTAGGGGAAATATCTGTAGGAGGAAAATGGCATCTTTAGTTTATCTGAGTGACAACTCTCTACTCCTTTGCACAGAGCAGGCCACAGAGCTAGAGACATAGCCCAGAGGTAGAATAGTTATCTGCTACATTCATACCCTAAGGCAAAATGAACCATGAAACTAAAAAATCATTTGGTAGTTTTTTACAGGTGTTTATTAAATATTTATTTTGTCATCACCAAATGTCTATAGTAATATGGCTATAGTCATATTATTCATGCTAAGTTCTGAGTATGATATGATAGAATCTATAATGTGCTGAACAATAACACAGACTTCTTTTCTGGAAAAATGAAGAATAATAGTGTAGACTATTACAAGTCTAGCAAAATATTATTGCATTGCCTACTAGCTAGTGAATAGTGATCAAATTATTCTGAACGCTGTAATTAAGGTTGGGAAGATTATTTACTTTTATTTTGTTGGATTTAAAGTTAGTAGAGTTAATCTTAAAGGTCTTTCTTTTTGAATTGAAACTTTGGACACTTTGGTTTGTAACTCACTCACTGCCTCTGGAAGCTCATAGTTTGTTCTGGGACTCAATGCAAGCCCACTCTTTGGCCTAACAGCTTGATGGAAGACAGAAAACCCATAAACCTCTCAAGCATTTTTTGATGTTTCTAGAACCTCCTCTGTTTGTGGTAGTGTGTGTTATGTGTTCTTATTGTTGAGAGGCCGCTTGTTTGTTTTCTCAGGCCGCCTGGCAGCTCAGACCTGAAATAACCACACAGAAACTGTATTAATTAAAATCACTGCTTGGCCCCTTAGCTCTAGCTTCTTACTGGCTAACTCTTATATCTTATTTTAACCCATATCTATTAATCTGTGTATTGCCACGTGACTGTGGCTTACCAGCTAAAGTTCTAGCATCAGTCTCTGATGGGGTGGCCTTCTTCCTCCCTGACTTCAGTTTAGCATCCCCCCAACACATCTATCTAAGTTCTGCCCTGCTATAGGTTCAAAGCAGCTTTTTTTTTTTTTAAATTCATTAATGGCAATCACAGCATACAGAGGGGAATCCCACATCATGTTCTTTGAATTTAGGTGTGATTCAGCCAATTGGGAATTTGTCATGAACAAAATAAACTGTGTTTGTAGGACTTGCCTTATTTCATGGCCTTGCTAAGGGAGTCCTTTTAGAGATGCTGTGGGCATGTTGGCCATTCCCATCTATCTAGATCAGCTTTGTAGATCTCAGGCATAGAACCAGGGTACACAAAGACAGAGCCAGGAGTGCTAGGTCTGGTCAAAACTCACCTCTACCACATTCTCTACCCTTAGCTTATTGATTTTTGGTTTTTAAATATTGATTGATTACTACTTAAAATGCAGTTTTTAAAAAGTTGCTGCTCTATTCATTTTCCTCACGTCTCTCTCTTCCTTTTAAACAGAACTGGTGCTGAGTACAGCAGAGGAGGACTAGGCCTAAAGTACTCTCAAACTAGCTAAAGAATGATCAAGAATTTGGAGTTAGTGTGGGCTACATGGAGCAAGCTTATCTTCAAAAAGCCGAAAGAAAAATGAGACAAAAATAAAAAAAATCTAAATTTATATTTTTGAAGTTTTCTCTTGTTTAGAATCTATTTATAAAATAAAATGTTGATTATATTTTCAGTAAAAACAAAACACGTGGAAGGAGCAAGTAACCGAAGTTTTTTTTTTTTTTTTTTTTTTTGTATCAAGAGGAAAGAAGATGGATAGAGTCTACTTTAGCTTTTTTTAAAAGTCAGGGAAGAAAATAAATATATATAGAATAAAAATTCCTCAATTAAAGGGCACATGTCAAAATAGTTTTGTACCTCGTGTCTCTTACTCCTCACTACCGTCTATGGAGGACACAGCTGTTCACACATGTCTTCAAATACTTAGTTTATCATAAGCATTGTTCTAAGTGGACAGACTCCTCAGAAAGCAAGAGAGATCGAGTACTTATTTTCGGGTGCTTCCATTTGAGAAGGAACAATAGCCCACCCAATATACCAAGAGTATGAGCATAGGGTAACAGCATTGGAAATGTCACCCCAAATCATCTGGTATTTTAGATTGAATGGCAGATTTGGTTGCAGAACACATTTGCTGATAGAGAAAATTGTCTCGGAGAATATTGCAGGAGCAAAGAAAAAGCCAATGAGGGTGGACTAGCTAGAGCAAATCAGTGTGAGGGAGAATAGGCATGGCCAAGAGACTCAGACTGGAGCTCTTGATAGAGGCCACTACTTTTTGGCTATTATTTACAGCTTTAGGAGCATATGTGTGGAGGCTTTTGACATGTGTTTTTGTTGCTCTTGAGTAGATTGCTAGAAAATCTCATTGTGTGCTCACAGCTGGTTTTTTTTCAGAAGAAAATGACCCATCACCAAGTGCCCAAGGAGCATTAAAGTCATTCCAGGTGTTACTTTGGCTTACAAATTAACCATGACCTTTTTTAGTTCTTATTTTCCTGAGGCAGTTTAAATTAAATTTTCACAACTATATAAAAGATTGCCCTTATACATGCATATTAAACCCTGCTTAACAAGGTAAACGAAGCACTTCTGAAACATTCAAAATACCCACCTTCCATATTTGACTGCAGTGTCTCAACTTTCCATTCTCCTTGTGTAGAGTTTGGCGCCATCATTCCCTAAGTTCTCACTAACTATTTATGTATTTCACACTTGTAATCGTATTAGTTATTTCTATTTCTCTATTGCTCCCATGATAAAGACTGTAACCAAAAGGGACCTGGGGAGGAAAAGGTATATTTCAGCATATAACCTGTAATCCATCATGCAGGGAAGTCAGGGCAAGAATCTGGAGAGAGGAAATGAAGTAGAGACCATGGGGGAATGCTACTTACTGGCTTGCTGTCCAGGGCTTGCTCAGCTTGCTTTCTTACATAACTCAGAATACCTACCCAGGGGTGGCACCCTTCACAGTGGGCTGCCTCATTAGTTGGTAATCAAAGAAAAAAAAACAGACTTGTCTCCTACTAATCTGATGAAGACATTTTCTCAATTGAAGTTTCCTATTCCCAGAAGACTTTAACTGATGTCACTGACAAAAAACTAAGCAGCATAGTAAGTTAATGAATGAATGACACCGCATCCTAAGCTCATACAGTGCTCCATTCCACCCCCCCATGTTACTTCCATGAGTCACACAGACTTATTGTCAAATACCATCCTTTTTATGAGTATGCCAAACTTTATGAATATTCCAGAAAATGGGGGTTTAAGTAGGAAAGCACCAGTGCTTTAAGTCTCATTTTACATGCAGGAAAGGATTTTATGGTACGTGCATCTTAAACATTTCTAGACCTTGATAATATTTTGAACAAAAGAGAATAAAACTTTCATTGCTTCATCTCTTTCCTTGATATGTGGTATTAAATGACTTTTCATCAAAGTTATGGAGTGTGGAAGAATATGTTGACCTATACTTGATCAGTTAAAATTGTACTAAATATAAATAACCAGAACACTCCAGCTCTCTATACCAACTGTCCATTTCTCTCTCCTTCAGGGACTTTGTTGTTCATGTTTTGTTCATATTTTAAATGCTACCTTCTACTAACTTGCTTGTGTTTATGTGATGGGGTTACTGAGTATTTTCTGTACATACTTTAGATATGAACCATTTGGAATTATGTTACAAACATTGAAAATATTTTTAATTTTCCTTTGAGGATTTTGTTGTCTCTCTGGAGAGTGTGAACAGACTTACTGTCTGTTTTAGCCAAATATTTCCCTCTAGTCTGATATGCTTATTCTTCATTATAGAAGATTTTTAAGATGTAAGAGCTAGCTAGAAATATGCCTGAGTCATTGGCCAAACAGTGTTGTAATTAATATAGTTTCTCTGTGATTATTCGGGTCTGGGCAGCTGGAAAAACAAACAAACAGTCTGCACTTACAAAGATTAGGGTTCCCCAGCAATTTTTTCTTCAATATTACTTGTGATTTTATATCAAATGTGAATTTCTTGCATAAATACTATAGCTGGGTAATGTTTATGTATCTGACACGGCAATCTCTCTTTGACTATACACATTATTTGCACTTCCTATAGCTATCAATATGTTAGTACAGAAGACTGTCATGTTCTTTTGTGTTTGGCAGCTTTTTGTTTCTGTTTTTTTTCCCTCCATTTCCCAGTGCATTTATTAAACAAATCTTGACAAACCTTATTTTGATTTATTTATACTATTTAAATGTGTTTTCCTGAATAGTTTTTCCAATAACATTCTAAACATCATATTATCTACATATACTACCGCAATGTCGTTGTTTCATCAGCTTACGTGTGAAAATCTTAACATTTATAACCCATTTAGTCTCTTGTTTATAACAGGGTTATTTTTTCCAGAGATGCTTACGTCAATATCATGTGATATTATATCCTTTTTTCATTTTAAAACTCAGGTGTACATAAAAACTGTAATATTATCTATACTTTTGCCCTCCATGATCTTCCTCCTTTTCTGAGGTTCTATTTTTCCTTTGATATCTTCCTTTTGGTGTAGGGAATTTTCTTTTGGCATTATTTTAAAGTAGGTGTTCTGAGATACATTTTCTCAGAGTTCCTTTATCTAAGATGTCTTAATCTCACTGAGGATATTATTTTGTGTGTTGACAGTTCTTGTCTTCCAATCCTTCGAAAATGTTCTGTCGCTCTGGGTGCTGTGACTGTAGAAAGCAGACCACCATCCTACATCTGCTGTCCCCTGTGACTGCTGAAGAAACCACTGTCCTTCTTGCTGTATCTTCGTGGTTGCTGGAGTTTCTTTCTCCATGGCATTCAAGATTCTCTTTTGTCTTTTTTCCAGATGTTGACTGTGAGCTTCTTTGGGTTTGCTCTGTTCATTTTGTTAACATGTGTGAATCTCCAGATTTCTAGGAAAATTTTGCTCATTATTTTTTCTATCTCTGTTCTTTTTTTCTTTCCACATGAGTCCCCATTTCCTACATGGTCTTCTGTGCTCTCTCAACTGTGTTAACCTGAGCTCATACTGGTCGTGTTTGTTTCCCATCTCATGAATTCTTTGTTGCTTGATTTCAGTGGTTTCAAAACTATGTATTTGTGCACATTGTGGTAATTTAAAGTGATCCCTATTTTTAATCTTTTCCAGAAGCAGGAGTCTGAATTCATTTTGAATGATAAATCATTCTTTGTTTCCAAAAATCTAGATCCTTCCTTCCTTCCTTCCTTCCTTCTAGCTTCTTGGAACTATGTATTTAACTTCTTTTAAATTTTTTTTTATTTTTATTTTTTGTGTTTAACTTCTATTGTGGTTAGATTCATACATCTTTTTTAGTCATTATTTTTCTATGTTTCAAATATATAAATCTGTACAATTATTACAAAGGAGTATATAAGTTGTATACTGTAAGAGATTGGTGGTTCTGAATATGTCACCATTTATCTTTGTCACATAGTGATGGTTTCTGGCTATAAAACTGGAAGCTTTACATTATTTTTTCAATTATTTAATATACAATGTCTTACATGGAATGCAAATATTGCTCCAAATAATTAAAACTAGTTTACCTATGAGTAAGGATATAGTTTCTAAACAAAATAAACACCATCCCTGAATACAAAACATTAATACTTCACACTAAATGATTAGGGCAAAGATGTATTATTAGTAAACTTGAACAAATAAATAGAATACAAATTATATGATTATGAAATTGCAACAACAATGATGAAAGGTTATAGTCATAAGGCAATTATTATGTATTATATGCTATTTTAAATTTAAGTTGGTTAACTTATTTACTGTGTCAGATCCATGAGAAAGTGATGATATTAACCTTATTTTGCCATGTAAAAAGAGACACAAAATAGTAATTGATTAATAAAAAAAACCCATGTTGCTCTTTTAGTAAAAGATCAGGAATTCTAGCCCAGGTAGTTTGTATTCAGGATCTACTGAATGCCTCGCCAGCAGCAGTAGATACTAAAGTCAATCTATGAACTTCTGTCATCGTTCCTGAACGGATTGTCATTGAACTAGCTTGAGCCCAAATAGAGTTAGAGTGGGAAGAAGGATTGCCTGCCTAAGAGGTAGGATGTGAGCCAGCTCTGATTTGGCCTCTGTTCAGAGTCATTTTTGGCCCCTCCCCTCTTTCCAGAGCTCAGAGTGGATGTTTTATTATGCAAAGTATACTTTGATTTACAGGACTCCATCCTGATCTTATTTTTTTTTTGTCAGAAGCTTTAGATTTTAGCTTAAATTCATCAACAAAACATCTCAGTATTTCTTAATATACTCATTTCAAAAAGTTGAACACTATTACTCAGGTTGTGTTGATTAATTGCAATGTGATTTGTTGTATTTTTGTGTCATTAATGCATCTTGAAGACCAATTACAAATAAAGAAAGTGATATTTATTCTGTACTATAATGGAGAGAATATTTTGGTGCTGAGATTGAAAACTGTTTGGGCCAAGTATTTAGGCAATGAGCTGTTCTATCTGGTTCATCACTGACGATTTTACTTTGAAAGAATTGCACAGTTTTTGGTATCCAATAACTCAATCAGTATACCCCATCATATTAAACACTAAGAAATGGCAGGATTAATGGTAAAAAATAGGGCACATGAGTTGTAATAATGGATTGAGACTTCTCACACAGACCTCATGGTTTTTTATTCTATATCTTACAATGTTATTCAATAGAAAGGCTTAGAATTTCATGGATTATTTAGAAAGTTATTTGTGGGAAAGATGTTTTGTATACTCAAAAATTTTGGTATTATATGTCATAAATAATAATGACATTTTATGCATGTTCAGGACTATAGTTTACCTTGGAGAACAGAATTCAGGTGGTTTGTTTATATCCATTAAGAAAAATCAGAGAGAATTTACTAAAGAAATATATCTAAGATGATAAATGAAGGTATGGCAAAGGTAAAGTTGTGACCTCTCGAGCAAAGATGAACTTGCGTTGGCAACTCTGACAGCTGCTCATGGAAGTAAGTTTGAGTGGAGAAAGCAGCATTGACACTGGCGACACTGAGTCTGATGAAGCTGGAAATGAAGCTTACTGAGTTAAAACCCATTCATTTATAAACCAGAAAGCGGTTTTTGTAGTTTTGCAAGAGTCCTTTGTATATTCATATCGCAGCTTTGACTATTAGATGATGTCAGTGCCTTTTGGACAGAAACACTTCTTTTTTTTATTGGAAGTTTTCTGCCAAGAAAACAATCGCACTCCCTCTAAAGACTAGGTTTTAAATCCAGAGCATTTGTTGATGCTGTCTCATCCGTGAAGCAGGAATGTTACCTACCTTACAGCACTTTTGGGTAAGGCTTTTTAAAAAGCTGTATGTATTAAGTCCCGATGCCTACAATGCCTACACATTGAAATCCTCACTAAACATTGGGTGTTATTACCTAACTGTCTTTGGATACCTGAAGACTCAAGATACAGGGCAACGGGTAAGCCTTCTTGGGTGAGTGAATGAAACTGCATGTGCGCGTCCAAACTATAAGAGGTAAGACTTTGGAGGACATTTTTTTCTTAGCAGTTTGCAGACAGCAGCAGATATGATGGCGCTCTGCTCAGGGTCTGTGCTTCTTTCAAAGAAAGCTCCCCATGTGTTGGAAGCTTGGCAGGCAATCAGTTCTAATTCCTTTTATGTCCACTTTCTCTCATTTTTCTCCTACCGCGCACAAACACCACTGCGTCAGTTTCGCTAGTCTCTCTCTCACTGTCTATGCAGGCACGCGCGCACACGCAGACAGACACACAGACACACACAGACACAGACACAGACACACACACACACACACACTCCTTCCCTCAACATGCGCACACACATGCATTCACACATGCGCACACACATGCATTCACACATGCGCACACACATGCATTCACACATGCTCACACACATGCATTCACACATGCGCACACACATGCATTCACACATGCGCACACACATGCATCCACACATGCATTCACACATGCGCACACACATGCATTCACACATGCGCACACACATGCATTCACACATGCATTCACACATGCATTCACACATGCATTCACACTCGTTTTATTTTGTTTAGTTTGAATCCTCAAAGGATTCGAGGAGCAGGCTGAACGCAGCTGCTCTGTTTTCCCTGGTTAAATTGGCAGTTCCCTACTGTGTAGAGTTGCTAGGAGAAGGTGAATAAGTGTGATTACAGCATCCCTTGATGGACATACTCTCTCTGTAACAACCTGTGGAGCCCTGGGGTCTGTCTTCTGTGTGGCTCTATGTGTTATCTTTCTCTCTGTTTGTCATTATTATTGGCTGCTTTTGTTGGTTGGGGAGGGGATCATGCTCTGTTTTAAAGTGTCGCTTCTAGTTTCATTAAGAGACAAAAGCCTTGGTATTTAAACAGGCACTTTCTTCTCAGGGCGGTGCTGCTGGTACCACTTCCGACCATCTGTTTTCATATTACAGCCTGCCTTCCTTCAGTTGCTAGGGAGGAATTCAGCTTCGTGGGGAGCGCGAAAGTCATTCACGTTTCTCTTGTGCATCATCGGGCTTGCAAACTGTAGGAATTCTGATGTGCTTCTGTGCACGCCGCAGTGACAGATGAGCTGCTTGGGGGACAGCCTGAGCAGTCGGTCAGTAGTACAGTAGCAGCTCACATGTGCGGATCGCTCCCGTGAGGTCAGAGCATCCGTTTATACCGCTGTCTGCTTGAGGGGGGGTGATGTGAGCAGAGGCTTTGCCTGTCAAAGTCGACAGCAGCTCTGGCAGGGGCTTCTCTCAGCTTTGCCCCTCGGAACTGTTTTGATAGATAGGAGATGCTACTGTGTGATGCTTGAGATTTGTCATGGACTGAGGACTGCCTGTTCTCGCGGCTGAAACTGACTGTAACTGTATTGCCCTAGGAACACCAACATGGGGTCCACTGATACGGACATCGATGACCTGGAAAACGCCACTTACAAGTATCTCATTGGAGAACAGACGGAGAAGATGTGGCAACGCCTGAAAGGAATGTGAGTAAGCTCTCTGCTCGGTCTTATGCTCGGTTATGCTTCCTCCCCTCTCCCCCAACAAAACCTGACCATTAGCGTAAGTGTGGCTGCTCACCTGACCATTTTGACATGAGTAACAGTGAGTGCTTGCGACTTTGGGATTTAGTGTTTCCTTTGCAAAAATTTTCTCTCGGAAACTAAAATGTGCCCATCCCAGCTACCAACTTGTTGAAAGCAAAGAGTTTTTCCTGTACCTGTGTGTTTTGTGTAAAGTAAGCTGTGACTCTGAGAAATCACTGCCCGGTTTTCTCTCCAGGGCTTTTGGTCCCCATTGTGTGTGCTATTTAGACGTGCCTTTGGAAATGTGGAGAAGGGTCGGAGGGAGGCTGCTTGCTGGGTCCTTCCTCACGAAAATAATCTCTCTTCAGGAGGGAGAGTGAGGATGAGATGGAGACGTCTTTCTTCAGGAAACAAAGACAGGATTAAGATAACAATAAACAACTTCAGCCCCACCGTGCTTATTTTTTGCTGGTTAAACTAATATTTTAGTAAAGAAATTGTCTATGTGGTAAAACAGTAAAAAAAAAAAGAAACAAAAGAGCATATCAAATGTATTGAAGCTTTGGTTTAAGCTAACCAGTTCAGTTCACCTAAGTACAGAATCGCTTCCAGAGTACTGACCAGGGCTCTTAACAGCACAGATCGGGATGTGGAATTATACTGAGCATGGCTTGTAATTACCTGAATCAACTTTGATTCCCGTGTTATCACCTTGATCTCCACCTCCAACTCCATCCCCTCTGATGTTCTGACCAGAGTTCTAGCAAAGCATTGCTTTGCTTTAATCATATCTCAGTTGTAAAATATGACCTAACATTTGGATAAAAATATTAATATTTATCGGCCATTGGGATTTCTTAGTGCATTTGCGTATCTCAAAATTCGGTGGAGCATTAGCTTTACAAAGACAGCTGAAGGACTCCAATGCTTCCTGGCCAGGAGGCTGCATCGGATTCCTGTTTTTAATGCTGGTGCACGTTCCCATAATGTTTCACCAAAGGCGGTATATGAATAAGCCTGATGTCACTGCTGTTATAAAGAATAGCTACATTGAAATTTGCTTAGAAGTCCAAATCCTCGCGACTTTTCTCCTTTTGGACATTCTGAATTTTGCCTGTATATGTAAGCTGTGCTCTCAGTGTCTTATACAGTTTCCAAGACTTGAAACAATCCACGGGACTGCAGTGTCTAGTATAAGAACACACCAATAATGCAAACAACAGTTAGCAGAGAATAACTTTTTAAAAAGGAGGCCATGTTTACAGCATGTGAATAAAATAGAAAAATCTGTTGTCAAGAGCCATCGGGGATTTAGAAGGCAGATTCTCTAGAGAAACAAATAATCCTGCTGAAACAGAAAGCAGTTCACAAATTAATTAGCATAGATGCAAATTAAGCATTATTAGTCATCAGATGATTTGTGCTCTAACCTAATGAGTGGATGAACAGCTGCACTGGGAAGCTGTAACTGAGATCACAACCTATTTTCGATTCTTCCTGACAGGACAGGATGTTTTGTTTGCTCTGGGTAGATTGTATTTCCATAGTTACACTAATGCACAAAGATGCATGGTGGCGACTTCATGCCTATGACTACAAACAATTAGAAGATTGATTTTGCGTGGACCCAGCATTTTAGAGGAAAGTTATCTGACTTTTCACTTTATCATTAGATGCCAGTTTCCGAGGAGGGTGATGTGGTCCCTCAACAGCAGAGCTTCATGAGTGGGCAGTAGAGTGTGTGTGTGTATGTGTGTGTGTGTGTGTGTGTGATCTATTACTTTGGAACTATAGCTACATAGAATCACTTAATGATCTCTAGTCAATTTGGTTTTTAAAAAACCATTCTTACCGATTGAAGCGACTCTCTGCTTCTATATTGAAGCAGGAGGAAATTTGCATTTTGGTTCTATCACTTTGACTTAAGGCATTTTCAGTATTCTGGGCTCAGGCTTGTCGAAGCCAAAAAGCTCCGAGTTTAAAATCTGCATGACTAATGACAAGCAAATGGTTTAATTATGGCCTTTTGTGTAGTCTGCACTCGGGGTGCAGTGATGCTCAGGACTCCCCATTCCCCTGATGAAATGCCTCTCCTCTTTAAAATGCAATTCTGATTCAAGTAGAATTTCACCTCATTAGCCTTGCTCCTAAGATTGCACTTTGAAGTGTTTGCAGTGGTAATCCTGGTATGCTCGGGATGCTAGTACACATTTGTAAAATGATTTTCTTATTGTTGATTAAATAGACTGAGCATTGGGTATTAGATAGTTATTTGGAAATGATTATATTCTATTACCCCCAACTTTAGGAACTCAGGGATGTTTTTCAGCATGCTATCTATTTTTTTATGCTATCTATTTTTAATTTAGCTTATACTATGTATATTTTAAGGTTAAATTCAAGTGGAGATTAAAACAGGTGAAATGTTTATCCATGCAACATGAAAAACAAAACCCTCTATTGACAGATACTTGGGCAGTTTTTATAGGGATTTTTATATAGTATAATATTTTAGACATGCACACAAATATTGCTGTGTAGCCCAGATTGCCCTCAAATATTCCTGCCTCATTCTCTCTAGTATTTGGATTTCAGGCGTATAACACCACATACCTGGTTTGTGCACTCCTTTGAGTATGTAGAAATAATTTAAGAATTTTGTAACACATGTGGAAAACATTACTAATATAAATTAAATGTCATTCTCTCTAGACCACTTGGCTCATTTCTTCCATTGGTCTCTTTAGTGAGTTTGGTGTCCATGCGGGTGTGTGCATGTGTGTGAACGCAGACACGTGCACACGCACACGGATACCCGAGGTACTGTTCTTGTGGTCCTCACTCACTCTTCCTCAGCTCATGTTGTGAGTTAGGGTCTCTCACTGAACTTGGAGCTTCACTGGCTGATGAGCAAACCACCTGAATCCACTTAGCCCAGCCTCCCCAGTGCCAGGATAATAGGCCGCCGTGCCCCTGTCTTTTCCCGCTGGTGGAAACGGTCAAGCGTAGGACCTGTGTTTACCTGGCAAGTATATTACCAGTATACTCGTCTCCCAACCCTCATCCTTCAATCTTTCTAAGTCTTTTTCATGTAATATTTGAAAAACCATAAAAGCTCATGTGACTCCCAGTCTCTCAGACCTTTGGGAGCAGAGGTGAAATAGTTTCCTATCCTCGTTCTCATAAAGGCCTCCGGGCCTCATGCTTCTGATTTTCTGGTCAGCGTTATTTTCACCATTTCCAATTCATTTGTTACCGCTTGCTCATCGTCTTTGATTGTGGAAATATTAGCAACAACTGTGACACCGGGTCCTTCATAAACTGTAATTTGAAATCATCATATCCTTATCCATAAGTTATCAATAGCTTAGGACTCAAAACAGTTTTCTACTTCTTATTCCATTTCACCAACAGCTTCAGCTCCTTGTGCGGAAGTTCCCTGTCGCTCTGAGGCTCAGCTGAGTCTTACAGATTAAGGGCAGTTTTCTGCCCACACAGGCTTGGCAGAGAAGGTTAATTTATGGTTTCTGTCTGAAAAGTTGATTTGAAAGGTTTATGTTCTTTCAGTTTGTGGTACTTTTAAAAAAAATCAGAAATAATGCTTTTTCGTGTCTTGATACTAAAGTCTCTTCCTTGTCCACTGGTACCCACAACTGTGCTGTGCATATAGGTAGCGACATTGATACTGCTTTTTTCTTGTGGTGCTGCTGTCTCAAGAATTCAGCCCGAGTGGTAAAAACATTTCCAGAACCTTGGTCAAGTAAAGTTTTCAGTGAAAATCATGTGAAGTTGTCAGAGCAACCACCCCAATGTCTTCTTCCACTGTGCACTGTGGTCCAGCAGACATGATGAGAATCTGAACTCCTCAAAACCAGCAACTCGGCAAAAATTAAACGCTCACCACTTCATAGGACAATGTTTCCGGCTCCTTCATGCCGTACGAGTGTAGGGTTAGGATCACAGGGTTTCAACCATCTCTTCATGGCAGATTTCCGATGTTTTCTCTGTTGCCACACATCTCTCCCGTCTTCGCGAATGTCTCCATATTCAGATGTGGAATTGTGAGCGTGGTGAAACTGAAGAGCATTCAGCCAAGCCTCTCCTACCTCTCGCTTTTACGGTAAAGGTCATTTATCAGCAGCGAAGGTGACTTGTAGCGAGGTGGGGAGTGGCTGAGAGCGGAGGAACCCCATCACTCATTCCTCACTGCCAGCTCACGCGCTTGCTAAAGGCTGTCTGGTGCGCAGTGCTCGCGGGAATCTGCCTGGGCTCCATTTCGAAGATCTAACAGCAGTGCATATTTAAACTAGGCAAAGATTGTAACTGGGAAGAGGAACCAGCAGCACATCCCTGAACTGGAATTCTACTTGAAGATAAAATGGCTTCATAGACAAGAAGAAAAAAAAAATCCTTTAAATCTCCCGCTTACACCCGTTACAGCTCCACCTGTTCGCACGTGAAGGTTGAGCATCATTATCCACAGGGTCTCTGTGTGCCTGTTTGGAGTTCCCTTTCATGCCTCCCGTTTCTGGCTCCCTCCCAAGCAGATCTGAGGCTGACTCTAAGAAAGGCTGCATAGCGCTTTTATTAATTTTAATAAGCCTCTTTTTTCAGGCAGCCCAGGTTGCTCTTGCTCACCTGACTTTAAAAGGGCAGTTTCCATGTAGTGAGCCCACAGTGTTCCTGCATTTGGTAGACAGCAAAGACCAGAAAGACAAGACTGTGTCCTGAAGAACCCAGGCTATTCCTTCATCAGGAACATGACCATCTAGAGAAATACTCAGCATCTCGGCTTGAATTTTACTTGTACAGAAAATTCTTGCAGACTTTCCATATTAGGCTGGCTTGGGTTTATAAAATAACCTAAACTTCATTTGCCATCCTGAAATCTACCTTCTCATAGGGACCACAGCTTTTGGGTTCAATTACCAAGTTCACTTTCCTTGTTTTGTGTTTTGGATTCCCTGAACCCGGCACAGTATTGACTCTAAGTAGGAAATGACAAAATAAAGCCAGATTGCTTAATACAAAGTTGGAGATGGAGACAAAATTTACAGTTGGAACAGGGATGGAGAAGATAGAAGTTAGCAAAGTACACTTTCCATGTTTTAGTTGCTAGAACTGTGAATATATAATATGTTCGTTGTCTTGTATTTTCTTATAAATGCGTCTAAGAGATAAGTCTCCCAAATTAGTTAGTCAAGTATCTGGTGAAGCATAAATTTGAGCATAGGTCTACTTGGCCTGAAAGATTATATTCATTTTTTTCTTCTAAAACAAACAACTCGCCTAACAAAGACATTCTCAGAATAGTTATCCAGAAACATCACCAGAAAAGGATGTACAAAGGTGCTTCTACAACAGTCCCCAGATCTCATGGTAGATGGGCTAGGTCCCACCACAGGTCCACACATTTCCCAATCTCTAGTACATGTGAGTGTTACTTTACCTAAAAAGCAAGAGTAAGGCATTATACAGGGTTAAGGTTTCCAAATAATGAATTCTTAAATAGGTCTCTTTTCCTGAATTAGCCAGGTGAATCCCATGTGGTCATAGAACCCCTTGGCAATAAAATTGAGACAGAGGAGGGGACACTGAGAGAAGGGCTGGCTTGGGAATCCCTGCATCTGACACAGACAAAGCAGGCCAGGTGCCAAGGAACATGGGGATCTCACGAAAGTAGAACACGAAGCCTTCCTGAGTCTTCAGGAAGAATGCAGTCTTGCTAAAACAGTGAAAACTGATGTCAGATTTATGACATTCCAAATACAAAACAATGGAACCTATGTAGTATTTAAGACACTAGTGATAGATTTGTTACAGTAGCAGCAAGAAACTAAACTGTATCTCCTATACAAAAAACTAAACTGTATCTTCTATACAAGAATAACACCGCTTAATAATTTGAACATTCTTCTCCTTTCCTTTTCCCCACCCCTTACCAGCCATGCACAGTTAACCCTTAGAGGTGTAGAACAATGGCCCATGATCCATTGGAACTGGGCAGTCTTGACCTTTGCCACCAAATGACCCCAAGAGTCTCTATCCTGTCTGGCTTACATGCCCAAACCATCAGTGTCTTGCCACGTTTTAATGTGAGGATATACAGTACATTAAATATACAAGTGTTATAAGAGAATATTTACAAGCTTCTTGGGGATTGTTAATAAATCTGCCCTTGTTCTTACATTGTTAAGCCTGCAACTATTTGATGGAATCATCAAGTGGATTGCTTTAAAAATTCATATTTTAGCCATCAGTCTAACTTGGTTTGGAGAAAAATCACCTCACAAGTCTTACTCTGAAGCACATATTTAAAGTCGTAAACCTCAGTTTGGATATAACATTCTGCTATTGTCTATGGAATAAAATACTTTCGTCAGGAGTAAGATGGCAATCTGTTATTTCTTACACTATCTGCCAGGCGACATGAACACGTTATTAATTTCTCTGAGCTTCACTTTTCTTAGCTGTAAAACCTAACTATTTTGTTCATCATTCACTTACTCATTCAATAAATGTCCAGTCTCTTTCTATGCAAGGTTCATGCTAGACACGGGCTTATTTCTAGTGGAGGAAACAAACACCAGACAACGAGAAGAGGAATTACACAAACCAAGTTAGCCTATGGTAAGAAACAGCCTAGGAACTTGAACCAAAGTTCCTTTAGGAAGGACTTTGGATGATCATGGATGGTTTCTCTCAGGGTACTTTCCAAGTGAAACAGAGAAAAAGTGCTACCTAGGATGTTAGGATGTGAGAGGACCAAATAAAGGCTGAAGTCCAGTATCTGGTGAGGGATGGATTTCAGAGTCCGGTCAATGGAGATCAAAATGTAAGTTTTAATGTAGTAAAACTTTCCTTGGCTTTGCTGTACAGCTTAATGTGTCAGAGGGTCTCTGACTGCTTCTCCCTCCCCAAATACAGACCATGATAATCTCCCCTCCTAAATTTACCTCCTGACTTGGAACAGATGAAACTTCACTTTCTCCAAGGGCGGATTTCTTCCCTACTCACTGAGAGGGAAACCTCTTGTCTCCAAGTCCAGCTGTGTCCATGATTCTTGGGCCAAACAGGTGCTCCTACTCATTGCAAAGCAGGGAAGAGGCCCAGGAAGCATCACCACTGAAACAGGCTTCAGCAAAGAGGAAAAGACTTGGGCCGAATGCTTTCATACCCTGAAGTCAAGGTAACAACAATTACATGAAGTATGTGACTGCAGCATAGCTCCTCCATGATGCACAGAAGGCCTTTAAGACACTGTAACCATCAATACTCCCACAGCACCCAACCTTCAAGGCAGGGCATCCCTACAACTCATTTGCTCTATGATGTTCTCTATGTCAATCTATTTTATAATATGTTAGTTTTCTCATACATAAACCAGAAATAACTCCTATCGTACAGATGTTGAAGAATTTAAATTAATCAATAATTATAAATTCATTTAATAGTATCTAATATTGCACAAACTTTAGCAGTTAAATTATTGTTGTTAATTTTGCATACTGAACCAGATTTTTTCATTTTGAGATAATTGGCACTATGTGATACAGGCTGTCTTGGAACTTGCAATATTCCTATCTGTGTATACTAAGTACTGAGATTACAGGCATGTGTCATTATGTATGGTTCCAAAATCCTGCACTTTGAAAGGTACTTTTGCTACCAGAATCAGTAGACAGACCAAGGTGGCCAATATAAGAAAACTTTCTCTTACCCTAGTGGACGCTCATAGCAGTTTCTCAGTTTCTTTCTCCCAGTCTGTTAAACTTTAAACTTGAAGGACTTGTCTTCCCTTGAGTCTGAAGCTGGGAGGTCTCAGGGAGAAAACTGAGAAGGGGATAGCCTTGAGAGTTTCACTAGAAGAAGAATGTATTGATGGCTTCAACTTCCTTTCATTTTTTCATAGTGGAGTTTGGTCCTCTCTGGTCATGTACAGCTACAGGCTAGACAGATTTCCTGTGGTACTGGTTTGCAGAGGGTTGACTTCTTATCGATAGGTGTGATGTCCCAAGACCACCCCTTTGCTGACACATTTGATAAAATGCCACAAAACCATTATGCTTCTAGATTTTGTCCTGTACTGTGTTTCTGCCAGCTAGTCAAGTGTTAGGTATGGTTAACTACAGTTGAGGGAGTAAAGATGGAGGCTGGGGAGATGGCTAAAATGTGGTTAAAAGCTTTGGCCAAGCAAACATGAGACCCATAGTTTGAAGCATTGGACCCTACATCCAGTGCTAGGTGGGAATGAATGGTATCCACTTGCAAGTCCTGCCTTGGAAGGTGGAGAGGTGGATCCTAGAAGCAAACTGTAGTGAGAATAGTCATGTCAGCGAATTCTGGGTTTAACTGAGGGACCCAGACTCAACGAACAAGGTTAAAAAGCAATAGAGAACGGTTCCCACGTCAGTCTTGAGTCGCCATATGCATGTGCCCACACATGCGTGTACTCACACACGCAAACATACACACACATACAGAAACACAAATGAAACCAAAGAACACAAAAATGCTAATAAATCCTTAGAAGTTTAAAAATGAAGCTTCATGTTTTGGTTTCTCCTTTAAGCTATACTCTCTTGAAGCTATTTAAAGATGTATTTTATATTGTATAAAATATTAAAAGATAGGTTTTTTACTAAATAGGCCCTGCATGCTCAAGGATGCAGATAATTTTCTTTTGTAGGTGAAATTTTGGTATTTATAGCTCTTCAAATAAATTCATAATGGGCCATGAAAAACTTTTTGATATTTATAGCTCCTCTAATAAATTCATAATGGGTCATGAGAAATGAGTTAGTTTCTAGGCATGAAAGTTTTCAGGAGAAGGAAAATAGATCTTGATTAAACTGTAGATGAGGGCTGGAAGGTGACTCACTCAGAAAGTGCTGGCATAGGAAGGATGAGGTCTTGGGGCCAATCCTCATGAGCATGCTAACCAAGGAACACTCCTGAAACAGGTTCCAGATAATTCTGATGAAAACCAAAATAAATTCACCAGGAAAGACACAGTGTGCTGATTCTGTTCTGACTGACTTAAAACTAAGTTCAAGAACAAGATGAGGAGAAAGTATACAACTTCAGGGTTGACCCCACTTCTGAGTAAAGTATCTCAAAACCACCTCAGAGTTGAATTATAGAAATAATCATACTTAGAAAGTTTTTGTGCCTTCCACTTTTATCTTTTAAAAAGATTTTCATTGTGTATGTTCAGTATACAAGGATATGTTCATGTTTGTATGACACGTTCCCTCAAATCTACACGCTACATCGAGCATACTCTGTAATGGTTTTCTTCTGATATATGTGTCTCAGAATAATCATCTACAGTTTTTTTTTCCACTGAGTAACTATCCCCAAGTGGTCACTTGACTACTGTTTCATGGTTGGTAGGGAAAAGCCAGGGTCCCAGGTCCATACTCAGTCCATTTAACACTGACGTACATGCTTCAGCTCAACACCCAAGACACACTAGGAATTAGTTCTCCTGTTTGAGCTTTTCTGTAATCTGTTATCTGTTTGCCTAACTCTGCATACTTGAGAGTTAAGACTCTAACGGGAGGCAGCTCTTGGTTTACACGTTCTAGATGGCAGAAACTCTCCTACTTGTCCCTCATCCCAGGACATGCATTGTCACTAGCTCTTCAGTTGATTGACTTAAACCATGATCCTTGTTAGCATCTCTAAAGGAATTTGACTATTACAAAAACTGTTGATCCTCAGAGTTTGGACCTTTGCAGTATTACTTCGATTTTCTTGACTCCATCCCCCGACAGTGGAAAGAAAAAGCACAGAATATTTTATTTGTCAGTGAGGATATAGCTATGATTCTGAAGATAAAAAACTTTATTTATGTATAATTTATTCATATATATACTCATGTGTATATGGTAACCCTTTTTTGTTATGAAAGATTTTAAGTTTGTGGTAGCTGTCTTCCTTTGAGTGAAGTAGGCTGTATTTCCCCACTTTGCTTAGGTCAGAAAAATTAACTTAATGGAGTTTATTTTATTTTACTTTACTTTCAAAAACAAATAGAAATCACATCCTTCCCCAGGCTGTTTGGAGGTGGGTACTATCCAGACTAAAGAGAGCCCTTCTTCATTTCAGAATATTCCAATTTTCCAGCACTTCTCTCTCTTTCCAACATGAATAACATGTGTATTTTTGATATGTGTGCATTATTTTGATATAGACGCTTTATTTTCCAGCAAAGTCTGCTTTAATATCTGAGACTCTCCTGCAAGCCACTGTTCTCCAGAAATCTTCCAAAGTTCTTTACTCTAGGGGTCCAATTTGTTCATGGTTTTCTGCATCCATTCTCTTGGATCCCCTCTCCCTCTTGGTTATGCAATGTGCCTTGGCCAAGGGGACCTTTTCAAATGTGATGTAAGAAAAGGCAGGGAAGGATCTATTCATTGGGTCTAATCTCACCCGAAGCTCTCCCATGCCTCACTGCAGCAGGTGAAGAAGTCTGATCAAGATGGACACAAAGAGGAAATACTTACCACTCAGGAGAAGACTCTTTGTTTCTACCAGACGTGTAGGTGAAGAGAGCTTGGACTAGCAGACTTCACAATTGCCAGGGGATAGTAACAGGCTCATTCTTCAGGAGCAATACTGTTTGGCTAGTTTATACACACTTACACTCTTGTTTTTTTGCCTCTAAGGTTTTTTTTCTGTCATTTTATGGTTTCAACAGATTCTTCTGTGTGTACTGTTTTGATATCATCATCTATAACATATATTATATTATACATATATATGTATATGTGTGTGTGTAAACAGCTAGTAAACATTTCAGAGATTAGAAATGTAAGAAGTATGGAGATGTTCTTTTATAGAAAAATCAGTCTAGTGAAATTTCCCCTATGTTGTGTTTACCAAGAGCAACATAAGTGCCGTGTATCCACTTACAGCATTTCTTAGAAAGCCTGCCCACTTGGCGGCCTGTGTATTGAAACTGTATTGTCGCTAAATTTAGTGAACAAATGAGGGTTCCTATCAAATAGAAATAAGACACAGAATAAGGCAGGAAAGCTACACAGTTGTGTAAAAGGAGATGGTTCATATCTCGTTACCCTCACAACAGGGACTAGCAAGGCCAGAACTTTCTGCCCATCCTGTAGCCCTGACAACAGGTTGTACAGGACCTGGGAAGGCCCACTCGCTAGTATTTTAGGTCTCTACTTTGAAAGCACAAAGTAAAAGGACCAAGTGGAGTTGTATCTTATTCCTCTTAAAAACACAGTTCTAATTCTCAAACTACTTCATTATAAGATTGTCTTTCCAGATGTGAAAGAGGTTGAAAAATCATAACCTCAATTTTTGTATTCATGAGTGCAGAAACCTTTGCTAATTTTTGGTTGGATCAAGGGAGCATTGGTAAGAAAAACTGAGGAGGGAATAAAAAATGAACAGAGAGAAGAGGCTGTGGGAATCAGCACGGGGGTTCCCCCATCTGAGAGCTGGAGTTGGTCGGCCACATTAGCCAGGCTCGGCTGGGTCTGAGAGTCATTGAAATGAGTCATTTGCTCTCTGGAAACCTCCATTTCCTTTCAATTAACGCATAACCAAACATCATATCATGAAGCAAGGTTGTGCATTTCTATTATCAGCATATTTCTCAATTTGGTAAAAATTTCCTCACTTTTCATTCACATTCAGCATTAAATTTCTTTCCTCACTCATTACGTCTATGTAGAGTCAATAAGAAGGCAATCTGGTCAATTCTTTTTCCTGTTCCTTTTTCTTTGTTTCGTGGGTAGTGGGTTTCAGCATGTAAAGGAAATATCATTTAGCTTTATCTTTGGCTCTTCCTTATTTATGGCTTATGTAAAACAGTTCCTTTTAAAACTGACCTATGTGTTTAATTTTGATTACTACTGATTTCTGTAAATACAGGCAGGACATTAGTTCAGTGGTATAGCAATAGTTTTAAGTTTTACACTGAACTGGAAGTCTTACTTGGTAAATTCTTCTCTCAAAAAGCAGGAAGCTGGTTTGGTGGAAAAAAGATTTTTCTAGTTTAATTAGAAACTTAATATAGATGGTAAGGAGAGTTATCTGTGGAAAAACACGATCAAGTTAGGGCTGAATTTTGGAAAGAGCAGGCAGGGAAGTTGGGTCTTTAAATGTCCTCGTGATATGAAAATCGGAGAGATATTGCTGATCACCAGAAACTATATGGGCAAATGCTCCAAGTCCCTTAGTGCCCTTCCTGTTTCATCATCATTGCTCATGTAAATAGTATTGTTCACAGTTGTTAGTCTGCTTGCCACATAATCCTTCACCTTCGCTTTGAGGCAAAGCAGCAGAGGGAGTATCTCCTGCACTGTGTGATGTCCCGAGTGCCTGGCCCAGCAGACATCATAAAGTAAGAATCCAAAAATGATTCATAGCTGAATGTGACAGCCACGAGAAATCACATGAGCTCAGGCCGAAAGGTCAGGTGTACGGAGCATCCTTGAGCTGCTTCTGTAGAAAGGAAGAGAACAGAGTCCCAGAGAAGCCTCCCCGGCGACAGGTCACTGGGGATGTGACCTTAGTACATACATAACGATAGAAGCCCAAACGATATCATATTCCGAGGAGTCACTGTCTACAGATGAGTTCTTGTAAAGGGTGAGAAGAGATCCATGGAGTGCTCACATGTTGGGCCTGGCTCAGAAATCTACAAATGGCGGTGCTTCATGTGAGTGACATCTTGGTACAGCTGTATGGAAGGCCACGTGTTAGCGTTTTCCAAACTCTTCTGCCAGATACAAGATGGTGGTGAAAGCTGCCCACTGAAAAATGATATCATGGGTAGAATACAAAGAGAAGTCAAACGTAACTTATTAAAATGCTCACTGCGAGATCCCTAGATTCTGTAACAGTCACATCCAGGAAGATTTAAAGGTTCTTTTAAGGTGTAACTGAATGCTTAGGGTTCTGGTGAGAATGAATAGCTTCCGCGATTCGTGGGTGTTGTGGCCTTGCAGGGGGGGAGGGGGACAGGTAGATTGCCCGGTGGGAGTTCCCAGCCTTCACGGAGTCAGGCAGGAGATAACCTGGTCAAACTGGGAGACATTCAACCCAAAACCTTCAGTGGTAGTTTTCAGTGTATGGTTGGTTTCTTGTCTACTCATCCTTGTCCTGCAGGTTTCTTCTAAAAAATAAATAAATAAATAAATAAATAAAAAATTTAGTAGCTGCAAAGGAACATCCTTGTCAGTTTCCTAAGGAGATGGAGCAATTTTGATATTTCCTGAATTTCATTTTATCAGTCATTCAAATGCAACGTATGTGACAAGATGCACACTAAATGCAGCATTTTTACACTGACAGCAGCTTTGTTCTCTGGCTTCATCCTGTCATGTGAATCATATTGCAATTAGGAAAAATCAAGGGCATATTATTTGTTCTAAATAAGAATCTATCTAGGCAAAATTGTAAGCTGGATTAAGGGATTATCCATACTTAGTGACTAAAAATGTCTAACATGAAATCACAACCAGAATAACAATTTCTAGTTTAGAGGATTAAAATATTCCCAGCGTTCTTCCTCAGGTGACCTTGCTATATATTTCTTCCCTCTATTTTACATGATGTGCGTGCCAGGCTTTTTCATTTGGGCCAACAGTCATCTCCCAAACCAGACATGGAGACTTCTTATTAGTTCTGAGTGCTCAGCCTTAGCTCAGCACTTTCCTGGGTAGTTTTATTTATTTATTTTAACTTAAGTTAACCTGTTTCTCTTCATCTACCTTTTGCCTCAGAGTTTTTTACTTTTCCCTCAGTGTATCTGACTTTCACTGCTTCTCATGTCTGTCTGGCAATGGCTACCTGTCTTCTTGCACCAGGAACGCCCCTTTTTCTTTTATCCTCCTTCTCCTTCCCCCGTTCTTCTTTTTGAGCCTAGATTCCTCCTCCTATTTATTCTCTCTGCCTGCCAGCCCTACCTATCCTTTCTCTGGCTAGCTACTAGCTGTCCTGCTTTTTATTAGACCAATCAGATGCTGTAGTAGGGAAGGTAAAACAGATAATTAAACACACACCCTTACATCGTTAAACAAAATACAGCATAAACAAATGTAATACATCTCTGCCTAGTTAAAATAATATTCTACAACAGAAGTGATTTGTAATTTTTTTTTGAAAAATTACTAAATGAACAGGTTGAAATACAGTATCATGATAGGTAACTTTTTTATCTTCACTTTCATGTTTTTTTCATGTCTAATTCTGCATTATTTGTGTAATGAGTACTTACTATAATTAGAAAAGTTTGTTGATCTCCTTATAGTACCTGGAAAATAAGAAATGGTATAAAATCATTTCAGAGTACTTCGGGTTAGAAATGAATGATTGTAAAGCTCTCTAGGAAGAGAAATGTTCAAATGCAACAATAAAATTAGAGAATTGGAAAATTTCTTCTTGACAAATCTAGATTGTTTTTCTAAGTACGTGTATTTTTTTCCTCTACAAGTAAATAATAATTTTCACAGTGTGAGTCATACTATGGTTATCTTAGTCACAGATTCTCTGACTTAGGAATGGTAGTCTTGAACAAGAAAAAAAGATGTTAAAGTTTAAATCACATAGACTACATAATTGTTCAGGTATTTTGAAAAATAGGATAATGTGTACCAAAAGGCAGAAGTCAGATTATCTAAGATCCTGTTAGGGCAATATAAAAAATTAGGATTGTGTTTCTACATAACAGGAGGTCCTTGGAATGATAGGGATAGAGGAGCTCACTGTGTTTGAAAAATATAATGACTGTTTTATGGAAAGTGATACCAATGTGTGGGGAGTCATGGAAGGCCAGGATAGGGAGCAGGAGAGTGTGTGCAGAGGCAATGGCGGATGCTCAGATAAAGGCTCAGTAACCTTGAGGACCATGTCACCAGTAGTTGCAGTGGTAAAACTGATGATAGTATAGTACTGAAGTCTAGAAAGACTGGAATTTCCTATACATATATATTTATGATAAAATATCATTGTAAGTTAGGCACAGTAACAGAACAACAGCAATAATAATGAAATCAAACAATGATAACAAGATACTGAGAGAAAATTGTCACAGTCCCTGTTCTTCTTTCTCTCTTCCTCTTCTTGTTCTCGTCTTTTTGAGAGAGTATGTCTTTGTTGTGCAGCTCTGGCTCTTCTCCAACTCGCTATGCAGATGAGACTGGCCTCCGACATGCAGAGATCTACTTGCCTCCGCCTCCTGGGTACTGGAGTACTTAAAGGACTGCTCCAACATGCTTGGCTCCTTTAAGGCTATTCTTGAGTAAAGTGAGCCAGAACTCTGATATGATCGTCTATCTGAGATATGGGAGATGTTTGTGAACTGAGTTACAAATAGGTAGCATATACAGGATAGAGATGCTGGGCAAGGGACCGTTCATTTCTCAGGCAAGGGGGCACTGATGGCTTGAGATATTGTCCTGTGACTCAGATAGTTTTTTTTATGGACTGTTCACTTCTGAGTTTTCCTTAAAAAAATGGTTAACTTCAGATGCACAGAAAGTACAACTCTTTAAAGTATAACTTAGAACAAATTTAAATTCGAGTTGACTGGACTTCTTAATGAAATGAATGCAGGGTGTCCAGAGTCACACAGATAAAACACAGCACCTTGGAATGTTTGTGTGTGTGTGTGTGTGTGTGTTTGTGTGTGTGTGTGTGTGTGTTTGTGTGTGTGTGTGTGTGTGTGTGTGTGTGTGATGAGCACCAGAACTTACAGTCTCTTATAGAAAATCTTTGCATCAGATGTGACCCGAAGTCATAATTTTCACAGGAACATTGTTTTCCAGAAGGGAGACGGTCAGAGGACAAGTGTCATTTCAAGCCCATTCAGCATGGACTGAATATGATTGACTATTGGTTCTTGTACCATGAAGGAGATTTTAGTAGCATTTGTAAGATATTTGCAATAACAGAGGACAACAACTATCCCAGGAGTGAGAAGAAGAAGAACCAGAGGTGAATCAAGGAGCCGACTGCACATCTGCCCTTTTTGAGCACCTTCTGAGAACCAATCTTAAAGATGGGGTGATTGCTAGAAGGGGCCTTGAGGGAAGGGGTTCATTGTGTGGGGAGGTTGTTAATGAGAGATTTCCGTTAGGAATGTTGATAAAAAGGTGGCCTTAGGAATTGAAAGATTAACCAGGAGAAAGAGAATCAGAAAGGAAGGAAGAGAAGCATCAAGGACCATGGAGAGAAGGCATGAACCATTTGCAAGTAGGTGGGTGAAAACTTGGTGGCAGTCCCCTCTGGGTACATTTCCATACTCAGTTGAAGGAAGTCTTGAGCTATTTGCAAGTAAGCCTGGGAGAGGGAATCTGAGAAAGTGGTGACAGTCACTGCATAGGAAATGTGGGGAAAGGAGTCTAAGGCCACTGCATCCCTGCTGTCTGCCTTTTCCTGTGCATCCAGCTTTGCAGCTTCCATGAAGACCCACGGCAGGTGCAGAACTGGGTTTACAGAGTCTATATTTTCCCAGAGAACACAAGCGTGATCGATGCAGAGAGAATGTCTCTTTAAAGGCTTTAAAACTTGCCTGACCCTGAACCTGAGGTCGAGTAAGGAGAGTGACGAGAACATGGGGAGAACAATGAGCCACGAAAAAGCTGGTGAGGTCAAGGGGTGAGGGGTGGAGGAGGGGAAGGAGCCACTGGAATTAGACACTAGAATTAGAGACCTTTTGTTTTTAAAGACCCATAATCGTGTAATAAATAGGCATGCCATGTAGGTAAGCTTATACAAGAAACCCAGCTTGTGAAATGGCTATGTAAAGGCAAATTCTCTTTTATTTCTTCCTCTGCAGAAGATGCTCTGAGATCCTTTTGCTTTTAGTTACCAGGGTGTCTCTTCAAACCAGGAGAGGCTGTTAGAAGCATGGCCATTTCTGTAAGGAAAACAAAGCTGGCAGATCTAATTTTAGAATGCTTTTCCTTGACAACAGCCTTTTAAATAATGTCTATACGGTAATCAAAATTGACTCCAGAAATTATTGAGACTGTGTTTGGGCAAGGAAATTAAATTCCTTTTGATGGGTGAGCTTCTCGGGTTGTTGTGAAACCATGTAACAAAGCTTTCCCTTCACCTGTCTCTAATGATGGGGCTTGACTGCCTGTGGTGCTGATGGTGGAGGATGCAGTATCAAAGGCACATGTGCAGTGAAGGTTTAACCAGAGCCTGTGGAGACTCTGACCCTGCACAGCGTCGATGTTACGGCCTTAAAGGGTACAGGGCCTTCAGCTGACCTACAGCAGATGTTAAGTTTCCTCTTGAGAGCTACGTTGCTGTGTTAACTCTGCACAAGCTATAGGATCAATTAATTGTTCCTTTCTATGATGATTATTACAAGATTAACCCTGCTTGTTTGAAGTTTTATAACAGAGTAGACACGCGTACACATACTTACATGTGTTCCAACACACTGACAAGAAATAGTGGCATACAAGATTATGCCCTCACTCCAGATATACAATTTTGTTATGAATGCAATTTCTTTCAAGCAACTACCATACTGGGCTGAAAGTTTTGAAGCAAAGCAAAAATCATTTAATCTTTTTTACTTTCATCAACATTAGTGCCACTGTACACACACACACACACACACACACACACACGCGCACACACACACACAATTCCATGGAACATGATATTCTGAGTTAGAGGAAAGGAGAATGTGGATGAATTTTACATCTATTTATGTGTTTAAAAAATTGAATCTTGAGCCTTAGGAGATTTCTCAGTGGGTAAGAACACTTGTACAAACATAAGGACGTGAGTTCCGATCCCCAGCTCTGACACGAGAAGTCAGGGTGTCTGGGTACACCTGATGCTCCAGTGTTGATGGTAGAAAGAGACATGAGAACCCCGGGTCATATTTGAGACCATCTTAACCCCCAAATCAGTGAGCTCAAGATTTTGTGAGAAACCTTATCTCAAGAGAACAAGGAGAGTGACAGAGAAAGCCACCAGATAGCCCCAATTACCTGCAGCACACATGTGCACACGGAAGTACATTGCAAATGCATGCACATACATGTGTACCCCAAAAAGCCCAATAAAATTGAAAAATTAACTTTAGTGCTTGTATATAATAAATGTATTTGGAGGAGTATAAGCTATGTCAATATCTCAAAATTTTTGTTGAAAAAAATCCCCCCCCCCACCACTAAAGATGGACATCATGCTGGAACCTTCTACTGCTGTGCTACAACCAAGCCTGATTTGCTGAGCTTCTGATTGAGTCCTTCAGGATTTCCTTTATTTGAAGTCTATTTCTATGCCAAAATAAACAAACAAAAAAACCCAAACAAACAAGCAGACAGACATATCTTTAGTGTTCATTACAATAACTCATGACTTACAGGGGACCTAGGGAACCTGAGAATAGTTTTGATCAAATTCATTTGTCCCCTTATTTGTGACTGTGATTATTTGATACACACACAGATATTAGTGGCCAAACTAGGGTGATTAGGATTTTCTTCTTAAGCATTCATCCCTTGTGTGGATCTTCAAACTTCTCTCTTGCTTTTTGCAAAGCACACACTAGTTTGTTCCCCTCTGTAACTTTATTTATCCCCTTTAATCCAACCGCATCCATCCTTGCCCATCATGCCCCTCCCAGGGCTCTGCCCTCTAACATCTGTGAAATCACCTGTGCTGGCCTCTTAATGAGTGAGAACATGTGTTACATATCTCTCTATGCCTTGCTTATTTAACTTGACAGTGTCCTTGAGTTTCAACCATGCTACTCCAAATGCCAGTTTCTTTTCTGTGGCTCAGTACTCTTTTGTCATGTGTGTATACTTTTGTCTTAGTTAGGTTTTCTATTGCTGTGCAGAGATATTGTGACTACAGCAACTCTTATAAAGGAAAATATGTAATTAGGGGCTGGCTTGCAGTTTCAGAAGTTCACTCCATTATCTTCATGGCGAGAAGCATGGCAGAATGCAGGCAGACATGGTGCTGGAGAAAGAGTTGGGAATTCTTCATCTTGATCCATAGGCAACAGGGACTAAACTGTGTCACTGGGCATGACTTGAGCATTTATGAGACCTCAAAGCCTGCCTCCACATCTGCACACTTCCTCCAACAAAGCCACATATACTCGAACAAGGCCACACCTCCTATGGGTGTCACTTCCTTCCAACACATGAGTCTCTGGGGGCCATAACTATTCAAACCACCATGACTGCATTTTTTCTATTCATTCAACAGCCAATGGATACTGAGGTTGCATATAAACCTTGGCTTCAATTAACATGGAGTTACTAGTTTCTCTCTAATATGTCTGCTGCTTCCCTGGGGGATGAGGATGGCTAGGTGTGTGTCTATATCCTAACACCATAGTATGTTAAACCATTCAAGGTATCCAAAATAATTCCTGTAATCCCAGAATCTTTTGTGGGAAGTTGCCACAGGTAATATTTGCTCATTTATAGTTTGCAAATTGATTTTTTTTTTACTCCCTGGATCTCCTTTTTCTTCTTCTTAAGAACTGGACTGAAATTATGTGGGACTACATAATTCCTATTTATTATTCCCCCAAAGCTATACTTGAATGTCCTAAACTTCCAGTCATATTTTGAATAGAACCTTAAAGAAATATAAAATTGTTTTCCTTGATATCAAACATTGATTCATAGCACATTTACTCTCAAAAATTAAATCTCATTTCTTTTAATGTAATAAAATAGTAGGTGCCCTACTTTCATTTGTATGGCTGTGATAAAATTTCCTTGTAAATAAACAGCATAGGAGAGAGTTTATTATTAGCTCCCAATTTCAGGTTATGGCCCGTCACTGCAGGAAAAGAAAAGTCAAGGTGACAGGAATGGATATAGTCATGAACAGAAACCAATGCTCATATACTCAGTTCACTTGCTGCCTTGTTATGTAGTTTAGGACCCTCTGTCTAGGGAATGGGACTGTCCTTAGTGGGCTAGAGCTTCCTGAGTCAATAAACTGCAGACAATCTTCCATAAGCGTCCCCACAGACTGACCCAATGGAGACAAGCCCTTGTTGACACTCCTTCCCAGGTGGCTCTAGATTGTGCCAAGTGGACAGTTACCCATCCCAGCATTTCAACACGGTGCACCAGGGGAATTTTTCTCACATTATGATGGTGTCCAGGTCTGCGTCTTCTGATCTCAGCTTTCATTGTTTAATTTTTCTTTTTGCACATAAATCCTTATTTTAAAATAGTAATGATTTTATCTCTTAGCTATCTATTTGAATGATTTTTTGTCTTCTCATGTAACAGTGGATGCAAACGGAGGACTTGAGACTCCATCTTTGACTGTTCTCCTCTTTGCTAATCTATCCTCCACATACAGTTCTATTACCGTCTCAGTGGATCAATATTTGATGTTTATAATGTTATGACTAAATTAGTTTCACTTCTGAGCCAGGTCATGAAAATGAGCATGTTTCTTGTAGAGTGTAATTACTTGTTTTCTTGGAATTAATAAACATCTCATTTTAATTGTTACTTTTTTTGGCTTCAGTGATTGCATATCCATTACTAATTCTTTCCAAGGTCACCCAAAGAGTTATAAACACACGCAATACTTTTCTCACATTTGCGACCATATCATATGTTTCGTCTGTCTGACTCTTTGAAAAAAAAAATCCCTCTTAGCTCTGTCACATTCTCTAGATATGGCTTTTGTCTCGTGGAATCTGTTCACCTCAATTGGAAGATAGGTTTACTATTTCCTATTCACTGGATCCCGTTCTTTCTTGTTTTACTCATACTGAATTTGCTTTTCCAATGTTCCTTAGTTAGGACTCTCGGGGGTTACATTTTTAAAGTGCACCTACAGACTGGAGAGATGGTTCACTTGGTAAAGTGTTTGCACACAGCTAGAAGGACCTGATTTCAGGTCCCCAAACCCACAAAAACTCTGGGGTGGCATCATGCTGCTGTAACCCCAGGTGTGAGGGACAGAGACAGGCAGATCCCCCAAGATCATTGGTCAGCTTCCTCAGCCAAATTGAAAAGCCTCAGATTCAAGCGATGACCTTGTCTCAAAACATAAGAGTGGAGAGAAATTGAGGAAGACATAAAATTGACCTAGGCTTCCACGCATGTGCTTATACCCACACAAACAAATACCACATGTGTGTACACGTGCACACACACACAGAGTGTAGCATGTGTGGAAATATGCCCCTTTTACTTTGACATAACCTAATTGACTCTAAGACAATTTAAAAATATTATCTTCTAAGATTTTATAAATACAACTTCACTGTCTTTTAATTTTCAGTACTGCTACCAAGGAGTCTGATGCTACTCTGTCTTCATGGAGAACTATGCCACACTCTGCCTAAATTTTAGGATCCGAGCATCTGCTTTATGTCCTTTCCCTGAGATTTTATGAAATTTTTGGTGGTGACAAGGCCATTTCTGTTATTTATTGTGTTCTCACACTGCCATGCAGGCCTCTGGATTTGGGATGATTATAGTTCCAGCTGTTGATTCCTGTTTGTCTTTGTTGGATGGGTGTTTTGTTTCTTAGTTTCTCTTTCTTCTCTGGTCTTCTGGCTTAAATAACACAGGGTTTTAGTGACAAGAGTGTCTTCAGATTTGGTACCGTGTCACCTCAGGGATTTTGAAGCTAGGGTTCCCTATATCTGACCTGGCCTCTGGTAAAGCTAAAGTCTTCTGAAGTTTTAGGCCAAGATACAGAGACTAGAAAAGAGGGTTCATTCTGGGATTGTTGGATATGCTTCAAGGGGTTTAGCTGCTGGTTGGTGTCTTCTCTGGAGTCCCTAGGACCCCTCTGCCCTCTAGTAAAGCTACAGGGGCTGTGGTCCTAGGGTGGAACCCAGGGTGGGGGGGCAATCTTAATCTGACTACACTTTTATTTTAACTTGTTCTTACTTAGAGCATTCCACTCCTTTTTTAAAAAATAAAAATATTCTCTATTTTTATAGCTCTGATATGAGTTTAGATTAATAATCATATTTTCTTCTATACGAGCACTTTTTTTGTCAAGTGCCTTTGCTTCAACGCATATTTTATCTTCAAGGCTTTCTTCGGAGGTCTGGTAATTCATTGTCTCCTCACATTTAAAAGAAACACTAAAAAGCTGATTGATGCTCATTATGAGCAGATACTGAAAATGCAGATTTTAGCAGATTTGGAAAGAAGCAGAATGTATCTGCCATAGGAATTTGGCCAATTTGTAACAGAGCTATGATGGAATCTCAGTATTTTTCTTTTTTCCTTCCAATAAAAATATGGAATATAAAATGAAGAAAAAGATAAAAATCACATTAAGCATTTTTGCCCAAATGGAATAATTATCTAAACTGCAGAAATGGTGTAGCTAACACATTCTCAGTTCTTGTTCTCAGTAATTCCTGGTAATATCTAAATATAATACAATATTTTGATTCTCATTGCAGAGTGTTTGCATTGTACTTTCTGGATTAAAACCATATAAAATATGGGAGATCATGGTGTTTCAGAAGACATCTCTGTAGTATGTAAGGAATTTCATGTTTGTTTTCCCATCAAGTGAAGCCTGCAAGAGGCATCATCATGTGAAACTATCACATGATATCACCACTCTTCTGAGGAGCCTCCAGGTAACACTCAAGACTGGGTATATCCACCAAATTGTGGTGATATTGAACTACGGAATGGGATTTGAACATGTGCCTTCTTTGATACAAGGCACGCGCGCGCACACACACACACACACACACACACACACACACACACACGATGAATCTTAATGAGGCTAGAATTTGGATGGAGAGAAGAATAAACCCAACTCCAAATGAGGATTATAACCCAAGGCACTGGTTGGATGGAATGCGCGTTGCCCCTCAGAAAGACATTGCTTCCTCCTTGTCAGACAATAAACACAGAGCATCCCCTCTTATTTTTAAGAAAGCAATCAGAATCTATTTTCATTAAAAGTATTAACTTTTAAATTTAAAAGTATTAACTTTTAAATTTAAAAGTATTAACCAATAAAATAGTTTTTGAAATCATTTATTGTTTATCACTGTAATGCTCAGGAAAATCTGTATGTAGCAGCATGTTAACATGTGCTTCTTGCTTTTTCAGCTTTGATTGAGGATCTAAGGTTAACAGTGATGCAGAAAGTATTATTTAAAGACAGGGTCATGCACAGTGACCTACCCTACAGAGAAATTAACTGAGCGCAAAGTAGATTATCTGGTACTACTCAGCTCTCTTGTAATTGGTAGGAATTGCAAGGAACTACTTTCCGGCTTATTTGGAGGGCCAGCAGTCAGTGTCCTTAGACTTTCACTAGCCCCAAGGAAAATCCTAACCATAGAGACAGTGATGGGAGCTGCCTTTGCCAGCAAAGGAGAAAGAAGGATCACTGGATTTACCATCAACATCCAAGGCATGTATTCAACAGGTCGTGGCCTGGGCTCAATTCAAAAGCAGTCCTGCTTCGAAAGACAGCATGGTAGAACTGAGCAATTCTCAGAGTGTCCCTTAGGAGTTAGCTGGGAAGCAGCGAAGGAAACTGGACACTCAAGCAGATCTCAATTTCTGCTGGAAGCACTTCACCTTGAAAGAAAGTAGAATTTTGGCTTATTATTCTGCATGTTGATCATTGTGAATTCAGCTGTGAGACTTCTCGTTTGATTGAGGGAGGATATGGAATCTGTTGGAGCTAGGTTTTTATCCTGAAGGACAGACAGAGAAATGCACAGGATTGATGTGAAGTGTTGATGGAGGAATAATAAAAGACCACATGGCACTGTAGTGGTATAGTATTTGTATTCTACTAAATAAATCTTGCCTGAAGACCAGAGGCAAAACTTAAGCCACTAAAGCCAGGCGATGGTGACACAAACCTTTAATCCCCGGATTTGGAGGATGAGTCAGGTGGATCTCTTTGTGAGTTCAAGGTCACCCTGAGCTACTCAAGATCAATGTAGAAACACATCCAGGTGGTGGTGGTTCACACCTTTAACCCCAGGCCTAAGGAGTCACAGGCCTTTAATCGCAGTGTGAAAGGGGATATAAAACGAGAGGAGAGAGAGGTTTAGTCTGTTTAGCTTGCAATCACCCAAACTGGGTAGAGGTAAGACTTGCCTAGCTGCTTTGCTTTTCTGGTTTTTGAGTGGAACCCCAGTTTCTGTCTGGGCTTTTATTATTCGTTACATTGCACTTCACTATGGCTCTTGCCTACTTAGAAACCGAACCTGCAGCTCCTCCATTTGTAGCCTCTGGAGTAAGGGATGCTTGTTAAAAAAAGGGAGGCAAATTCAAGATGAACAGTGGCTAAATGTCTAAATACCCAAGCATATATACTTTCTGTAGAAATAGTCTATTTTCGATTGGTCTATTTATATTTAATTTTTAGAATCCGAATGCTCTCACTACATATTCTGATGAATAAACAAAACCGACAGTTGGAAACTTTGAGATGTGTACAGAGTAAGATGTTACTGTAGCTTTGGATTTCCCAGGAAAGTTCATTCAATTTTCTCTAAATGATACGCATGACTTGGTTCAGTTGTTAACTTCAATTTCATACGTTTCTTCAAAGCTGGGTGTAAAGTATTTTTTAAAACATGAACTTTCCTCAAGACTTTGAAAATCATCTCACATTAAGGAACATTGTTGCTCTTTGAAATAATATGACATCACCTGAAATTTGTTCAAATATTAGAATAAGATATTATAAAAGTCCAGAAAACCTTTTTGTGAATTAAAAGCAAGTTTCAGTTAGGTTCATGATATGAAATGCTTCAACTAATTGCTTAGAGTTTTGTTTTATTTGAGCTCTTGTTAGGGACTCTTGTGGCTGTTATAATGGCATGGATGGCTGATCTCCAAAATATATTTAAAAAAAAGCTTCAAGAAATTGGTCATTAAAAGAACAAATAATCCAATAAAAAAATGGGGTACAGACCTAAACAGAGAACTCTCAACAAAGGAATCTAAAATGGCTGAAGACACTTAAGGAAATGTTCAACATCCTTAGCAATCAGAGAAATACAAATCAAACCAACTCTGTGATTCCATCTTACACCTGTAAGAATGGCCAAGACAAAAAACACTGATGACAACTTATGCTGGAGAGGATGTGGGGTAAAGGGAACACTCCTGCATTGCTGGTGGGAGTGCAAACTGGTACAGCCCCTTTGTATATCAGTATGGCGATTTTTCAGAAAATTTGGAAACAACCTACCTCAAGACCCAGCAATACCACTTTATGGATGCTCAATCATACCACAAGGACATGTGCTCAGCTATGTTTATAGCAGCATTGTTTGTCATATCTAGAGCCTGGAAAAAACCTAAATGCCCCTTGACTGAAGAAAGAATAATGAAAATGTGGTACATTTACATGATGGAGTACTACACAGCAGAGAAAAATAATAAAATTTGCAGGCAAATGGATGAAGCTAGGAAAACATCATATTGGGTGAGGTAACCCAGACCCAGAAAGACAAATATCATATATACTCACTCATAAGTGGCTTTTAGACGTAAAGCAAAGAAAAACCAACCTATAATTCCGTCCCAGAGAACCTTTTGTCCTTAAAGTGATTTTTTTCAGAACAATAGAAATGATATTAGGACAGTAACCCAAACGCAAAGTAATAATTTTAACAACTTACATGTTCTATTTTCTATTCATATCTCACATATTTGTAATTTTAAGAAACTGTGTTTTGCGTAGTACAGTAAATGGCTCTTTCGATGTCTCAGCAACCACATGATATAAATCTATGCACCAAATGAGTTTGCACAGTCACGCCTAAACCAAAGGTAACACAGAACCTTATGAAACTCTGATAGCAAATGACATTTGACAAATGACATAGATATCCAAATTTAGAATTTCCTCTTTCTATCTCCTCTTCCTTGGATGTTATCTGTTGTCTGTGAAATGCTATTTTGTTTTTCTTTGAGTTAGGATATTTAAAAGGTCACAGTTGAGAAGAGTCCACTGCAACCTTTGAAAAAGGCAATGCCATTATAAAAAAAAAAGATAGGAACACGTTCTAATGCTACAATCTTCATCTGCATCAAGCTATTCATTGTATTTCAACACTGGCGGAGTGTAGATGGTGGATTTCACCCTACTTAGCAACTGTTGTAGATGCAGGGAAAGATGGTGTTAATGAACCTGTGTGAGTGTATACATCGTGCAATTCCAAGCTTCATGTGCTCTGTCTCACTTCTCCTTTCTTCGTTCAATATTTTAAGACACTCGGGTAAGGTCTTTTTATGATAAAATAAAATTACAAGTCCTGGTGTGTTCAGATCCTGACACATCAGCTGGAGAATTATTTGCCTTTTGCCTGACATTAATGTAACGAGTTTCTTTCGAACACATTATGCACGAGCTTTTCTGCTACAGAGTATCTTTCATTATAAACTTTCTTAGGAAGATAGCTTCAAATAAAAGCTTTTGGCTTAATAATGACAGTTTCTGATGGCTTTATTAAGGTATAATTTACATATCTTAAAATCCATTCATTTAAAATATGTAATTCAATTATTCTTAGTAAATTTATAGGGTTATGCAACCCTCACCATGAGACATTTCCATTGTCTAAGAAAGTTGCTTCTTGTGAGCGTTCAGTCTTGGCTCAGTTCCCCACTCCTCTACCAGTAACAGGAAAATGCTGGCTTCTTGTCTGTCTCTGTATAGGGTCGTCTTCAAAATGGTTTACACAAATAGGATCCTGCACTATACAGTCTTTGTGTTCTTGTAGTGCATGTCAGATATCCATTTGTTTTAATTACTGAATGGTGTCAGTTATACGGATGGCTACATTTTATTTCTCTGTTCATTCGCCAGTTTATGGATAGGTTTTGGCTAATATAACTGTTGGTGCTGCGATTAGCCAATCATAGTGCTTTGTTGGGCCTAGACTTTCTTGCCTTTTTAATAGAATCTGAGGAATAGAATTGTTAGCATAATGGCAAGTTTATGTTTGATCCTTTAATAAACCTCCATCAAAGTGGCTGTGAGGTTTATGTTCTCAGCAACATTGCAGAAGGTTCAGTCTTTTCTGCTTTCTTGCTAACTCCGCATGTGAAGATTTTTGAAGATTAGAGTCATTCCAGTTTGTGATAATTTGTGGTACATTGTCATTTTGTTTCCTTAATTACTGATGATGCTGAACATCATTTTGCGCATCTGTTAATTCTCTTATGATAAAATGTCCTTTCGCTTCTTTTGATGATTTGCAAAATGAGTTAGTGTGTTGCTTTGCCTTTTAGAGTTTTTAATAAATTCTGTTTAAAGATCATTTACCTGATATGTAGTTTTCAAATAGTTTTCTTCCAGCCCATTACCTACCATCCTTCTTCGTTTTGCCCCTTCCCTTGTAGCTGATGAGCTCTGTTGATTTTCCATAGCAGGTTACAATGCCTCTTTTCTATGTCTATATAAGAGTCAAATTATTTCTATAATAGAAGCCTTTTGTGAAGATTTCTGATGAGAAATCAAGAGCAAGGTATGGCGAGATGACTTAGATGCAAGTCACATACAAATTACTGTAACTGTTCCTACTAAATAAGATTTGTACTTTGTCTTCTTCTCAACACACACTTCGAAAAGAATACAGAATAGACTGAAAGACCACATGCAAGCCAGGTAATGGTGTCTTTTGACTTTAATCCTTCAGAGGCAGGCAAATCTCTGAGTTCGAGGTCAGCCTGGTCTTCAGAATTCCAGGACAGCCAGGGCTACACAGAGGATTGTTGTTTTGAAAAAAAAAAAAAAAAAACCAAACAAACAGCAAGAAAGAAAGACAACTTGAGGTTATCTTTTCTCTAAGTTACTTTCATATTCTCTAGTATTTGCCAATTTGTAGAAATGTATTTTCACATTTTTGGAGAGTGAAGGTAAACCACTCTTGTATCTTAGGTCTACTTGTGTGCCTTCCTACATCTCTCCATCCTCTCTTCCTTCCCTCTCCCTCCTTCGCACCCTCCTTTCTTCTCATACTTCTTTACTTGCCTTATGAAGGAAGAGGATAAATTTACCTCATGAGCTTGATACTAATGATTCTGTCAATTAAGAACAGGATTAGAGCATTTCATTCTTAATGCCCAAATTTATCTACGAATTGTTGATTGTCAGCATCATAAGCTGTCAACTACCTCTTGTGTGAACTTCCAAGTGGGAGTAGCTATGACAGGCATCTTGCTTTCTGCATCCTTAAGATGCTGACTTTTTAAAGAAGCACAGTTCACTTTTCATGCTTTGAGTTTCTCTAAGAAAACTCTAGCGCTTCCAGTACAGACTATCCTCCAAGGATGATCAGAAAGAATTTATCCATTACTGAATTTTACGTGTAGGTGAGAAGAAATAGGAAAACAGGCGACTTAGGGGGGCGGGGCTGCTGAAGTGGGAGTCATATGTACATCTCAGGGCATGCACAGTTTCCACTTCCGTGCTGGTCCTTTGGAACAGTGTCTACTGAGCCTAGATGAGACCTTGAGCCCCAGCGCCTCTTTCTAACTCTGTCAGAAGTATTTACCAACTCAGTGTTGAGTCAAAAAAACACAAGATGGATGTTTTTCACACAGGCGCATGACATGACAAGAGGGTCCAGAATTCTGGGGGTGAATTAGTTTCAAAATTCTAGACCAAAGAAACACTAGAAACACAGCAATAGACCATCCTTATACACCTTAATATATTGGTCCGTGCAATGTCCTTTCTGGATGGGTTTTCATCCTATCTTGGCCCCCGCTCCAGGTTGAGATGAAGTTAAGCTTGACATGGCAAGAGTCTGAATCAGTTGTCTGTAACTGTCTTCCTACACACCTACGCACAGAACGATGCTGCTCACTTAGGTCAACAGTGTTTCTTCACCATGACTGGAAGCTGCTGGCCGCAGTGGGGAAGAGCTCGAATATTCAAAACTTGCGTGACTTGCTTCCCAGTCCACACTAACTATTTATTTTGCTCTTTTATTTTCATGTTACAACATTCTGGTTTTATATTTTCATTTTCTTACTATCTAGCCCACATCCCCTTTTGAATAGGTGGATAGTTGCATGTCTTATTGAAATACATGGTATGCATGCATGTAATTTATTAAAGAATGAATAAGAAATATTATCAAGAAAACAAACACAGAAAACTTTAAATGTAAACTCTGTAATTTTGGTAAACTTTGATCTCATCTTTGGTATTCTATAAAATATTGAATTAATTTTATTAAGTCAGTGTTAATTTTGATATCCACTTTTCTAGTTAGAAAAGTGCTAGCTGTGTGTTAATCAAAATAACATACACATTATGAAGTCAGAATCTAAAATGGATAACACTAGTTAAAAATATAACTTTTGCTAATTATCAGTTAACCCACCTGTGCATATAGAACACACATATTTATTTTTGCAGTGTTTTATCGTCGAAAGAGAATTGTGTATCATATTAGGGAACACTTCCAGAGCTAGCAGCTTCCTTCTTTTTGAGCTTATAAATAAAATTTAATTCTTCATGTGCTCTTTTGGAGGTGAAGTAAGAAAATTGGTTCTTTGCATAGTCTTCGATGCATCCAGTTTTTGTTTATTGTTTTCTAAATAAGCACACTATCCCTCAAAGCCTTTCCTAGATTCGTACCGAAAGCGCAGATAGGTAAAAGTATTAGTGTGTAGGAAATTTCATAAGTAAAAATTCAGCTGTATAGAAACACTCTGTTTCTATTTACATTACTTATAAAAACATATTTTGTCTGCTGAAGCAATCATAAGGAGTGAAAGAAAACAGAGGTGTTCCTTAGATTGCTTAAAGATGTACGAGTCTGGAGAAATATATGGTGCATTTGAGAGCATCTTGTGGTCCTCGGCGATGGAGGAAAGAAGGACTAACTGGTTCCCTTATACTAGGAAGTCTGAATAATTTCAGTAATAGAAATGGGCTGTAACTTTCCCAGAAAGCATCAGAACTACAAATGTCAAAGCGACCATGGGAATGGCAAATCTGTTCTCACCCTTTGGAGATGCTTAGCTGACAGATCCCTCCTCACACTGCCTGTTCTTTCTCCTCAGTGAGGTCTACGGTAAAACAAGGAACTGGAATGGCAGCCAGTAATAGAGAAATTTCAGAAGATGCTAGGTAACCAGTCCTCTCCTCTTTCTGTGTCCCGTCTCCAGCAAGTGTTAAGAGCCCCTCTCAGCTCATGACCTAGAAGTTTCTGTCCTGGATGCAGTGAAGTTATTTATTCATTACTGCGGATTTACCTTAGGTTTGCTTCTCTGGAAACCATTCCATTCTCCTGGAATATCCTAGGATGGTCCTGAACTCACATTCCTCTTGCTTTTGGTATCCAAGTGCTGGGGCTACAACTGAAGGTACCACCAAACTTGGTTTGCCACTCCTCCTGAAGGGAGAAGGTTCCTTCTCCTTGATTCTCACTCCAAATGCTCTAAGTTTTCTTTTTTTTTCTGCTTCGTAAATTTTTACAAACCTATTGCTATGATGATGATGATGATGTGTGTGTGCGTGTGTGTGTGTGTGTGTGTGAATATGCCAAGGTGTGTATGTGGAGAAGGCAAGTTTGCGGAATCAGTTCTCCACTTCAGCCTTTGCGTGGCCTCCAGGTAACAAAATCAGGTGTGCGTGTGTGTGTGCGTGTGTGTGTGTGAATATGCCAAGGTGTGTATGTGTGAATGTGCCAAGGTGTGTGGGTCTGTCTGGGCTTTCTGTTTTCCTATGCTGGAGATTTTTGAGAAAGCATTGAGGTTAGAGAAGAGGCTTTCTAAAAACTAACGGGAACCAAGTCTAAACACACCAGACAGAGCAATACCGCTGGCACCGCAGATGTGAACGTATTTCCTTCTGCCCTCTGCAGAAGCCTTAATGTCCATAGGTCTGAACCCATTGTCCATATCATCATATTTTATTTTCCTCTCAGAATCCCTTGTTGTCCTCATGGAAGTAGGACTTCCCAGTGTCCTTAGGCTACTGGAAGTTTCTTTTCTCCTGTTCTTTGGTTTTCTGGAGACATCTCTTGCTATGCATCCCAGACCGGCCTGGAAGTCAGTGTGACCCAGGCTAGGTAGACCTCATGATTCTTCCGCTTCAGCCTCCAGAGTGCTGTTACTATGGGTACGCATCACCACATCCAGATTTTCGTACTTCTCTTTGTAAACCAACCAAGGGGCTCTAGAATGCTGTCTGTCATTAAAATCGCTCACACAGTCGTCTAAGTCTTTCTTTTGTCACATTGAAGGAAGGACCCGCGTCACAGAGCCTCTCTCCTCTCTGTGTCACCGAGAGAGCTGATCTAATTAAGTCCCTACTGTGAAGTTCACGATAATACATTTATCTAGTAAAGCAAACAAGGGTCAAAGGGGGAGACACAGCTTTATCAAACTCAAATAGCTAATTATGTAGGAAGGGAAGTCCTGGTTGTTCTGTTATATTTTGGTAGACCCAGTGTCCATGTACTGACCCACTCTTGGATGACACTTGAACTCCTCATCCCCCAGAGAACTGCAGAGTCTATCTGGTGATATACACTGTGTTTAATTCGTCTCTGTTGGTTCTTTCCTTTGATGAGCATCACGGTCATACTAAAAGGCCATTTTTTCCTCACTCATAAGGTAACTGGTTTTTTTTTTTCATCATATTTGAAAGGAAATGTCCATCATAGTAAATAGCCTAGCAAAATAGTATATACTCATATCTTTAATGAATATTTAGCACAAGGTAGGTGCATAATACATATTCATTAAACAGGTGTTTGTACTGAACTTAATTTTTATGCCCACATTTTCTATTTATGGAAGCAAATGGGGTTCCGTAGTAAAAGCAGCTGGGTTTTTAGGTTTAAAGCATTCTCCCTCACCTCATAAGTGGACTATAAAACAAAATCTTAGAGAAAGAATTGCATTGGAACTTTTTACAATCACGTTGCTGAGCCATTGACTTGTTGACATTTTCAGTAAAGTCGAACCCTTGAATTGTGTGATAATTTCTTTTCTGTTGAAAAAAGTGTGCAAAATGTCTTTTAAAAGAAGCCAAAGGCATATAAAAAATTCTGTTTTCAGAGTTTGGTCTTATCAACTAGTGAGTAGTGAAAACGTAATCTTTATATGTGGCCTTCCATCCAACACATGGAGGCTATTCTTATCTCATCTCCAATTTTAGAAGTCCTAATTCAGATGAAAGGGGGGTCTTTATTGGGCTTTATTTCAGCTTGCCTTCCTATGGTAAGAGGCAGTAACTGCATAATTTTTTAACAATTATGGGAATATATAAAAGCATAGGAAAAGTTTGCCATATTTTTGCATTTAATGACACACCTTTATGCATTACCTTTTTAATCATTGGATAACTACTGAAATATGGCTCCTCTTTATAGTGTTTGAGTGTCCTAAGCCACATGACTATAAATTATGGCTGTTGGTTATAGAGACTACTCTTGTTCTGGGTATAAATATATTGGTCTGTAGAGCTAGATGGTTTCCATGTTATCGCCTAGAAAATTTAGCACCCTGAAATTGTGAAGACTGTCATTGCCTTCCCCCTGTTTTTTTAGATAAGTGTGTATAATTTTAACTATTTGAAATGCTATTCCACCTACATGCAGCACTCAAGCCCAAAAATCACTTAGAACACAGACAAGGTAATTCATGAAAAACAAATTATGGTATCAAAATAGTCACAGTATCTCTGTAAAAATGGGAAGTCAAATGTCATCTCCCACGAGGTTGGGACTAATGTTCCATGCACAAAATCTTTTATTCTAAGAATTCTCTAACAGAATAGAGTTGCTTCATTGGGAAAAATGCATCCATTTACATTACTTATTTCAAGTTCTCGGAACGGGGTTTGTTGTCTCCAGTATCTCCCATTACTTCACCAGGGTGACATCTCCACAGTTTGAAGGCCTTGCTTTATAGAAATCCACTTTCAAGAAGTCTCTTGGGCCGTGAGACTGGGCTAACACACCCCACTTGGCTGCACAGCACGCTCTAACGTTCTATTTAGAACACCATGGCACCGATCATTTGCCCTCTCAAGTTCCTTGTTTATCTTGTACTGAACTAAGTTCCAAAAGAACAGAGGTTTCTTCATATTTACCAGAAGATATCTGTTCCTGAAACAACCTCAGACAGATCGGGAGTATCTGTCCAATTACTATCTAATAGCTAAATTAAACTGAGTGTCTAGACTGAATGGAAGTACAAGAATCAGTCTTCCAAGCTAGACACAAGCTTCTGTTTTTGTATAGATGCACATTCTATTTAAAAATATTTCTTTTTATTTCTAGTACTCGGAGTTTTGATCATCTGATGCCAGTGAACTCTGCAAGCTTCTTCCACTGAAGCTATTGAAAACAATTATACATTTTCATCTCTTTCCCTGATTTGTATATTGGATTACACTGATTACTTTTAGGTGTTGAATCAGCCATGTATTTCTAGCATAAATTCCACTTGGGCTATGATAGATGATCCTTTTCTGTAATGCTCAACTTGCTCTATAGTTCTCTTATAGAAATTTCCTTCTTTTTAGAAGCACGATAATTCAATGCAATAATGGTAGAAGAGTAGATTGTAATTATTTGTTTCCTAAAGGTGTGATAGAACACCGCTGAATCTATATGATTCCAAATGTTTAAGTTTGGGACCCTCTTAATCACAAATTGATGGCTTCTAAATTCATACAGAGCTGTTAACATTTTAAACTGTTCTTGTTGCACTTTTTAGACACATTCCCATTTCATTAAGTTTGAAGAATTTGTCAACACCAAGTAGTTTTAAATTGACCCTTGGTATTTTATAATTTAACTCTTATAAAATAACAATTCTTATTAGCTTACAATTATTGAATATGTAGTGGGGTTGTCTTTTCAATCCTAATAATGATAGTTTTCTTCCATTCCTTTTTCTTCCCCAGATATGAGTTTTAGGCATATAATCTTTAATTTTAATTTAATTAATTAATTAAACACTTTAATCTCTAGCTGTTGTTTTCTTCTGAGGAGTCTAATGCCTCAGTAGAGAGACCGTGAGAACACGCATTACTTTTACGTTATGGTCTCATTTCTATGGTCTTCTCCTCATCAGCATCTGTGCCCGTGGTCTGTGAACACTCCAGTAGAAAGAGTCCAAGAGTAGAAACCATGGACTGTGGAGGGTGAAGTGGAGCCTTTACTTCACAAAGCCAACCAGAAGGTTTTTGTTGCTGCTTTTTAACCTCATCCTGAGCCATGAATGGATAATGAGAACTTTCTAGGTGATCTGGTCAGTTTCTTCCTGAAGACTGGGTGATCAGTGTGAGCACCACCCCTCTTCAAAGAAAATAAGTCTTTGTCCAGGACCACAAGGCTTTCTGTTAGTTTTTCACCGTTGTCATGAGGTTCTTAAGGTAAATTACTTAAGGGGGAAGGAATTTTGGCATTTGGTTCAAGGTCCTCAAGTCCACCAGCTCTATTGTCTTTAGACCTATGTCAGGCAGAAGGACCATGGCAGAAATATCTGAAAGAAGCTGCTCGTTGCATGGCAGACCTGGGAAAAGTGCGAACAAACCAGAGAAGACAGACCCTTCTAGGGCATGCCCCTAGTCACCCACTCCTCCAACCACACTGCATCTCCTAGTTCCCACTCTCTCCCAGGAATGTCATTAAATTATGAAACCCTCAAAATATGAGTCCTTGGATGATTTTAGAACTCCTGTAGCTCAATTCCTTCCCTAAAGCTACCTGCTTGAAGCCCAGCCTCAGGGCCTGGACATTATGGGACTCTTCACATCCAGACTCCAGGAGGCCTCTTTCCTTTGGCCTTTTACCTCCCCAGGTTTCTATTTTATTATGTTTCCACCCTCATCACGCACAGCTGAGCCTGGCTACTGACAATTTTGCTGGCTTACATAATGGAGCCCTCCTCTCCACCTTCACATTTTAAGAACCTCTCACTGTAATTTCCCCAAATGTCCTTGGAGAGAGGAAGCCAAGAGAGGTGGCATAAACGGATCAATTCCAAATGCTTCTCTTAAGAGAATGGGAATAAGAATCCAAATTTTAGGCTTTCTTTATCTCGGCTGAAGGGTTGGCATTTTATTTGGTGGTTTTCACATTTCTGAATAGATAATGCTTAGGAAGAAAATGTGGTAAGAGAGACCTAATGTATTTAAATAGAAGATTAGAAGGTGAACATTGTAACTGACAGGAGATTTACAAGTTTGGTCAGAGGGTGTGGGATAAACAGCAAAGTATAGATTTAATGATGTCGTAAAGAAAACAGAGGCCAGTCAGTTCGAGACCTCGTGGATACAGGACTGGCAGGCTACAAAACAATGAGAAAGAATTTTGTGCAATTTGAAGTCTTTTTTCTAGATAACCCTAAACCATAACCCATGGTGATTTGCATAACAAATACTCGTACATTTTAATTTATTTATGCAAATTCATTTGAATACTTTCCTCAAGCATTGTTGATGTTGAAAACTCAAGAGTGAAATATTATGTATTTTAATTAATGATCATGATTTGCATCATCAAAATACACATGCAAAAATTTATTGAACTTTCTGGGAAAAATGAATTGTTCTTAGGTATTTTTAAAGTATTTATTTATTATTTATCTATTTCTCTCTCTCTCTCTCTCTCTCTCTCTCTGTGTGTGTGTGTGTGTGTGTATGTGTGTCCACGTGCACATGCTGAAAGATCAGCGGTGGATGTCAAGTATCCTGTGCTCTCACTCTCTACTTTATACCATGAGTCGGGGTCACTCACTGAGTCTGGAGCTAGGTTTGCTGCCAGCAAGCACCCAATCCTGTTTGTGGTCCACTACAAAATCTTACCACAGCACATACACCAAAGCCTGACTGTGACTACTGGGGATTATAATTAACTCATCCTCATGCAAGGACCAGTGCATGTATAGACGTAGCCATCTCTTCTGCTTCTAAGAGGAAGTGCTGCTTCTGATTGGGGTGTTTGGGAACTATTCCAAGTGGATAGTTCAAGCACTAGACCTGTGAGTAGAGAACATGCATTTTGCCAAATGAAAATAACACAGTTGTGAAGTTAAAGTTTTAGAGCACAGTCTATAATGATGTTTTTCCTGAACACACTTGTTGAAGGAACATTCCACTTAAAAATTACTTGCAATGCCTTTGTTAGGAATTTTCCAACTTCTAATGGAATGTATCAATATAATTTAAAAAAAAAATTTATGTATCCTTTTGATTCTTTTTCACAAAAATATATTTAGATTATCAAATTCATATTATTTGTATGTATGTTTCAAAAGGAAAGTTGTATAAACTCTAAGGTAGATACATTTATGAAATTATTAGAGAAGTGTAAAATCAGTATGATATGATTAATAAATGTTAGCTGAGGCTTGAAATATTGGATGGTTAAAAATGACCTTCTGTTAAATTACTAATTCTGGGTCACTGTGAACCAAAGGCATTAACTCTTTCTCTAGCCAATGCCCTTTCTTCTGATCTTCAAATCCAGCCAAGGAAACAGAGAGACCGGAATGTCAAGCTAATGATAAAGGAGAAAGGAAACGCTCAGTGGTCTCCCTGTCTCCCTTCTCCTTCTCCTCCCGTACCCTGGCTGAGCTCGCCATGCAGAGCTCCTCCTGTCTTCAACTCAGGGCACACAGAGCCAGACAAAGCCAGGCAGCCCATGCACTGCGGCATTTTCCTTTTGGGTCCTCGACCCTGACCTGCTTTCAGCAGCAATCTTGCAAAGCTGTGTAGTCAAAAACGCCTCTTAAGCCAGATGATTCTTGGGAGTAAGTAGCTTCCTGTTCGCCGAACACCACCTTGTTCCCTAGCATGAATCCCCACTTATGGCTGTACTCCAGTTGGGTTTCTGTGGCTGTGATTAACACGGTGATTAGTCCATCACTGAGGGAAGCCAAGGCAGGAACTTTTAACCTAGTTGCTCAGAGAGCTGCATACAAGGGCTTACAGCTCCCGCAACACAGATTGACTTCTCAGAAAAGGCTGGGCTGAGAAAAGACATCGCTTTCCTCACACATCCAGGCTGCCATTTCAGCTCTGATATTTCCTCTACACCTATGACAGACTCGCAAAGGACGTTAACAAGCTTGAAAGATGAAGAAGGACTGGTATTTCTTGAGATGATAAAAAGTTTGGTCTTCTCATTCTTTCCCGTCCTTCTTACCGTAGTGTGGATTTGAAAAAAGGGGTTGAATACTACCTTAGAGAATGGAATATTTTTAATATTTGTCTATAAACAACCTGCTTTCGTTACCGCCTCATCTCCCTGACCACCTGACGCAGCGTAGGACACGCTGCCCTAAGACATGGCACCTTGGCAGCCAGGGAGCGGCAGACCCACAACTGGCATTCTCTCACCCTTCTTCCCTGAAATAAAGCCAAGGAAATAATTTCTGACTTTAAAAAATGTTTTTACACCTTGTTACAAATAATTTTATTAAATCACTCTGTGAACCATATCCACTTCATGCCTGGTAGAAAGGAATGCACTTATCTGTGAGGACACATTAATTTGAGCAAGCCGTCTTTGCTAGGCCTCCCTGGGTGGTTACCAATTGGCCATCCTGCTTCATCCAGTCGTACCCGCTGACGAGAGTCCCTGCTTCCCCACACTGCAGCACCCAGCACACAGCCTCCCTGTTTCTTCAGTTCCTCCTGTTCTTATAAAGCCTCCCTTGTCCTGTGGAACAGTTATGAAACCATGAGACAAGTGCGTGTGTTTTCCTCTTGTTATTCCTTTACAAGTACCTTAGCTCTCCAGATCTTCTGAAATGAGTGGAAGTTTGTTTTCTCCAATAACTGACTAGGACGAGAAAGAACACTCAATGTGAGAAATGTATACTCGAGTATGTAAACACTTTCACCTTCGGCTTCGAAGGCAATGCAAGTGCCCCTTAGAGCGTCTTGGAGTAGTTAATGGGTTTGTCAAGCTAAAGCCTTGCAATAACTGATTGTCGCAACCATCTTGTTCCCTCTCTCATACCACCCCTCTTTCTTTCTCTCCCTCGCTCTAATTTCTTAGGTTCTACCTGTTCAAGAAAGTCTCTGTTAATCTCCCAATAAATACAATCTCTAAATATAGCTAAATTTGTTCTTAAACTTCTCCAGATCGAACCAATCCCCCTTTGTTTGAGAAAAAAATCTCTAAAAAAAAGAAAACATTAAGTTCTACAAGTATTTGTCATTGGATACTTGCTCTGTAGAATTAAACTTAGGAATGACATTTGGGGTTACAACGAGTTCACTTGGCAGGACCCTAAAGTCATCATTCTTGTCTTGAATTCTATAGAGAAAGCCCCTATTTTCTTGGCCAAACCCTAGTTAGTCTCTGGAATCTTCTAGAGCCAGTTGTACACTTGTAAAATCTAGTTAAGAATCCTGCTAAATCAGACTAGTCAATAGTTTCCTCATCTTCCACCATTCTTGTTGGTTGACGGTCCTGACCTGTCTTCAGTAAAAACCTGTTGGGTCGTAGTTTTCGACTCGTTCACTCAAGCCTGATGTAATTTCCTCTTGCCATTGCTGTTCAGAGTTATCACAGTTTAACAAGTGTGTGAGGAAGCTGGAACTACTTGGAGTTTCGTATGTTGAACAGTCTGTCAGGGAGCTCCGAGTCCTTGGCACTGGGCAGGTCACATGGCCATGTCAGGAAGGAAAGAGAGGTTCAGTGGAGGCAGCTGAGCTTCACTGAGGCTTTGAGTTCCAGCGCCCTTATCAGACAGACAGAGTGCGAGCTTAGCTGGCTCAGAGCTGTTCTTTCCCATCATTATCAACTCGGTCTCCTTGCCAAGTGCTTCCCTACAGGAGACAGCTCGGTTTCCATGGGGCCCCGGAAGTGTCTCAGGCTGTCTCTTTAGGATGTCATCGTGCCTTTGTTCCTGTGTGTCCTGGATTTGACTGGATCTTGAAAACTGCCTATGAATTTTTCATGAATGGTATTTCTTTTGCACATTTCTTTAATTCTAGAGAGATTTGGACACGAATTACCTTTTAAGTTAGTTGATAATAACAAAACTCTGACAAGTCTTGCTGTGGTGAAATGCTCTCGCTGCTTAGATGGAGCAATGGGTGAGTAGGAGAACCTTCAATTGCTCCTGCTCTCCGTGGGGCTTCTGTGACTCTTTTCTCATAATAACCGGAATTATTTGAGGCTATCAAAATGCCAACAGGTGACTTCTAGTGCAGGGCGGCAGAACCATCATCCCTTTCATTGGAAGTGATTAAGTCATAGCGGTTCGGAAAAGCTCGGGACAAGAGGTGTGAAGTATATTCTTTGCGTGGTGAGTGCAGCTCATTCACACTCCAGGAAAGCAGTAGGTGAATTTTGCAGTGCGTACCTATTTTAAACAACTAATATTTTCAGGTTCATAGAAAGCTACTTGGATTTTTGGTCAATTTTATCAATACAAGCTAAAAATTGGTGACTGGGAAATATGTTTGTCATCAGATTCTTTTTTTTTTTTTTTTGTTTTTTTCAAGACAGGGTTTCTCTGTGGTTTTGGAGCCTGTCCTGGAACTCGCTCTTGTAGACCAGGCTGGTCTCGAACTCACAGAGATCCGCCTGCCTCTGCCTCCCAAGTGCTGGGATTAAAGACATGCGCCACCACCGCCCGGCTTTGTCATCAGATTCTTAAACTAAAAAAATGGCACAATTCTTAAAAATAAAATTCCTTGATAATTTTACATTAAAATTTCTAAAAAGTAAAAGAAAATATTTTTAAATATTGATATTTTCATTCTTAATTTAAAAAATCTGTACAAGAAACTGATTCAAATATTTTTTTGGGAAGAAAGGAAGTATGTTCCCCTTCTCTTGCTGACTCTGCCAGTCCCTTGATGCTCAATACAAAAGGGCTTTAGACTTCAGTCACAACTAAACTTGACTTTTAACTTTTTAATAACATACTTAAAATATTTTTATACATTCAGTTTAGTGTGTGTTCGTGTGTGTGTGTGCATCTGTGTGTGTCTATGTGTGCGGGCGTCATATGTATGTGTGTGCATCTGTGTGTGTCTATGTGTGCGGGCGTCATGTGTGTGTGTGCATCTGTGTGTGTCTATGTGTGCGGGCGTCGTGTGTGTGTGTGCATCTCTGTGTGTGTCTATGTGTGTGGGCGTCATGTGTATGTGTGTGCATCTGTGTGTGTGTCTATGTGTGTGGGCGTCATGTGTATGTGTGTGCATCTGTGTGTGTCTATGTGTGTGGGCGTCATGTGTGTGTGTGTGTGCGCATCTGTGTGTGTCTATGTGTGCGGGCGTCATGTGTATGTGTGTGCATCTGTGTGTGTGTCTATGTGTGTGGGTGTCATGTGTATGTGTGTGCATCTGTGTGTGTCTATGTGTGTGGGCGTCATGTGTGTGTGTGTGCATCTCTGTGTGTGTGTTAAGGGAGAGAAAGAACAAGAACTTGGGTGGATAGGGAGGTGGGGGAGAATCTGGGAGGAGTTATGGGAAGGGAAAGATATGATCAAAATATATTGTATGGAAATCTCAAAGAATAAATAAAAGCATTAAAAAGACAAATGAAAATAAGAGACCTTTAAAGCATACTATAGAAACTGAAGAAAATTTTCATGGTCCAATTCTTCCCAATGTACACTAAAGAGGATTTTTTGAGGGGGCGAGGATAATATTACCCCGTCTTCTGAGAGCTGATCGGCTCTGTGAATTCTGCTCTTCAGAGGGTAAAGGTTGCCTAGTATGCTTGTACTGATCTATAATAGCAGCACTCTGGAAGCCAAGGCAAGACCCTCCCCAAATTTGATTCAAGGCTGAGATACACAGCTGTCCTCCCTCTCTCTCTCCGTATAAAGCCCTGCAGTAAACAAACAAAAAATACTAAGATTTGGTACTATATATGAGGATGCCTGTACTAGTGTGTGCATGTATGTGTGTTTCAAACTTTGATTACCTACATGTTGACAACTGACGTAGGAGCCTCTGTCAAGATTAACTATTTATTAATTTTATTAATTACTAACAACATATACATAGATTGTTAGTTTTATGGATGCATGGACAGCATGACTACAAATTATATTAAAACCATGGAAGACTTCTTGCATTCAGGGAGCAGATTGCAAATGTGTTTATTATGTCGGTCACAAGCATTTTTGCTACATTGTAAAAATGGGTAAATGGGACAGGAGAGAACTGAATTATACATTAAGTTTCAAATGTGGTCCTGAGCATGGGAGCGGTGGAAAGTTGGGGTACTAACCAAGAGAAGACCGGACTGGAGAAGTTACTCATACAGTCAGGAGCACGCTCAGAACTTTCTAGTTAGTGGGAGTTTACAGTCTGACGCTGATTTTGGTATCGAGCATTTTAAAAGGCAGTTGCCGACATATAGTCCTGGCGTCCCCCACAGTTTGCTCTATAGAGAAAGGATCTCAAAAGAGCGTGAAACCTGCTAACCAGAGGCAGACATACAACAGATGGGTATTGGGCTGAGCTGGGGTTCTGGGGCGCCGTCCTGCACCTGCCCCTGATTTTTGGCATTTTTGAGCTTTCGCTTTCTCAGGTAGACTCAAGGGAGATTAGCTCTGCTCTCCAGCACTGCTTACCCTTTCTTTCTCTGGGGGACAGAGAAAGAGGCACGTTTCCTTTGATTTATTTAGACAGTCTCTCTATGGGTAAGCTGAATGTGGCCTTGAAACCCTTAACCCTGTGCTTCTTCCTCCTGTGTTAGTTTTCTTCAGGAAAAAGGATGTGTTCCCATGTCCTAGTGGTCAGCCCTGCATCTAGTTACATACAGGCAACAATTGGACTCAGCAGGTTTTATATAAAAGTAACAGCAGTAATAGTAACACTAATATAAAAATAATGAGGCATGAATTTGAGAGTTGGAAGTTAGGTATGGTCACAATGCATGTTCTTAATGTAATGTGTGGAATATCTAAATGTCTTCTTTTTCTTTTCTTTTTTACTGAAAAAAAAATTTCCGCCTCCTCCCAGCCTCCCATTTCCCTCCCCCTCCTCCCGCCCCTCTCCCCCTCCCCCCACTTCTCTCCCCCTCCCTCTCCAGTCCGAAGAGCAGTCAGGGTTTCCTGCCCTGTGGAAAGTCCAAGGTCCTCCCCCTCCGTCCATGTCTAGGAAGGTGAACATCCAAACTGGCTAGGCTCCCACAAAGCCAGAACCTGAAGTAGGATCAAAACCCCGTGCCATTGTCCTTGGCTTCTCATCAGCCCTCATTGTCCGCCCTGTTCAGAGAGTCCGGTTTTATCCCATGCTTTTTCAGTCCCAGTCCAGCTGGCCTTGGTGATCAGCCCCACTGTCTCCGTGGGTGGGTGCACCCCTCGTGGTCCTGACTTCCTTGCTCATCTTCTCCCTCCTTCCACTCCTCATTGGGACCTTGGGAGCTCAGTCCAGTGCTCCAGTGTGGGTCTCTGTCTCTATCTCCATCCATCGCCAGATGAAGGTTCTATGGTGATATGCAAGATATTCATCAGTATGGCTATAGGATAGGGTCATTTCAGGTTCCCTATCCTCAGCTGCCCAAGGAACTAACTGGGGACCTCGGCTTGGGCACCTGGGAGCCACTCTAGGATCAACCTACCCCTGGACCCAGCAATACCACTCTTGGGAATATACCCAAGAGATGCCCGATCATATGACAAAAGCATTTGTTCAACTATGTTCATAGCAGCATTATTTGTAATAGCCAGAACCTGGAAACAACCTAGATGTCCTTCAATGGAAGAATGGATGAAGAAAGTGTGGAATATATACACATTAGAGTACTACTCTGCGGTAAAAAACAATGACTTCTCGAATTTTGCATGCAAATGGATCGAAATAGAAAACACTATCCTGAGTGAGGTAACCCAGACCCAAAAAGATGAACATGGGATGTACTCACTCATAATTGGTTTCTAGCCGTAAATAAAGGTCACTGAGTCTATAATTTGTGATCCTAAAGAAGCCAAATAAGAAGATGAACCCAAAGAAAAACATATAGTTATCCTCCTTGCTATGGGAAGTAGACAACATTGCCAGGCAAAAAATTGGGATCTTGGGGGTGGGGTGGGATGGGGGTTAGGGGAGATGGGGAGAGAAAAGTGAGAAGGGGAGGATGGGGGGAACTTGGGGAAACGGGATGATTGGGATAAAGGAAGGTTGGATAGGGGAGCAGGGAAGCACATATCTTAGTTAAGGGAGCCACCTTAGGGTTGGCAAGAGACTTGAATCTAAATGTCTTCTTAAACTGGGTATTTCCTGAAATCCTTTTTCAGCATTAAATTCTCAAATCTCGGTTTGGTCTGAGTCAAGGTCTGGTCGAGAGGAAATCCTCAGGCTTCAAGGGTGACAGTGAAGAAAGTCTGTGTGTCTTTTACAGGTTTCCCAGTGCTGGCACACCTAGCCATGGATGATGGGGGCTAGAACAGAAGTCCAGCCTGTTGGGTTCACATACGTTTCTTCCATGCAGAAGGTGTGTGCGCAGATTGGACACAGGGACCTGCCACCTGGTGCTAAATTCAGGGCAAAATCTCTTGCTTACTGTTATGTCCTTCCCCAGCAAATGTAGTTATGCACCATGCTGTTTTGCCTGAAGACAGTGCCAGTGAAGACAGTTCCTGGGGCCCTCAGCTGATGCTAAGCTGTGTATGTTCTAGTCTCTCACATCCACAGGGACCTACACAGTCTCCCGGGACACACCACGGACGATGCTGACCTTCTAGTGGTGCACGCTAAAATCTAAATCCATTCTCCTGGGACTCGGGTCTCTGCCTGGCTCCTGTCCTCAGTTCTCAGGTGGCACTGGTGCCTGGGGCTGGGGAAGGGGTGGTGGAAATGCCTTTGGTCACTGAGGCTGAAGAAAGCTAGGAGGCATCTCTGTCTCACAGTCACAGGACCCACAGCATTTCTGGGAAAAGGGCTGTCTACTTCAAGACGGAGCACGATTCATGCCAGTCTTGTGTTCTCTCCTGCCTGTGCTCAGACCTCAGTCTATTGTCGGGCACCCTGAGGCTCAGTCGGTAAACTTTGACTCCCACACAGGTTCTTCCAATTGTACTGGATGTTCTGTCTTTCCACAGCAGGGCCTGGCACTGAACTCTAAGCAATTTTGTTGTTGTTCTTGTCTTTTTCACCAGAGAACAGAGTCTCACTTCCTTCTTTGCCCCTAGAGAGTGGGTGAGGGGTGCTGGAGATTATTGGCGATCTGATCCATCTCCCACTCCCACTCCCAGAGGCTCAGTCCTCCAGGCATTGGCTGGGCTGTAGGGGTTACAAGGCTCCGCTCACAGTTGGCTATGGCTGCTCTGGTATTTACTTATGAAGCCTAAGACCCAGTTTTAATCCTCGCCCTCCTGAAAGTGAGAGGGGTCTCCACATGGAACTCCTGGGGATGGGAAGAGCCTTGGCCTTGGTGCCTCTTTTCCTTTTTGTCACACTAAACCCAAGCTTTGTAGTTTCTTACCTAATTTCCATACCTTCTGTAAAGCTGGTTTGTTTACCTGTGGGGGAAAGACTTCCTGGGCCCTACTTAGCCATCTTGTTCCACTCTTTATTCCCTTCCTAGAATGTGCCTAGGGAACAAATTTAACTTTTTTTTTTTCCTGAGACTTTTACTTAGTTTTTCTGCCCAAATGTAATCAGACTTAAATTACATGCAGATGGCTGCAGAAATGTTATGCATTTGGTTTTCTCCTTAAGCACTTAAAATAAATATTATGATAATTGAGAGAAGGCTTACCTGATCATATGCAGGTGATTTTACGGCAATGGCAGTGAAGTAAGATTGCTAAAGGCCACCAGTTGTTGCTTAGAAATAGAATGCGAAGTCTCGCAAATACAACCAGCAGGGCAGGAAAATTCATCAAGCTGTTTTAGTCAATATATTTCTTTCCCAGAGAAAGAATAATCATGCCTACGGTTAACTTCAAAGCTGGGGTAGGAAACACGTGTGCACCGGGGAGCACATGCCGGTCTATTCAGCCAAAATCAACTTCTTTCCAAAGGTTTTACTCCCCATTGTTAGCAAGTACTTGTTTGTAGCTCATTCCAGGTACAAGGAGCGTCCCAGGCACACTCTGCACGTGGTGCCTTAGTAATCTTACAGTGTGACAAATTACCTCTTGTCATGTAACAAGTGCACATTCTTCACCCGACATTGTGTAGGAGAAATCCCTCTCTCTCTCTCTCTCTCTCTCTCTCTCTCTCTCTCGATACTATTGGGATATCAAGAGGAATCTTTCCCAGAGACCTAGGGGTCTATAAACTAGATGTTTACCAAAGCTACCAGGAGACGAAGGGCTTCCAAATTCTTGTCTCCTTGACTCAAAGGGAGAGATTTTCAAACTACAGAGGGTGAGCCTTAGAGAGAAGGTCACAGAGATTCATAGGTGGAAGCCAAGGAGGGAAGGAAGGCGGGGGAGAGAGGCACGGAGTGTCTTAGTTAGGATTTCTATATCTGCAGTGAAGCACCATGAGAAAAAGAAGTTGGAGGGGAAAGGTTTATTTGGCTTACGCTTTCACGTCGTTTCCATCATCGAAGGAAGTCAGGACTGGAACCCAAACAGGGCGGGGTCCCAGTGTCAGGAGCTGATGCAGAGACTATGGAGGGGAGCTGCTTACAGCCTTGCTCTCCATGACATGCTCAGCCTGCTTTCTTATAGAGCCCAGGACCATCAGCTCAAGGATGACCCCACCAACAGTGGGCTGTACCCTTCCCCATCAATCACTAATTTAGAAAATTTAGAGAATTTAGAAAATAGCTTGATCTTATGGGGATATTTTTAATTGAAGTTCCCTGCTTCTCGATGACTCTAGTTTGTGTAAAATTGACATGAAACCAGCCAGGACATGAAGAGGGGAAAAGGGAAGGATAGGGAAGGGGTGAATGAGCGGGAGAGCTATGGGATGGAGAGTGACAGAGGCAGAGAGAGTCATCCTATAAAACAAACAGGAGCGATTCCAGGAAATGGGGTATTATTAGGAGGCTAGTCTGGCAGGCTTTAAAGGATTTAGGGATGAAACCCAGGTGGACTATGGGAGGAGATTGAGCTGACCGTTGACTTGGCCCAGCTTAGTGTTCAGTAACCTCCTCTCATCAGTCACACATTGAGGTGCAGCATTTAGGCAGAGGTACTCACCTGGAGATAATAAAGAACCAGGAGCCAGAGCTCTCCTGGCCTTGCTTTGGAGTCCTTGCCCTACTGAATGGTCTACCTCCTGTTGCCATCAATATCACACACACACACACACACACACACACACACGTTTACTATGTTTATTTATGTGTACCTTTATAATAAAAACAAATTCAGCTTGTATTTAGAATATACACAGCTATATGTACACTGTGTATCCACTCCTGCATGTTTGCGATACCATTTTAGTAAACACAGAGTTTCTCAGGAATAGTACTCCTGTGCACAGAGGTAGAAGGCTGAAGAATGTGTTCTGTTTAGAATTTTTTAAAGTAAAAGAGGATTTTGGTAGTGAGGTTGCAAAAGGCATATTTGGCTCATGGGGCCTATTGCTGCCATTGCTTGGGTGGAGTGCATGGTGGAACAAAACTTAGATCACAAGTTAGGCAGCAAAGCAGAGAAAAGGGTCTGGGCTCCGATCCCTTCACAGCCCACCCTCACGGAATTAATGACCTCCCACATCAGAAAGGCTCCATTGCTTCCCACAGAGCCACCCTGGGTCCCAGTCTTCAGCAATGAGTTAACAAGGGCTCTCCAAGTCCGGCCTCAGTGGGAAAAGTTCAGGTGAGTGTCTCCTTGCCAGTCACTCTGTCCGGTCTCAAGCCTTGTTATCTGTACAGGGTGGCTGGTGATTTAAAACTGGCTCTTCAGCTCTTCCTTTGCCAGTCCTACTTGGATGGATACGCGACTCACCTGCAAGCAAGACACTTGTCCTCTGGTCGGTTTGGTTTTAGTAAAAGGTGAGCTGAGGAATCTCTTATGGTCACATTGTATTATGATAAAATACAATGACTTGGTTAACTCAGCAGAAAAAAATGGGGCTCACTGTGTCAATGGCTTTCTGACAGGCATTTGGACCTGAGTTCTCATGCTACAAAACCAGGCTCAGCTGCACATGTCTATAACTCCAGAGCAAGGTGCAGAGAGAGGCAGATCCATGGAGCTTGCTAGCTAGTTAGACAAGGTGAAATGACAAGCTGCAGATTCAGTAAAGGAGCCTGCATCAAAAATTACGGTAGAAAAGTCATTGTAGAAACTATCCTATGTCAGCCTCTGGTCTCTACACAAATCCATATGGGTGAGAACAGTCGTAGACCACATATAGAGACACACATACACAAAGATACAGACAGGTAGGCAGCAGACATACACTCACAGAAAGACACACAGAGACACACACACACAGAGGCACACACACAGACGTTCACACAAAAGTTGAGAAATGCCGCTGTGTCTTAGCTGTGACCATAGACGCAGGTTGTCAAAAGTTAAATTATACTGCGGTTAAAAACTCACTAAGGACATATCCCAAAGAAGCAGAAATGTAAAGATGTGATCTCTGCTGTGGAGACGTTTTCCAGAAGAGGAACTGCCTTGCAGTGGAAAGCACCCGTCTTCAGAATGTCAAGGCAAAGGAGGGGTCAGAGACAGCAGAGGCTCTGCAGGCTTTGGATTGACAGTCTCGTGAGCCAGACCCGACAGCTAAACCACAGCTCTCAGCATCACCAGCCTTGATCTTCCGCAGTTCTTGATGGCGTCGAAAGTTTAAGAAACCACAGTGTGGGCTCTTCACGGCACAGAAGCAAGTTCATGCTGACAGTTGACCCTAGATGTTCCTGAAAGAACAATAGGAATCTTATTGTTTGATAATACATTTAATTTGAGGTTGGGGAGTACATAATACATACCAGAATGATTTTATAAACAAAAATTACATTATGTTGTTTGCAGAAATAGCTTAAAAAGTCATACATGCTACTTAAATAATGAAGTATTCTTATTCACTATAGACCAGTATTTTGGGCAAAGTATATGCTAACACCTCTTCCCAATATGATAATATACTGTTATGTATTGATATACTTAATATTTTTGTAATAAGTATCTATCTCTGGAGCACACATTTCTACAGTGTGGTGATCTGAATGTGACTGAACTGGGAACCTTCACCAGCTTCGGGGGGAATTTCAGCACACAGGTCCACTCAATCTGTCAATCAGACTCCTTCGGAGCAAGGGCCTGGGGCCTTTTGAGCTGTGCAGCATTGCTGTTCTCCATCAGTTTCAGAAACTGGCATGCATTTGGGTAGGCATCCACTTTTCTGCTTGCAATTTAGAGATATAATTTTTGTGACTATAAAAGCTTATTATTGCGCTCTTTGTATTTTTATTCAGCATGACAAAATTGTAGCTAACAGTGGGTAATATGACATCTGTGTAGTGAAGGCATCATAATTTCCAAAGGAGGGTTCCTTGGAAATAAGAGAAACAAAGAAAGTGTTAAAAGCAATGAGGTGGATTTGCTCTTAATTAGTTTCTTGATTTAATCAAACTACAGGGAATTTTCATTTTTCCTGGTAATGTTTATTTTATTTAAAAATATCTTTGAGAACTAGCTTGATGTCATTGGTATATCATTTTCTGCCATGGAGCAATAAATTCACGCTCATCGGCAAATGATGCATTTTGGCTCTTGGGGAAAGAAAGGCCCATGAACTGAAGTAGAGCTGTAAACTGGCCAATCCTGGATTCCACTCCTGAAATTTTATAGCTTTTTTCTTCAACTGGGAACTTTCTGCCTCAATTTTGTACTTTATGTCCTTATTATATTTCTTCTGCTTATCCATTGTTTGTTGAGAAAGGCCTCTTCTTTGTTTCCAGCTGCTCAGACCACAAAATAGTCACACAGAAACTATGTTATTTGCAATACTGTTTGGTCAATAGCTCAAGCCTATTTCTGGCTTACTACTAACCCATCTCTGTTAATCAGTGCATCACCACAAGGCTGTGGCTTACTGGGTAAAGTTCCGTCTAGCGTCTGTCTCTGGCAAGGCTCCATGGCTTCTCTCTGACTGCCTTCTTTCTCCCAGAATTCAGTTTAGTTTTCTCTGCCCAGGCCTAAGACAGCTTCTTTTTATTAACCAATAGTGTTCACAGTATACAGAGGGGAATCCCACATCAATTATTCTCTCTGGTTAGTAAAATTTTGTGGGTGTCATATGTTTTTGAAAATAAAGTACATGCTTGGGATGCTTCTATTTACCATGGAGGTGGGGGGGGGTCAGGTGACAATAGGAGTCACTGAAGATAATTCTCCTGGCAGTTGGGGTAACTCTCAAGCCAGAGTTTACTCTTAAGGTGTACTAGGTCCTGTGCTCAGTAATTCTAAATTGATATTTTCTTCTCTAATCTTGACATAATGTATGAAGTAAAGGTTATTTTCTCTAACATGCTTTCTGTTTTAGTAGACAGGCTTTTAAATATTCTGCATGGATTATCTGGGTTGGTTTAATTAAGTGTAATGTAATGGTTAAAGTCCAAACATATCTTAAAAATCAAATAATGTATACATTACAGTGCCATCAAAAATCACTATGATTTTCTTTAAAAATTTGGGAAGCCCAATTCTCAACCTCCTTTTCAAATGTGCAAACCAAGACATAGAACTATTAAAAAATGTGTGATATGAAATAACTAGAAAACATCAGAGTCAATGATAAAAACCTAAGGGTTTTCACCCTGCTTTTATGAATATTTAGGCTTCGTGACTTTTTGGCACAGAAATATAAACTAATCTGCCCATTGTTGAATGCTTCTTAGATACTATGACAAACAAACTTGTATGAAATAAAGTCCAGACAATCAAACCTCCCCATCTCTCGTTGCCACACTCTTGACAGTACCCACACTCCAACACCTCATCTGAATGAGGATTTAAGGTGTTGCTTCTCATGGGGGAGCAGCTGTCCCTGCACCCATCCTCTCTACTCTTCATGGTGCAGAATAGAGCTCCCACGAATGCACCTTCGCTGTTGTTTGGCACCGCTGAGCTGCTTATCTCTTCATATGCTTTGTGTTTGGGGCACATTTGCCTGGCTCAGCCTACATATTTGGCAAGGATGCTCACAGTTTAGGATATGCTGTTGTGTTGGGCTTCCTGAAGAACAGGATTTCCCCCCACCTCCGAGTAAGAATTTTATAGACCTGTAGTATAAGTCCGTAAATTTCCTGAATATGAAAGCATAGAAAGGAGTTAGCTGAGTTACTGGAGCAGAAGAGGACAGCTTTGCACAGCTACTTTGCCACTTTTCTCAGATGAAAACACAGCGACAGAACACAATGATCTCTACAGAACCCTTTCCTACTACGCTATAATTAACATCTGCACCAGTCACGAACAGAGTCAGAGTAGATTATGACGAGTCTGTAGGGGCATAGACTTTAAATTGAAAAAAAAAATTAGCCTTCAGCCATCAAATCACACCAAACTAAATCAACTTAGAGCAGTGTTGACAAGAACTCTGTGAAGCTCGCTGGAGGATGCAAACCGACTGCCCCACGCAGCTGTTAGCAGGGGGTGATGGGTTTTCCGTGTGATATGGAAAGAACAGAATGCTGCTTTGGAATACCTCTGAAGTTTTTCCTTTCAGCTCGAAATACCTGAGATTCTTTGCAATTTTCACAGCAGAGTGGTGGACCTATAATGTCTGCTGGTTCCAACAAGAGGCATGTGCCTCATGGTTGTAGTTTCTGGATATCAGTAAAGAGACCGGAGCAGGGGAACTTGTACTACTCCAACAAGGTCATACTTCCGTTAGGGCCACTCCCTTTGGGGGTCATTTTCTTTCAAACCACCACAGTATCCATCATTAGTTTTTAAATATGACAATGAATTTGTTGCAAAACACTGACCCAAAGCAAGTTAGAGCAGGACAGGATTTGTGTGGTTTACACTTTCCCACCACAGTCCATTATTGAGGGAAGTCAGGGCAGGAACCCAAGGCAGGACCCGAAGGCTGGCCTGCTTGCTGTTCCCTACAGGTAAACCTAAAGAACTCACTCACAGTGAAGGAAGTACAGTGGCTGCCAGGAAGCAAACTGTCTGAAGGCTTGCTCACTCTCTACCAGACTTGAGCTTAGCTAACTTTCTTACACAGCCCAGGATACCTTGCCTAGAAATGGCAGCACATTTTCTAATTGTGTGTTCTTTTTTTCTGGTAAGCATTTAAAAGACTATAAAGTGCTAGGCATGAGGCCAACCCTGTCTAATATGTTTAAAGCCCCGGGTTTCATCCCTAGCATGGGAAGAAAAAAAATACTACAAATATTTGCAGTAACAGTAAGAAATAGACCATTGCTCCTCATTTGTTTACCTTCTTCTGACTACTATATGTTAAAGATTAATATGAGAGTTAAAGCTAAGAAGATGTAGTCACACTGTCCTCAGCACAATTTAAATGAAAATGAATGAAAAAAGATCTTGTACTTTAATCCTGCATATTAGCATCTTAGAGCCCGCTTAATACTGAATATTCATGGCTCAGCATGCTGCCCCATTTCTACCATAACTAATTGCCTAATGAAGTTCCAGAGAAATTCTCTTTTGATGCTAATGGCTGTTGAACATGGGGAAAATGTAAAGTTATGACTGAGGGTTAAAGAAAATACTCACTGACCATTAAAACAGCTCCAATACCTTTTTAAGCATTAATAATGGAGGGAAACCCAGTATCAGACAGGAAACATTTAAATTTGTATTGTCCAAGCAGAAAGGAGTTCAAGTAACAGCACTGAAGGAGATACAATGTATTAGCACAATATTGCCTAAATTCTTGAATTAGATTCTATAGATTTTCTTCTTTTGTATGACTTTCACACTAAAGCTAATTTGCTTTTTATTGACCTAAACTATTTTCCTTTAAACTTTTAGATCACCTTTCTAAAACAATATTAGTCTCAACTCTGCTTGAGGGAATCACCAGCATTTGTAAAAACTACAAAGTAAAAAAAGAAAAGAAACTCTGTTTAGAAGAAAAATAAAGTAATTTTACTGTATATCAAATGGAGAGATGGAATGTTTGAGGAGGCCACTCAAAGCATAAAATCAGTGATTTGTTTGATGCTTGTTTTTATTTCACTAAAAAAAAAAATCTGACTTCAGGCCATCTAATCAGCCTGTTGAGATCTTAATATTTATATTTAGAAGAAAGATCTGTTATACTTCCTCATTGTCTTCTGGAAATCTTTACATTTCTGTTTCCGGCAAACGGTGTTAAAAAGCTAAGCCCCTTGGCCTTCTGTCTGCACTGGCCTTAAGTGCTGAGGGGAAACACCATCCATCACTCTGTAGCAGACATAAACTCTGTTAATTGCATTGAATGCTCAACCATTGCATTATGCATTTCCAAACATAATTATAGTATGGCCCAACATAGTCTAAAATTCCATTTTCCACAGCCAATAAAAACATTCTTTTGGTCTAGATCCAAAGTATGCCAAGTTTAACTTGTGTATCTTGGAACTGTTTTAGCAAATGAAACCCCAAAGGGTTAGCTATCTTTTTTACTCTCTTTCCCTGTTTTGTGCAAAATAGAGAATAAGAGTACTAAAGTAAGTCTGTAAGACAGTCTCTTGGAAAAACAGTTTCATAACTATATATTGTATGTGTGGATAGATCATTAGACTGAGGTATAGTAGAAAGTATTTTACAGAAGCTAAGATTTTGGGACTAACTCTGCTTATTACTACTGAACTAACATTCCTTCTAAGTTTTCTCAGCAGACAGAGCAGGAAGCAGCATCCACACAAATATAGACGTAATTATATGGGATAGTAGTATAAGCCTGTCTCTCCATCACTGAAGAAGTTGAAGTGAGTCCAAGGTCAGTCTCAGCTACTTAGTGAATAACTCCAAACCAAGGCCCTGTCTCTAAGCAAAGCTAGACAATTAAAATTAAATGAATACAGACACAGACAGATAAGACTATTCCCCAAACTCAAAATTCATATGTGGCATTTTATTTAAGTATGACAATGGGTATGTGTTTGTTAATTGCCATCCTGTTTCATATGCAGAAGTAATAAAGAAATTCATAGACTACAAGAAAGAGTTTTTCCCTCAATTTTGTACAAACCAGGCAGTCAGGGAAGTTATAGTTATTGATGAACTGAGAGGAGTTTAGGAGCTTTGCAATTGTCCTGCCCATGTCTTCTAACAGAAGGGAAGATTCTCAATGACATCATGAAGACATGTGTATCTCAAATTGGAACTGACAGGAACAGACATATCTCACTGTCATGAAAAGCCTTATGATATTAAAACACTTAAGATATAATATTATGTAGGTCTTTGAAGTGTTTGAAGATTACCAATCTATCTAAAATTTATCTTTGTATGACCTTGCATACATACCTAACATGACCATAAGCTTGATTGTTATAGATGAGTAAGTATTAATTGTCGTGGGATATTATTTTAAGATGTATTACATTTGTTTATACTGGGGAACCTTTGTTTAATGATAAAAAGATGTGTTGCATTCTTCTATGTTACATTTGTTTAATTCTGTGAAACTATGTTACTTTGACTGTATAAAACACCTGTTTGATCTAATAATTAATGGCCAATAATGAGACAGGAGAAAGGATACCCATGGGTGACAGGTAGAGAAAATGAAAAGAAGGAGAAATCAGGGAAGAAGGATCAAAGTACAAAAGAAAGGAGAAAAGGAGGACTCCAGGGCTAGCCACCCAGATACAGAGCAAACCACAGAGTAAGAAGTAAAGACTGAAATACAGAATAGAAAAGTACATAAATCTAGAGACAAAAGGTAGATGGAATAATTTAAGAAAAACTGGCTAGAAATAAGCCAAGCTAATGATAGGCATTTATAACAAAGAATAAAACCTCCATGCAATTTGTTTGGGGATGTCAGGTTTCTCAAAGAGCCAAAACAGCAAAAAAATAAAATAAAATAAAAATAAAAAAAATCTAACTACAATTAGCCTGTATTTCTTTATTATTTTAAACAGTTTTCAAGGGCTGAAACTTTACATTACATTTTAAATGAGCAGTATAAGTACCATATCTTAAACAAGAATAGAAACATATGTTGTAAATAGGGGTGGCGGGGGGGCTGTGTCCCTGGCACCCCAGCCGCCTGGCTAGCTTATGCCCCGAAATAACAACACACAAACTGTATTCATTTAAACACTGCTTGGCCCTTTAGCTCTAGCCTTTACTGGCTAATTCTGATATCCCGATCAACCCATCTCTAATAATCTGTGAGCACCGGTCTTACCGGGAAGATTCTAGCCTAGTCCATCCTGGGTTCGGAGCTTCATGGCGTGTGTCTGCCTGGGAGCGGGGCATGGCGTCTCTCTCAGGTGTCTGCTCCCGAGAGGAGAGCTGTGGAGTCTGACCTCACTTCCTCTTCCTCCCAGCATTTTGTTCTGTTTACTCCACCCACAGGGCCAAGCAGTTTCTTTTATTGCTTAACCAATGAAATCAACAGATTGATATATGACACTCCCACATCAAACATATATACAGCATAACTAAAATAAACTTATTTGTATCAATATACAAAGATCAATACCAATGTAAAATATTTGAAACTAGTTCTTGTTCAAAAGTAGACTCAGCAATCCACTCTTTTAGCCCATCAATTCTATACTAAACCTTCCCCTTTTCCTTTCAGAAAGAGACCCCTGATCTAATCTCTTTTTTTGCTTTCTTCCTTACCATGGCCAATAACAATTTGTAACCAATCCCCCCTACATGATGACAAACATCCATAACCCACTGAATGACCAAAACCCATCTACCCTACCTCTTAAGAATGTGGGTATCGTGTTTGCTGGACTGTTTCATATTGTTTAGGGGCAATGAAATTTTTAGGTGACCCTGAGAAAATTAGGATGATGTCAAGTCCTGGGAGAGCTAGCTGTTGCCTAGTCTCCATGGGATGGGAAAATGTAGAGCTTATCTGAAGTCTTTCTGAGGTAGTCTGTGATGCTGGACCATCTTACCCAGAAGCCTTGAAGCTGTTTTGGATGTAGAACTCAGAGAAAACTGCAGCCTAGGCATTGTGAAAGAGAGGCCATATCACCTGGGCCACTTGTTTTGATTGATGTCTGGTCCCCTTGCTTTGAAAATACATGAACTTTCATAGGTAACATAAATATCTATACCAACATAAGTAGGGACTGCACATTGTACACAAATCATCCAAAGACATTTTTTTCTTTTAATGTTTGAGCAGGTAAAATTCACATTGCCTGTCTTATAAGTTTTTTAGGTTCATTTTTTAATGTTCATAGCCTGGATTTTCTTCTGGGGGGGGGTCTCTCCAGATCAAATCTGATCTCTATCAACCTTGAATGAATCCACAGCCTTTTGTTTTCTGGGGAAACAAAAGTATAACTTTTTCCCTGATGTAGCACATTTCCCATCTTCCATTCTGAAGCCAAGACATCTCTACAGTACATAGCCTGGGTTAATTTAGCAGTCCCTTTTATAATCCACTGCCTCACGTTGGGTGCCACGTGTAGATGGATATTTCTTTGGAAGGTTGTTCACAAAAAAGATGACATAGAGACATTATTAACTTTAAAAGTTCAGTCTATAGCTTAGGATTGTTCTGCTAGCTCTTATAATTTAAATTAACCAATTTATATTGTTATATGTTGCCATGTGACTTGTAGCTTTTACCTCTCCTCCTTCACGTCTTGCTCTCTCTGCATCTGGCTGGCAATTCCCCCTTTCTTCTTCCTAGAGCTCTCTCTATCCAGAAGTAACACTTGTATTTCCAGCCTAGCTATTGACTATTTAGCTTTTTATTAAGTCAAACACAGTGACATATTTCTACATAGTATCAAGGAATATCCTGAAACAGCACAAGAAATTAGAAACTTCTGAATTCCTGAAAGGATAACATAGTGATTATAGTCAAATATGGCTGAAATCTGGAACATGTTTAGTAAGCAGTAAAAAAGTGGATGGGAAGAAATTGCTAGATATATAGATTTATGAAGCATGCATGTGAAAGACAGTATTCTGGTCCTCGTTTAAAAAATATAATACATTTATTTGTGTGTATGTGTGTGTGTGTGTGTGTGTGTGTGTGTGTGTGTGTATGTGAACATCAATGTGTACCTTGGTTTGCCTCTGGATATTAGAGGAAAACCTATGGTACTGGTTCATTTCTCAGGTCAGCAGGCTTCTCGTAAAGTGCCTTTACCCATGAAATTATCTTGCCAGCCTAAGCTTGAACATTTTGAGGGCATCTGGAGATAGAAAGATTTTAAGAAAACATGAATTCTACTTTTAAGGGGTTTTATTTTAGCAATTATCAAAGAAATAGATGAATATATAAATGTAGAACTAAACAACTGTATGTGCTCGAGAAAAAAAAAATCAAATCTCATGTGAGTTGAGAGTGGGAAGGCATTTCTCTTCAGAGAAACGCCCAGTAAAGGGGAATTTTTGTTGAACTTAATATTCAAAATGTCAAGACCAATTGTTTCGTATTGCTTGGTTGGTTCTGTTTGTAATCCACAGGGATTAATCTCACAAGGTTTCTAATCCCATTTCTGAAATGCGAAACTATGAAACTTTGCTGTAAAAAATTCATTATTTTGAATGGAATTTCAAGATGATGTTGAATTATGTATGTTCACTTGTTTTTCAAAGTCTTTGATTTCAAATACAATTGAATATCTTCAGCATCCTGTTTCACTGTTCCATTCTGAGTTCAGGATCAAATCTAAAGAGCTACATTTCATGTATTTGTTGGACTCTTTACTGTCTTTAGATATGAAACAATTCTCCAAACTATTTATATATTTTTGATTAAACAGTTTTGCAACATAAAATATTATATATAAATCTGATGGAGGAAGGTCATTGGCTAATAAAGGCACTGCCCTGGCCCATTTTATTGGTTAGAGAATAGGTGGGAGGAGTAAACAGAACAGAACGCTGGGAGGAAGAGGAAGTGAGCTCAGAGACTCACAGCTCTCCTCTTGGGAACAGACGCCTGAGAGAGACGCCATGCCCCGCTCCCGGGATGAAGCTCCGACTGTCTTTAGATATGAAATAATTCTCCAAACTATTTATATATTTTTGATTAAACAGTTTTGCAACATAAAATATTATATATAAATCCTTCTTTACCTTGATTTTTTATGATATTTTTCCAGACATAGGAAATATATATATATATTATAATGAGCTAATTTAATTTTGCAATATCAGAAATGAAGGCATATATTATGCTGTCATAATAGCAATATTTTCATTTTTACAAAGTTCTATTAGCACCTTGTAGAAAGATACCCTGAAACTGTAAAGATAAATTATTGTATCTGCATCATTCCCACCTGCTCTTTGCAAACTCATGTACTTTTCTGACTTTCTTGTTGCATTGTTAACTGTTGTTTTCTTATAATAAATAGATTTCTTCTCAATGTGTTCATCATTTCTCTATGTCCACACTGTTTCATAGGTTTTTATTTTATTCAGAGGAAATAATTACATTTGTCTCATTTATGCTGTTCAAATTATCATATATTTCAATATGGAAGCTCTTTAACCTGGTTTATGTAGGCTTTTGATATGTTGCCATCTTTCTGTAAATAAAATCTTCCATTTTTATTTGGGCATGTATATATGAATATATGTATACATATACACATATAATAGTTCATAGTAATACCTTAAATTTTGCCAAAGGTATAAGATATATGTTATTTCCCTTTATCATACAAAGAATGATGTCTCTTAAGTCCCTGTTCAGAAGACTTTTTTTCTATCTGAAATGATTTTGTGCAAGGGGACATTTATATGTATGAGAATAAACCTACCATCTGGTGCCCACGAACATTTCTTTGGGTGAGGAGAAGACTGAAGCAGGACCAGTATTGCGAATGTTTAGGCAGGGTATTTTTAGACAAATAGCACTGGAGAACAGACAAATTAGAAAAATCAAATTATTTGGAATTACTGAGGGTATACCTGATATTTTATGTGTAGTTCATTTATTTCCCCCAAATATCACTATATTTGAACTATGGCTTTTTAAAGAATGATGAGAAAAATGTGTTGTTTTTTTTTAGGAATAAAGTCACAAAGCGAAATTTTCTGTAATTTATTGAAAATATATAATATCTGTCTTTGAAATTAAGTCTGCATTGCCACTCTGCTTCAACCCCAAGATTTATAGTTTTAATGACATGGCCAATAAAGTGCTTTATTTTAAAGCCACTATTAAAAATGAATATTATTGTAGACAGACATTATACAATGGTAATAAAGAGAAAGATATTGACAGCAGATAACAGAATCATACCCTGTGTCTGTAATCTGACAGCAGTTTAGACTTTGGGTGTTTTAATGACAGTTTGAAAATGTCACTTTTGAAGCATACTATGTAGAAATACTTGAAAGAGTGTGTGTGGTGTGTAGAACTTGGCATGGTAATTGTCTGACAAGGACGATTTGTCTTCTACAAATAATGTGGCAGATAAGGAAAGATAAATGTTTTCTAGTGTCACATGGCATTGTGCTCATAATATTCATAATTTCAAAAATGCAGAGTTTTAAAGATTGATTACTTGTGTTCTACTCTAGTATTGGGTCATATATCAAATAATAAACTTGCCAACGTGTTGAGTGTTGGGCTTGGGAAATGACATTGAACAATTAAAGTTGAGACCGGAATTTTAGTTGAGCTTGATAAAACGAAATGTACAAATTTGTTTTGTTAACTATGACATGCTAGGGACCAATTAGTCATGGTGATGAACTGTTATAAAAATAAGATGATAATTCGGAAGATAAGTTTGACAAGGATGGATTGGCACATGGATTTGGAGTGGAGAAAATATTTAGTTCAGGTGAATGAAGAATCTAAAGGGAAAAGGAAGGTTTTTGTGAGGCAGAAATTGATGTAAGGCTACAAACACATGTGGTCTATGTTGCCTTTTCCTGTTAGTAACTCATTTTTGCTTTAGAAAGATAGTGAGGGTGGTTCCCTTCTACTATACATTCAGGTGTTTACATAGACCCTATTGTGCATCCCACGGACAGTCAAGTGCTGGGAGTGGAGCTCAGAAGCCATGTGCTTGCCTAGCATGAGCTAATCGCTGGGTTTGATTCCCATGCCTCTCCCCTCCAAGTGAAGAAAATCAGTGGCTGCCTCTATTCAAAGCTTGTGTGAGTCATGACCATCTCTAATGCTGTGTAATTCTTAGAGCCCGGAGAAGCCAATAGGTTAGCATGCGGGAACTTTCCATTTATCGACACTGGTTTATTCTTGGTGAGAGTTCCGCACAGACTCACAGGAATTACTGGAAATGCAAGGCAAACTTGAAGTTAAAAAAAAATAGCAACATTAACTGAATTTAGAGTTCTTTCGAAACCAAGCTTAAAATGTGGAGTGAAGCTGGCAATGATGACTTAATACTGAAGCTGAGTTGATGACGGAGTGAGGAACTTCACAGCTAGGGGAACTACATGGCAGTACCAGGCAGCAACTTCTGAAGAATTTTCCACTGACTGAAGAACGGCAAATAAGAATACTTTGGGCTTGTTCAGGGAGTGACGCAGCCTCTGACTCGCGTGCTTTCCCATTTCCGGCGTGATGGCAGAAACGTCCTGAAACTCTCAGAATCATGTGCGTTCCCAATTACACACTGTTGCTTGGTGCCTAGGCCCTGATAAAACTTTCCCCCTTCTCCCTTAAGCCTGCTTGGGGGCTACTCATTCATTCTTCAAGACACTGTTTAGCCGTCTCTGTTGAAATTCTCTCACTCAAAGGGAATTTTACAACGAGGAGGCTCCTTTGTGTGATGTTCCTTGAACTACCCAGTGTATAAGACTTATTTCCTTAGACCATAGATTTATGTGTGGCTGATGCCATACTGAGTGGTGTTTGGCTGTACGGATCTATTTTAAATGATGTCCTTTGTCGTTGTTGATGTTTTCTGGGAATGCCACGCTCTTCTAAGGAAGTCCTTTGCCTGTTGGCACTGTGGGCCATCAGAACTTGGGGGAGTGCTAATTGGAGTCAATCAAATGTTAACTGACTCTCTCCTGTTCTTTTACTCTGTGATGGACATAACAGACTCTGGATTTAGTCACCTGGGGAAGAAGAGCTTTCCTTGCCACACCTGGCCTTCCTCGCTCATTTACTCAAGGCCGTACAGAGTCGGACACATTTAAACCTTAGGTCTGATCTACACGTGATGAGGGTCTGTTAAAACTGGTTTTCAGGTAAAATCTGCTCTCCCTAAGTAAATAACATCTTCAGTAAAACTGAGAACCACATGTAAAGTCATTCTCAAATGTATTGTCAATTTTAATATCCTCATGCCTTGACTGTGCTTTCTCTGAAACTTGGGTGTGGAGACTAAGGTCTCCGAGAGGTGATTAACATGAGATCTCTTCCTCCTTAATGCCATCAAGGTCCCTTCAAAGGAAGTACTGGGGCAGTGTTTGGTTAGCTTGACTTCTGTCCCCTGAGGCTACAGCAAGAACTGTCTCCCATCACCAGGAGGAGGCAATGTGATCTGACACCGCTTACCTTCTAGAACTGTGAGAAAATATATTTCTGATTTATCCACCTTACCTAGTCTCAGGCCTTCTGTTATAGTAGCACAGCCTGGACTAAGGTCTCGTAATACTTGGTACTCAGTACAAACACTGAAGACGCATGACGACAAACAGAAGCATACTGTGTGTTAGAAAATGCCTTGAAACATTACAAGAAATCGATATGAGTCTATTTTTAGAGGCTTACAGCCACACATATGATGATCATTAGCTAATTAGACAATTAGACGAGTTTATTTCTCATTGCCTGGGAAACAGAGTATCATGTGGTCTTCCTAACATTGCTTGTCTGGGACTTCAGCATCATAGGCAGAGAACAAACCGCTTACCTGATTTTCTTGGTGATTCTCTCAGGGTGCTTTTGGCTGGAAACATCACAGGGGTGGAGCCATGTGATTGACTACATACAATGAGTTAGTTAAGAGGCTGTGGAGGAACGGGTACCCTCATCCATTGCTGGTGGGAATGCAATCTTGTGCAACCACTGTGGAAGTCAGTGTTTCGGTTTCCCAGGAAATTCGGGATCAACCTACCCCTGGACCCAGCAATACCATTCCTGGGAATATACCCAAGAGATGCTCTATCATATGACAAAAGCATTTGTTCAACTATGTTCATAGCAGTATTATTTGTAATAGCCAGAACCTGGAAACAACCTAGATGCCCTTCAATGGAAGAATGGATGAAGAAAGTATGGAATATATACACACTAGAGTACTACGCTGCGGTAAAAAAACAAAATGACTTCTCGAATTTTGCATGCAAATGGATGGAAATAGAAAACACTATCCTGAGTGAGGTGTCCCAGACCCAAAAAGATGAACATGGGATGTACTCGCTCATAATTGGTTTCTAGCCATAAATAAGGGTCACGGAGCCTACAATAGGTGAACCTAAAGAAGCTAAGTAAGAAGGTGAACCCAAGGAAAAACATATAGGTATCCTCTTGGCTAAGGGAAGTAGACCAAATTGCCGGGGAGAAAATTGGGATCTTGGGGGTGGGGTGGGATGGGGTTAAGGGGAGATGGGGAGAGAAAAGGTAGAAGGGAAGGACGGGGGACATGGGGAAACAGGAGGATTGGGATAAAGGAAGGGTGGATAGGGGAGCACGGAACCACAATTCTTAGTTAAGGGAGCCACTTTAGGGTGGGCAAGAGACTTGACCCTAGAGGGGCTCCCAAGCGCCCAAGATGAGGTTCCCAGTTAGTTCCTTGGGAAGCTGAGGATAGGGAACCTGAAATGACCCTATCCTAGAGCAATACTGACGAATAGCTTGCATATCATTATAGAACCTTCATCTGGTGATGGATAGAGATAGAGACAGAGACCCACACTGGAGCACTGGATTGAGCTCCCAAGGTCCCAATGAGGAGCAGAAGGAGGGAGAACATGAGCAAAGAAGTCGGGACCATGAGGGGTGCACCCACCCACTGAGACAGTGGAGCTGATCTACTGGGAGCGCACCAAGGCCAGCTGGACTGGGACCGAAAAAGCATGGGATAAAACCGGACTCTCTGAACATGACGAACAATGAGGGCTGATCAGACGCCAAGGACAATGGCATGCGGTTTTGATCCTACTTAATGTGCTGGCTTTGTGGGAGCCTAGCCAGTTTGGATGTTCACCTTCCTAGACATGGACGGAGCGGGGAGGACCTAGGACTTACCACAGGGCAGGGAACCCGGACTGCTCTGTGGACTGGAGAGGGAGGGGGAGAGGAGTGGGGGGAGGGGGAGAAGGGTGGGAGGAGGAGGAGAAGGGTGGGAGGAGGGGGAGAAGGGTGGGAGGAGGGGGAGGGAAATGGGAGGCTGGTAGGAGGTGGAAACTTGTTTTTTGTTTATGTTTTTTTTTCTCCTTTTCTCAATAAAAAAAATTAAAAAAAAAGAAAGATATTTTGATGTTTCAGCAGAGTGAAGGACAGAGATGAGAGCAAGGAAAGAGATATCTTGATTGAGGGAGCCATTATGGGGCTAGCAAGAAACTTAGTTCTAGAGAAATTCCCAGGAGTCCACAAGGATGACCCCAGAAAAGACCCTAAGCAATAGAAGAGAGGGTGTCTGAACTGGCCTTGCCCTGTAATCAGACTGATGAGTATTTTAAATATCACCATAGAACTTTCACAGCAGCTGATGGAAACAGAGGCAGAGACCTGCATCGGAACACTGGACTGAGCTCCCAAAGTCCAGTTAAAGAGTGGGAGGAATGAGAATATAAGCAAAGAGGTCAAGACCATGATGGGTTCATCCACTGAAACAGTCTACCTGAGCTAATGGGAGCTCACCAACTCCAGCTGTACTGGGAAGGAACAAGCATAGGATCAAACTAGTCCCTCTGAATGTGTTGACATTTGCATGGCTGGGGCAGACTGCGGGGCCAGTGGCACCAAGATTTATTTCTACTTCTTGTACTGGCTTTTTGGAACATATTCTCTTTGGATGAATACCTTGGTCAGCCTAGATATAGTAGGGAGGGACTTGGACCTTCCCCAGAGTAAAGTGCATTACCCTCTCTGAGAATTGGATGGGGTTGGGTGGGGAGATAGATGGAGGGGATGGAAGGAAGGGAGAGAGTGGGAACCTGGACTGGGTATGTATAATGAAAAAAGATAGTTTATTTTTTTAAAAAAAATAAAAAATATTAAATAAATAAATGAAAATATTAGGTCAAACAGGCTGCATTTACTTTACAGCATTAGTAAAAACAAACTTTATTTCTGACCTCATTCCTAATAAAAATCTCAATAAATTATACTTAGTCTATATTATAAGAGATTTGGCCTGGTTATTTGCTCCATGGCTTTTAGTATTTGGTGTAGATGGTTGTGTTCATAAAGTGGTATATTTTTGTAATTTACCTAAAGGTGATAACTTCTCATCTCATGAAATGTTACGTGAAGGCTGAATGCTAGAAAAGACAACTTCTCTTCCACAAATTGAATTTAAATGTCCTTTAAGAAAATAAATGAAAACATTTGTAAAAAAAAAAAAAGAAAGTATCCTTTGGGACCAATGAGATGAATTTAGCTGGTAGAGATGCTTGCTAGCTACCCTTGAGGACCTGAGTTCAAGCCCCAGGACACACACTGGTGGGTAGAGAGAAGCAGTTACTGTAAAATGTTTTCTGACTTCCATACAAGTTCTTTGCCATGAATGTGTATAAACACACACACACACACACGAAAACTGTATAAACAAAAATTATTTTTCCTTTATTTTAAGAGAATGTTTTAGCTTATAGACACATTCTCATTGTAATTTTGGTTGAAGATGGGGCTTAAATATTGTGCTTAACATAAATGTGAATCTCTCCTGTCTCCTTTAATCACTTAAATGGAAAAAGAATATAAATTGAGCACAAGGGAAATTGTAATGTCTTTCCTGTGGTAAGTTTAAACAACCTTTAAGTTCATCAGTCGATAATGGAGTCTTGAGTTTGAAATAAACAATATATTGGTTTGGCAGGAACATGAGTAAATGTTAATTGGTATTGTGTTGAGAGTTTTTATGGTCATGAAAAATATTATCTCATATTATTTAAAAGGTTCCTTTTCTATTTGTATGTGTGGGGGGCATGCAGGCATTGCATGGGTGCACACATGTATGTGCTCAAGGAGGTCATGCTAGGGCATTAGGTTCCCAGGAACTGGAATTCCAGTGGTGTGGATACCGGTAAACAAACTCAGGGCCCTAGCAGAGCAGTAAGTGCTCTCAACTGCTGAGCAAACTCACAAGATTCATGCAACACTTTTCTTTGGAAAGGTAGATGGAATTAGGTCTTGAAGTTTTTGTTTGTTTATTTTCTTAGATTATTTCTTTTGTGGAATCTTTGCATTATAGTAATAGTAATAGATGTAAACAATTACAAGAAAGACAGAACGCCATGAACTATATAATTGTTTTGGTACTTTTCTATATGATAATGAAAGCTAACACATATGGTTATAATAGAGCACACGTGTGTTGAACAGGTCTGCTGCTGGGTTGGTTTGTTGGCATGGCCTCCTACCTAGCTTATTGCTGTGTAAAAAGTCATGTGAGTTCGTGATCATCTGTTGTTACTAATGATGGACACATTAATTAAGATGTCTCTCTATAAATATATTTACATTCATATGGTACGTAATATCAAATTATCTTTTTATGTAGAACTTACATAGGCATCATAATTCCTATGATGGTTTATTTGCAAGAAGAAAATTAAGCATGCAACCTCAAAAGGGGCTACATAATTCATTTACTTTTAATGCTTCATTTTACAAGCATTGAAATTGGAGTCCAGACACTGCAAGACCAAAGCTGAACTTGTACACATTTATTACTTTTGGTTCAATGCTTTCTCAGCCTGATTTGCACTTCCTGGTATGGTTTAGAACTTCTGGATTAAATCAGTGGTTCTTATAATTATTCTGTCCCTTTGGTGAAGAAAAGAAAAAGGTAGTCTTATGTATCTTAACTGTCTACACATGACTACAGACAGTTCTCTACCTTTGAGTCTTTTGATGTGGCTTTTTATGGATCATTCAATCAAAGACATGTCTACTCCTCATTTTGCCCTTTATGGTATGCATTTTTATACTGTTTTAATCCTGCCCCGAGATGGCTTATCTAATTACATACGTAACCTCTGGCCTGTAATTTAAGGATTCTGTCCTGGTCCATCAGGAGCTTAAATAACAATTCAGGAAAGTGTTCAAAATAACTTACCTTGAAAAACTAGGATTTGCACTCTCTTATGTTCACAGATTTGCTCACAGTTCTCTTTTGCATTGCTTGGTTTCCCTTTCATTGTTATAGAATTAAAATTTGATATGCTATAAGATCTTATATACCCAGACTATTTGGGTTTATTTACTTATTTATCCAGCATTTATTTATCTGTGTGTACTGTATGTGTTGGTGTTTTGTTTTCATTTTGGTAGTGCCAGTTTCAGAGTTTTCCTAGTTGGAAAACTGCATTTGAGTGCAGAGGCATCTGGGTACATTTTCCCTAACAGGCTTGAGCAATGCTTGTTTTGTTAGCTTCTGGACTCTGGCCAGCACACTGGGACTTCTATCAGCTGGAATGGCATCTCCAGTCTCGGCTGAGTGTAGGTTATTAGGTTATTCTTGCCCCAAAAGATGAGTCGTCCCCACACTTCATCCAGCGTGAATTAAAGCAAGACTGTAAAATAATGATAATCTCTTGAAGCGAAGCCAGCTGTGCAACTCCAGCCCATCCTTCTCCAGTAATTCATATACAGTTCTTATTCTAACAGGACTGATTTGCAGGGGGCACTCACTTGGGACTGCTCAGCCAGCTGTACAACTTTTATTTTGAAGAAAAAAAGTTGAGCCTCAGAACAGGCTGTTTTAAAGACAGGGAGGGACTTAGCCTTGCCGGCTTGACCGGCATGTGGAAGGAGAGCTCTCATGGCTGCAATAACTTAGGGGGAGCTCCTACCTGGGTGTCGCTTGGGGTAGGAAGATTTCTGTTTGTTTTGTCCTGTTTCCGAGGGTCCTGTGTGTTTCTCCCGCCTGTACCAACGTGACTCTTGGTGGGTTTTGCACACCCTGCCCTGTGGGGGAGTGCCCCAACGTGCCTGTCTTATGTGGCCTCTATGGACACACTGCCCGGCTGGCAGAGAACAGGGAAGTTTTCTCCCAGCACCCAAAAAGAGAAAGAGGAAACTACTTTTCCCCTCTGGGCTCCTTGCAGCACAATAGCTCAGGATAAGCCTCCACATTCCCGCCCTGGATTTTTCTGGACTGCTTTCCAGGAAGAAGTTAAAACTTCATCTTTAAATGGATGAGTATGTCACAATCAGGAAGAAACATCTCCAAAGACCCATCTTTAGGTAAGTCTTGCCGCATCCCAGGTGTCTGTGGGGCTGTCAGCCACACTGGTTTCTCTCCCTCATTTTCCATCCGAGGAATGTGTCTTTAAACTACAGCGGAGCCACACAGGAGCTCCATGTTTAACTTCGTGCAAACTGAAGAAACCCTTTTATTTTCTCTTTTCTGAAGCTCGGGACAGAGCCCTTATCAGTTCCTCTAAATAAGTTTCAAAAACATCTTAGCTATTCAGGCACATGAGTGGCACAGCACTGGGAAAACTTTGGAAACCTTGTGTGATCTCGCCCCATGCCTGGGTGCTGCTGCACACTCTTCTGACTGAAAAACACTGCGCTCGGTTCTCTGCGCTGCTCACACTCGAGGGCAGGGTTTCTGTGCTACAAATGCTGCATCTTCCTGAAGTAATGTTCTCTGAGATAAATCTGAGCTTGATAGCTACTGTGTTGGAGTGGACATTTTCTACATCCTCTGGGAATGTTAGGTGAGCAGTTAGGGAAGGAATAAGGCAAAGAGTAGGGCTGTAGGATTGACCAGAAAATTACGGACGTAGTAGGATGGACTCCGATAATGTGATTTATTTGGTGTATGTAAGGGGAAATGCTCTTTCTCCATGGCGGTCATTGATTTCTAACTTTTTAAGCTTGATTGTTTAATTATTTGTTGTGTACTTGAGAATTTAGTATTGAAAATGAATAATTTTTAAGTAAATTGGAACTTACTTAAAACAAAGGAGTTAAATATCAACTTTCTATTATCTTCCCCCAAAATACTGTAGGCATGTAAAAATAGTAAAAGGTAGCGATACTAGGTGTTAATCTCAAGTGGTAGCCACTGGTTCTTGATCTTAGGGTTAAATTCAGAATAACAGAAATCTATGGAGCAGACTCCTGTTATTGCATCATACTGAATGTGGGTGGATCTTAAAGAGGGGAATTACATAAAATGTGGTCATTTTATACACTAAGTAAATATTATTGCAGTTTCATTAATAGAAATATTAAACCTTGGTAATACTTAACACAGTTCTAATATAAATCTATTTGGAACATTTCGAAAGCAAATTATACTCAAGTCCACGCATAAGGACCTAAGCATAAGTGACATCTACTTAAGCGTGCGTCTGTAAATATTGTAAACAACTGCTATAACTATGCAAAAACCCAAAACTATCGCCCTAATGGGAATTCACCTCAGGGGTCTTCCAACCCTACACAATTAATCTCTGTTTTTCTTGCATGTTCATGGTTGTTCCAGGAACTGCTCAAAGAGGGGTCTGCTTGTCATAGAGAAGGAGAGGTGTGTTGGACAGAGGCTGACTCACCTGGCCATCTCGTCCGTGTATTTGGAGATGGAAGCAGATGGGTTTATGCCAAATCCTCTTCACTCCTCTTAAGTTCTATGCTCCAGCACTCTTAATAAGGGGCATCATCTTCCCTATACTTACATTATTTAGATACAGAGAACCGGCTTTTTGTGAAAGGTAAGATTGGGTTTGCCCAATAATTAGTACAAAACATGGTGAATTTAGATCCTTGCTTGGTGTTCATGGTGATCTGAATGAATCCCCCTGATTGCCATGAAGAGGCCATACTTTCACCCAGGCAGCTGTTTAAAGCAAGTATAGGAAATGGGTCAAGGTCAGATGCAGGATGAGACTTACTGATTGATTGCTTCCACCACACGTGGTGGAGATGAGAGATGGGAGCTTATCTTAAAGAGTTCATATAATTAGCCATAATCCTCAGAGAAAGTGCGGTTGGGTACTCACTTCCTCCCTGATAGTTGTTTCAGTTTTGGGCAAGCTGGCAATCAGGACAAACTCCAGTCTTTGCTGTTTTGCCCTTCTCTCATTCACCCTCTCTTGGTACCTTGTCCCCTTGGCCATCCTCCAGCTATCCAGTCTCTCATTGGAATATCTGTTTTCAGACCTGACTTTTCTTTTTAGCAATCTCCTCCAGACCTTTCTTCCTGTTTCTCCACCTTTCAAGGGATTTGCCTCTGGTTATCAGTATACTTGATAAGAAAATCTGTTTCAGATGTGCTCCTGGGACCACATAAACTTTTGTGACCATAATACCTTAGCTACTTATGAATAACTCATTTAAAGTTTTAGCAAGACAGGTAAGGTTTGGAACGTTTAGTCTGAAATTCCATATTTCTTTATGTAGAATAGTTTCTCCTGTAAAACTCATGGCTCTAACTCAGCTCACCTGAACTTCTCTGGCAGACTTTGAGTTCTCGAGAGACATGACCTTGTATATGCCTAAGTGAGCAAGGCCCTCAAGTGGCAGTATCTTACAGGAGGAAATAGTAACTGGGAAGGGCAGGTATTAGGGACAAATTATTATGGCATTTAATTCATCTTAAGGAGAAAATAGAAAAATGCTTTTAAATTTATTTTGAAGCTGAATGAAAGTCAATTTTGCATCAGCATAATTACCATAAATTTAAGAAACTAAAAACAGTCCATTAAATGGAAAAACAGGTAGGTTTTGGAGTAATGTAGGGTGCATACTGACGTCCTATGGCTGGATTAAGAAGAATATGACATAATTTAGATCCTGTTTCTAAGAATGTACAGGTTTCATACAAAGAGAATTCTCAAAGAATTTCACATAGCAAAGCTATCAAATCGTCTTTATAAAGGACTTCTTTGGAATGAGTTTACACACTTACACGCATCTCCATGCTATGTGAGGCGCAGAGCAACAGCAAAACTCCTTTCATGCTCAAAGCAGACGCTTCTATTACCTTGTTCATGAACAGTGTGTGTGTCTGTGGGACCAACAGCACTGCTCAGGCCCGAGTATTAGTAAACGTTGCTCCTTGAACACACGTCGTGGTTCTGGCAGTGCCCTTATAACCCAACCTTATGCAGAGAAAGGGTAGCTCTTTTGTTCTAGAGAAATAATGCAGATAAGCATCACAGACTCCATTTTTTTCTGGCGTCTGATACCTGTCACTTTTATCCCTTCCTCATTTATCACTTTATTGAGAGTCATAAATCTATATTTTAATATTACAGAATCTAACACAATCACATAAAAGACCATTGCGTAACTTCAACAAAGTAATGGCTGAAAGCATTCCCATATTATCAAATTCATATTATTTTGTAAGCTTTCTCTATGCCATGTGATGAATCAACTTTAGTCTCTGATACTAAGAAAACTGTTTCCCCTAAGGAGCTTCAGCCAGAGAACTATTTCTTCTTTGAAAGTCATTGCCATGGAGTTTAAGCATAAGCTTTTTGCAGTGAGATCACCTCCCCGTTCATTTTATACATTTCAGTCCACCCCCATTTTATTGCAGTCAAATTTTTCCCTTTGTAGTTCCTAGAAGTGAAGAGTCAATGAGAACTGGGAAGATTCTTATAGGTTTGTGTTGTTTGGAAGCAACAACCTTTGACCCTCTTTCAGAGTTCAAAAATGGGCAAGTTATTTTTCTGGGGATTTTCCATTGGAAGTACCATTAAGAAAGTCACAAATGAAATCAAACCACACAAACAGTTGCTCGTCAGCCCCAGCAATGAGAACGGCCCTGTTCATCTGGGATCTGAGACACCGAAGGGCAATGATGCCAGGACCAAGGACTAATGAAAATCGTTTGAGGTCTTCCCAGACTCCCCTGTAGAACACGCTGTTTCTTCTCTTTATGTGCTTTCAGAAGTTTTAATTTACTGGTATCTGTTAACAGCGGAATTCTGAGTGTGTTTTTGGCAGACATGTTCTGTTCACATAGAAATGTCGAATGCAGTATGATGGAATGAGAAAATCTATAAAAAGATCTTGCTTTTGTTTGTGGGTCTGTTGGGAAAGTTTTGGGGTTTATAGCAATATTATAAAATAAGTCATGTATTTATTTGACGTATCCACCATATATTTAACAGCAAAAATCTTTTGAGTACAAGCATTGTTTATTCCCCCGCTTTAGCTCAGCATATAAAAACATTATCAAAGCCCAGATGTAAAGATGACCCAGTCTTTTAGATTTTTATGCATTAATAAGGGAGAGGCACTGGATTACAGTAGTGTTCTTTCTAGGTGTCCAGATGAAGCTCAGTTATTCTGATTTTTCAGGTAGGTACATTTCCTGCAGAGCTTGTAGTACAACTAAAAATAACCTGAACAAGTAGTGTAAAGCATAAAACTCCCTTGGAAATTTAAAGCAATTGTGATGCATTACCGACTCTTTTTATTCCATAAATACTTAAGTATTTGGTGTCATTAAATTGAAATCTCTTTTGAGCACCTTCCTTACACAAGAAATATGTAATTTTGAGAAAAGTACATTGTAGTACGAGCTCATCAGAGTATAGGAGGTTACATAGAACAAAGTATTGATGTTAATTGATGGAGTGGTAAAATGCATAAAATATCCTTTTATTCAATAAGGTTTCTTATAGATATGGCTCTATGTGAATCATATATGAAATTAATGTAAACATTATATAATTATAAATTTGTAAGTGTATTTTTCAGTTTTTGCCTTCAAGATGTGTTTATAAATTTGTTCAGTTATAAAAGAGAGACCCAGTCATGGGGATTACATGAGACCTGATCTCGAAAAACCGAGAAAGCAAGAAAAAGTGGGCTTGTAAATTTGTAACGGAGACAGAGTTTTCAAACATGTGAATGTCGTGTCTTACATAGGTGATGAAGAAAAGAGGCGAGCAGCTGCATGTAGGTTTCCCCCACTGCCTATTAAAGTGGGAAATTCAAAACGAAGTCCCAAAGATGTGTGTCTGTGTGTGCAGTGTGTGCATGGCATATGTGTGCATGTGTGTGTGCTTATGCATGTGTATTTGCACATGTGTGTGCGTGCATGCATGCGTGCCTCTGTGTGTGTGTGTCTGCCTGGTCATGCATGGAGCATGTGGAGAAGCTGGAGGTTGACTTCAGCTATTTTTCTTTATTGCCTTCTACCTTATATTTTGGGACAGAGTCTCTCACTGAACCTGGAGTTCGCCAGTTTAACTAGACTTGTTGGCCAGCGAACACTCGTTATCTGACTGTCTCCTCCCACCAGTACTGGAGTTACAAGCGTGTGCCAACATGCTGGCTTTTATGTGGGTCCTGGAGGCCCAAACTCAGAACTTCACACTGTGCAGGCAAACACACTCTGAGCAATGTCTCCAGCACTGAGAAATGAATTTAAAATCTAAAACCCTCTAGAAGTGTGGTTCTCAACCTTCCTAATGCTGGGACCCTTTACTAGTTCCTCATGTTGTGGTGACCCCCAACCATAAAAGTATTTCAGTTACTACTTTCCAACTGTAATTTTGCTACTGTTCTGAATCATAATGTAAATATTTTTGGAGACAGAGGTTTGCCAAGGGGCTCACAACCCACAAGTTGAGAACCTCTGCTCTAAGCACACAGTTCTACTTAGCAAAACTAGTCTATTCTAAAATTGATATGTTTACTAAAAATTAATCTTTTGTTGTATAGGTCAACGATGTTACTGCTGCTAACTAAATGTCATTGTATACATAGAGGAAAAGGAATGGATACAAACTTATCTTTAACATAAATTATACAAGCCAAATCAAAACAAACACATTTGAATGTAAGGCTGTTAAACCATTTTTAGTGTTTATCATTAAAGAAAATCAGACATTAGTGTCCCTATTTATTTCCTAAGTCATAATAGGAATTGGTGTAATTTTTAAGTGGTCTATCAATTATAAATTGTAGTTTGTTATATATTTTAATTTGGCATTGCTGTCTTCATCAGAGGCCTTACAGTTAATACTAAGGACTAACTTTCATCCAACCCATTTTAGGAAAGTTACATGCATGCAGTGTTCTAGACAATACTATGATAGGGATGAAGTTCAAGATGAATGATTTCAGTCATGGAGCCAAGAAGCAGGAGCAGATTGAAGCATGGGAAAGTGTCTCTTATTCAGCTGCATGCATCTTGTCTCACAGGCTAGACAGCTTGCTGATGCTTGAGGTTATTTTGGGAACTTGGTATGATTTAGAAATGGCTTTTCAAAGATCTGGAATGTTTGAAATGAGGAAAATCAAGATTATTCACGTAGAATAATCTATTTAGTGGTCTCATATCCTCTGGAAATTCTTACATTTTGAGTAATTAGCCTTCAGTGGATTTTGTTTAAGTAAAACTCAGGAGCAGAAAGTCATCCCAATGGATGCTTGTTAAAGATGACCTGTGGGTCTTCAGACAGGGGACAACCTTAAAGATGTCTGCAGTATTTACAAACCAAGCCTCCTCGGTTCTGTGCCTGGACATAACATAGTTTTGACAGTTGGTTCTCATGGGAAAGCTTCAGTTTATTTATGAGTTTGATTGCGGCTGCGAGGACATCAGCTCTAATTGAGGGAAAGCCAACATTTCCTGAACTGGAGCTTCTGGGAGGGGAAAGAAGCCAAGGTGCCTCAGCCGAGACCAATCGCTCGTCTCCGGGTGTTGTCTTTGTGCTATCTGTTCCTTCCGGTTCAGAGCCATGCTTTCTGTTACAAAGAGGGTTGACTTCTTTGTTGAATTACTGTTCATTACCAGTATTTTCATGACTCAAGATATCAATGTTAGGAAGGTATCTTTAAAGCAGAAGTGTGTGTGTGTGTGTGTGTGTGTGTGTGTGTGTGTAGGTGTATTGTCTGTGTACATGTGTGTATGGGGGCATTCTCTTTGTGCATATGTGGAGGCCATATGTTAACTGCAGGATGTTTTACTCAATTGATTCTCCACTTTGTTGTATGAGACTTGGTCTTCCATGTTTTGGCAGGCTGGCTGGTCTGTAAGCCCCCAGACCTGTCTCAGCACCCCAGCGCTGGGCATGTGTTGTCACATCTGACATTTTTTCACGGAGTGAGGATTTGATTTTGGCTTCTCATGCTCATACTCACTAAGCCATCTCCTCCACCACAGAATAGATATGTTTATTGATTATCTATTTACTAATGAGATGTATATATAGGTATGGCGAGTTTTTAGCATAAAGTTACTTCAGTTTTAAAAATATGACTATTTAATTTGACTATTTTCAGGGTCAAAGGGTTTTAAACACATGGCTTAAAAATCTGTGATAATGACAGAGTAAAGCTGCTTCATTAGCGTGGAACAGCGACCATTTTATGAGTCCCGATTGAGGACAGAACAGAAAGTCTCACTAGGGTCAATTCACTTTCAAGTTGCATAATTCGACCAAAACTCTGGATGAAAGTAGGGAGTGTGTGAAGATCTGGGAGCAATGGCTTGCTAGCTCTGGCTAATGAGATTGCCCAATGCTCACGTCTCCTCCTGCAGTGACGTTTCCATGGAATCCTTAGAGCAAGCCATGGAGACCTGCAGATCTCTTGGTCCACAGATCAGTGCTTGCTGCTGGGTTGAGCTGACTCTGGCTGTTCATGAACATAAGATCCCTTAGCATGCTCATTTACACCCCTTTTACATAGTTCCTCCGTGTTGTATCATAATCACATGAATGAGGGAATTGACTTTCTGAAAAATACTGCACAATCTCCAAGGCTATAATCAAAATTATAATCCATTGAATATTCCTCATACTTTTTGGAAAGTGTGCTTCAAAAGTCAGAAAGTACTTACTAAAGGCTTCAAACGTAAAACAGAGTACCACAGTCTTCCAAACAAAGTAGCGCTTGTGCTGATCAATAGGAGAAGATATTTGCTTTCTTAAAACCACTTAAAGAGAGGCTGGAAAGATGGCTCATAGGGTAAGATCATTTGCTGCTCTTGCAGAGGACCAAGGGTTGGTTCTCAGCACCTATATGGTGGCTCATGACTGTCTGTAACTCCAGGGAACCTGGCACACTCTTTATCTCCCTTGGGTGCTGCATGCATATGCTGTACATACATATATGAAGTCAAAACACTCATACACGGAGAAAACTATAAATTTAAAAAGTAATACCACTGACATGGGGCCTGGAGAGAGAGCGCTCAGCACTTAAGAATACATACTGCTCTCGAAGAGGGCCCAGGACGATCAATCACTGAAGACAATGGCATTAGAGATTGGTATTTGTAACTATTCCCCAAATACAGTGCTTAAAATGACACTCATCTTGGGGTGGAGGCAAGCGGTTGAAGGATCCCCAGGATCTTCACAAGGCTGGACTTGAGCTCAGTGGGGCTGTCTGCGTGCTTGTGGTCAAATGGAGCCTTTGCTCAGGGTGTCTGGTGGAGGGACCCTTGGCTACATGATTAAGCTTTCTTGCATCCCTAACGTCTCTCCATGGAATAGCCTGGACAGATTCTTACCATTATTGCAGGAAGCAGACTTGGAAGCATTTCTTTTTGAAGGCTCCAAATGAATCTTATTGAGACATATTGCCTCCGTTCCACTGGGAAGATCAAAAAGTCACACAACACGCTCAGGGTTTGCGTGGGAGACTGTGATGCCAACGGGCCATACACAGAACACAAAACAAAACAAGCACACAGAATTATGTGAATTAGCACGCTACACTTTCTCCACAGGTGCTTTATGTTTATTTTTTCTTCGGATTATTCTTTTTCTTAACTCAGCTCCGTTTTATTCGTCCATCGAAGGGAAGGAACATCAAATCTTTTATGCTGTAAAGTAGCCTCAGTGATTACTGAGGACAGGAAAAATTATTAACAGAGTTGTGACGTCCAGATGGGTGCTGGGTGGATAATGGGTCAGATGTGGTGCACCTGACTCCCGGGTGACAGCATACCTTAGATACCTAGTTAGAGTGTTTTAATAAGTATAAAGTTTACAGGAGTCTCACCTAATGGGCCGCACCAGTGGCTGTTATACTGATAATGACTAGCCATGTTTCCTCAGCTCCTTTGGGTAACTGATCTTCATTAAGTAACTTGCTGACACACCTGAGGAAATTCCGTGTTGTAATGGAAGTTGGAGAATTCATTATATAATTCTAGGTAATTCAGTTCTAACGCTGTTCATCTTCTGACCTAGAACACGGGTTCTGAGAGCGGCCACAGGAACAGAGCTCGCTCACAGGCCTTAGATTTGTCGCTCAGTCATAGCCATCATGTGCATTTTTCTTGGTTTGAAGTTTAGTATTTTTTTTCCAAATAGGTACCCTTTATAGTAGATTTATGGTAATGGTTTCTGTTCCTTAACTATCCCACTTATCACTGCAGAAAGCAAATGTGTTTGTAAAAGCTACAAACTCGATGACCTCTCTTTTGAATCAGTGACACGCAGAATGGATATTTTCACCATTGTCTGAATAGCAGCTGACAAAACAAAGCAGAAACAAAGCAAAGCTCCAAGCATTAGCCTCAGAGATTTTGGTTCATCAGGTCTTGGGATGGAAAGCTTTGATGTGGTTCTGAAGCTGCCAAGGTTCCTGTTAGTGCAGAGCTTGCTGTGGGCCTGTTTCCTTGAATGATAGAATTCAAGGGCTTCTTCAAAGAATTAATTCTACTAACAGGATTAATACCCACTAGAAAGGAAAGATCTGGAAAACTAATGCACGCTAGAAAGGAAAGATCTGGAAGTGCTTTCAATAACATTGGGAAATTATTGGGAAAGGAAGCCAAAATTTTCTTCCTCTTCTTCCTCAAAACAGCCTCTGAGCCTAGCTGGTGATATGCCTCCCTAATTCTAGTATCCAGGAGGTGAAGGCAGGAGGCATGTTTCTGTGTGTGAACCTGTCAGAAAGGAATGTAAAGAAAAGATTGATTTTTAATACGAAAATCTGTTTTTGTTTAGTACTTCTTATTATGCATTTTCCTCTTAAAATTCTTTTGTGTGTGCATGTGTACTTGTATGTGTTGTGTTTGTGTCTGTGTGTGCGTGCATGTATATTTTTATGTGTATGTGTGTGCCTGTGTGTATTTGTGTGTGTGTGTACTTGTGTGTGTGTGTGTGTGTGTGTGTGTGTGTTGGTGTGCGCATGGGTCTGACAGCACCAGGGTCCATATGTGGAGGTCAGAGGACAACAGTGGGTGTCAGTCTTCGTTGTTCACCTCGTGGGTGAACAGGGGCTCTGTTGCTCTTCGGGTGCGTGCTCTAGGCTGCCTGGTCATTGATTGAACTTCCTGCAAGTGAGCCATCTCTACCTCCTGTCTCCACAGAGGCACTGAGTTAGCATGTGGCTGAGCTACTGTGTTGTCTTTTGTGTGGCTGATGGGGATCCTAATTAAGACTCTTAAGTTTGGGTAGCAAACGCATTGACTGAATCATCTACCCAGCCCTCTCCTCTTAAAAACAAATTTAAATACATTTTGTTTTCTGTTGTAGATCTGCACAGGCTACCAGGAACTCCAATGTAATAGTCCTCGGCTTAAGCTGTATTTTGAAATCACTGGAAACTCAGAAAGAAAAATCCAAATGCACAAGTGTGTTAGTTACTTTTTCTGTTGCTTTGATAAAATTCCCTGATGAAAGGGGAGAGAGGGTTATTTCTGTGTACAGGTCGAGGGTATGGTCCTTCCTGAAGACAGGCTTGGCTTCAATCACTTGCAATGTCTGTGCACAATGCATCCAAAGTCAGGAAGCAGAGATTAATGAATGCAAGACCCGAGCCCAGTAAAGGGTACCACACACTTTTAGGGTTGATGTTTCTACCTCAGTTAAACAGATCAAGGCAAGACCTCAGAGGCATGGCTGGAGGCTAATACAGTCTAGATAATCCTTAGAAAGTACATGCAGTGGCTTGTTTCCTCTGCGATTTTAGGCGCTCTCAAGTTAGTAATATTAACCTTCATAGCAGGTGTTCCAAATAAAATTTTTTCCCTAAGACAGAGGAATCAAAGTCTTCTTTGGAGCTCTACTTTTCTCATTGGGACCTTGGGAGCTCAGTCCAGTGCTCCAGTGTAGGTCTCTGTCTCTGTCTCCATCCATCACCAGATGAAGGTTCTCACTCAGGATAGTGTTTTCTATTTCCATCCATTTGCATGCAAAATTTGAGAAGTCATTGTTTTTTACCGCAGCGTAGTACTCTAATGTGTAGATATTCCACACTTTCTTCATCCATTCTTCCATTGAAGGGCATCTAGGTTGTTTCCAGGTTCTGGCTATTACAAATAATACTGCTATGAACATAGTTGAACAAATGCTCTTGTCATATGATAGGGCATCTCTTGGGTATATTCCCAGGAGTGGTATTGCTGGGTCCAGGGGTAGGTTGATCCCGAATTTCCTGAGAAACCGAAACACCGATTTCCAAAGTGGTTGCACAAGATTGCATTCCCACCAGCAATGGATGAGGGTACCCCTTCCTCCACAGCCTCTCCAGCAAAGGCTATCATTGGAGTTTTTTATTTTAGCCATTCTGACAGGTGTAAGATGATATCTCAAAGTTGTTTTGATTTGCATTTCCCTGATCGCTAAGGAGGTTGAGCATGACCTTAAGTGTCTTTTGGCCATTTGAACTTCCTCTGCTGAAAACAGACCCATGTCTATCACCATGCACAAAACTCAAGTCCAAATGGATTAAAGACCTCACTATCAGTCAGAACACATTGAACCTGATAGAAGAGAAAGTGGGAAGTACCCTACAGCAGATGGGCACAGGAGATCGCTTCCTATGTGTAACCCCAACAGCACAGACATTAAGGGCAACATTGAATAAATGGGACCTACTTAAACTGAGAAGCTTCTGTAAAGCAAAGGACACTGTCACCAAGACAAAAAGGCAACCTACTGACTGGGAGAAGATCTTCACCAACCCCGCAACAGACAAAGGTCTGATCTCCAAAATATATAGAGAACTCAGGAAACTAGACTTTAAAATGCTAATTAACCCAATTAAAAAATTGGGCACTGAACTGAACAGAGAATTCTACTTTTCTCCTATGCAGCCAATTTTGACAGTTCCTGCTCTAAAAAGAGGTTTATGGGAAGGGCGGTGACAAACAAGGAAGTTGGCCCACTTACTTAAGAGTGCCCTTTGAAGAGAAGGTTTCCACGGCAAAGGGAAGAAGGAAAGAGCACCTAGAATCTGAGAGACTGAGTAAAGGCAGGGGCTGAAAAGTGTCTGGGAATATTTGAGGACTAGGGAAATTTCCCGACTGGCCAGCACCTAGAGCTGACTGAGCATTCATAGGTGGAGAACGGTTGATAATTTTGAACAGACCAGAGTCCCAAGACTGACTGTGTGCATTCTGTACATATGTGTTACCACTTTCATGATACGGTGTCAAATCTGAACTGAGCTCAGAATTTCTAGAATATCATGTCTTTTTGTCTTAGGACACCGCTGCCCTGACACACTAGGGACAAAGTCTTATGTTGGTAAATGCTAATTGTTATACCCCCTCCCCCCTTAGAAGTTTGGCAGATGATCTTATATTTATTTTGTTTAGTAGTTCTCAAAACTCATGCAATTTAGAGCTCTCACGAATGTCCTTAGAAAGTTGTATTTGGAAGAAGTTCTAGTTACCGTTAAATCTCTCACAAATATGTCTGCTCCATTTTCTGAAACTCACTTACCTGTTCTCCCTCCTTCAATGAATTATTTTCTTGTTTTGATTATCTGGAAGATAGCTTGACCCCAAGAAATGTTTCCACAGCTAATATCTTTCCTCCCATCGCAGGGAAACAAAGTTGCCTAGCTGAGAATAGTGAATGTTTATTATGTAACCATGATGGTGTGAGTCTAAAAACAGAGAGAAGAAGAAATATTTGGAGGAGATTGAGAAACAATGAACAATGTCACATTATTGAGACAGCTGAGGGTGAATGAAGACACAGCAGAAGGGAGTGCCGTGGGATTGTCACACCCAGATGCCACTGTGCACACAAAGTGGGCCGCCTCTTTTCCAGATTCCGAGTCTTTCCTCCCATTTCATTTTGAGAAGATTCTCCCCAGGATGAGGCAGAAATCCTTAATAAAAAAAAAAAAAATTCGTACTCAATGAAAAACAGTCGAAAGTCTGCAATGGGTGCTATTTGAGCAGTGATAGCTTAAAGTTTTGTAGAATACTATTTAAGATGTTTAATTTGAGTTTTATTTGCCTGTTTCATTGTTTGCAAACTGTTGTGAAGTAGGAAGATTCCAGCTTCAAGGTGAAGAAGCAAAGGGTCAGAGGGTCACAGGAAGCTTGGGGAAGAGATAATTAAAAGCAATGACACTGGGAACAAACAGATTAAGTGTTTTTCTCATTCCAGGCTTATCTTCACAGCAGAAAGGGTTAGGAGACAGTGCAGATAATACACAGCTATGTGATTCTTTACTGAGGTGTGATCCCTCCCTCCCTCCCTCCCTCCCTCCCTCCCTCCCTCCCTTCCTCCCGTCCATCTCCTTCTTTCCTTCCTTCCTCCCTTCCTTCCTTTCTTGTTCTAGCCAATGAAATTACTTGAATTAAAAAAAATGTGCTTTTCTGAATTATGTAATGCATGCGATTTCTGGGAAAGCTTTCTCTCGAAGAGGTGGAGAGGCAAACAGAAAGCCACAGTCGCGTGATTTACTGGGGTAACTGTACACACACAGAGTTTACAGGACGCATACGATGCTCCTATGAGGGATGAGAGGACACAGAGTACTGTCTCCAGACTAAAGAGGAGGGAAAAAGATAAAGTTCAGGCTGTTGCTTTGAAAGCGTTTCCAAACAGAAGAGATTTGTTGCTATCATAACCTAAACAACCCTTTCCCAAGCCACAGAAAGACCCTAAAGATAACGGAGGATGTGGTTTCTTGGATGTGCAACTCAATATTCAGTTGCATTAGGACTTCATTAATAGAAATGGCTGAAATCAGGACGTCGTCTTCATTTTATTCACTTATATTTCAGGCAATTCTTTCCATGAACGCCCTAATAGCCCAAAACCTGAGAACTTACTTTAAAAGCTTTAATTTACTTGTGGTTATTCTTGAGTTCCACAAAGGTTCCCTGTTTGTTTTGTTTCATTTCTGTTTATTTGTCTTAACTATTTTACCTTATTGTAAACTTCTTGAAATGTCATGCTAAGAATTTCTTTTCTAAAGAGAAAAAGAAAATCTCACAATGTGTTAGACTGACTATAGACTTCCCTGTGAAGGCTATTTTTTTTTTCTTTTTTAAGATTCTGACATTGAGGATAAGGAGATGGCTTAGGGTGTAAGAGCACTTGAATTGCAGTTATGAAGACCTGAGTTCGAATCCCCATAAAAAGCTGCATGTGGTCACATATACCTGCAATCTCAGCAATTAGGGACAGAGACAAGATCCTGGGAGCTCACGGGTCAGCCTGCCAAGCTGAGATGAGGAGCTTTGGTTTTAATGAGAGACCTTACCTCAAGGATTATAATAGAAAAAAGACACCCAACCTCCTTTTCTGGCATTTCCATGAGCGCACACACACACACACACACACACACACACACACACACAAAGAAAAAGAAAAAAATCAATATTTAGAAATCTTTACTAAAACTATATATAAGCTACCGAGGAGTGGTGAAGACATAATTGCCTTACAATTCATCCCTTTCCTAGGGCAATTCATTGTTTGATGGTGCTTGCTTTAACAAGAATCTACTGGAACTTGGTATTAATCAAAATATGGATAACACTTTAAACCAATCCCATTCCCTGGCAAAGCCTTCCCTTCCCCTCCTGTCAGTATCTACGCAGGTAGGGCAGAAACTGAACTGCTGAGTCCCCAGGTGCAATCTGCCCAGCTTCATACGCTCCATCTTCCTTCCTAGCTACCAGCTCATCACTTCTTTCCCTATGGGCTCAGCTACCACTTTGGTTTCCTTGTTCATTATGTCCACACAGAGCTGGCGGAGGACACTAGTCTAGATTTAATTGTCTGACCTCCTCCCCTGACCTAACCATGCAGGGGGCACTCTGATGTTAGTCTTCCCAGCACCCATTTCCTTCTTCCTTTCCTTATATCAAAGTCATGACGTTCACATGTTTGTCAGTGAGCGTGCTGTTTGGAAGAGCTATGCTCATCTCTCTTACATACGAGGGTCTTCAATGCCCTTCTTAGAAGAATGCATCTTTGTCTGAGCAGAAAGTGGTGTTTAGACTTCTCAGGTGGAATGAAGCTTGGCATTTTTTCTTTAGAGAATGGGGCATTTTGAGAAGGGTCTAGATTTACACATGCAAGATTTATCAGAGAACAGAATTCTTGGTTGATATTTTCATAGCATACTGGGTTACTTAGAAATGCCCTTTGTAAAATAATTTCCCCTTAGGTTGTTGGCTCTGCCAATTTAAGATTCAATTGACTTTTCATTTGTTAGTCTTTACCCTGTAGACTGTCACTGCTTGCATTTATTTTCGTTAACTTTTTAGTCCCTAGGAAAAGATACCTTCTCATCACCACAGCAAGGCTCTGTGTTGACACTTGAGGTTCTCAATGCACAATCCATCCTTTTCCATTTCTCATATATTCACTGGATGGTTGCCTGATACTAATCCGAGGAGATTTGTTATACCTCATGATTCTATAAGAATCAGTTCCAAAGTCCATGTGCAGATCCCTTATGAATCTGTCTATCGGCTGGATAGTCTCTCATGAGATAGTTTTACATCTATACAAACACAAGCATATGAAACACATAGCCACAGGATAACAATGGGATTTTCCTGAACCTTGCGTTTATGTAAAAAGCAAACATGAGAGGGCAAAGATGTAATAATGAGAGTTTCCATAATTGACAGTAACTTTTTATGATAAATATGAGTAAACATGGAAGTTTTCCAGTAAGTTATTGTTTGAGCCATAATGCTTAGAGAAGGAGTTAGTTGCTTTAACCCTTTCGGTTGAGACTTAAAGGAAGCACCAAACATTGCCTTGTCTGTTCAATCCTTTCGACATGGAAACCTCAGTTTTTCAGCATTTTTATTTTTTGTCACCCATAACAAAATAATTGGTAGAGTCTTACAAATCTGTCCTTAGCAAAGGTTTTTTTTTTTTCTCTTTTCCCTTCCTGGTGCCTGATGGCATCAACACCTCCTACTCACTCACCTACAATGTGATGGGTGTTTTTTCTTCAGACTAGGCTTCTGATTTCCAGTCCCCTAGTTCCTTGCTTCTAGAGCAGTGGTTCTCATCATGTAGGTTACACCCCCTCGGGTCACGTGACATTTTTAGATTTTGATTCATAACAATAGCAACATTGCAGTTATGAAGTCACAACAAAATGATTTTCTGGGTGGGGGTAACCACAACATGAGGTCCTGTATTAAAGGATCGCAGCATTAGGAAGGTTGAGAACCACTGCTCTAGAGTTACCAGATTTGCTTCTAAAGCTTTGACTGGCTAGGACATTCTATTTTTCTGTGACTTGCATGCTTTTCATTGCTACCTAGTGAACATTTAAGACATCTGAAGTTTGCAAGACTCTTTGCCCGTCTCATTGGTTGTAATTCTGAGTAATCTTTGATGACTCTAGGGCCTCCTTTGTGCTTGCTTTGTCTCTTCTGCGTTTTTCAAACTGATTCCTCTGGTCTCCTTTCTGCACAGTTCTTTGTCTCTATGGACGCTTCCGTTACGAGTTCAGAAACCACTGTCTTCAGGAAAATTTTCTCCATTTTCAGCTAGAATAAACTGCTCTTCTTGGCCTTTAACAGCAATACCTCTTCATTTGCAGCCCAGACATTTCTGTGCATACTTCTCTTGTCCCATTTTCCCTTCGTGCGGTCTTATTCATACCTTGCTTTATTTATGTGTCTATTTATTATTCTAGCTGTCAGGTTAGAAAAGAGCATATGCATTTTTTATTTTCATTTTATAAAACCATTCAAACCATCATGCAGCTAGGCTGAGGTGCGGTCTAATCTGGCCCAGTCCCAGACGCTATCCACCTCAGTGAACTTCCATGTCATGGCCGTTCTGAAGCCATGGGGCTTCACTGAGAAATTCTCACTTATCCACCACAAGAAAAGAAAGGAAATCTGTAATGTAGTTGAAAGAAAGATTAGCTCTCTATTCTCTCTCTACGTCCTCCCAGGTCATGGGCCCTTTTGCCTGCATCCCTTCCTCCCTTGTCCCTCAATATTGTCCTTTCCTGTTGGCTTTCCAAACACTGTTCTCTGATTACAGTATACACATCATGTGCAGCTCCAGACAACTCTAAGACACTAAATATTTTGGTTAATCACTGATAGCTAGTTAGCGTTTAGAATTAAGAAAAGAAAAAGTCTTAGCTCTCAGGCTAAACCTTCTAGCTTAGTTTGTTTGTATCTCTTACTCTTCAGGTCCATGATTATAACAAACATTGAAAATTTACTACACCTAGAATCTTACTCACAGTATATTCAACTATCAAAGTATTATGGGATGTGGGCATTATAGACCCCCCAAGTTCAGTGAGATTAAGAGTCTTGACTAGTTAGAGGGTTAGTCTGCTTGCATTAGAGTGGAGGTGCCAGTGCCAAAACTGAGTAAGAAGGCTTATGTAAAATGAAATTTAAAAAATAAATTTAAAAGAATAAAATTATTTATTTTATACATATGTGCATTTATGAAGTACATTTTATTTAATAAATAAGAAACAGTAACAAATTAATGAAACAGTAACAAATTAACAATATCTAAGAAATAAAGTAAATATAAAAATATGTTGTGGTTAAAAAAATGCTGACTGGGGTAGGGCAAAAGTTTAGTTATCTTGGAAAAATGAAAATTTAGATTAACACCCAACAATCAAACTCCAGGATTTAAATTGAGTATATATAATTTCTGGGGGTATACATATTATCTTCTACAGAGGGAAATGAAAATTAGAATATTTATCCAGGTTTGATGAAAATTTGGAGCAAAGTCTCTCAAGTTAAACATCTTTAAAGTATATCAAATGTTTCTATTGTAGCTGGCAAGGTCCAGTTGTTGCAGGACGTTGGCATTAGTGAATATGTCTGTTGTAGTCGGAAAGGTCCTGCTGAAGCAAACAAAATGACTAGCTAAGAGTAGCTGGAATTCTAATACATGAATAAAGGTAGAACTCTTCAAAACGATAGTATCTGCTAATGTGTGTGAGTGTCCGAGAGTGTGTGCATGAATATCTATATTCCACACCACACTGAAGGGCACACATCCCAAAACTGCTAAGGAGTAATCTTGATAATTAACACTGGATGAGCATTTACAAAGCAGCTCTTGAAATTTATTATTTCTAGAAAAAATGTCATAGTATTTTTTTGCATATGAAAAATAAAAACCATTCAGAGGCATTCATTGCCTTTTGAGAGGGTATTATTACTCATAAGATTCAAACTTACATCTGCAACATCACACACTCCATGGGAAGTCCACAGTGTCCCTAAATAACAGGTTAATAGTGTGGGGGAATGAAAGGTGGGGGATTTGAGCACTCATTGCTGACTTATATTGACAAGTATATTAAACACTATGATCAGTGCATGAATTGCTTGACTAAACCCTATTGGCCTAAGCAGTAATATGCCAAGGGTAGGGGGCAGGAAGACTTCCTCGATACAAGAAACTTGACATTACATTTCTTGGAGAATTTAGCAGCAGTAATAACTAAGGAAAAACCTGCTTATTCTTATCATCATGTGTTGGAAAATTCTAAATAATTTCAGCAATAAAATACTCTTCAGAATTGCTGTGTTGGTCAAACTTTTTAGCAGTTGTGACTACTGTTGAGTTTTATTTATTTGCCAGTTATCAATCTATCATCTCTCCATCATATATAATACATTGTCTGCATATAATATGAATGATTTTGTGGTACGCCTGCAAATATAGTATATATACACTGCATATTCTTCTATTAGCTTTGCATTCTGCAAAGGATACAGTTGGTGGAATTTCAGTTGTGTTTCTAACTGGAATTATTTATAGTTTCCCCAAACATGAATTATAGGCTACATGTTTTTATTTTAAGGGCCATTGGGTAGCCAAGTTTGGGGATTTCTTTTAATTTGTTATCAAATGATTTGTTTCAAATGTATTGTTCAAAATGTGTTGGGGGAAAAATCAACAAAAACTGTTTACTTAAAAGGAAAAATTTCCCGGCACTGCTCGACTTTGTAAACTTTTATTAAGTAAAATATACATTTATGATTTTCTTAGGTGATGGTCTTTTAACCATTTTTAACTGCAGAGATATGTGAAAGCTGTTAAATTCAATAAAAGACAAAACAAAACAAAATAAAAAAGAAAAATAAAAAGCAAAAACAGAAACCAAAACCCAAAGACATGAACAGCTTTCATAGGATTTCATAAATCTCTGCCAAACTTGTCTTTCAGACTGTCCTCTTGTGTTCTTAGGTCTAGGGCTTCACGTGAAGAACTGATTTTGAGAGCAAAATTAATGAAAGTGCTCTCGAACTGGTTTCAGTGATGTCAAATTGACAAGGCTATACCAAGCTCCAAATGAGTATTTGAAGATTATACTACAAAAGGGATGTTAAAAGTGACCCTCTGGTAGCTATGATTGGTGAACACTAAAGGCTCTTTGTTGCCTGGAGCCATCGTGATGGCTGAGGGAAGGGCTTTCTATTTCTTGGTGTCTGCCAGCGTTCTGCATGGAGCAGTTGGTGACACATGCTGGATGAACGAAAGGATGAATGGTGACGGATAATAAACAAAGGCTTGAGACATGCTCCCTTTGGACTGCGGGCTTGACGGGAAAGCTACACTTTTACTGTGAGCTTGAAACCTAAACCCAGTTTAATTGATAACCAGAACTACTTCTTTTTAGTTATTTTGAAGATGAAAAAAAAAAGGCAGTATATCCAAATGCTTCAGACTTTATCTTGTCAAAATATTCTGTGAAAGGTTTTAGGATTTGGGGCCTGGTTTGAATATTCATTCTCATTCATAGAAATGATGGGTCCAGCATGAACCTTTTAATCTACTTTTTTTTTTAAAAAACAAATTTGAATCTACCTTTGAGTTCTGCTAATTGTTATGCAGTAACCTAAACTTTAAGTCATACACCATTATTATAACATGAACTGAAATTCATACCTCCTCACTGCTTGCCACGAGTTTGATTTAGTTTATTTTCATTAATAAAAGCAGTGGTATACTTGATTCACTCGGAGAAAAACACATTAAGAGCCTCAGTTTCTTGTTTTCTGTCAATTCCATGGGACAATTATTTCCACCATGATGATCTCCAATGTAGTGTGGATCACCTGTGTGGTGGTTTGGATGTAACTGACCCTTATCATCTCATAGAGAATGGTACTACTAGGAGGTGTGGGTATGGCCTTATTGGAGGAAGTGTGTCATACAGGGATGGACTCTGAGGTTTCTTATGCTCAGGATACCACTCGGTGTGTCAGTCAACTTCCTGTTGCTTGCAAGATGTAGGACTTTCAGCTACTCCTGCAGTACTACGTCTGCCTGCACGCTACCATGCTCCCCACTATGATGATAATGGGCTGAACCTCTGAAATTATAAGCAAGCTCTTCAATTAAGTGTTTTCCTTGTAAGAGTTGCCATGGCCATGGTGTCTCTACACAGCAATAGAAACTCTAACTAAGACAGCCTGTCACTAGGTTTAGAGTTGGGGCGAGACAAATCCCAGACACTTCAATCAGCATTAGAAGTTGGCACTCTAAAGGTTGACAGTGTTCCTCATTTTGTGAGTGATTAAGTCATAGGGAAGGAACTGAGGTCAAAGCTTGATGCCTTTTTTCCCCTTCAGCTATGGGTAAAATGATTTAGTAGTTTACTGAAAATTACCTTAAGGGTATAGATATGGCAAACAGTCAATCAGAAAATGAAAGTGGTGACAAGCAAAAAGCAGAATGTCAGAATAAAGTCTTTGGGACGTAAAGATAATAAAGATTTATAGCCAAGAACCAAAAAGATCCATGGGAAGAAGAATGGTGTTCTGCCTACAGATGTGACAATTGAAAATCAGGTTTGATCAGTTTTTCTTTATAATCACCTTAGTTCCCAAGAGAATCTTCAAACTCAAACTTTCATTTTTTTCTTTCTTGTTGTGCTTTGCCATCATTGGGAAATTCATAAGCTACAATAAAAAAATAACTTCCCAATGATTCTGTTGGATGCTGGCCTAGCAATTTCTGGTTTAGAAATCCACGTTCCTAGAACATATAATATACTAACAAGATTGTTTTCATGATTGTTGGCCAAAATAAAACAAAATTATCTTCTGTTCTTTTTTTATTTCTTTAAAAGTTCAGTTCCTTAACATATGCAGCTACTAGTAGTAATTATATATTTTTGGGATTTGAATTTAACACAAATCATCAATTTTTATCTCCTAAATTTAAATTCTCTAAATCAATTACATTGGCAATTTTATATACTAAGAATATGCTATTAAAGAAAAAAAGACATGAAATGGAACATACAATTTGAATTATTGTCATATTTAAAAGTAAAAATGAGTAGCTGAAACTCCAAAGTTAAGATACACAATCAGGTTCAAAATCGTTTCAGTTTAAAAACAAGTGTTCTAGATTTAAACATTGGCCCAAATTTTTCCAACCTCCTAATTTTATTCATCTTAATTGAGTACATTTGAAAGAAAGGCAGGGAAAGCCAGCAGGAACCTGGGAAGTGTGGCAGTTTGAAAGAAAATGACCTCCAGAGTGGAGCTCTTAGGAGGTGTGACCTTGTTGGAGGAACTTTGTCACTTGGGAGGGAGCTTTGAGGCCTCTTTTGCTCAAGCTTCTCTCAGTGTACATGGATTCTACTTCCTGTTCCCTTCTGATCAAGATGGAGCCAGCCCCATGTCTGCCCGCATACTGTCTCGCTCCCTGCCATGATGATAAAGGACTGAACTGAACTGTAAGCGAGTCACCCCAATTAAATGTTTTCTTTATGAGAGCTGTTGGTCATGGCGTCTCTTCACAGCAGCTGAAACCCTGACTAAGACAGGAAATGGAAAGGCTGATGGAACAAAGCCTGGTTTGGTTAAGTTCTTCTCTCACCTGTCGGCTCAACAGCTTCAATTCATTGTACGCATCCTGTGGGTTTGCCAAAGCAACGCACGCAGTTGCTATGCTCATTAATATAAAATCAGCAAGCCTAACATGCTTAATTTTCCTAAGGACACAGTAGAAGCTGCGTTAGGACAGACTAGAGAATCCTTCATATCAGAACGGCCAGACACCAAAGGCCTCGGCTTTCATGTGTTGCAGCCACCCATCAGCTGGATGAACAGCATAAGAAATCAGCTTCATAGACTGAGACAAACTTTCTCAGCTGTCTGCAGCTGGAAGGCAGGCTGCCTAGCTGTGAGCAGTGTGTGTTATCTTACACTGTATGACACGATGCTGTCTTTCATGGATACAGATGTATAAGAACCAGACATGCCTTACTTCTGTGGGTCTTTGATTAGTCTAACAAATAAATGACATAGATTCCAATGCTTGATGATGAGGAAACTGTTCTTGGGAAATTTGAACCAGCGTTTCCTGAGGTTAATCTGAAATATTCCTGAACTCTTTGGTGGGAGAGGGCAAAAAAGGAGACATGGCAATTAGGGGACAATGTGCCTGTCCGTGATGTGGAAGGAACACTGTGATTCTAGTAAGATAAGGGATCAGTGACTGAGTGAAAGAGTCAACAAAGACCTTGTAAGAGGTGGAAAATGGTGTGCCCTTGAGGGAAGATGGGAACCGGGATCTCTAAGACAGGAGGTATTCTCTTGGTGGAGGAGGAGCATGTAGAATGAGCATCATACACATACACACAGGAAGTATATTGTTACCCTGTGACAGAGGTTGTTACATTTAGAAAAAATTTGGAAAAATTAGGGAAAACCATTTTAACTGAGTTCAGTTAATATTTGCTTCATGTTAAGGACGCTTAATCTTCATTTGATCATGGTGAAAAAGTTAAACAGTGCAATGGAAATATGTTCAATGATATCGATAAGGATTTAAGAAAAAATCAAATGGCCAATAAATAATTTAAAATCCCAAGATTTGGTAATATCAGTGAGAAGTAAATTAAATCAATATTTACTTTTCAGCTTGTCAAATGAAGTAAAATAAAAGACCAATGGCATGCATTTTTAAGAAGAAATAACTCAAAATTGGAAATTTTACTGTTTGGGGAAATATTCTGATAGTATTTATTAAAATTAAAAATAGATCCCGTTAAACTAAGCAACCCTTTTCCAGGTATCTTTTAAGCAAAAAGACCAGTATAAACCACTCCACTTTCTTAATCTTAAAAGTTACTAACATTGTCTTATTATTGCCAAAACTTACTTTAACTTTTCTCTATAGCATAAAAGGTACAGATAAGAATTTATACAGAAATAGGTAACTAGAGCTAGTGAAAAACGCACTGTCCAAAACAATGATTATTATCTTTCAGCAGGAATGAAATAAAATTAATGTTAAAATATATAAATGGCTCTTCTCCCAGAGCAAAGAAACAACAGAGTTGTTATAAATGACTCATTCATTATGTATCACACACGTCTGAAGGGCGTGTATGAGGGCTGTGTGTCATCACCCCAAGAAGCACATGAGCACGCCTTCTCCCTGACCTCTCTGCAAGGGTCCCACTCCACACTCTGGTCTGGCCAGCTGCCCTAACAACCAATGCCGTCCTTTCCCATCTGAGCTGGAAAGAGCATAGCGTAGGGAAGGAGGGAAGCTGGTGGGAAAGCCTCCCACGTCAACAAGGTCCTAGGGAAAAGCTGGCTTAGGCTAAAACCTGTCAGAACGTCACTGGTTACACTTCTCCTTCGCAGGAACGTGAGTGTAAAGCCTATGATGATATCACAGTGACAAAAATGGATTCTACTATTTGCCTATCTTCCTGTCCTGACCGACTTGAGATGCTGTGTACTTTGAGATCATTATTAGGGTCTGGCAAATATCACTGTTTTGGCTCAACTGCTCTGGTTAGCACCGTGCCATCAAAAGGCACCCCGCTTGCCCCCTTGCAACAATGTCCTGCACTTGCCTTTTCTTCCCTGAGGTGCTGGCCTAACTCTGAATACTCTTCGTACAGTGACTCATCTTGAGCCCGGTGCAGCTTTTCAGTGGGGTCATCCTTGCTTACCCGCAATCACCCTAAGTTCTGATTACCCTAGGAGCTGAGTTTTGTAAACTCTCAATAATGACATTTAAGCATGCCAAAGATAAAGGGAAAAGAATGTTTCCAATTAAAACACAAACATGATCATTAGAAATAGAAATTTGAGAATAAAAAAGAATACTACTTGAAAAACAGATTCGAAAAATTTTCCATGTTTAAAATAATTCTTAAGTAATTATTTTGTTACACCGCACATACACCATTGTTCTTGAAAGGAGTATCATATGTGTATGACTAGATGGGGGAAATTATTTATTCTGCCTGAGCATGGGAGGAGCAACCCTGGAGAAATTTGCAGAGATTTCTGAGATGAACTGATTGAGAGGCAGATCAGGAAGAAGGTGACTGAAACATGGTAGAGAAGGGGATGTACAATAAAAGGTACATAGGAGGATGAAGGGAAAAGATGAAGAATTAGGCATTGGTCCTGCCCACCTGTCACACTTGGAATCATCATCATGCTAATGGTCCAGAGACTCCAGCTTTGCCAGCAAATTGTTTTAAAGTGAGGTGTTCATTCAAGCCCCTGGACTGTCATGGCTGAATAGCACAGGAAAGACATCCTTCCTGTAAAGCCACTCTTACCCTTAGGACCAAGCAAGCCAGTCATAACAAAGCCCAACATTTGGAAATAAGAGTTACTACATAAATAAACCCAGAACTATTTTAGGTGGACTACTGAGCTAAGGATAATCCTGCTGACGCGTAATGCTTAACTCTTATTTTCTATGTCACTGCGCATCTCATTCTGCTTCAGCCTTACAGAAGGATGCCTTTCTTTCCCTACACTTGCAGATTATTTAGTCATGCAAAGTTCTTGCCTGTGACTGCTGCTTTATTCTTGTTTATATCGTTAAAGTTCAGCCAGATGGAACTTGTCCAAGCCCTTACTTCTCTCCGACATTTGAACAGCTGGGACTCTGCAATTTCTGAGTCTGAAATGAAGTATCTGCAGCGCTCATGTCAACAAGGGCCATACGGCCTCATGTTCTTTACCAGTAGCCCTGTACTCACACGGTTCCCAGGGGGAAAAACACCTTAGCATCTGTAATCTGTGCCAGCAGAGAAAGATAAAGTAAGAAAGACTCATACCTAATATCTGCCTGTGACCAATTCAGAACATTTGTGATTGCTTTACTAAATTCATCTTGTGAACTGTAATACGCTATTATTCCATCTTATGAAATAATTTGGCATGAAACATAGATTTATATATAGGATGGAATTTTTTCTTCAGAGAGCGCTGAGGTTCACGTTTAGCTGTGATTTCTGAGTAGAAAATAATTAAGACAAATTGACACTGGAATAGAATATAATATTTAATCACAAAGATTAAGTCATGATTATGCCAATGAAAAAGAGGGAATTGTTTAAATTGAAAAAACAAGTATCAATGGTTGTTTTCTCTGCTTCTTCTGTGCCTTCTCCAGCAACCTATAATCTTCTTTACTCACTCTACAGTCCTGCTGGGCTTACGGGAATCCTAAAAGTGTGTTTTGGTGGAGATGAAGTTATAGTAAAGTCAAAATGACATTCAAAGAATCCAAAAATAGTACATAATGAGAATATTTTAGTAAATTTATAATATCAAAAACATAGTAATGTTATTCTGGCTGGAGGTAAGGCTAGAAGTTCTGATGATTGAATCACCAAGTAACACAACACATGATATCTGAGGCTAGCATGGTCGTTCTTGACTTTGCACTTCATTGGCTGTGAACTGAGACTTATTAAAAAGTTTTTACTATTAAATTATAAAACAGTAACACGCAAATGATGCCAAGTATATCTCAAACAGTCCCTTCTAATTATTTGCATTGTGGCTAGTAGTTACAATCTCATAAAGAGTATTAGAATATTAGGAAGGGAATAAACTTTTAGAACTATGTGGGTCTAATTTCAGTCTCTTTTACTGTAAGTATAATAGAGGAAGAATTTATTCTTTCCTGGGGTTGGAGTAGATACAGTCTGGATTAGCGTTAGGCATGGCTAACATGAGATGTGTCTGAGGGGTGGGGGCAACTTTCAACAGTGCAGCAGGAGCTGGTTCACACCTGAGTGAATCAGGAAGCAGAGAGATTGGGAAAGGCAGATGGTGACCCTCGAGAGACCTGCACCAGTGTGACCTCCAAGGGAGGCTCTATCCACAACCTGTGGGGTCCAAAATGTTCATGAATAGCATCACCTTCTGGGGGTATCAACACTCAGACGTGAGCTTGTAGGAGGCATTTCACACGCACAGCACAACAAAATACAAATGCATGTGGGTTTTCATTCGATGAAATTGGATGCTTTTTGATAGCACTGCACAACTCCCATTAAAACCCTGAAACCTCTAATCACTCCACAGTGTTTCTTTACTACCCAGTTGGCCTCCACCAGTTGACTTTTGTAGTAATAAGGGCGGCAGGGCTGCGTCCCCAGCACCCCGGCTGCCTGGCTAACTTATGCCCGAAATAACAACACACAAACTGTATTCATTTAATCACTGCTTGGCCCATTTCTATCTAGCCTCTTCTAGGCTAATTCTCACATATTAATTTAGCCCATTTCTAATCATCTGTGTAGCGCCCCTAGGTGCGCTTATCGGGAAGATTCTAGCCTATGTCCATCCTGGGTCGGATCTTCATCGCTTGTGTCTGCCTGGGAGCTGGGAGCATGGCGTCTCTCTGAGGCGTCTGCTCCCGAGAGGAGAGCTGTGGAGTCTGAGCTCACTTCCTCTTCCTCCCAGCATTCTGTTCTGTTTACTCCTCCCACCTATCTTCTAACCAATGAGGGCCAAGCAGTTTCTTTTTATTTAACCAATGACCTTCCTCCATCAGACTTTGGAGCTCTTGTCCTCCTGAGGCAAGCTTTGGTGTAGTTTCTAGTACATTATCCTAGGTTTGCCTGTCTAAACTCTGTATAAGGGGAATTATTCATTATGTAAACTTGCTGTGGTTTCTACTGCTCACTTTGAGATGATCCGCATTGACACATATGCCAGGGCTGGGTAGATTTTTGTTAATTCTGATTTGCATTTCATTATAGGAATGGGTTACAGTTTGTCCATCAGCTTCCCAAGAGGGCATATAGGGACTAACAGTGATAAAATTACTGCAAGCATTCCTATAAAGGGCACATAGGACTAACCGTGATAAAATTACTGCAAGCATTCCTATAAAGGGCACATAGGACTAACCGTGATAAAATTACTGTAAGCATTCCTATAAAGGGCATATAGGACTAACTGTGATAAAATTACTGCAAGCATTGCTATAAAGCTTTTTCTGTGGGCCTATGTTTTTATTTCCTTTGACTAAATAGCAAGAAATAAAATTTTAAGGTCTTAAAGAGGTTACATATTTGACTTTATGAAGAACTGCCAAACTAGTTTCCAAAGTGCTAATAAAATTTTCACTCCCACCACCAAAGTAGGAAAGACATGTTCCTCCCTCCCTTCTTCCCTCCCTCCCTCCCTCCCTCCCTCCCTCCCTCCCTCCTTTCTTATCACCTCAACAATGTCAGGTTAAGTTTTCCCCATTCTAATGAGTTCAAAGTGATAATCCACTGCTGCATTAGAACTGATTTTTATCTTTGTGTAAACTACAGTAACACTGACATTTTTAAAAATCTGTTTACTGACCATTTGTTTGTCTTTTGAGAAGTATCTTCTTCATTTTGTTTGGTTATTTACTGTTGATCCTGGGCTTGTAAGAAGTCTTTCTGCCATCAGTGTGCAAGGCGTTTGCTCCACCCATGTCCAGTGAATGTTTCCTTCGAGCCATGACTTGCATGCTCATTTCTTTAGTGACTTATTTTTCAGCGTTCTCTTTTGAAAAAGTATGATTACAGTGAAGTTAGATTTATCAACTTTTATGGCTAGTGTTTTTGAAAATTTTGTGGCTATGCTGTCATCACAAAATTTCTGTATTTTATTTTATGAATCAAAGTTATTTGACATTATTTGGTAGGTCTTTGACTTATCCTGCCTTAACTTTTATATGTGTTATAGCACAGGAGAGAAAACTGTTTATCCCAACATAATACTTTTATTGATTCTTTGGGAAATTTCACAATATGTACCCCCATCACACAATGTACCCCAAGCACACTCACTTCCCATTCCTTCCAGGCCCCTCCCATCCTTATGCCCCCCCATACACCAAGTACAATTTGTCCTGCCTGTACACTCATTGTAGCATGATCAAACCACCAGTGGCCAGCCGCTTAAAGATCAGAGGCCTTTCCCATTCCCCCACCAGAAGCCACCAGCTGTAAAGAGTTATACTTCTGCATTTTTATCACAGGTTTAAGGATTCTCATAAATGGTTTTCTGTCTAGATTGATTCTTTTTTGGGGGGGTATGCGCGGGGGCGGGGAGAGGTTGTTGCAGAAGCCTTCAGTTTCTCAATCTCCCTATATCTACATGGACATTATGTTTTCATGATGTTCATGATAGAGTTTACACATCTTTGAGAGTTTCAAAGAGATACATGAAAAGTACACATATATTTTTAAAGTATGATATCTGAAAAATAAATGTAAGCTATATTGGATTGCTAGTTATTCTTGATTAGGAAGACTTGCATAGCTAATTAAGCTTTTTTTTAAAAAAAATTGAGCATTAAAGTGCTAACATTTCTTTATTACCATTTACCAAGTATTCAGCAACTATCTACAGATTGTGAGCTGAAAGCCCATTAACACTGATTATTTTTGTTCTTTTCCACTTACAAATGTCTCTTTCGTCCCATGAGTTTGTCCTTGATTTATTACCTTAGTGCAATCACATGAACAATATCATTTTTTTTGTTCTGTTAGTAACACTTCTTTGTCATGATCTGGCAAACAGTTTCTCTTGCATATAGTCTTAAGTTCTGTCTTTTCTCTCTATGAGATTGTTTTCCTTTGCCAACTCCTGCAGTGCTGTAATGATAATCTTAACAGAATACACTTTTATCTCAGAAGACTAGACAGGCGTTTAAAAAATACAACTAATCAAGTAAAACATTTCTTGTGGGAACTTTCACCTCCTTTTCTTCTCTTAACATAACAAAAGTTGATAAGACCTTCATTTCAACTGGGAATGAATTCCTGCATTAAAAGACCAATTTAATCTTAGAAGATACCTATGTTTAAAATGTTTATAATACATATTTTATTATACTGTTTTTTTTTCATAATCATTTCCTGTAACTTTGTTCTAATGTTTCCAGATGATGTTTGACTTGAGTGATATTAGGCTCTGAGTCCACCCAGCTGCTGCTTCACACAGACAAAGGTTTTATGCCGAGTCTACCTCTGGGAAAGCTTGTAAGCCTCAGACATGTTAAATCATCCTGTTTGGGTCAGTCTCCCTCGTTTCACTCTCTGTCACAGGATGAGCATTGCAGAGCATCTCCTTGCCTTTCTCCTTCCCTCTTTCCTTCCCCCTCCCTCCTTTCTTTCTTCCCTCTCTCTTTTTTCACTCTTCCTTCCCTCCCCTCCTCCCCTTGTCTCCACTCTCTTCCTTTTCTTCTCCTCTTACTCTGTCTCTTTTTTCTTTTTTGAATGTGTTGGTCTGTTGGAAGATACCAGCTGGCCTTCGAAACAGAGTACCTCTAGGATCCTCACTGCATCTCCTGTAAGCCAACCACATCTCTATTTAGCAGCATGTTCTCCTAGTCCTGTCTGGGCTCCTGATCTTTGAAGGACACCTTTCTTTCCATTGCTAGTCTCTCCTGTGTAGTTCTTACCAGTGATTGCAATCTTTTTACTCAGTTTCTCACCCATGTTTGTGTTTCTTTCTCTTCTGGAACTTGTCTAAATCTAAAAACAGTTCCTCTGTGATCAGAGCGTTGCATCTTTCTCTGGAGCCTGTCTTGTTTTCTAGGTTCAGTCATCAGCTTGCCTCCTGCCTTTTCCTAGCTCTAAGAATTGCTCAAAAAACACTACCTGACAGCATTGCAAGATGTTATGGATTGGATATGAAATGTTCCCCTAAAGGCTCTGGTGTCAATGGCTTGTTCTTTGATGTAGGCAGGACTCAGAAATAGGGTTTTGGGTAAAATGACTGGACTGTGATGCCTCTGTTTTTATCAATGAGTTAATTTTTCAATTCATGGATTCATAATTTGATGGTTATTGTTGGGTGATGACGGACAAGTTTAGAAGTAGGATCTGACTGGGAGAAGCAGGTCACTGGAGTTTCTCCTTGGTGCCAAATATTTTACTGCGACCGTCTTTGTCTTGATCTTTACTTCACAGCCACTATGAACAGAGTAACATCACTCTACCATACTTTTCTGTCAGGAGGTTTTGCCTCACTTCACGCTGACAAACATGAAGCCAACTAACCAGGAACTGGCATTTCTGGAATCAGAAGCCAAAGTTCATATTTTTTCGAAGTTGCTTACTTGCACTTCCTGCTTACTCAGTTAGTATCATTTCCTTCTCAGGTCCCTGAGGGAGTTGAAGACTAGATAGCTTTTGCTATGGTTATAGTTTTCTTTGTTTACGAGACTCAGAAAAGAAATTGACTAAAGAGTGTAAAGTGTAAAGGTTGAGAGATACCAAAAGATAGTTTTGGATGGTAATGCAAATTATGGTAGAAAAAGTAAATTAGGTACAATTCAGCAAGATAGGATAGATAATGGAGTATTTTCTCTGAATTTGTCAAATGCCAATGAACTAGACATTGTTGATATACTTATTGCTTGTATATATTATATGTAGTTATTGCACTGATTGTATATAGTTTTTCTTATATTAGTTATAGCCTTCTTTTTATTTTAGAGAAAAGGGAAAATAGTGATATTTTTAATAAATAAAAAGTGTATTTTAATAAATAAAACGTGCTTGAGGTTAATTTTCTCCCTGCAGACCTTGGCTGCAGCAGAGACGTTAAGCAGCATGCCAGTCACCCTCAGAGAAAGATTTCTAATCTTCGCAGTTTGGATTCATTTCTTCCCTCTCTTTGGCATCACAAACTCCTGGAATTCTTGTGCTTTCCACTAACGATCAACCCAACCATCAGCAAGTTGTTAACTGTGATGGTCTCAGGAATTCTGTATTTACCATCTCCTTCAACCTCAAAAGTTACCAAGTGAATCACCCATTATCGGCCTCCTTTTTCTTATGTCGAAGCAAATGTAGCATTGCTTTTCTTCTTTTGCCTTCTCTTTGAAGCAGGGACTCGTTTCTACCTTTCAACTGCCATATACTTAATTTGAATGCATTGTTGCCTATTCCTGTTTCACAACTTTTGTTTTCTTTATGCCCCTGCATTTAGATTTAGTCCTTTCTTAAAGTCCTTTTCATAAAGCAAGAGAATTGCTTCAAGGTCCTAGGAAATTTCATACCCCAAGCCTGGTTTTCTTCTCATTTTTTCTTGGCTGGGATGTAGGACTTACATTGCTAATCACTTCCCTGTGAAGTGCTTTCCATCTTTTGTTTTTATGACACCCCAAAGACCCAGAATTCACTTAAGCTCCTCTTGGTAAAATGTAGCAAAAAAATTAAGCGTTGCCTCCGTTTCTATCAGCTGACCCATCGCGTGGAAAGGAGCCTTCATCCTTACCGATGCTGCCGTTAAAACTATTAATCCATTCTATTTTAAATAGGTTGAACCTGATTTTATTTTATATACTAAAAATTTCCATAGGATATAATAACGTACAATTACTCTGCATGTCTATTAGGAAGCCATTGTATAAAATGTGTATCTAGAAAATCAGCTTAATAACTTAGTGCATTGTCCTGGTTTTTAAAGGAGAAGATGAAGTCACTGTGTTAGGTACACATACAAGGTACTGAGATATTCTCAGGTTAGAGGCAGAATTTGGAAGTAGAAGGGGGCTCTAAAATTTCTGCCAAATCAGACTTGTTGAGATGGATCACATCTAAGGTAGAAAGATGGGAGCCAAGGTGATAGTAGTTTAATTTGACATTCAAAAGGAGTTTATGAGGATCAGTGGAATGACACAGTGGATAAGGGCACTCGCTGCTCAGGTCTAATGGCTGAACTTGATGCCTTTCTTCTCACAGAAGAGAACTGAGTCCTGAGAATTACCTTCTGTCTGTACTATTGCATGCATGCGTGAGTGTGCTTATGCGCATGTATGCCCCCATGCACAAATAAAAATTAAATTAAAAATGACAATTTAATAATGCATTTTTTGTATTTGGGAAACGATGGTCTAGATAGGTGGAATGAAGTAGAGCTTTTATCTATGTGTATATAATGGAAAGATTAAACTAGCTGGCATATACATCATCTCACCAACATGTCTTATTAAATAATGAGTACATAAAATATCCATTCTTTTAGCAATGTACTATTGCATACTGTGTTCACCATGCAATGAGATAGATTGTACGCTTTGAAGGACTAGAAGAAGATATCCCATGCAAATGGAAACCAAAAGAGAGAAAGAGTGGTGACACACTTCCAAAACAAAACAGAGTTTAAGTAGAAAGCTGTTTAAAAAATAAGTGATAACGGAGACATTAATTCATCAATAAAATAATAGCAGTTAAAAGACAGCTTTACCTAATATCACAGCAACTGAATTATATAGAGCAAATATTAATGGGCATGAAAGGAGGACTAGTTTATCACACAGTAATAGTAGCAGACTTTGGTATCCAGCTTCCAACACTGTAGAAACAACAGACCAGCAATGTAGGAAACACTGGGCTTAAAATATATTTGGGTGACTATTCAAAGAATTCATTATCTGAGTCTAACATGCTATGCTTTGAGCAGTTGAAGATCCAAAATATAAAAGTATAGGAGATCAAAACTAGTGTGCCCAGGGCAGGGAAATGGCTCAGCTCAGCAGTAAAGAACTCGACTTCCAAGTGTGAGGGTCAAAGCTCCCAACATTCATGGAAACGCCTGCTGGGTGTGTCTACCTGCTTGTGATGTCGGTTCCAGTAGGCAGAACCAGGGGACCCCTGCATAGAGTTCACCAGGTTGACTAGTGGAAACAGTGAGTTCCTGGTTCAACTGAAGGACAAGGGATAAAGTGCAGAGTGATCAGAGAGGATTCCCAATGTCAACTCTCAAGCCTGGGTCCACACAGCACTCAGATCTCCTACCGACATACCTGCATCCACATTCACACACAGACACACAGACACATAGATACACTGACACATGCACCAAACAAACAACTAAAACAAAAATAAACCACAACCTAGCATGTTGTTTTCCAGAGACAATGTTTAAGTACAAACAGCTACTGTGTAGTAAATGTGCCCAATAAGCAAAAGACGGATTTCTTCTATTTCCTCCCTATATTTTCCTATTGACTGTAGCACAGGGTCTTGCTGTGTAACCTAGGCTTGCTTTGCACTTGAGATCCTTCAGCCTCACAAATGCTGGGACCACAGGCACTTATCACCGCATCTAGCTTATGCGTGAATCTGTAACCATCTTTAACAGTTCAAGGCAAACTTTACAAGCCTCCTCAGAGGTGATGCGGCCAAGGTTCCTCAGCTAGACAGCACAATAGGCTCCGAGCTTGACTGTCACCTTGCAGTCAGCTTGCAGTCCCCCTTCGTCATGCTATATAAGGGTCTCTGCTCAAGAGCAGGGAAGCTGAGCTCAGCCCCGGTCGTCTGGGACTTGGTTATGCAACAACAATGAGTCACTTACTATCTCCCAGATTCAGTTTAGTCTTCTGCAAGGGAGAGAGGAGACAGGCAGGATAAGGAGGAGAAAGCCAGACCTGAACTTTTGGCTTCCTGTAGGCAAATGACATAGTTTCTTCAACAAACACATGTCAGAAGTATAAAGTAATGGAGACTGGACACTGTTGTACGTTAGTAGACATGGCTGGACATTCTAGGGGCAGCTTCTGGGGCTGTTGCTTAAACCACTGCTATTTAAACAATGATAAAAAACATGAGATTTGGACCTGAACTTGGTATTGGATGATTGCAAGCAATTGACGTTGATGCTGCAGCATGAACTTTATGGGGAGAGTTCATGTGCTAATGGTATATACACTGAAGGGTAGGTGGGCAAGTGATGTTATATTTGTTTAAAAACACCATTATAACCAGGGGAATGCCATGTCTACATTCATAATACCTGGGAAGCAGAGGCAAGAGTACTGTCACTTTTGAGCCTGGCCCGGGATGCCCAGTTAGTTCTAGGACACTGCAGGCTCCATAATAAATTTTTGTCGAAATTAGTTAAAAAGTTCAAAACTTTTGCAAAACTACAAAACATTCTCATGCGGAACCGTGAGAAGTGAGTGGACCACTAGTGATCTTTAAGTTGACTGGCAGACTCGTGGGAGCTCATTAAATGAACTTTTCTCCTTTATTGTATATTTTTTAATTTCCCTCAATTAAAAGAAAGAGAGCATAAAAGAGTGTTGATATTCTCACAGGTGCATATCTATCCCCAAACTTAAAAATTATATGCATTCATTGTACACAGATTTGTGCGTGTTGATCGTATCCCTTTGAAGTGGTTTGTTTTGAACAAAAATGACAGAAAATATAATATGAGGCAAATGTCACCCAGTTCATGCTTTGTGCAGCTTAAAAACTACACAGCATATCATGAACAAGATATATTCTATGCTTTAATTAAAAATGTCAGATATTGACAAACAGTTGGATTTTTAAAAGCTTACTTCGAGCAATCCGTGAGCCCTGCTCTCTCTCCCGCACTAAGGTTCACACCTGACTGTCACGGCTGCACTAAATTGTAAAGACTCTTCTGGGAAGGAGCCAAGCACCCATGAAGCTGAGCATCTCCTTAGTTTCACCACATTGATTCTGATAGGAAAAGAATACTCATTTCTGAAATGTATTAAAATGTTTTTTTCCTGTATATAATACAAGTTTTCATACTTTCACTCATTTGAACTTGAAATAAAGAAAAAATATTGCAGAAGCCATGGTGAGAAAATTTGCAATTTAGATCATCTAAAGTGCTCCTTATGCCCTCTGACTAAGAACAAATTGCATTTATTTATGATGTTTTGATTGAAAATTCCATGTCTCCATATGAGTTTTGAACAAATCTACCCCCCATTTTATCTCCTCCAACCATTTTTCCCTTTAACTTCACGTGCTATGTTTTCAAGTTACTGAGTCCCCGTTGTTCTGCCTGCATGTATATAGGTGCCGGGCCTTCTGCTGGAGAGTGGGCAGCCTCTCCAATACCACACACCTGGAGAAAACTGACTCTCCCTCCCCCAGCAGCCATTCACTACTAATGGCTCCTCAGCTGAGGATGGGACTTCATGAACCCTTCCCTCATCTATGCCGGAAATTTGGGCTGGCTTGATCTTGTACAGACCTTGTGCATGCAGTCACAGCTGTTGTGTGTTCACGTGTGCAACAGCCCTGTCATGTCTGACAAATTCTGTTTCAGTGCGGATGTTTACCAGCCCTGGATCTTACGGTCTTTCTGCTCTGTCTTCAGCGATTATTCCTGGACCCTGGGAAGGAGGGTGTATGAGTGTTAAATTTAAACAAACTATTATTTGTTGCATATTGATTGGTTGTGGGTCTCCATATTAATTGGCACGTACTTCAAATTGGAGTGTCTGTGGGTAAGACTGAGAGGTGCAGTGGGTAAAAATATAAGAACTTAAGTTTGAATCTATGTGTATTTAACAGAATAACAGTATTGCGTTCTACCCCAGAGCCTATGACCTAGCAAACCAGTTGATAATACCAGACATGAATTCCATTGTACGTATCAGGTTTTAAATCAAATTAGGAAGTCGCTGGTAACTCCCACAACCATCGTGTCAATACTGAGCCAGTGAGCATATTTGCCAGGTCAGTCATTGTTGGAGTTTGCAGGGTTCATGACTGGGTAAGACTGTTGGTGACTTCTCCCGTGAGAGCATGGGGGAACCTTCCAACCCTACAAAAAGCTAGCCAATATACATGAAGCTTCAAAATCGGTACCAACGAGAGGTAATCCAGACCCAGAAAAACATGAGTCACATGTCCTCTTTCCTATGTGAATGCCACTTTCAAATTTTTTGATCAAGGTATTTAAATTGGGCTATCCACAGAAGCCAGAAAACACTTCAAGGGAACTGTATAATGTGGGTGGTGAGAAGCGAGAAAAGGATTGATGGGACAGGAAGGGTTAAATTAGCTGGGGAACAAGAGACAGGGTAGGAGTGTGGAAGGGTAAGCAACACTAAATATGTCTTTGAAAAAGCTATATGGAAACCCACTACTCTTGAGGGCTTTCTGACATATCTATATACACTATATAAAATGACTTTAAAGTGTGTTACCCTGTAACCAGGACCATGCCAGCCCCAGACACCATAGGTGATGAGGGCCTGCTACAGGTTACCTTTTTTGAAGTTGTTGGTTACTGGGGTCCCACTGACTCCCCTAAACATTGCAGGTCCTTGCCATTGTTCTTCATAATTCTCTAGACCTTGATAAAAAGCCCATTGCTGAAGAAACTGCATGCTTGAATCATGGAGCAAATTATCACACATTTGATTCCAGTCATAATAGAAACAGTTACAAAAATCGAAATAAATCATCTGACCTTAAAGAGACAATATTCTCACACACATCCCATATACATTTTTATCTTTTCCACGACTCCCAAATTATAGGAAACAATAAAACAAACTAGCTTATCTTTCTAAGTTGCAAATATTATGAATTTTAAATATTTTGACTTGAAGTAGCAAACAAGCTTTTTTGTTGTTATTGCCATGGTGACCAGGGATAATGTGAAGGAAGATGGTCACAAGCACTTGAAAGTTGCTTTTATTGCTTATAGTGTTTTGTCAAGATATATGGCTACCCTGCCCTGTAATAAAGCTCACAAAGACTTAATGTGAGCTTGAGACAATGATGCTCAGTCTGTTTATCTCTGGACCACTCTGATGGCTCCAAGATCGCCTCTCTTAGCTCTAGATTAACCATGACTGCCAAGTTAACTAGTCAAAACATTTCACAATTGAACGTTAGGGCTCAAGAACATGAGCCGAAGCAAATAGAGATGCCATAGTAACACAGAGCGTCTCGGGAAAGGGCGCACTATTAAAGGGAAGGAGAACATTCCCAAATAAAGCCGCCCACAAATAGACTGGCATGGCATGCTCATAATGCCCAGTGATGTGCAATGAACTTGTAATTTCTTATTCTCCACATCCTTATCACAATCATAGTAATTTTATAACTCTATTAATACTGAACTCCCTTTAAAATATAGAACAATAGGCTTGCAAATTAATGGGTGTAAAGTATAAGATTATTTTATGAGACTACACTAAGGAGGCCCCAAAGATAATTATTATATAGATGTGATTTAGGGTAATTAAAGCTATGTTATAAGTTTTATGAGAAACAATAGGCAAATCACAACTAATAGATCAGTATAGTTTCAATTTGGCTGTAACAAAAATGTCATCTCACCTCCAAAAACTATGGAAAAAAAAGTTCTTTGTATTATCTATTTTTTTAAATCAGATTTTTGCTTGTGTGAGTCAACTTCCAATCTGAAAATTAGTTACATTAATTTTAATCATTTCATGTCTGTGACAAACTTCTTAGCTCTTTAAACCTTTGGAATTATCTCTGCAGAAATTTTAAAATATCAAAATATCATATGACACATAAGGAATTATTAAACTTTCAAAACTGCTCTGGGAAAATGGCTTCATGGAAGTCTACTCCAAAATTATAATTATAACGTCTTACAATTCGTGTCCATTTTTCAACAGCATGACACTAAACAGAATTGCTTATCACCACATAAATGTTTTTTAGCACATAGGAAACACATTCCTGCCCATTTCAATATCTGGGAGAGAGACAGGTGAGGGCATAAACAGCAGAGACCAGGACCACAGAGGAGCCTTGCTCAGCCTTGTGTTCAGTACGTGTTCTAGGATGACTCAGGATGTTTAAAAAAGAGAGGGAGGGAAACAAACATGCTTAAGCATGGTTAATTCTATTACTGAGAGTCAAGACTGATGGAAATGAAGAAAACAAGACGAAATGAAGAGGGAAGAGAGAATGAGCAAAGACTTGTCACCAAGAAGAGCCCACAACTCTTTCACTGCCCTTCCTGTTATAATTGATCAATTTTGCATTTGAGGAGCTGATTGAATTTTGGTAATATTAACATATATTTATATCAAGTTTACAAGTATAAACTTCTGATCGTGCCAGCAGAACGAGCTGTAGAACAAAATGATCCTTAAGTTCCTGCACACACGAGGAAGCGGCTAACCTGTGAATAATCCATTAGTTTAAAGGTTAGTCTATAAAGGGGAATCATGCATATTCATCGTGACTCATATGGGGGGTGACTTTTCCTGCTCTTGTCTTTGCTATTATCTCAGATTGTACTCCCAACCCCTGCGTAATTACCGGGTGTTCTGCTTTACTCTCAGTGTGTGATGGTGTGCGAGACAAAGACGACAAGGTCAAGTCATTACCGTAGACTGAAGCTGTAGTGATGACTTTATTCAACGTTAGGAAGAACTTTCAATGTGTTAACATCACCTAATGATAGACTGTGCCTTGTAAGAGCTTTCAACGTGTTAACACTACCCAGTGACGGACGGTGCCCTTGTAAGAGCTGATGGAAGCATGGAGGTCTTAAATCAGATACTGAGAAAGCTAAGATTTAAGAGTATTTAAAGAGAGGCTCCTGGATACGAATTGTATCAATATCTGTCTGTTTAAAAAACGTGTCAATCTTATATAGTTCAATCTAATACAGTAATTGTCAACACTCTGAATTGTGTGTGTGTGTGTGTGTGTGTATGTGTTTGAATATATGTATATGGTCTGTTTTAAAGACCACATTCTTTATGAAGTAAGTAGCATGTGATTCTTTTAATTTAAAATTAAGCCTTTATGAGAAAGAACAAAAATTAAAGTATTCATTTATTATTGCATAGTACAATAGTAAAGCACACACATCAGAGGGATGGAAATGAAAGCCAAGAGGAAGCTGGGCACATTTTGTTGTCAGCCTGTCCTGAAACACCAGAGCTATGTATAATGATTTTTTGTAAGGGGTTAGATTCCTGAAAGAAATTTCAGAGTTATGTATGAGCACTTCTGAGAAGGGCTAAGATTCCTAAAAAAGAACTCAGAGTAAGTTTTTTTTTTTGCTTACAAAAACAACTACAGAGTGTTCTAATATAGTTTGGCAGTACTGGACAAGTCATGTTAGGTTAAACCATGACTGATAACATTTAAGTTAGGGAAAGTCTTGTGTTATTGATTTGTAAGATTACATCATAACAGTGCTTTTTCAAACAGATAGGCGCCCAGCCTGAGTTCTTGTCACACGGGAAATTCCATTGAGGCAATGCTAACCTCCAGGCATATTAATAACTAGAAATTCTTGAGAATCAAAGCAAAGAAAGATTCACAAACCCCAAAATAAAGTATTTGAATCATATCTTTTATTGGATCAATCAAAAATATAAAGTAAGAGCTAAAAGGAGAACAATAAAGAGATGTTACCATTTCTGGAATAGGGTGGAAGAGGGGTTGAAGGACCACGCCCCATGAGTCCTTTATTGAACGTGCCTGCCTTTCTTAGCCACAGCAATCCTCACAACTGAAAGTGGGTTATGAGCACTAGAGCAGTGTTAAAGAAGGAGGCTTCCAGGGCCAGGCAGTGTTGGTGACTCCTTTAATCCCAGCGCTTGGGGGGCAGAGGCAGATGATCTCAGTGAGTTTGAGGCCAGCCTGGTCTACAAAGTTCCAGGACAGCCATGACTGATACATAGAGAAACCTTGTCTCAAAAACTCCCCCCCCCTCAAAAAAAAGAGAAAGAAAGAAAAAGAAGGCGACTCCAGGAAGGAAGCTACTTGGAGACAACAAGTTCTTGCTCTCTGGATGACGTTTAGAGGCAGCACCAATGTGACGAGAGTGCTGCCTTTCTCTGCACATGTAATCATCAGACCCTAAATTGGACCATAGCACGTTATATGCTTCGTGGGTGACTGGATGACAATCAGTCTGAAGATTCTATGCTTATCGTGACCACAGCTTTCTAAGTTCATGATTTTCATGGATTCTACAAGAAAACTGTGACAGTTATCTTTGTGTAGTGATAATAAAAGACCTGAAAACCACTGAAATAAAAGTCTATTTACTCTAGCACTCAATGTATGGAATTGATTAGGAATTCCATAAACATTTTGTTTATTTTAAAATACAAAATGCTACATTGTTTTGGAATTCGAAAAGGAAAAGATGAGTTAACTGTTTCAAAACATTTAACACAGGCAGATACTCCTAACGAAAGTACTCTTGGTAGAAATTTACTGAAAATCATATTTCAAGCCTAAAGTGAATGAAAGGAAAGTAAAAGTATCTTCACTGATGGGAAGCTGTCCCTTGAGTGAACTTTCATCCAAAGTCATATTATCTCATTCATGCATCTGACTATATTCTTGATTCATCTTTGTAATGAACGTGACTTACAGGCTAGAGAGAGTGCTAACAATCAGGGCACAGGACTGCATAATGTCTAGTGTTCATGATTGGACCACTTAGCTCTGTAAAGAGGACAGGAGAAAAGCATCAGTCACAAGCCAGCTGCACTTCTTGAAGGGGTCTGCTCTGGAGACACCTAGATAGACATCTATGGTGCCCAGAGAGCTGTCAGGAAATGTGACTTGTACGTGTTAGATTTCCAATGGCCTCAGGGCCAGAAATGGTTAGAACTACTTCCCGGGGCTGAAGGGAGGGCCCCAGTGATTCCAAGGAGGCTGCCTTGAAGTTGGAAAGGTAATGCCAAAACAGGACAGGGATGGAGAGGCAAGCAGCAAAATTGATTAGTATCACAAAAATTGCCCACCCAGTAGGGCTGCTACAATAGCAGTCTAAAAGTTCTGTTATGTCAGAAGAACACAAGATTCCTTAAGCTAGTTAGAGAGCTATGGAAGATGAGGTGGCACCGTCTAACGAGATCCTCAAAACTGCCCGGGTCATTGCATTCCACCCCACCACTGGCACACAAGCTTCTGGCTAATACCATACACACCTGTGAAATTACTCTTAGCTTACACTTCAATTCTGCAAAGTATGTGCTAGTTTTTCATTAAGTTTATTACATTGGAGAAAGTTTTGCAAAGCTCAGACTCTGTTACAGTTTTAAGACTGACGAAAGTCATACATACTTGTGATATGACACTTGTACCTGTTATTAAGAACACTGAAGTCAGCATCCCCGTTGCTGCCCTTTAAGACAAAGAGACGATTATTCACTGGCCCAAAATGATGGCTCTCATTGGGTGTATCAGTTGATTCCAAAGTCATGTTCCTATGTTCACTGCTGCATGAGGGGAATGCTCTTTTTCTCCTCCCACCTACAGAACTAATGAGCTGTCATTACTATGTGAGTTTGTCAGAGCTCTATGCTTCTAGGCTTCTAGAATCCTGTATCCAGTATAGCTTTCATAGTTGGATTGTTCCATTATATACATATACATGCATACATGCACACATACATACATACACACACATATATGGAGAGAACTCTGCACACGGAACATTCATGTGTGTCATGTCATTCCTTCTGTTGAGGACACTATTTTCTCAGCTAGCCATGTTACTCCTTTTTCACATACCTCAGGTCTAAGTTCTCTGCTGTGCTATTGAAAATTGTTGCAATCCCTCTCTGCTATGATTGTCCCCCGCCCCCGACGCTCTCTAGTGTGTCGCTCAGTCACTAGGTTTCCTTTCTTCTAATACTACACCTTTGAACTACAGATCTTTATTTGGTTTGGTTTTCTCTGGTTTGCATAGAGGTAAAATATGTTGCAGGTTATTAAAGTGTGGACCAGCACATTCTCTATGGACACATTTGAAAATAAAAGGAAGATGAACATAAACGGAAGATGTAAAGGAAAATGTGTCAGATAGCCTGTGCCAGTTTTCTGGGACTCTCAGGTTTAGCCTTCATAATCGCCTTGGGGTCCCTTCTATTCCGTATGCAGTGGGACAGTTTGCCACCTTTTTGTTTTTTTATGTTTTTTTAAAGCAATAATTGAAGGCATGAGGTGGAAACCTTTATCAGCCACTGTGTGGATCTAGCTGACAGTAGATAATCATTCTGACATAGCCTTGGGGCAGATTCACAGAAGCCACAGAGAACTCAGCACTTGTCCTAAAAGAATAATTACATCTACCTTGTCTTAGGAAACTCCCGCAGAAGACATTCAGCTCACAGACATCTTAAGGCCTATGAGGAGTCTCTCTCTCTCCATCTCCTTGTCGCTCTCCCTTTCTCTCTCTCTCTCTCTCTCTCTCTCTCTCTCTCTCTCCTTCTCCCTCTCCTCCCTTCTCTCTCCCTCTCTCTTTCTTTCTTTCCATTTTTATTGGGCATTTATTGTTCTCCATTCCCTTCCCTTCCTTCCCCCCTCCTTCCTTTCTGCCCTCTCCCATGATCCCCATGCTCCCAATATACTCAGGAGACCTTGTCTTTTTCTACTTCCCATGTAGATTAGATCCACATATATCTCTCTTAGGGTCCTCATTATTATTTTTTTGTGATCGAATTGCACCCTTTATTAAGGAGCTATGAAACAGTGAGGACTGGCAAGCATGTCCTTAGAGTGCATTTCCCGCGAGGCGTCTTGTGGGGTCCTCATTGTTGTCTAGGTTCTCTGGCATTGTGAATTGTAGGCTGGTTTTCTTTGCTTTCTGTCTAAAAGCCACTTATGAGTGAGTACATATGATATTTGTCTTTCTGGGTCTGGGTTACTTCACTCAGCATGGTGTTTTCTAGATACAACCATTTGCCTGCAAATTTCAAAATGCCATTATTTTTCTCTGCTCCGTAGTAATCCATTGTGTAAATATCACATTTTCTTTATCCATTCTTCAGTTGAGGGGCATTTAGGTTGTTTCCAGGTTCTGGTTCTTACAAATAATGCTGCTATGAACATAGTTGCACATGTCCTTGTGGTATGATTGAGTATCCTTTGGGTATATACCCAAAAGTGGTATTGCTGGGTCTTGAGGAAGGTTGTTTTATAATTTTCTGAGAAATCGCCATGCTGATATCCAAAGCAGTTGTACCAGTTTATGCTCCTACTAGCAATGCAGGAGTGTTCCCCTTTCCCTACAGCCTCTCCAGCATAAGTTGTCATCAATGCTTTTGGTCTTGGCCATTCTGAGAGGAGTAAGATGGAACCTCAGAGTTGTTTTGATTTGCATTTCTCTGATGGCTAAGGATGTTGAGCATTTCCTTAAGTGTCTTTCAGCCATTTTAGATTCATCTGTTGAGAGTACTCTGTTTAGGTCTGTGCCTCATTTTGTACTGTATTATTTGTTCTTTCGATGACTAGTTTCTTAAGTTCTTTGTGTAATTTGGAGATCATCCCTCTTCAGACGTGGTGTGGATGAAGATCTTTTCCCATTCGGTCGACTGCTGTTTTGTCTTGTTGACCATGTTCGTTGCTTTATTGAAGCTTCTTGGTTTCAGGAGTTCCCATTTATTAATTGTTGCGGTGGTGGTGCATGACTTTAATCCCAGTACTTGGGAGGCAGAAACAGGTGGATCTCTGTTAGTTCCAGGATGGGTTGCAAAGCTACAGAGAAACCCTGTCTAGAAAACCAAAATAAATAATAAAAAGGCATTTCTTTGCCACCTTCTATTGACCTATCATGCTTGATATTGCATCAGCTGATTTTTGTTGTTGATTTAGCACAGAGGGGCTATATTTAATTCTTCTTTCCACCTAAGTCACTGGTAAAAGGTTTTCAATGAGTCTTATTTATGATTATGAATTTTTACTTATCCAAAGACTTAGGTGGAAGTCTCCTGCCTTTAACCAAGTCCCTAAATTATTTGACTTTTTTATTTCGCACAATAAAAACACGTTTTTCTCAACAACATTTTCCGTATGAGTTTGAAGGAAGTACTAGCTGGCTGAGGAAAACAGGGCTCCATCGTCAGTTCAGCCGTGAACTTGTTCATATTGTCTCACTGCCCTTTACAGTGAAAACCTGTGAAACGGCTGTGCTGATTGTTCTAGGTTCTGTCTGTGAGGTTTTTTTCACCCACCTTGAACCATTTCCTGCTGCTGGGCTGATGGTTCAGCCTCTGACCTCTCCTGAGCCCAAGGCTGCAGTACCTGGGAAGGCAGGAGATCCCTGAAGCACAGGAGACCAGAAGTCTCCTTACCTTTCCAGCTGCCCTTTCACCTTCAGATATTGGTGTTGTGAAAAGCATGACCTCTTTTATATTTTCCTACCAACGTGACTATGTTTCTTCAAGAGCCAAAACCACATAACAAAAATCCCAATATCAGACATGAAAAGTCCTCTTGATTTATTTGCCAGAGTTGTCTATAGACTCCCAAAACATACAGCCTATTACTGTTGCCTTTGGTTAACCTGTTAACCTCAGAGGTGGAAGGTAAAGTCCCTACTGCTGACTGTGCACTTCACACACAGGGCTCAGACTCCCCTGGTCTGGAACCGGCCTGGATGTTCCCTCTCTGAGAACTAGTAAACACAGTACCAGACGGCACCAGGAAAGCTTCCAGAGGAGGGAGTCAACCAATAGTCCTGCCTAACTGTGATGTCTATGATCCATGGCAACAGCTAAAAAAGTGAATTGTGACACCTGCATCTTGGCAATAACCAACAGCTCTCTAGTTAGATTTATGATCCACTTAACAAGGAAAAAAACATGCCTGATCCTGGCACCTAGCTAGCTACTCAGTGCTAAGGAAGAAGTGGCTGTTGGAGAAGAATAGAGAAGAATCTACAACTACTAACTTACTAAACCAGCAGAGTCTCCCCCAACCAGCGGTAATCCTTGTCCTTCCACCCACAGGGAAGCAGAGTCTTCATCCTTCACCCATAACTTTTTATAGGAATCCACTTGAGAGGGGTGCCATGCGGTGGGAAGGGTTTGCCTGTCAGGCTGTGAAGCTTGGTTGGATTTTGGTTGATAGGACCACAAACAAAATAGAGGAATTCAAAGCTTTGTGAAGAATTTGAAACCTAATTTGAATTGAAATAATTTGCTAATATTTCTTCATAATACATAAATGTATGTGACTATAAGGAGATATAGATTAGAGACTGAGTTCTGTGTTGGTGTGTGCATTATATATATTAAAAGAAACCCAATAGTTTGTTTTTTCTTATTTCCAAAAATTTAGGTTTATAATATTGTTTCATGAATTTTAGAAAATCTAGGAACAACTGATTTTACTTGAATAGTCATATACTGGAATCAAAGAAAAACAAAATGCATCATTTACAAGTAAATATTATATTTAAATGATACTTTTGTGTTTATGAATCACTGTGTGTTTGTTTGTGTGTGTGTGTGTGTGTGTGTGTGTGTGTGTGTGTGTGTTGATCCACACCATGACAATTGGTTAGAGAGACTGTGTTCCGGTCAGATTGGATTCTGATTTTGACTCTGCCACTAATTAGGGGAATCACACCCTCGGTTTAGGCAGGTGCACAATGTTGACTGCAACATCTGTTTAATTTATTCAGCTCCTTTCTAAGTTATTATAGAACCAAATGACATGATATTTATAATGTACCTTGGAAAGTGTCAGACAAATCAGGAATTCTCATTACTACTTCTGTTGTAGATCTAGGATAAGAGGTAGCTAACCGACAAACTCAACTTGAAGGTTTGAACCATGTTTACAGGGCCTGAACACTTGTTTTTCACAATCCCAGAAATACTTTGGAGCATGCCAGGAGGTCACCTTGTAAGTCATATAGACTCAGTATCCCATGATGTCTTTCTTGAGCTCTGGACATGTTTGCCTTCATTGAAAAAAATTAAAATAAATCTGGGAGGAAATTACTAAGATTATGTGTGTATTTTTGTATATATGAATGTGTGCATATTATTATTTTATTTACTTTTTATATTTTAAATAAAAATTAAAAGATTTTCACAATTATCAAAATATGTCACAGATCTGAGCCCCATATCCTTTATGTCTCTGGTTACATTAACTGAAGCCTGAAAAAGAAAAAGATTTCACTGTGTATAAAAACTGAGTAGAAGTGAGGGTTGTTCTACCCGTTACAATTGAGAGCTTCCTGGTTAAGTCTTGAAGTCCTCTCACAAGGCTGCACACAATGTTCTATAGTTAGTTTCCAAACCCAGTTAGATAAAGCTAGGACACCTGCCAAGCCGTACTGCCTCACTCCGTGAGTGATGGAAAGGATGATCCAGATTTCAAAGCTCAAGATAAAATACCTCAGTATTTTAAACCATAAACCCAACAACTGTACATCATTCAATCAGATCAGTAGTGTAAAGATATGCAGTCATATATTATGTCTCCCCCAGAAGAAGAATTTAGACTGTGTTCCCAGTCAGTGACCAAGCCCATGTCTAAACTTGGTGTAATCAGAAAAACAAAGGTCCACCAAGCATATGGCACAACACAGAGAAGGCAAAGGTGTGGCACACAATCCCTTGTCTGCACAAGTCACTGAAGGACTGAAGGTGGAAGAAATTTATAGAAGAAAAGAGGAGGCCAGGGTTGTGCATTCATAGATGGAGACAGACAGATGGACAGAGAGAAGAGAGAGACACGAGGAGAGACAGACACAGGGAGAGACACACACATGGAGGGGGACAGAGGAAGAGGGACAGAGGGACAGGAAGAGGGAGAGAGTCCTGTACCGTAGAATCTGTGGTCTATTTTGAGGATTCTGTAGAACTGAATACAACAGAGCCTGAACTACATAAAATCATGAAACCATTGGATCATTTTCAAATAACAAAACTAGATAAAAGTGCCGTTGCTTGGCAGTCTTAGAATAAGCCTGCCCGTCTCTTCTGGGTTATGTTTGGTGTGAGTCTCCTCCAGTGGGGAGGTTTATAAATTCAGGAGACAGAAGCACATGAGAAAAAGCTATTAGTAACATTTTCGCTATCAGTGTTTTTCTTGACTCTGGGAGCTTTATTCTTAGTAGCATAAAGTGAGCCTACAGCGAAGAATCCCATGCAGGTCATAACTGCTCACGACACTGACATGGTTGTCAAAAGTTGTTATTTTACCGGATGACATCACTGCCTTCAGATACAGAGAGAGGCCATTTCCGGCCAAGTGAAATGTATTAGTGTAGAAACAAACACAGGCATCTTAATCCTTGGATGTATTTTAAACAGAGGGAGTTATTTACTTTAATCGTTGATATGTAGGATGAAAACTTGCAACTATATCATCCTAAATGCAGTTTTATATGATAAAGTTAGTCAATAAAATCATTCAAGAGTTGGACAGGATGGTTTGTTGACATTATTTATTGCAAGTTCTCACATGGTCCTTTGGGATTTGCTTTAAAAGTCATTTAAGGGGTGAGTGCTCTCAATACTTTTTCAAATGGACCCTGTTTATCGCCAGCTTGGAAGTAAGGAAACAGAACTGTTAATGTTCTGTTCATTTAGATTTCTTCAACTTCGGGAAGAAATTGTACCGACCTTTCCTAAAGACCTAATTATGTATATTGGAATAATGGTGGTTAATTTGTTTGAGGAACATGAAGAACAGACACATGCCAGAAAGTGTAAAAGATACTGGAAAGTTAAAAAGAAAGCCAGGCGATGGTGGCACACGCCTTTAACCCCAGCTCTCACGAAGTAGAGTCAGGCAGATCTCTATGAGTTCAAGGCCAGTGTGATCTAAAGACTACAGATCCAGGACAGTCAGGGCTACACAGAGAAACCCTGGCTTTAAAAATTATATAAAAATAAAAGGAAAGAAAGAAAGAAAGAAAGAAAGGAAGGGTAGAAGGATGGAAAGAAGGAAGGAAGGAAGGGTGGAAGGATGGAAAGAAGGAAGGAAGGAAGGAAGGGTGGAAGGATGGAAAGAAGGAAGGAAGGAAGGGTGGAAGGATGGAAAGAAGGAAGGAAGGATGGAAGGATGGAAAGAAGGAAGGAAGGATGGAAGGATGGAAAGAAGTTAGAAAAAGTTAAAAAGAAGAGGAAGGAAGATAGGGTAGGGAAGGAGAGCAGAGCGAGGAGGGAGGAACATGGGGAGGAAGGGAGAGATCGGGAGAAGAAAGGCTCAGAAATAAATGTGCCAGGGCAGCGCACAGCGGCCAAGTGGTTAAGGAAAAGAGTTAAGGAATAAGATCCCTGCTTGTCTCCTCGTGTAATGAGAGGAAAACTGAAGAAACTACTTCACATTCCTTGGTTTTCTCATCTTTTAGGGCTGTTATAAGGGTCAAAACACTAAGAGCTATTCTTGACATTTGGTAACTCCTCAATGAATGTGAGGTTTTTATCTGCCTCCAAGAAGCAGCATAGTAGGCAAGACACAAAATTCAGAAGCAACCACAACCCAGTGCCATGGGCATGGTATACTTCTGATCAAGTGAAAGAGAAGACAATACTGGAAGGAAAAAAAAAAGCAGTGTTTAGCAACAAGAGACGGGAAGGGACAAAAGTGACAGAGGAATAGCAACAGAGAGCTTAATCCCGAATCCCTGGGTCAGGAGAGACTTCAAAAGGGCAGAGATCTAGAAACAGAAATATTTTAGAAAATAGGCAAGTAGAAAGGCGGCCGGAGAGGATCCTTGGCAGGACACAGGTGGATTTAAGGAACTCTGGCTGCTTAGGTGAGGAAGACAGAGAAGTAAAATATGAAAAGTATAGCAAGAAAGGCTAGAATCAGGGCAGCCATGGGTACTAACAGAGGGGTACCATTCAGCCATTAAAGGGTTTACAGGGGATAATGTTAGATTTGGAAAAAAGAACAAGAAAAGAAAAGAACTCATGACAATCAAGTGATGTAATCAGATACGCTTTGCAAATGTGTGTGCAGGAGAGAACACAGCTCAGCAATACTGCAAGGAAAGCAGTCCCCCACGGCTCACCCCATGCCCTTTAGTCTAGTCTACAGGCCAGTCAACCTTGGACAGATTCCTTGGAAATTTCAGATTATATATTTTATAAAGTGCTGATAATAACACATCTATCCAAGATATATGGTTTACTATAAAATGGACTTTGAAATGCATAACTAAGATATTTTAAATAAAAACCAAGCCAAAAACCTGACATCATTCGGAGTATAATAAAATTAGTTAACAAAGCTGACTTCTTCCAGACTCCATTGAAGCAGATTTATGAACTCAGACATAGAGTGTTTTGCTATTAGGCATTACTGTGTAGACCTGAAGTTTTGTGGAATAATAAAAATCTTTGTTATCTGTATAAGTATTGTTTATTATCTCTTCAAATGCCAAGTGTTGTTAAAGTACCACAGATCATGCAAACACACGTTAAAGAGTTCTTCAGACATTTTATGAGAAAATATATGGTATTGGATACTTAATGGGAGTGTGAGATTCTTTCTCCATTTTAATATGATTATCTGATTACAGGTTTTAAAAGATCAGATCCAAACTCCATCTCCTTCTCTGTAATTCCTTCCATATTGTCTCTGCTGCTTTTCACGACCAACCTCATGTGTTAAAAGTCCTCTGAGTTTATTTAGGGCTGTCTGTATCTGTGTCATTATAGGCCCATCTACAGGAACATGGGCCACCTGGCAGGGTCACATCCCTGAAGCAGCAGCAGCAGCAGCAACAACAACAACAATGGCACCCTCCATCCCCCAGAAGCTATACAACAGCTCCTCAGCTAAGGTTGGGGCTTCACAAGCCCCTCCCCCCCCCGCCTCATTCATGTTGAGACTCTGGCTAACTTGACCCCTCCTGAGGGTCTTACACATAAAGTCACAGATAGATGAGTTAATATAGTCATGGCTACTGTAATGTATATTCCATGGTGCGGCCTTCGACATATTGCTTCTGGAAGTCATCACACAATGATTTTTTATTAAAGACAAAATAAAATTTCTCTTAAGCAGAAAGTTTAGGCACTCAGAAATTCCGATTTTCAAGCATGCTGTTGAACTGGTATTTCAGTGAAGTAAGTGTCTGTAGCCATCTCCCTGAAGGGAAGCAGATGGCTGTATAGATATGTACTGGCTTTGTGATTTCTGCTGTAATTAAGTGGAGGGAGTTTTCATTATTCTCTTCTGGCCATGTGCTCATGTAATGCTACAGATATGTATACAGATTTATCAAACTATATATAAAATAACCTAGGGGAAATGGTATGTAATTACCTTAATACTCACTTGTGTTCTGCAGAAAATCATATAACAAAAATAGCAAGATGCATTAACATGTTAAGCATAGACAAATTTCTGAGAAGTTATCAGTGTGTATTTGCTACTCGATATTCTATTGAGAGAGGCAAAAGTCCCTGCATATGTATCCAGATGAAAAGCACTCAGTAAATATGACTATATTTGCATTCCAGAAGGATATTTATTTTTATGATTTCTATTTTACACCAAAAAATTCTGCACCTAGCACAGGCAAATGGGTTCTGTCTTAGTGAGGGTTTCTATGGCTGTGAAGAGACCCTATGGCCATGGCAACTCTTAACAAGAAAAACATGAATTGGAGCTGGCTTTTCCTCGTGGTGGGAAGTATGGCGGTGCACAGGCAGGCATGGTGCTGGAGAGGCAGCAGAGAATTCTACGTCTGGAGTTTCAGGCAGCTGGAAGAGAGAGAGAGTGACACCGGGCCTGGCTTGAACTTCTGAAAACTCAAAGCCCACCCCCAATGACACACCCCACAAAGGGCACACCTAATCCAATAAAGCCACACCTCCAATGGTACCACTCCTTATGAGTCTATGGGGAGTATTTTTGTTCAAGCCACCACAGGCTCCTAACATCTACAAATGTTGGAGGTCTGAATAATTAATACTGATTGAGTTTAGAAAACAGGCGTCTGGGGAGATGGCTCAGTTGTAATGCCTGACAAATATAAATTGGGGACTTGAGTTCAGAATTCACATAAAAAGCAAGTCATAAAAGTGGGTCCCTGTAACCCCAGCACTGGAGAGTTAGAGGCTGGAGGATCCCTGGGAACTTACCTGGTGGCCAGTCGAACTGAATCAATGGGATCCAGGTTCAGTGTGAGAGAGACCTTGTCTCAAAACCAAGGTGGAGTAGTAACTAAGGAAGGCACTCAGTGCTGACTACTGGCTCTCACGTGTGCATGCGCGCGCGCGTGCGCGCGCGCGCACACACACACACACACACACACACACACACACACACACACACAGGTTTTGGGAGTCACTTTGCCTTTCTACTGTAACCACCAGCCAGCCGCTTTAGCTTCCATGTGTGGTTGTAGCCTGGTTGCCAGGAGACAGTGCTTAACCAGATGTTCCATTTTTACAAGCCCCACTTTGTGGGTATCACACTGAAACTCTTGGGCTCAGCCCAAACAAAATGTAGTGCTCAGGAATTCATGCCTCCTGTGTGTGATACAAAAGGCCAAGCTGCTGACTTCTGTAAATGATTTTCAAATCCTTGCTTTAATAGCAGAAGGGGCTAACGGGGGCCTCCACTGTAGGCAAAATGCAGTCCCTCTTAACCAAATGCAGCAGCTGTGTTTTGTTTACAAAATCTTATCTAAAATCAGTGCTTTCTGCCACACACCATGTCAACTCTCGCAGCTTCTTAGTCCAGCTGGCAATCGGGTAGAATGCCCACACAATTAAAAAAATTAAAAATTTTTTCTTACACAAAGAAAAATATTACTTTACAGAACACTGAATGCCTTTTTTTCTTGATATTTGAATTTTTCCCTTTTTGTTTATTCTTCTCTCATGCAATACATCCCAACTGCAGCCTCCCCTGCCTCCACTCTGTCCACTGCTCCTCTATTTCCTTCAGAGAAGATCATACTTCCCTCTCTTTCCTTCCTTTCTCTGCCTATTTTCTCTGAAAATTAAATGTAAAGTTAAATTCCCTGGGTATCTCATTTCAATTCTATTTTAGTACTTATGGTTTAAATAGTATTGGCCCCCCAGAGGCTCATGCCTGCTTGGCCCATAGGGGGTGGTACCATTCAGAGGTGTGGCCTTCTTGGAGTAGGTGTGTCTCTTTTAGAGAAAGTGTGTCACCAAGGTGGGCCTTGAGGTTTCAGCTGCTCCAGCCATGCCCAGTGTGGCATTGTCTTCCTTCTGCCTCTCTCTGCTCCTTCTCCAGTACCCTGGCTGGCAGCTGGCCACCATTGCTGTGCTCACGGTGTCTCTTCCCAGCAGTAGAAACCACTTGATGAGTTTAGAGTCACTGCATGAAGCGGTGGCGTGACACAGTTTGGTAACGTCTGTCAGTTCAGCCGCGCAGGAGGGATAGAACCATAGCTGCCATTTGCCATGGAGGAGCCGGAGCCGACGGAGATGACCGATCACAGTGGCACGGTGAGGTGCCAAGGCTGGTGTCTAAAACGCCTCCCAGGAAATGACTCGTATGTGACAGGCAGGGGAAATCACCCACAAGTGAGAGAGGACTTTCCTCTGATGTCACCCAGCCAGGACATTGTCATCTCTTATTCAGTGTTTTCTTTAGTTCTTATACCCTGGGGCTGAGTTTTCCCCAACTCACAGTTTTCTCTCGCATCATGTTTGACTTCCAAGACACCTGGAAATTTCCTGCTCCTGCCTCTCTCAGCTGAACCACCAGACCTTGATCTCTGACAGGCTGTTGCTGTTTTTTGGCTCTCTTTTCTGACGAAGTTCTTGTCCTATTCTCTTGCTGGTCAAGCCATGGGTTTTTTCTATCCTATTATTATCACCTCATTATCTCTAGTGTATTTTTAGCATATGCTTCATTTTTAATGGATTTCTTTTAATGTCCACTTTAGCATTTACATACATTTACAAACGCAATGACATGGCGTATGGACCAGGATCTAGAATCCAGGCATCTAGAATCTTGACATGGCGTGTGGACCAGGATCTAGAATCCAGGCAATCTTGGTGCACTCTCATGTCATCCAAGTCCTGCCTGTCCTTCCCTTCTCTGTCTGCCCTGGCTAGTAGCCACTGCTTCCTTTTAGGAAGCAGGGAGCACAGCCCCTGCACCCATGGAAGAACACCTGTAGAAGAAAAAGGATGCTCACCTTCTCTGAGTGCTCCTACCAATAGCAGGGGGGTGGGCACAAGGGGTTTCAGGCGAGGGTGTAGCAGTACCTGTCTTGGTCATGGGATGACAGCCACGCAGCCCGTTTTAATGACTGTTAGTGATCTCCTGCTTATAACACAATAGGACCAGGGGCTTGTAGAGAAGGAAACCTCTCCAGGCTTCCGTAGTCTAGCTTGTGTTCACATGGCCAAATCAAGACCTTTTAGCTATGATTATGCAATCTTGATGATTCTGCACGAGTATTCTTATGGCTATAAAGAACTGACATTGTAGGGCTGAGAAGATGGCTCAGTTAGTTAAAGCATTTCTCTGTAAGCATGAGGATCTGAGTTCAAATCCTCAGAACCTCCATCAAAGCCAGATGCACAGCCCAAGTGTCTCAAGTTCTGGGTCTTTCACAGGTAGAAGGGAGGTAGAGAAAGGAGAATCTCAGAAGCTTGCAGGAAATTAACATGCAACAGAGAAGAAAACAATAAAGAGACCCTGTCTCGAACAAGGTAAAGGCCTGAACAAATACTCGAGGTTGTCCTCTGATACATACCATGGGGGAACATCCCCACCTACATTCTTACACACACACACACACACACACACACACACACACACACACACACACGCATGCATGCGTGCATTTTACATGCCCATACAGACACATATAATTGAAACAGCACTCCTGACTTAAGAGATAAAATTCATAATAATGACAATTGTGAGTTTTGGCTTTCTTTATTTAAATGTAATTATATAGTATGTAAAATTGTCAATAGAAGAAATAATGAGGCCTTGGCATTTTCTCTTTGCACAGTGTCTTGTGAATTATGTATCAGGTCCTTCATGCAGATATTCCTGGGAATAATCACCTCACTTCTACTCATTCCGAAATAAAAACACAAAACCTAGTAAATTAAAAGTTAACATTAAGCTATTTCTTAATAGCCTTTAGGTCACTGACAATAATTTTCTGTAAGTCACATCTTTGGAACCATTTATTACAAAAAAAAAGTATTATCTAAAGACATAGATAACACAGTTCAGTGGAAACACTGCCTCCCATGGTTCTTAGAATTATTCAGATGCTCTGCACACCATGGGAGCAAATTACATCTTCCAGAAACTGAAAAGCCATCCCACAAAGATAACGAGGAGTGACGGGACCAAAACATCCAAGGGTACCAAAGGTACATCCAGTATAATCTCACTTATAGACATCCATAAAAGAAGCCAAGCTGATGTAGTCAGTCCTCTGGTGTTCAAAGCACAAATGGTGGTAACAGCTGTACGAGGGTATGGGGGCAAGGCATACAGCCGGAGGCCCAAGGAGAAATGAAGGAGTCCTGACATTCTGTGGCTTCATCTTAGATCTGGTGGCAAAAGCCCGTCCATCACAAAGTTGTAACTTAAGAAGTGTGGGCTTTTGTTATTCGTGCTGTGGTTGAGTGGCAAAGTTGGAAAACAGCTCGGTGTTGAAGAGAAAAGTCTTTTGATTTTTCTCCTCATTGCTATTGTAAAGCAAATTCTGATTATGCTAATATGTACTGCAGTGGATGAATTGAGTTCAATTCCTTTAACCTACAGTGGAAGAAAACCAACCCCAAAGAGTTGTGTGCTCACCTTTGAGTCTGCACTGAACCACGCGTGCATGAGCAGTCTAGCTTGAAATACTACCAGTCTTTTTTTCTTTTTTATTTCTTGTCACCCAACTGTGGAGAAGCAAAATAAACTTGTCATGACTCCAAAGGGATCGAGACACTGCCTGGTCCTGTAGCTGGTTCTCAACTTTATCACATGAACACTTGTTGGAAAAATCTGAAATTGGATGGACCCTGCTGAATTTATCCTACATGTTACTGTTACTGGGGATTATTCTCCCATTCTCATCAAAAGGTACTTCGTAGTTAACTGTGAACAACTTTTCCGGAATTCCCTCAGCCGTTTTCATAGTTCTGGGAAGGGGTAGCTAACAATTTGAAATCCAAAGCTGTTTTTACTTGGTTATCATGGTGTAACGAAAGATTTCCCTGCGTCTCCATCCGGAGGGCTTACTCATCTTCCCTTTTAAATCTGACTGTATATGTACATACTTATAGTATGCATTAGTCCTCAGCTCAGTGACATGTCTGGGAGTCCATGGAGCTGGAAAAGAACACAGTTTGACAGATCTTAATCTTCTTTATCAGATGACGGATGTGTTCCAGAAAGCTCAAGTGCCTTTCAATGTCATCAGCAGTACTAAAAATTCCACCAGCCTGGTCTGGGCCCAGAAACAACAACAAACATGACAAAGTCTAAACGCAAATGCCTGTCACGGAGAGAGAGCCTTTCCGTCCAGCCTGCGGCTGGTTGTGTGCCGCAGAGGACCCCACAGCCATGGTGCTCTCTTGCCCTGTGCTGCTCAGTTAGAGGTCAGTTTGCAATTTTTGGCAAAGAGAAATGGAAAGTGTCTTTTTCAGACAGATGCTATGTTTATCTTGTTTGTTTAGGATATTTCAAAAAATAAATGGTTCACCCACAGAGGCTTCCCTTTTCTTCAGTGAGATCCATTTAGTAAGCTTCAGTGCGCTGAAACACCCCTCTTGGCATCTGCAGCAAAGGACCTCCTGACTAAATAAATGTGGCAAAGTCTGCTCAGTGCTCTCATGGGATTTGTCCAATTCCCCTGAGACTGAAATCACCATAGCAATGACATTTCACTCTACCTAGATCCTTATTGGAGATGCCTATTAATATAACGTTTATCAGAGCAGATTATTTTGGTACTATGATAACACTTTTTAAAAAAAAAAATCCAAACTGTCCCACATCCTTTGCACAGCCTTTTATGTCTTGATTCCTTTCTTTTACTCATATACAAATCTATTTAGCTCTGTCTGCATCAGTAGAGGATGTAGCATGGGAGAAGGCCCATTCAAGACTTAGAATACAGCTCCATCGTCCTTTCAGACAGATGGCCTGATGCCCTGGCCCCAACAAAGGCTTGGAGATCTAGGGATGTGGGTTAGGGATAGATGCAATGAGACCACCTGAGTAGGGTGTGCTAAATAGAAAAACCAAGAAGACACTTCTCTGGAGACCTGCTCCTCTCCTGCCAGGAGATCTGAGCTTATTCCCAGGGCTCTGTGAGAAAGAGGTCACAGAACGTGGCTGTGTTCCTAGCTGCTGGCCTCACCCACTCTTCCTGGGTCCTGCTTTCCTCCTGGTGGGTGACTTTTCTCCAGAATGGAGGATGATATCGTTGTAGTTTTTGTATCCTACACCTCACCACATCAGCATGAAGCCGATGGTTAAACATGACACAACCTCTGTCTTAAAGACCTAGGACTGGAACACGAACTAGAACACAAATAAATGACAAATATATTGGTCAGTTTTATGCCATCATGCCACGACTGAGTTGGTTTGTAATGTCCTCCAGTTTCCAGGCATGATGCTCAGTGTGATTTTACTTGGAGCTGGTATTATGATGTTTTCCATAGTAACATTTATTACTTCCTTTAAGGATAACTGTGCCATAACTCTGTGGCCTCTGTTTACACTTTCTCCTCCCTCGTAGAAATATCGTCCTTTTTAGTTTCCATGCCCTTCTTTGTGCAGCCATTTCTTACTCTTCCTCCGGTCGGCAGGGCTCTCTTCATCTGCCCCAAGGCCGCGAGTGACAGTTATGGATGTCCACCTTCTCTTTTGTACTGAATGATAATTTCTTTGAAAATGAAGAACCTACCGCATATCCGGCTTTTTCATCAGGCAACTGCTCTGTTCTAGAGAAAGGCTGTCAGTACATGGCTAAAGTGATGATTGTTCCAGGTCTGAACTCATGTTAGAGCTAACAAGGTTTTCCTCACGATTTCATGGGCGGTAAGGGATGGAGTGTTGTGGATAGAGACTACCAGGGAAGCGCAATCCTAACAACACGGAATGAACATCCACATGCATTAATACCGAGACCAAGGATACAGACGACATCGACAAATGTGTCTCTACGGCACAAACTACCTACTAGACCATAAAAGCTAAAGGCTTCAGGGCCAACTCTACATTTTCACTTTTAACTTCGATTCTCAGTTGAAACTAGGCAGATTGCGTGCCTTGTCGTACCGTGTACGTGGATTTTGTTCCCTTTATGGGACGAAGATGAGCTAGATAGTCTATGTCTTTACCGGAAGCCTAAGCAAAACAAAACTGGGAAATTCCTCATAAGGATGAAAGTCAAACATTTCCTGATTGGATAACTTCAGTTGGTCAAGAGGGAAAAGTTTTCTTTATTGTTTGCACATGAATGCACATGGAAAGGAGCTAATAATCAACAGGTCCAGCATTTCAAATGCTCCCTCAGATTTTATATCAAACTGGCTTCTAGAAAAAGAACACGCACGAGATTTTAGCAATTGTCTTCCTCTCAAGCTGAAAAAAATGACCAAATGAAGGAAACACTCCTGTGACGAACTAATGACTTTCAGAGGTCCAGGGCAAAACCCTTGAGATTATTTTCTTTTGTGTCGGTTTTAAATTCAGACAGGTTATGCTCAAGTCCTAACTCTGACATTTACTCTATGAAAATTTGTGGATCTGCTTTTGCTCTGAGCTGGTTTTCACACAGTCTGAAGGATTAAATATCAGTTGTGGAAAGATGTGTCAATAGATCTAAGGGTATTGATTTATAAGTGCATAGGTTATGACTAGAAAGTTCTGGAAGAAGCAGTATGATCTTTTCTTCCAGAGAAGAAAAGACTTACTTTTCACGTAAGGTCTTGATATCTCTAGAACATTCTTGCATTTCATGCACTTCTCTCTTAAGGTAAATAGAGACTAGACAAAATGATGAAGTATGAAGTAGAATTCACAAAAGTAGTCCTGGCCTGGTACAAATGAATCTTGTCTTCTCAGCCTTCTCTCTTCCACCCCACAACTTGCCCTTCCCAATCTGAGGCCCACAAAAAGACTGTTTGTATCATCATAGGAGTGTGAGTTACCTCAACCATTGGTTCAGTAATGGAAGTTTGTGGTTGGTGCCTTTTAATTATTTATGATCATGAAGTAAGTTAAGTCAAGTTTGGGTTTTTAAGTTACAGGATTTTTTTCTTCGTTCTTATTAACAGGACTGATAAACTGCAGATAGTTTTAAAAAAAGCACTGGCATCTAATAAATAGGAGCTGCTGAAGAGATCAGTAATTTTAGAAAATCCAGATGTTGGTTGTCATTATTTTGCAAAAACACCTAGATTACATACCCAATTGTTATTGGGTACAAACCCAATAACAGCACGTTTCTTGCTTGAAGGATGTTTGTCTTGTCTATTAAGTAACAAGGTGCTGTTTTATGTTGCTGAGTGTTGGGACGATTTGGAGTCCTGGCCTCCAGCTGCTCTTCCCTGCTAGAGATCTTTACTTTCCTTCTGATTTGAGTTACTAAAGGCTGTGTCAAAGTTGTTTACCAGCTCTGCTTCACAAGCACGTGTTGCCTTGCCTTGAGGATCAGAGGATAAGGTTTTCACCTGTTGGCCCACCTGACCGTGTCGGGTCTATAAGTCTCCGTGGTGCTATTGAATAAGGGGCTTCTTACCAGTGACCTAGAGGTCCATGTCTCTGTCTCTCTGTCTGTGCTGTCTCTGTGTGTCTCTGTATGTTTCAACCTCCAGCCCCTTGCCCAAAGCTCATGAACTGTATGGTAGCGCATAGAGGGCAGACAGGTGTTGTGTGCTGCAGCTGAGATTTTTTTTTTCATTTCAACAAGGCAGGCACATTTCCTTTTCCTTACAGACATTATGTCGCACCCAACAGAACTAAATGAGGAGGGTGAGGAATAAGTTAATTATTCAATATGTCAGGCAGTGGAATATACCATGACGAAGATGACAAAGGGGGATGAAGGTGTGAGCATGGCTGGTGGCCTTACCTGCGGCAGTCAGAGCAATCAGCTGAGGAAGGAAGGATATTGAGCGGAGAACTGTAGACGTGAGGACAACCCACAGAGTTGTCTGGGGAAGAGCACTCCAGGACATGGGACAGGCGTTGCAGAACATCCTGCGTGGCCAAGGGACAGCAAAGCTGCTAGGTTGACTGGTTAATGCAAGAAGGAGAGGGCTGGTGTAAGGTCACTGCCGTGTCTCACCGCAAGGGAACCGCTCCAGCTGCTTCTCTGACAGGCGCGCACACACTGTTAGGTACCTGACGCACGCAGGAAGACAAAGGTAGTATTAGTGTGTGGGGAAGAACACGGTGACTCAGGCAGCCTAGGGACAGCGGGAAGAGGGTCAGAAATGGAGAAAGATTAGAGCAGTTTACTGTTAGAATAGTCCGTGTGGGGTGTCCCTTACGGCGTTTCTGCTCTAGAGAAATCAGGCACCAGAGGCTTTTGACGCCCTTTGGGTCCCCCTTTCCTCCTGCACGCCTTTAAAATCATACAGGAAGTCATTGTTTTAGACAGGGCTCCCCGTTTTAAACCCAAATACTTACAGATGCTGTTCAATCCCCTAATGCCCAACTAGTGTCTTCTCAAACACTGTCTGTAACTTACTCGTTACTTCTTCTGGTACTCTAGACCTTGTGTGTGTGAGATTAGCAGCCTGTATCCTTTGCTTTTTCTCTGCTTCACTTTGGGAAGCTTTTTTTTGTTTTTTGGGTTTTTTTTTAATTATTTATTAAAGATTTCTGTCTCTTCCCCGCCACCGCCTCCCATTTCCCTCCCCTTCCCCCAATTAAGTCCCCCCCCCCCCCTCAGCCCGAAAAGCAATCAGGGTTCCCTGCCCTGTGGGAAGTCCAAGGAACCCCCACCTCCATCCAGGTCTAGTAAGTTGAGCATCCAAACTGCCTAGGCTCCCACAAAGCCAGTGCGTGCAGTAGGATCAGAAACCCATTGCCATTGTTCTTGAGTTCTCAGTAGTCCTCATTGTCCGCTATGTTCAGAGAGTTTTGAATCAACTTTCATGACACTCATCTTTTTCCTTTGATAGTTACGATTTTTAATTGTACTTTTTTTTTTACCAGATCTAGAATTTCAATTTTGTAACTTAAAACATTTCTTGTATCACATTTTTAAAAATAATTTTCAAGTTATTGCTTTACTTGACTGGAACTTGCAGAAATCGCCTAAAATCACAATATCAGAAATCATAATACATTAGCCAAAGACAAAGCATTATAAGAACAAAAATCAAACTAATAGAAAAAACCCAAAAAACAAAAAACACTTCCCATAATATCATTGAGTTTGCTTTCTGTTTGCCATCTATCTACCGATGGGCTTGAAGCCTGGCCATAAGACTGGGCTGTGTGCCTAGTGAGACTCCATTAGAAAAATTAATTTTTTATTTGTGAGTGATTAGCAACTGAAGGTAACTTCTGAGCTAAGAATGGGGGCTTGGGATCTCTGGTGTATTTAATAGTGTGTGCTGGCTATTTCCATATGTCCACATAAAGACAATAATTTCACAAATGCTACCTCTTCAGTGGGTTCATGACAGGAAACATGTTTTGAATCCCACAGAAGAGGAGGATGATGGTGTGGACCGGGCTGCAACCCATGTTAACCTGATAGTGAGGGGTTAGGAGGGCTATGACTTAAATAAATTATTTATATTGACCAGGATTGAGAGCTAGCCCTGTGGTATAACTATTAACTCTGATTTAAAGCGAATATTCATGAGTTACGGCTGCCTATTTAATGTGCAATTCCCAACAAGATGTCAAAAAAAAAAAAAAAAAACCAACAACCTTGAGATGTGACCGCACCTTAATTGACTGTGTCCTTGGAGGCGATGACCCGGAACTGAACAACCTGAATCACACGGAACTCTGAGGTGACCAGTCGGTAAATATTAGGAGCCTATTTATTTGTAAAACTGTACACCAAGTACTCTTAGTCTAATTATAAAATTGATTATAGTTGTATTCATTCATACATAGTCTGAAATTATGTATGTACAAACTGATGTAAACAGACTGTAACAGCCTCACTCTGTATAGGATTCTAAAGTACTATATTCCTTTCTATCTAGAGTCCTTAATCTTTAATAAAACACATTAACATGTAATGATAAGTACAAAAACTGTTTTATGCTTTTATAGAAAAATTTTATGAAGAGATAAGTACTATAGATCACTTTCAATGACTATTCTTTGTACATTTTGCTAAGAACTCAGTACCATGTAAATTTACTTAGCATGTAAGTGTTTATTCCTCTTACAAATCATTGGAGATCTTTTCCTTTTTTGGCTATTAGTCTGGTCTAGATAGAAGCAGGGAGTAAAACATTTTCAGCCAAAATATTAAACTTGTTTGACACCTGTAAGATAATCATTAAGCAAAAAAAATTACCAGTAGCAGATGAGAGCTGATCCTGTTAATGTATAGAAGGAAGCTAACACTTTGTCAGATTTGCAATTTCTCCAAAGAACATGGCCTACACACAATGAAACACGCCATAACTTCCTCCCTGTTGTTCATTCAGTGAGGTAACTTAGACACTTGTCTAAGGGAGGGGCAAGCTATTTCTGAGTGACAGCTGAGTCAAACCAATCTCACGGCTGCAGATTGAAACGTCTGACCAGGCTGGGATGGAGTGTTTGGTGCCTGTGGATCCTCAGGAAGAGGAATCAGGATGTAGATGGCAGAGCTACCATTGGGATATTCCTAGGTGAGGACAGTGAGGCTTAACCATGGCTTTAGTGTTAACGGAGTCAAGTTCTTTAGGCGCTCAGCACACGCTCAGCAATGACGAATAACGCCAGTCACACCCAAGGAACCATGCCTAACATTTAAGTGTACTTTGGAAGATTTTTTAGGGGGACATGGTACTTCAAGTTAGAACTAGAAGGGATTTGAATTTTATATAAAAATATCCTATTTTACAAATGGAGATTTAGGATATCTGAGCTCCTCCGTGGTTCCACAACTTTTGATCTAAGCGCTACCAGGCATCTTGGATCTACTTTCTTAGTTTGTAAGGAGGTAAGAGACACACCACCACAACCAATGCACAACTGATAGGATTCTTGCGTGACACTTCTAAATATTTATGTTCAATTGGAGCATATAAAGTAGCCTAAAATATGAAGTGATAGAACTCCTTTTTAGAATTTGAATTAGATAATATAAAATTGTGGCAAGGTTATAGTGTATTATACATGTATTTCCAAAGTTTAATCATTGATTGCCAGGAGCTATGAGCTGAGCCTGCTCTCATTTTCTGTTGTTCCTGTTTGTCTACTTTTGTGTTTGAGACAGGGCTTTTCTTTATAATTCTGGCTGGCCTGGCACTAACCATGTAGCCCAGAGTTGCCTCAGACTCATGGCGATCCTTCTGCCTCAGCTTTTCTTCTCCTAGGACTACAGAATATGGGCCACCTCACCTGGCTTATCTTTGAAAATGGAGTTACTGATCATAATATCAGAAGCTTAGTCACTTTTTATGTACCCACCATTGATTTAACAATAGTGTTTGAGATGTCAATAAAGGGTCATTTTTTCCTTTGTTAATCTCATTTACTAAACATTGTTTTCCTTTGGGTTTCTTGCATAAAGAGGCTGGAGAACCTTGATGCTTCGAAGCACTCCTTCTTCAGGAGAAGTGCACTTCCAGCCAGGTGCTTTTTCTACTTCAAGAAAACGGTATTGCTAATCTGCGCTAAGGGATTTCTAAAGATGAGGTGAAAAGTTTTTTTCTGCCATGAATGCGCTTGATGTGTCAAAATATTCATCATTTAAAAACGATTTCAACAATTAAATATCAGTGAACTCCTTTCTATTCTTAACCTGGAAACTCTGGCGTAGCTACAACCTATTGTATTCCCCACTGCAGCTGATGAAAATGCCTGTAGTAGTCACGCTGTTGAGGTGGCAACCGTTCTTCAGCATCCTTCCCTCTGCTTGAAGACCTGGAGATGACAGATGCAGTTAGTTCCAGTGATGGTTCTTACACTATTTGTGGCTTCTGATGTTTCATTTCCTGTCGTCTTAGAAGAGGAATTTTTACGTAGTGGGTTTTATTGGACAAGGTACTTCTGGTTTAAAGACTAAAGAGGAAGAATACGGTGGGACCCAATAGCCTTAAGTTTCATTCCCCAGGGCTCACTCTACTTCAAAGCTCTCTGAAGACAGAAAGTTGTACTTCAACTTTGAGAGAAAGTATTTCCCAAGTCAGTGTAACAGTGATACATTTATTTAGACAAAGTTTGTTCATAATAACATTTGTATTTGATGTAATTTATCTGGAAATGCAGAAATCTATATGCCTTTTATATGTTCTTTTCTCCAAATCTTTAAACGTGTGACTGCACAAACTTATTCTATTGTTCACCTATAACTTCTGTCATAATCCAACCCCCCTTTTAAACTGTGTTCCCAATATGTCTTATGCCAAACTACCTGGTAGGAGTATGCTTCATTAGGAATGACATGTAGTAGTCCTTGTTCAGGATGGTGCACTATGCTATAGGAGTTCACTGAGCTTTATAGAGTTCTGGGCTTGACGAGGGCTTGAGTTACTTCCTTAAGTTATTTGTGCGGTTTTTTAATGTTTCTACTTTTGAGTTAATCCAAATTATTTTATTTTATTTAAAAAATTAAAGATTACACAAGCTCAGTGAAAAATTTTCAAATTATTAACAATTTTTATTTAATCAAGATTGTATTTGAATTTAATATCTCTTTTTAGAAGCAATAAACTTTTATTGCCATACCGTCTTTTACTGAATTGAAATTCATGAAGAGATGCATTTTGCATATGTTAAACATTTTCTTACACAACATGAAAAATAAAAAAAAAAGTGTATGATTGGGGAGTATCTAACTACTAGCTCCAGAGACTAGTTTTATAGACGAAAATATGGTCTGGGTTATTTACCAAGCATTTTATGTAATTGATAATTGTATAATTTTAAATGTGATAGAATCCTATGAAACTCTTAACATACAGTTTCTTTATACTTAGAGTGTTTTTTCCCTACTCTCTTCTTATATGCATATTACATGTGAAAGTTCCCAAAGTTTTTTTTTTTCTTTCCTTCTTAAATGACTTCTTTGTATTTAAGGTCATGTGCTTGACATAATATGGAAAGCAATGACTCTGGGTTTAAGGTCTAGGTAAAGAAAATGAAAGCTAACATGTTTTTAGTATTTATAATGTATCAAGTATTGGTCATTTACATATGCTCCTCTACATACTTTTTCTGTATATACTCTCCACCTTAACTGACAACTTACGGCTTAGAGAGAATGTCTTTAGCTCCTTTTGTAGCTTAGTGAACTCAAGCACAGAAAAAATGCTACCAGAATATAATATTCATACCCCGAATACCTTTATGCTCAGCTGCCTTATATTTATGTGGACTTGCTGAAGTTGCTGAACCTTACAGTACCCCTGTCTGCTCATCCATAAAGGAGTGTGGATACAAAATAAATAGATAAGCTTCACGGAGCACATTTTCTTCCTTGTGGAAAATGAGCAAGTAAATTGTAACTCTGGGGTTGAGAGGCAAGATGGAGCAGAATTAGCCATTAGCTCCCCTGGAAACCCTGAGAGTGAGCATACCCCCAGGAGATACGCACAAAACAGCAGGAGCACCAAGAGCAGGCAGGAAGGCAGCCTTGGTCAAGGGATAAGAAGGCATGCAGGAGAGTGTGGGAGAGAGGTTTAAGGAACCAGAGGGAAGCCAGGCGCGTAATGGGACAGAAGCCAGGAAGCCAGTCAAAAAGCCAAACAAAACTTCGTACAGTTTGAGGATAAAATCAGATCGCTGTTCAGCAGTGAGGTCATCGCTGACCTTTCAAGACACCCATTGCTAGATCTGCTGTGATGGAAGCGGGACAGTAGTGGGTTCAGGGGTGAGGAGGGCAGGAGGTAGAAGCAGGGCAGAGAGACCGTCTACACAGTCTGGCACAAAGTGACAGCAGAAGCCATAGGGTAGAGAGAACCGAGGCCAGGGCTCTGAGGTCGAGGGCGCTTAAAAGAGTTTCTTGATAACATTTAAGAATCAGACAAAAAAGGTAAATTACACACAGAGAGACACGCACACATGCACACACACCAAAAAGCGACTGAAAGAGAGGGAGCAATAGAATGAAGCAAAGGAAAGAGAAGTAGCTCCAGAGGCCTTCTAGAAACATTTGTATTTTCGTAAATGCTTCCGGTCTACCCCCAAGAGGTAATTAACAGCAGTTTAAGATGCTTTCAAGAACGTTTCTGGGTGTCAGACATCATTGTAATTACAGGCTGAAGGTGACAGCCGGGCGCCTTCATGAGGCATCTCGTGGGGACACCGAGAAGGAAGAACAGTGAGTGAACTGGCATGGGAATGCAGGACTTGGTGGGTTTTCATGTCGCCAGGAGGCAGGAAGTTCAATGACAAGAAGACCTTTGAGTAGAAACACAAAGATGTTGAAAGGTTGAACTTTGGCTAAAAGGCCAGTAAGAGTGTCAGATAAGAAAAAGGAGGGCAGCAGCTGCCAAGGGTGGAGGCTTTTGCAGATTCGCCTGAGACGCTAGGAGGTCACAGTCTGGAGTGGGGTGAGATGACAGGAAAGAGCTCGGGAATCAGATCGCATAGCCATGATAAGAGCAGGGTGTTGTGTCCACCAGCCCACACGGCTCTAGGGCGGGGCTACATTTGGATTGACACTGCTTTATTTTATCATACTTTATGTCTAGTGATAACTTTTTTATTTTGAGATATTAGGACATTTTTAAAAGCGAATAAAGCTACAAATCTACTCTGTAGAGGGAAGAGACACATATTCATATTCACATGAATTTTTAAAGTGTTTCCAATGCCATTGGGTTCTTAGAACTTTCAAATTATTTCCACAGACCACAGTTTCCACGTTCTTACTCAGGGGAATGAAACACATGCAAACACCCAAACTTTGTGTCACATAGTATGGTGTGGATGTCCTGACATTTCTATCCCTGGCTCTCTCTGTACCCTTCTGTATCACTGCAACAAAACCCCACAGGGTTGTTTCTCTTATGACCTTTCTGATCCTCCTTCCTTGCTTCTTAATCCTAGCTGGGTCTGCATTCACCCCCAGATCTGCTTTAAAACATCCCATCAGCCTTCAGTGGGCTTGTGTTCCTGGATCCAGCAATCATTTTAGGCTGTGTATAAGAACTCTTTTTATTATTCAGGGGACTGAAGTTCCCTCCTTCTGGAAATAATTCCTTTACCTGGGTCTGCCTTTATGTCACTTCCTGCCATGTTAGTGACCATGTTGATCTGACTTTATCACCTTACTCTTGGATTCAGAGTCTTCCAAAACACTGTTTTGGCTGTACTGACCTCAAAATCTTGGATTGACTTTCATCAATAACATTCTGTTGACCCAAAAGAAGTCATTGGACCTTCCTGAGCTACAGGATGTGTAGGGTTTACCTCAGACTGTGTTTTGATAACCTCTGTGAAAGCAGTTGGCCCAAAATAAACACTGAGATGTTTGCTGAACCTACTGCTGCAGACTGACCCCCACCCTTGCTACCCCAAAAGAAAAATGTCAGCTGACCTTGCTCTTCACGGAGGGTAGTCAACTGTGCAGTAAATGGAGGATGGAGAGGGCCAGGAGCTCATGCTGGGGGATGGTAGTCAACCATGCAATAGATGGAGGATGGAGAGGGCCAGGTGCTCATGCTGGGGGATGGTAGTCAGCAATGCAATAGATGGAGGATGGAGAGGGCCAGGAGCTCATGCTGGGGATGGGGGAGATTCATATAAAGAGTAGCTCAAAGGAGTTCTGAGAGGGGTGACTGTCTTGCTGAAACAGGGAGCCAAAGGGTAGCAATTTGTGCTACTGTAGTTGTATAGAAGTTCATGCAAAAAGCAATAGCAATACCAAATAAATACGGTATGTTTCACATTATGTAGGAAGTCTGGTTCTTTATATTAAAAAGAGGACTTTAATTTCTCATACATGGGTTATTATAACAAGCACATTATTATGATATTTTGGAATCTCCTAAAGTTAAACATTACAATTATTTTATGTGTCTCATTTTCACATTTCAGCATCAGTAGAACTTTAAAATATGCCTATAACCCTGCCCATTGATTATTAGTGTGGCTCCAGGCAGGAGTCTTTGATTAGCGTGATGACACCAAAGTTCTGATGTGGTGAATGTTGTTTGAGAGATTCTGATCTCTGATTCCTGAGATAGAACTGTTAGTGTTATCCTGTAAAATAAATAAAACTAAAATTACATTTCTTATTCTATCTCCCTCATAACAATACACAAGTAATCAAATGAAATAAGCCTCTGATCATGCAATGAATAATTTTTTATTTTGTCAGCATCCTAAGAGATGAGCAGCAGATAGCTCTCCTGACATATTTCTGTCTTCCGTTCTCATGCAGTGTCTTAAAACAGGCACGTCTTCCCTGGTGATTGCGGTGAGAGCTGACACACTAGAGAATCTATACCATAGCTGAAAGCCCTGCTGGCTGCTCCAGAAGGTGAGGAAGCAACCTTGTAAGAGAGGGCGTGTAGCTGTGCTCAGGTCTGCCACACAGGACAGTTAGTCTGCTTCACCGGGAAGGGTTTCGAGGCTTGTGCCATCCTGACAAAGATGCAAGGTGCATCAGAGGGCTACTCTTCTAATCCTGAGATGTTGCACTTGCTGGACCATCCACTTTGTCTGCTAGGGATGCCTTCCATTTCTAGTGATGGAAAAGCCCACTTCTCCAGGGACTCGTTAAGCTCACACCGTAGATAGACTTTTCATCAGATGAGGAAGAGCACTTCAGACTTTAATTTATTTATTTATTGTCCCCAGATTGGAAAGAAATTGTGTTCTAAGTGTTAGACTTAAGGCAAGGGTAGTCACGTTTCATTGCAATTCTTTGTGCTGTTCTTGGGTTTTTTTGTGACTATTATTGCTGCTTTGTTCTGTCCATGTTTTTATAATCTCTTTCACAAAGATATTATTTTATCAGTTCTTACAAGTTCTTGTAAAGAATTTCTCTTTATTACTTTTGTGACCGAATCTGTTTTTCATTAAAATTTTTTTGGGGGGTGAGGGTAGGAAATGTGAGGTAAGTGTTTTTTGTTTATTTGCTGGATTTAATTCTTTGATACCCTAGCCAGTGTTGTTTAATATACATTCCAGTTGAAATATCATCACAGAAAAGAGAAATTGAGTACAGTTGTTGTTCTTTGGAAAATATTTTCCTTCTCTCCTTGAAATGCCCTTACTTTTCTCTGCTTTAATTTGCTTACAGGCACAAAGACTTTTATAAAGTCATTTCTCTTACATTTGCTTGTGAAACTCATAAGATTAAAATAACATTTGTGATAAAGCAGAAAAATCAGCTTTTCATGAATTTTGCATAATAAAGAATAACTATGTTACACAGTGATATAAAATATTGAGTTTAGATGTGGGCATGCCTTTCTAACTCTCTTTGAAGAAACTAAGTCTAAAATCCTGCTTAGTCTCATGGCTGTGGTATTATTTCCAAAGAGCTGAGACCGACACAATCGCTAGACCTAGTCATACATTGATTCTCGAGAAGGTACTATATTTCTCTACTGTTTCTTATTACAGTTTCTCCTCTCATATAAAAACAGCTCTATAGTTTTGGCTGTCAGCTTTGCTGAAGTGTTCAGCCAATGCCATGGTAAACTTTGAAAAGTATTCTGAGCATCTCAAGTGAGAAGTCTATCTAGATAAAAGTCAGAACTATTGGTCAGTCATGTCCCTTGACTGTTGTGGCCTGCATGCATGGCTTTGGGATTGACCTGACTGGGGTGATCTGGAAGGAAGAAATGGCAGACATGTATAGAGAAGAGCTTGGCTCGGGTGGACCATATGCTCTTATTGAAGACATGCCAACACCAACCTAGAGACAGAGTGTGTGTGTTATCTACAGAAACCTATTACAATCTATGAAGAAAGAAGAGCTGCATCAGCTAATCTGGGCAGGAGGTCTTTGAAGGGGAGCAATCGCAGGCTGTGGTCATGCAGAAGAAAGTTGTGGTTGATAGTTTCTACTTACAATGTCAGCATCCTGACAAGGAAGTTTCACTGGATTCTTTCAGCAAATGCTGGTTTTAGCTAAAGGACAATCATCCATTAACATACACATACATACACATTAAGACCAAGAGAAGACTTGATCATTCCTCTAAGTCTGACCCAGGGAAGGTCTTATCATTCCCATGGGTCTGAGGTATTGGGTCTTTGACATGGCTGTGGTCATGTCAATAGCACACATTCACTTGAGACTTCATCCATGCCTCATATCTGACTAGAATAGATTTTGCCTTATGGAAGAATGAAACAAGCTGCTAAATTTCAGGAAATTAAATTCTGTGATTGTAGAGCCTACTGCATTAGCAATATCATATTAAGGTACTTCCATGCCATATTGAATATAGTAGCATTTTTTATGTTAATTCATACTTTATTCTACAATAGATATGATTTAGGCTTAGCATGAAAGCCTAATTTGCTTAAGATCATACAAGTACCGGAGTAATTTAAAACCACAACATGATTTTGGAGTGCTCACTTTCAAAGTTCATGTCAGCATATTGCACTTCTGAAGATAATTAACTTGAAATTATAAAGCCAGAGTTAAAACATCGTTGTCTTAGTAAGTGGTTCTCAACCTTCCTAATGCTGCAACCCTTTAATACAGTTACTCATGTTGTAGTAACCCCTGATCATAAAATTATATTGTTGATACTTCATAACTGCAGTTTTGCTATTGTTATGAATCATAATGTAAATGTTTTTGGAGACAGTGGTTTAACAATGAAGCTTCAACTTGCAGGTTGAAGACCGCTTGTCTAGAACCTTTGAGCGATAAAACTCAAAGAAATTCAAAACACTGGCTAGCTCTCAATTGTGAAACACTTCTTTCAGACATGATAATCACTTGGAGTTTAAAGAGGTCAATATCCAGGTGTAGAGAATTCTACTACAGATTAACTCTGCTGGTTGTAGCTTCAGGTGCTTAGAGGGCATGGCCCCCAAGTCCTCTCAGAACCAAGTCCAAGAGGAGGAATCAGTATACTCATTAGGACGATTCATGTATTATCATATAAATTAAAAAAACAGAATGGTGTTTTTAGCAATGTGGTTAAAATGTAAAATGTAGTTTTAGTCTGTTGAAGTAGCAGTTATTACCTTCTCTGTGGTTTTATCCCCTCAGTTGAGATCCACACAGAGAAAATTCTGCATATTTTTCTTCTTTCCTTTAGTTATTGAAACTTGTTATTTTGTACAGTGCCCAGAACAGAAAACATACTCAAAAGCTCCTATGAACTAGACAATTTATATACAAGTTAACTTCAGAAAAATGATATAAATATATGTGCATGTGGGTGTGTTAAAATAGTAGCTACACACCACCACACCTCTCTTCTCCCACATGGCCGCAGAATTCTAAGTTTCATAACTCCATGTTGATGTAGAACGAAAATCTTCAGACTTGCTCTGTTGCTATGAGGAGAGCTTATAAAATGTTGAAAAAGGAAACCAGAGCCCTTTAAATAGAAAAATGCATGAGAAGCATCGAAATCTGCCAACTGGAGGGACAGGAGAACCCTGGGATAGTACATATTACGCCAAAGAGTAACTGTCGACTGACCTTAGGTCATAGTGAATAGGATCACTGTCTAGGTAGTAAGGAGCCGTCTGTCAGGTCAGTCTACCAAGAGACGGCGGAATGCTGGCATACTATTCTAAAGAAGAAAGATTTGGAAAAATGGAGAATTGCTCACAATCTTGTAACGACTGAAAGGTATTCAGAACATCAAGGTCTAACACTAAAGAAAACAACCCCATTGCAGGCCAACTGGGCAGTATGTATTCTTTTTTTCCTGTGTTTCCAGTCCCTGGAAGAACTAGAGCTTTTGGTTTCCTGAGTGGGTTGCTGGGCTTGTCAGTAGGAGCTGAAGTCATTCTGGCAGCTTCAAAGACACAGCTTTACAGATCCCGATGCCTCAGCTCCCAGGAGAGGGAAGGAACCTTGGAACCTTGACCGTGGTTTTCATTCTGCTGTCCCTTTGAGTTCTCAGAGAATACATTGGCAACCCTGTGAATGTTGCATGAGCACCTGACGAAGTGAAGTAGGAAATTTAGGAGAAAATAAAGCTGCAGTTTTTACAAATAGCAAAAATCTGAAATAAAAAAAAATTAAGCGTAGTGCCCCAATGAATATTTTTAATTTGTCATTTAACTTAAGCCCAGAAAAGTGAAGGTTAAATTAGGATCTCAAAGGGATTTATTATAGAAATTAGAATTCCTCTGGATTATTAGAACTCTTCGCATCAATGTTGTGGTTAATGTCGATCTCTTAATAACACCAATAGAGACCAGGTAGAGCAGAATTAGGAATTTTATTGAATGTGCTTACTAATGAGCTTTGAGACATGCTGAGTTTCATTTTACAGCCTCCCTGCCCCATCAGTGCTAAGATACAGGCAGCTTCCAGATTTGAAGTTATATAAAGATTAGACAGTGTCAGGCTTTCTTCTCACTTCACAGAGTTCTTCTATGGTTTCCAGAGCCCCTTATAGAAACCAAGGTAAGAAGCATATTCTATGGTTTTCTGTAACTCACCAAAACAAAGATTACCAAAGTAGGAAAATCATACAATGAGATACAGTCTGGCTCTCTAGCAATGTAAAGGAAGGAAGGATAAAAGGAGAGAGGGCAGTGTAATGAACGAGAAGAAAACTTTTCTTTCCAAAGTTGCTTCTCAGCATGTGCATATAAACACAGGGAGGGTGACTAGGAAAACAGGGCAGTGAACAACCCATGCTGAGTGCTGACGTATTGAAACACAGGTGGTCGGGGAGCATTCTTAAAGATGACAGAAGAGGAAGGCAGGAGGGTTTGTATCTTGCAGCATGGAGTTGGGTGGCCAGAGGAAATAAGGGCCACAGATATTCTACGCAGTTTAGAAGTTGCAGAGAGCCACTATACTGCTATGCAATTTTCTCCTGGAGTCTCTAAGACACTGGAGCAAGCATTTGGCAGCAGCCGATCTCTGTGGATGAAGTTCTTGGCGTTCATATGATTGCCCTATGGGCATCAAGAGAAACAGCTCCATAGAGCACATGAAACAAGCACACTGCTACTCCACCATTTAATCTTCTGTGAAGAGCCTTGCCACCTCATAGGATGCTTTGTGTGTGTGTGTGTGTGTATCAGTCTTTTAAAACACAGAGCAGCAAAAAAGGCAAGCAGCAGGGATTGCTTCTTCTCATGCAGCAGTTGTAGACAGCTTAGACCAGGCATGGTGTGCTGTAGTGACCTTCAATGGGGCAAGAGGGAAAGCAGTGTGTGAGGTGGAGAACATCATTTACTCTGTAGTCTTGTGTTTGGAAGTGCAAACATGATTTATACTGAAAACGATGAAAACTGAAGGCATTGATTGTTGAAAATATATAGATCCTGGTGATCTACCTTAAAAAGACACATTAGGTCTGCTAAAAATGATGGGTGTGAGCTGCCATATGGGTTCATGCCAATGCACATAAAATAAAGTTAAATAAATAATTAAAAATTCTTTAAAAAAAAAGATGGGTGTGGTGAGTCTTCCTTGTCCAACTTCCTTTCTGGGACCATCAGCCCCCTAATAATGACTTATTGATTATGAAAACTTGGCCTTGGCTTAGGCTCATTCCCAACTAGCTCTTATCACTTAAATGTTATGCGAAGCCATGTGAGTTTGATAAAAGACCTCAAGAATTTATTTAGGCATAAAATGGGGATAAACACTCAATGATAAAAAGGCTGCTGCAGTCCAGCTGCTGTGTCCTGCTGGTCTGCCCAGGGGAGCTGAGGTCCAACCTGAACAAAAAAGGGAGAGAGTGCATGACTCCTCCCTTTTGGGTTTTAAGCGGTTAGGTGTGCAGACAAGACCATGTCCTAGAGCTTGCTGTCCCAAATGTCACTGGCTAAATGGATTGAAATTTCATAACACTTAAATGAACATATTTATATTAATCTGAATTCTGCTAAATGGCTTGTTACCACTCCTTCATAATGTATGTCCCAATTCGTATGTGTCTTCCTGGTGTCTGCCATGTGCCTAGATTCATCTTCTTGAGGTTCTCTCTCTTTCCAGAATTTCTGCCTAACCTTTCCTGCCTATGTTATTGGCCATTCAGCACTTTATCAAACCAACAAGGAGGCACCTTAAGCAGAGACACATCATAACAGTCTACAGAAAGTTTACCGCAGCAGATGGGGGTAGTTTTATTCGTGAAACACAGAGGAAGGCTTTTTAAGTTTGAGAAACTGCTTGACTAGAAATAAAGTGAGGAAGAAAGAAAGCTCAAGGGCTGGAGCCCCAGCCTGACTGGCTGCAGTGTAGCTGACTGGCTGCAGTGTAGCTGACTGGCTGCAGTGTAGCTGACTGGCAACAGTGTAGCCTGACTGGCTGCGGTGTAGCTGACTGGCAACAGTGTAGCCTGACTGGCTGCGGTGTAGCTGACTGGCAACAGTGTAGCCTGACTGGTAACAGTGTAGCCTGACTGGCTGCAGTGTAGCTGACTGGTAACAGTGTAGCCTGACTGGCTGCGGTGTAGCTGACTGGCAAAAGTGTAGCCTGACTGGCTGCGGTGTAGCTGACTGGCAACAGTGTAGCCTGACTGATAACAGTGTAGCCTGACTGGTAACAGTGTAGCCTGACTGGCTGCAGTGTAGCTGACTGGCAACAATGTAGCCTGACTGGTAACAGTGTAGCCTGACTGGCAACAATGTAGCCTGACTGGTAACAGTGTAGCCTGACTGGCTGCAGTGTAGCTGACTGGCAACAATGTAGCCTGACTGGTAACAGTGTAGCCTGACTGGCAACAATGTAGCCTGACTGGTAACAGTGTAGCTTGACTGGCTGCAGTGTAGCTGACTGGCAACAATGTAGCCTGCCTGGTAACAGTGTAGCTGACTGGCAACAATGTAGCCTGACTGGTAACAGTGTAGCCTGACTGGCAACAATGTAGCCTGACTGGTAACAGTGTAGCCTGACTGGCTGCAGTGTAGCTGACTGGCAACAATGTAGCCTGACTGGTAACAGTGTAGCTGACTGGCAACAATGTAGCCTGACTGGCAACAATGTAGCCTGACTGGCAACAATGTAGCCTGACTGGTAACAGTGTAGCCTGACTGGCAACAATGTAGCCTGACTGGCTGCGGTGTAGCTGACTGGCAACTGTGTAGCCTGACTGGCAAACAATGCAGCCTGATTGGCAACAGTGTAGCCTGACTGGCAACAATGTAGCCTGATTGGTAACAGTGTATCCTGACTGGCAACAATGTAGCCTGATTGGTAACAGTGTATCCTGACTGGTAACAGTGTAGCCTGACTGGTAACAGTGTAGCCTGACTGGTAACAGTGTAGCCTGACTGGTAACAGTGTAGCCTGACTGGCAACAGTGTATCCTGACTGGCAACAATGTAGCCTGGTTGGTAACAATGTAGCCTGACTGGCAACAGTGTAGCTGACTGGCAACAGTGTAGCTGGGATTTCTACTCAAAGTCTTACTTAGTTCACGGATTGGCAATAATCAGGTATACCTGTAGAGATTTAAATAATCTTATTATATATTAAAATAAAACCGAGGCAAAGCTATATAGAGTTACAAATGCTTACACTTACTGAATAGTAGGCCATTGTCATTCCTCTCTGTCCTGTCTCATTCTGTTCTAGTTCTCCTTTGGGTGTGCTAACACAATGCCTCCACGAACTAATGGAACTCTGTGTATGTGGTGTAGCATTGTAGGGGACAAAAAATGCTCTTTACAAGGTTGTTGCTTAATAATCGTGACTCATGTCAAACAATGCTTTCCTTTCTTACAACATGTGAGAAATGTCCGAAGAACATTTGCTTTCTTAAGAATGAGCATAAATACTTGAACCGACTCAGGAGTGACACATCACCGCAAGTGTCACAAGGTTTAAATGCGTGAGAGAGCGAACATCTGGCCAGCCTTGGAAATACTCTTAACTTGGGTACTCAGATGCATTGCATAACTAAACTTGTCTAAATTCCAGGCCAGAAATTTATTATTTGGAAGCAAGATGAAACCAAAACACAAGCCTCTCAAACTTAAACATAGGCTCATCAAAGGAGGGACGATGAAAACACGTCCATCCTTGGAGCCTGCAGGAGGATAAAGGCCATCACTCACTGTTTTTAATGAGTGTGCAACCCAGCAGAAATCTGGCAGATTGTTTCCTATAGAGTACTAAGAAAAACATAGTAGAAATGAGGTAAATCTCCACATTTTACTTCTGTTTTCCCGCAATTGATAATAATCTTGACTCAGAGAGGTTTTAAATGTTTCAGCATGTGTGGTCCATTTAGCACCTTTGGAAATAAAGAGTAATGTGTATTAATCTTCTGCGATATAATTTGAAAAAGAGACAAAGATTTTAAGCCACTTTATTCATTCTGATTTTCTGGATAGCCTCTTGTTAATCCTCAAAAGTGAAGTCTCCTGTAAGCTTAACAAGGATGGTTAACAATGAAGTTGGCAGTGGGAATATTTTCTTAATGTGATGAGTTTAGCCCAATGCAAAGAGCAGAGGATTCAAGATACTAGTAGAGTCTGGTGAGGTATTAAGTGTGGGGTAGTGAGCCAGTCACCCCTTGTTTTCAGTCTCAGCATGCCCCTCTGGAAAATTTCAATACTATTCAAATTTTCAGCATGCCTGTTCCCTGACTTGGTACTCAGTTCATGAAATTATGCAAATGCATAAATACTCTTCATAAACCTTTAAATGAATATAAACTAACTCATCAGTAGGAATAATGCATTGCAACTTTGAAAAAACCACATATATGTGTGTGTGTGTGTGTGTGTGTGTGTGTGTGTATGCACATATAAAGTTCAGTCACATACATCACCTGATTTCCTATGGGAACTGTCTGGGTTACACTGACCATGGCAGTAAATTAGGATAGCCCAGTTATATTTCTCATCCCTTAGGAAACTATGTAGAATATCTTGGACTCTTGGAGGTACCTGCCTCTCACAGTCCTCCTGACACAGTCTCAGACTCTCTTACTGACAGGAAACACCCAGATGCCCACTATGATCTCACAAACATTTTTCACATCTCCACTGCTTGGTCAGTTATCAATGTTTTGATATCACTCTTGGTAACAGCCTTACAATTCTCCCACACCAGTGTCCCCAGAGAGATAATGAGGTTTACCCGAAGAAGGCTGTTCTTGGTACCCAAAACTGTCAAACCATGAAGTATAAAAATGTGTGTTGAATGGTATGTACTCACTCATAAGTCTCCTGGGTACAAAGTTGTTTATCAGTGTTTTGTATGGCATCATATTGCTTTGTTTTGTAGTGTAGCTGTTGTTGTTTTAGTATACGTGGGTTTGATTAATTTTTAGATCTTAATTTCATTATTAGAAATCAGAATGTTTTGGAGTTTGGTCTGGTATAGAAGCAACAAATTACATATTATTTGACTGCAGCTTGTTGTTGAATTGCAATTATGTCATGTCTCATGTGATTATGTATTCTGAGGTAATAGCATCTCCATAGAAATGAAGCACAATTTATTTTCTATACTGAACTTTGCAGTATCTCACATGAGAAGCATGAATACATAGACTGAAAAGATAATCTGCAAATGGAGGTGCCCAGTGTCCTGGGCTACACAGTGAGTTCGACCTTGTCTAAGAACCTATGGCTGTAAACCACAGAGAGCAGTAACTTAAATACTGGGGTCTCAGCAGGAGATGCTTGCTGTGTGAGCTTCATAACCTTAGCTCCATCCCAGGTGGAAGAAGAAACCAGCTCCACCAAGCACCTTTCTGACCCCCACAATAGCACTGTGGCATGTACACACACATCACAGACACACAACAGCAGCAGCAACAACAACAATAAAAATAACAAACAAAATAAAGTCAAAAGTAAAGTAAATACCAAGTCTTATTATCTAAAAAAATTTCCATTGTCATTACTGTCTTAATGCCTATAACTGAGCTTGGCCAAACCTCACTTTTTATTAGAGTTAATCCAATTGTTCTGTAGCTATCTTATTAATTTCTCAGTTGTTATATTTTATATTTTTACATAATCTTCTGAGTAGAAAATGAAAGACAAGGGATGCTATCTACATAAATATCAGTTAATTGATAGTTTACCATGATGTGGAGATTCACTTTAAAATTTTCCTGTGACTTCTAGTTGCATTTAATGCTCCTAATCAAATATTTATAGCACTATGTTTTATTTATCATGTCAATATTTAATATATGTTTTAGCAGTTTAGAAGGCTGATTTGCCTAAAACCCATGAACTCTCGTTCAAGTAAAGGAGAAGTAATTAGCTGCAAAACTTATTAAATGACAATATTTGTCTTTAAAAAAAACTCTCATGCTTTTATGAATTATCCATGTTGCGTGTGACAGTCCTCCCTCAGTGTTCCAGAATGGCTATGATTTGTGCTGACTTAGGCTGTAATTAGTAAAGTTGTGCATAATAGTATTCTCAGCATGACCTGCCATAGGAAAAAAAGAATCAATTCCCCTGTGCCAATTATAGTTAGACTTGTGTGTTCAATATGATTATCAATGCCTTAATATTAAACATTGAGAAATAATGACTTTCTTTGAGGAACCCCCACACTGTGCTCCAGCAGGCCTGGACTAATTATGTCCCCACCGGTGTTATACAGGGTTCTCTTTCCTCCACACCACCACCAGTGTTCGTAGCTTTGATTGTTCCCATAGCAGCCAGTGGAGCAGAAGTAAACTGCTTTCTCCTGTGGTTTCCATTTCCCGTGTAGTTTGCTTCGTTGGGAGTCTCTTTATCTGTATATTTGTTGATTAATTTGGATGTCATTTGAAGAATGCACGCTCAGGTCAGTCACCCCTTTGAAAATCAACCAACAAGACAGGTTGGTTTTATTATTTTGCCTCCCGAGCTCTGTATATATTGTGAACATCAGTTGTTTCTATTACTGGATAGGTTTTCTCTTCATCGTACCCTTTTGTTATGCAGATATAAATTAGTTGGTTATAATCTCATTTTTCTTTTTTCCTTTTTAAATTGCATAAGTTCCTTTAAGTCATGAAAAAAAAAGTCAATTAAACAGGCCCAAAGCAGTGTTGTGTGGATTTTCCTCTTTTTTCAGAGCAGCCTTGAAACTTCGGGAGCCTTAGTTTGTTTCCATTGTACTGGGGATGGAAGGCAAGCCGTGGGCACGAGTTCCAAGTGTTACACTGAACAATACTTCCAGACCCAGCTGTCAAGGCTGACTCCCAGTCTTCCATTTGGCTTTTTATACAGTCTGAGAGGAGGTCCAATTGGCAGTCCTCTGCTTGGGGGTGCCAACTTGTCCCATTTATTTTAAGGATCGTCCTTTTCTTATCATGTGTTCTTGGCTCCATTGATAAAAATCAATAAGGGGATGAGCAAACTGTCCTCTATCTATTCTGTTATTTTGAGCAGGGTCTCTATTTTTATGCTAGAACAACAATGAGACTCTCGCTTTGTCAGACAATGTGGAGTAAGTGACAATGCCTCCAGCTTTGTTCTTCTTGCCTGGTTGCCTTGATTCTCTGTTTGCGATACTCTGTATTTAGAATTTTTAAAAATATATTTCTTTGAAAAGTGGCATTGAAATTATGGGGACTATACAGCAGAGTGGGCTCTGGCACAGATAGGGACATATGGGCTGGCTATTGAAAGCGAGAGTACCATGTGTGTCTCTCTTGGGATCCTCTTTGTTGTCTTGGTTCTCTGGGGTTGTGGTCATACATGGGTCTACATAGGAAAGAAAGACAAGATCTCCTGAATAAAGTGGGAGCATGGGGGTCATGGGGGAGGATAGATAGGAAAAGGGGAGGACTGGAGGGGAGCAGAGAAAATTGTATAGATCAATAAAAACAATTCAGAGTCTGAACACCTAAGGAATCTTTGAGTGATTTATCTAGCATCACTGTGTGTTCGTGGAAGAACAGAAGGAAAAACATGTGCTTTTTTTATTTTTTGTCTTTATTAGCTTATAGAAAATTTTATATAGAGGATTTTGATCATCACCCAACTTCTCCCAGATTCATCTCCTTCTCTATTCTCCCATCTTTAAATCAAATTTATGTTGCTTCTATACTCTTGGATGTGTGGCTATCAGAAAGAGTGTAGCCCATCTTTCTATAAAAAAAAAATGATTCTGCTTCTCCCAGTACCTAACACAGCACAGGTTTTCTGACTGTTGTGTTCTGGACAGTGGTGGTGCACATCTTTGATCCCAGCAACTGGGAGGCAGAGGTAGGCAGATCTCCATGAGTCTGAGGCCAGCCTGGTCTACAGAGCATGCTCCAGGACAGTTAGGGCTAAGCAGAGAAAGCCTGCCTTAAAAAACAAGAAAAAGAAAGTTACAGCCTCCTGAGGAGCCTTGGTCTACTTTAACATTCAACACTTCTAGTTACTAATCCGAATGCAAAATTTTATTTTTAAGGAGTTGGCTTTTGGGCTTACAAAATGAGTTTTAATAATCAAAAGAATATTATTGTGTGCAGTGTGAGTGTGAGGAGGGGAGAAGGACGCAGGGCGAGTGGGATTTCATTTCTCACCAATGTTAAAGAGCAAAACAAAGACAGTGGAAGCTCCCAGCAGCAAGTCATAGCTTCTGTAACCCTGGAAACATGCAAAGTTACTCTGTAGCCAACTCATCCAAGGACCAATCTCAATCACAACAGGCTGTGTGAGATCTGCTGTCTTTGGAAGTGCAAGCGTTTGCCATGTTCCTGAGAATTTGCTTCACCTTCAGGGACCCCACAGAATATACAGGGGAAATGAACCCAGTGAATATATTTGTATGTCAGGCCTCAGGCAAAAAAAAATATGATTAAGAGAGAATTTAAGAAAAATCTCCTAAATGTCAGAATTTATGACAAGTAATCATTTTGTCAGCCCAGCATTCTCAAACCCAGCACTGTCTCCTGCGGGTTGTCATCCTTCTTCACTAGCGTTATTGCAAGATGATTGCTTGTGCCTTTCTGGTCACCACTGCCTACACAACACAAGCTATGTTCTAACCACCATTGAGTTACAATCTGAAGTAAGAACATTCTATTCATGCGCCATCTCCTTGGAATGAGTTGGCACCTTTTGTAAACTAAAGCTGGTGCTTAGCATCTGCTTCTTTCAGGCACTGGTCGGTTATCAGCGTGCTGGCTGGCCTCTCTTCTATGTACTGAACATTCAGAGAACTTTCTTGATATGGCTTTGTTATTTTATTGTATCACTCTCAAGTTATTGCAAAGCCATTGGTTCTACAAGCGTGTTAAGTCATTTCTTTGAAAAGCCATTTTCTTTAAAATAGCCCTCATTATGACATTTTCAGCATGATTTTTTCTACATGAGACACTGCAAAACCAAACTACAGGAGGAAAATCACCATGAGCGCTATAGAACACGAGGGAGTATCACACCTTCAAAAACACTGCAGCTTCAGATAAAGAGGAAAAGTCACACTGAGCTCTGCAGAGGAGAATGACTCAAGCATCCTAGAGTGCAAGACACGCTTGTTGGTTTGCACGGAGTCATGCGCTGAGTCAGGGAGATGGCGAGGAAGAGCTGCGGGACTGTTCATAATCAGCGGGCTGAGTCACCAGAGCAGAGGTGGATATCTACCCTTGAACTGCAGATTATGCTGTAATTCTTCACTTCTTAAACCCCTCTGTCCTTTTTTGCTATGGTGATAGACAATCTATAGCTTTACCCAGTACCAAAGGGTCCATGCCCATTTGCCCCGTAAGCTGCTTAATCATTGATATTTCATTCAGTTATTTTGATATTTCATAAAACCATTTTCATTGTTTTGCCTATTGGAACCTTTATTATTATATTATTATTATCATTACTAATATGGTCAAGTAGCAAGAAATGAACATTGTTCTTCCTGTATAAAGATAATGAACTGTCTGTCACACATACCTATTTCCTTTCCAACTTGAACCTTCCTTCCCGACTAAAATTGTGATAGAGTCCTTTACAAAAATAAAAGTGAATGAAAGAAAAGTAATTGAAGAGTGATGCTTTTGTGGCCTGTGAGATACTGTGTATGATCAGGAAGAAAAGCAGTAGCTATCCGTGGAACACAGCGACCACGTGGAAGACTCCGCAGCACAGGGTAACTGAGCTTCTACATCCTCAGAGAAAATGCTTCCCAACTCACAGCACTCTGTCCAACTGTCAAGCAAATGGAAAGAAAGGAAAAAAAAATATCATCCAGGGACACAAGGATTTGTGTCCTATGCACATTTTGTTGGAAGGTACTAGAGAATGTGAGCTTTGAACCAAGATGGGGAAACCTGAGGAAGGAGATAGTTGCTGCCTCTAGAAACAGGTGCCCCATAAAGAATGTGGACATGGGAAGTCTGAGGGAGGACACTGTACTCCAGAGCTACAGAGCAACTCTACCATTTGGGGGTGAGGAGAAAATGAACTCTACGATAAAAGTCTTCAGAATGAAGAATTATTGATGGGTGTGTAGCAGATGTGATGGTTTCCATGAGTAATGTCGGTAATGTGGAGACAATGATGCTGGTAAACTTAAGTGGTTGATGCCCAACTAGCCGCTATAACCGAATCTAGGAACGGGACTGCAATCATGCACCATCTGCTCTGCAGTGAGTTACATCCAGGGGAGCATAAACACTGCTTCGTGGGCATCACCTGCGTAGGCTTGAATGGGGCAGACATGCAAATACCTAAACGCAATATTCTTACCCAGGAGGGAGAGAGAGAGAGAGACGGAGAGACAGAGAGAGACAGAAAGAGATAAATTAGAAATCAAAGTTTTTGTTGTTGTTGGATTTATTTCTTTTTTTGTAACATTCACAGGGTCTTCCCACTGTGCTGGATTGTTGCCTATGCTAGGAATTGCATCTCTGGGGAAAGCCTGGGCTTTCGAGAGCTTCTTTAGACGTCTCAATTTTCTTCTTGCTGAGTGTCAAGTGTAACAGAAAGACTTTTATGCTTTGGGTACTATCATAGCAATGTTTCTGTTTATCGGGCTTTCTTGTGTACTGTTATAATTGGAAAAATTCCATGTTGATTTTCTTTCTGTAGTTTTATTTTTTTGCGTGCATGTTTCTCTAAAAATCTATTTTTATAAGATTTTTCTTCTCTGCTGGTGTATTTTTAAAGCTTGCGGGTACGTGGTTCTGCATTAATTAAATGTTCCAAGCCACTTGCTAGGCTTGTTTCCAGCCCCCCCAAATCTGGATGGTGACATCTAATCCTCCTACTTCCCAAGATGATGGTATCTGGAGGAGGAGCCTGTGGGAAGCGAGTAGATCTGAGGCCACAGTGCTAGTAAACTGGAATCTGCTTTGCTGAAAGAGGCCTTTGAATAAGACCTCCTTTGCCTTTCCTGCCAGGGGAGGTACAAGGAAAGGGGAAGAGAACCAGGGGTTAGCCTTGCTGGGGGACTCAGCCTCTAGAGCTCCAAAATCATGTAGAAGAAACTTTTGTTACCAGGTCCCCAGCACATGCTCTTCTGTATTTTTAGCTATTTCTTCACTATCCCATACTTCGGGGCCTACTCTACACGCAATAGCGCGGCCCATAGCGGTCTGGGTCCTCCCTGCATCAGTAACCAACCTCACAGCCGTGCTCATAGGCAGATCTCTGACCTAGAGAATTGCTCTCTTGACGCTGTCTGCCCAGACGGCTCTCGGCAAGTCAGCTCCCACTCCTCATGGTTTCCCAAAGCTGTGAGGTAAAACCCCTCTTGCCTTCCCTTCTGTGCCCCTTGCCCTTGCTGTTAGTTTATAGCTTCAATTCTCTTGTAATATTAGTGAAGTTTCCGTGGTGATCAGTACAGAAGCCTTTCAAAAGCAGTCTGCCATGTTGAATTTTAAATTTAAAAAATCCTGTTTTTGTCTATTTTCTTTTTGTTTGATTTAAAAACTATGCCACAAAGTTCCTGGTTCATTTTGCATCAGCACCTCCCAACAATACCTGTTATCTCAGTACCCGGCTCCGCCAATGGGAGAGAGTCAATTTGCTTGTGGATTTCTAGCATTTCCAGATTGTCTAGCGTTCCATAGGTGGTGGCTCAGCCCAGGCCTTCCATCAGGTTTCTTATCTTTTCTAACCTTGCCATTGGCTGGATACCAATCACTACAGACAGACTAGAAAACAGCTTTCAAAGTCAGTGTTCTTCCTTTCTGTGAAGAGGGGGAAGAGGGCTGGACTAGGGGAGGAACACCCCCTCAGCTTTCCTGCCTCTACAGTCTTCTCAATGACATCACAGGGCTGCACTAACCATTCCTGGAAGGAGGGAAAGACAGTGTGCCAATGGGAGTGTGCTGTAGGTGGTAGGCTAAAGCAGATTCAGCACAGGTAATGTGAGAAGTGACTAACAGTCTCTACACTTGTACTGGATTCACAGATGAAGCTAAATTTATGTAATCTTCCTGAACTAGTAGTGTGGCACCTTAGGGATGCCCAAAGACATGAAGTATCAATGAACAGAAGAGTAATAAAACTCAGAGACAGGAAAAGAGTCAGAAAGGAGATGGAATAATTACAAGACTTAAAGACAGACAAAGATGGGGGAGGAGAGAGAGAGAGAGAGAGAGAGAGAGAGAGAGAGAGAACTCTGTGGGGAGTTTCCCAATAAGGTTCCTCTGTAGAAGAGATAAGAAGGAGAGGAGATGAAAGAGGAGGGGAGGAGAGAAGAGGGAGGAGGGGAGGAGGGCACAGAGGTGGAGCTGGGGGAGGAAGAAGACCCTCTGGGGAGAATGAACAAGTATCATGAAGTCCCCACGCCTCTCGTTCCCTTCTCCTTCCTCTTATCCTCCTTGCTTCTGATTTACAGTCTAGTCTCTTTCTGTAGGGCAGACTCCAGTGTAAGGAATGTAATACATAGCCACAGAGACAGGAGGGACAAATGAGAGAGATGCTTAACAAAGTACAGCTGAGCTGAGTGCTAAATGACTTCTCTAGCATCCACGAGAATGGCATTTAAGACGTTAAGCTGCTCTCCGGTGCAGCTGTAATGAGTGTTCCCTATCCCTAGCCTGTCTCCTTGATTTAAGTAAATAATTCATTAGTAGAAGAAAGTCTCTTGTTTCATCAAGACACAAGAGCTTTAAATATATTCACTAGGCTTTAGGATATATTTATTTAGACAATAATGCTTCAGAGCTGTTAACAGTGACCAGGTGTAAATGATTAAGCTCTGTCTTAGAGTTACGGTTGTACAGTTTTATTTTATTTTATTTTGTTTGTTTTGTCTCCAAGGAGAAAGGAGTGGATCTTGAAGGCCTTTCTAACGATCTCTGTACTTAAAAGGGAATTCTTCTTTTACATGCTGGGAATTATGCAATGTCTATTTCTGTAAAACAATAAACTAATATCCCTTGAAGTAGTAATAAATACTTTACTAACTTGTCATATTCTTAGAGAAGAGGAAACGTTGGATATAATTTTAGACATAGAAAAGCCCACTCATCCCAGCTGGCAGGCGCTTGCTGCTCATGGTTCCCACGTCTCTTGATTCAATTACTTGTGCTTTGAAAATGATGAGGAAACATTGCGACTGAACTGGACACACACAGGTTTCCCCTCTCTCATGGAGCCCTAAAGGACACAGCATAGCATCTACTTACACACCACACATACAGCACTAACGATAACAAGCAACCTTCAGTAATTTTGACCATGGGGGCATTGCACAGGATACATGAAAGACTATCCTAGCTTATGTCAGATTTGAGGAGCCATAAATCTGGACTCCAACCTCAATTTTCCATATATAGTGAGAGATGACTTCACTGCCTGTCAATAGGATTATGCTGTTCCTTTAAATGGAAACTATACTCATATTTAAATGCATTTTAAGACTAATATTCTTTGTCATGCTGTTTTATTACACACGTTTGAGGTATTAAACACATTACTTACACACATGTGTAAGGATACACTGATACAATCACTACAGTAAGGAAAAAGAGCACATCCATCTTCTTACATGTTACATTTTTTAAGACCGTAAAAGTGACTAAAATCTATCCCTTAGTAAATTCCCAGATACAATGCAATGTTATTGCACATAGTCCTCAAAAATCACAGTAGTAACCCATTGGTCCCACAATTTTCTCTTTTCTTCAATGATACAAATTTTTAGGGAACTGCAGAGCCCTTGGCTCATCCTTCACCAATTCTATGGCAACAGGGAAGAAAGTATCTGAAGTGGCTTTGTTGTCCTTGTTGTTACTTTGTGCTGTTTTAGATTCCAGAGTGAGCAGGGCTTCCTGAAAGTGACACAGTATCTTCTTGTCCTGACAGTCCTGTGTGATTTCAGGCTGTGATTTGTGTGTCGTGGGTACTGGGAGCGTTAGCGTCTCTACCGAGTTACGACTTCAACACTACTCTGTGTGTGGTTCTTAGGACAGACTTATTTTAGCACAAAGCAGTTGTGTTCATTTCCTCTTGAGCTTTAGTAGTTTGCATCTCTCAGGGCTCATTTTGTCAGAGTTGCTAAATTTATTAGCATAATGTTTCTATGATTTCATTTTAATAATTACATTTTAATAATCTCATGGATCATTTTTGTCATCCTTGTTGCATTTGAGTCAGTGTTTGTTTTCATTCTGATATCTTTCAAAGAATTAGGTATTATTATGGCATTTTTAAACAAGAATTTCACGTCCTGTTCCTCCCCTTGCCCTTTCTTGTCTGTGCTTTTTCACCCCTGTTAGCTCCTTCCTGATATCTCTTCACGGATGACCTTGTGAGCCACTCACACACATGTTCTCAGCACTCCATTACTGATAAATATGTCTGCCTCTTCATATGTCTGCTACATAGGACATATTAGTCAGAACTAATAGGAGATATTTCGGTGTGTGTATGCAAGGAATAAATGGTGTAATTTGGTTTCTAAGCATGGACAAAAACCTCAGAGGTTTTATGAGATAGATATTTTCCCAGATATACTTGGTAGCCTAGTTTAAAAAAATCATAAATGGTTAATGATGATAATAATGATAATGATCAAATTTTCTAATGAGTGGAAAACTTGAATAAAATTTTACATCTGTGTTTATATCATAGTCTTCAAATTTATCTAAATATTTCTATACCCATATATATATTTACTGAATAAACATGTAAATATATGAGTATAGAAATATTTTAACCTTCAGGAAGCACGTCTCTCGTTTTGTAGAACTTTACTCCATTTGTGGGTTCTTCACTTTGATTCTTTCATTATATATTTGATTCATCAAGATGAAATTTAGTTTCATACATATGAAATCCAATTGTGTCCATAGACTGGTCTTGAACTGATGGTCTTTCTCCTGGTCCAGACCTCAAGTACTGCAATTACAGGTGCATGCCACCATGCCAGGCACAGGCCACTCCCACCTTGCTTCTCTGTCATCCTTAGCAGACAGGGCATTAGCTATGTGTTCGTCTCTATGATCTCAATACTTGACAGAAACAACTTCAGAGAGAGAGGTTTGTCTCATTCTCTGTTTCTGAGGATTCAGCCCATCATGACATTGAAGATACACTTAACAAACCAGCTCACAGCAGGCCAGCCAGAGAACAGAGAAAGGAGAATTTTGCGACTTTGCATTATTCTGTTTCCCCCAGCCCATGAATTTCCACTAGAAATACCCACAGAGACATACCTAGAGATTTGACACAATCTTCTAGGTTGCTGTAAGTCCTTCTCTGGTACAGAAAAGGAGGCTTTTGAGTTTGGAGGAAATAGCTAAGCAATTACATATAAAAATAAAGTCAGTGTATGAAAGAGACTTCTGAACTGTGTTGATTGCAATACTACTCATAAGAGCCAAAAACCAAAACAACTTCAGTGTCCCATCTCAGTGAATAAATGAGGAATCCTTTACATGTTAGTTCCGTTCTCATCAGTGTTTCATAAACTCTGATGGTATATCAGGGTTCATGATGGACTTATCATTCCCTTCTTACGCCGCTGGTTAGAGCTGCTCTTCCCTTAAGTTGGGCTTTGCTTTGCTCTGCCGATTCGTGTAACTCATTTACCGCTACGTATAACTCATTCTGTGCTGCGTCTGCGAGTCTCTTATTATATGAAATTAATGTTATGAAAGTGTAATAATTCACAGATCCTTAATAAGTTTTAATAAAGGTGTGACATTTTCTACAGAGAAAGTGTTTCTTCTGGTGGGGGAAATGTCAACTGCCTTTTGCGATGTTCTCAGATAGTCTAAAGCCTGGTGTTGGGAATTATCAAAGATAAACTGTTAGGAAATAGAAGATACCCTATGTTAGCTAGTACTCAAGCGTAGGTTGTGTTCTCTCAACTCCTTTAAACCGAGATGGAATTAAATTTGCTGGCATTGCTTACCTGCAGCATGCACAGAGAGGGTGTATGTTCTTCTGTGTTCAGTGACAGACAGTGGATCTAGACAGGCATGTGGTTCCAGTTCAGCTCAGAGAAGTGTCTCCGAAAACGTGCTGTACAATTTAATTCATAGACATTCCCAAAGTGCCACATTCATCTCCGGGTCATTTTTGTATGATCTCACTGTATTGGATGTGTATTGATGCATCACAATTATCTCCAAATTCAGGGTCTTCAAACATTCATCTTTATCATTTTACAATTGGTGTCAATCAGGTTCCAGACCTTCCTTAGCTGTACTTCACTGTCGGAGACCAGCTTTGCCAAAAATACCACTAAGCAGGGTAGGGGCATGGAGATCAGAAAAAAATAGTAAAGAGGACAAAGATGCAAGAAAAGTAACACCAAGCATAGGATGGTATCAGAAGGGAGTTCCAGTGAATACTGAAATCACCTGTTTGTTTTCCATACACTTTTATACCTCAGTACTCAGACAGGTAGATCCACTCCAGATAGTCAGGATATGCAAGCATACTTCTGCTCCTTCTTTGAAGGTGGAGGTGTGAGGTAGGGAATGACTGCCTTCAGGATATTTGGTCTACGGTATCTTCATTGCCTAAACAACAGAATGGTGATGACTTAATGTCAAAAGAACCAAGAAACCACATCCTGAGTCAGAATGTGTAGCCCTGGTTGCTGTCAACAATTGTGAACAAGCTAAAACTCTCTGACCTTCAGACAAGGTGGAAACAGGCTCACAGTTTGGCGCCTCCAAACATCACACTTTAAAATTCTTCTGAATATTGAAACCCATGGCCTTGTGGGCAAAGTCAAGAGAAAATATTTTTCAGATTCACCTTGGCTGGAAAAACAGTTGCAGTGAACTAGTGTTGATTAATGTTTATCACCATGACAAATACCAGATAGAAATGATTTAAGTCAAGAAGATTTCTTTTGCTCCTGAATTTTGATATTTCAGTCCATTGCTGTGGGCCTGTGCAGAGAAAGAGTATCCTGGGGGGAAGCACTGGACCAGAGGGGCAATGGACCAGAGTTGCTAATTTCTCTTTGTTGCAAACAGCAAACAACGGTCAAGGTGCTGTCGGAAGATAACACGGCCAGCCCTGAAGAAGCAGAATGATCAGAGACAAAATTCTAGTCTTAAAAGTAAAATCTTAGGAAAGTGTTTTGAACATGTTGTCTTGAATTTTCAGGAAAATTCACCCTGAATGTGTTTCTCACACTATATGCTAATACTCCTAATAGTCCTGAGAAGAGAATATCATTTCAAATGATTACTTATATTATAAAAACTGGTCTTAGTTATACAAAAATGAAAATATCTCTGTTTAATGACTTAGTAGAAGTCATGTTAAATGTTTTACTTAGTTTCTGTACTTAATATGGAGCTAGATCTACTTTGTTATAAAATCTTTCCCTCTCCTTGTCTCCCTTCGGATATAGACTAAGATGCTTAGTGAAGCAGCTGGAGAAAGGCGACGTCAACGTTGTTGACCTAAAGAAGAATATCGAGTATGCGGCATCCGTGCTGGAAGCAGTTTATATCGATGAGACAAGGTGAGTCTTAGCCCCTCCAGATTCATCTTCATTGCTCCTCTCCTGTCTTCTCTGTTTTTGACCCTCCTATATTACAAAAAAAATTTAGTGATTTTTTTGAATGAAACAAAAGTCAAAAATCTTTATTAAAATTTAGAATTTATTTTCATGTAGCTACTTAAATGGAATATTATTCTTTTTAAAATAAATTATACTTTAGTCCAAACACTTGATTATAATAAAATAGTCAAACAGTAAATTTATTAAACAAAATAATTAAATTTCTTGCTCTTTCAGTTTCCTTAGACTTGTAAATACCAAGAGACTAGTTTTTACTAAGAGTTTTTCCTATTATCTCATATTTCAATATTATGAGAAAAGGGGTGTGAGACCCGTTAGATGGATTCATTAGAGCTGAATGGTGGGCTTACAGGGTTTATTTAGTCAAGCATCCCTTGCCCTAAGCCTGGCTTTGCAGTTGGCAGTTGAAGAAGGTTTGGAGAGGGAGATTTATTTGAAGAGGGTTGTCAATACAGCACTGTGGCTCTCAGCCCAATCCCTTCTCCCTCACAGGTGTTTGTAAACTCAAGGGACTTGAGTGGTTTCTCTGATTTCTCAGGGCTCTCAGAAAACACTGAGGCAGGTTCCCGACTTTCCCACTGGGAAATAAAAGTATTGCAGGGAAAAGAGATGAGCCTCTGAGCTCAGGGCTGAGAGACTGTACAGAGGCAGAGCTGCGCACATCCAGACTTCGGGTCAGACAAAAGGGACAAGGAGAAGGCTTCATGGTGTACCAAAGAGCATTGATGGTGGATGGAAAAAGAAGGATTCTGAAGTGACTTCTCATGTGGCAGTCAGGGCCCGAACCCGGCCAGTTCAGTAACAATTTCTGAGAAGATAAGGTTCAAGGTATACTCATGAATTATCTCTGAAGGACCCATAAGAAGTCCATGATAGAATAAAAGTTCCATTTATTTATTATGTGGGAATTTATTATGTGGATTGCAGTAACACCAACAATCCATTAAGATCCTGGCCCTATAACTCTTCACCTATCCAACCTCATCATTAAACTACCAGTACCAGGAGAGTGCACAGAAGACATGAGTGTGTGCCTTTGGGCCCTGTCCCCTCTGCTCATGTTCACCTAAGCCAGACCTGATTTGGGCGACAGTGAGAACTATTAACTGTGGGATGGGAGTTTTTGCCTCTGTGTATGGACTTCACACACACTGTTATCTGACCGGCAATACATTCTTATTGTTATCCACGGTCGGGATCTAGCCTAGGTGCTTTTAGATTCTTGGTCTCTTATTGAAAGAACTGAAATGAAGGTTGGTGCTTGCCTCTTACAGTATGACTCAGAAGCCAAGCATGTGAGGAAATGATTCATCAGAGTCTTGCCTCCACCTTTGTTCCATGTTCTCAGTTCCCCCCGAATGTCATGTATTTTCCAGTGATCTACTGATGTATTTTATTTTGTATTTTTTCTCTTCTCCTTTCCTGGATAATAGGTTAGAACAAACATAGTATTTTATTTTACTTGTTTCACAAATCAAGAATTTTGGGGGGGTCTGGAATCTCGTTTTGAACTTTTATATGTTCCACAGTTAAAAGGACTTAATTCTGAGAAAAAGATTCACAACCAGGTTGGATGGCACAGGTTCGATGGTCGTAAAATGCAGTTCCTTGGGTTTGGAGTTATGATGAGGTGAAAATCACAGGTTCTTCTTAACTTTACGTTTGCTTGGTGATCTTCCCTAAGGGCAAATGATGTGGGTAGTCACTCCAAGGGGACAGTCATGTGTGTGTGTGTGTGTGTGTGTGTGTGCGTGCGCGCGCACACTAAATGCCAGAGGGGCTGCTAGCGTTTCTTCAGAATTTCTCTTTTAGGTGTATTTACTTATTGTTCACAAGTTGGTTGAGCTTAGCAGGTCTGCAATCCACTTTTTGAAAAGACATTGTACATTACATTTCTTTATAAAATGTAAGAACTTTAAAATGCCAACAATTCTTTGGAGGCTTCCAACATCTTGCAGCATAGTGCTAATTTTTACTTGCCTAAATGTTCAAACTTTCATTTGATTGATGAAATATCATTTGTAGGTAATCTCCTTCCCAGGACAGTTATGACTTCATGTTTTCTTTTGCTAGCTTAGGTACCCATGATCCCTAAGTCATTTAAATATGTTACATTTGTTGTTGTGTTAGGAGTGGCGGGGCTGCGTCCCTGGCACCCGGCCACCCATATGGCTAGCTCTAGCTTATGCCCCGAAATAATTACACGGAAACTGTATTCTTTTAAACAAAGCTTGGCCCATTTCTATCTAGCCTCTTCTAGGCTAACTCTCGCACCTGGACTAGCCCATTTCTATTAATCTACAGTAGCCCACGAGCTTGCTTATCAGGAATGATCGTAACCTGCATCTGCCTGGAGTGGGAGAATCATCGCGACTCCTGACTCAGCTTCTTTCTCCCAGCATTCTGTTCTGTTTACTCCTCCCACCTGTGTTTTAACCTATGAGGGCCAGCCAAGCAGTTTCTTTATTGCTTAACCAATGAAATCAACAGATTGATATATGACACTCCCACATCACTTCCCCTTTTTCTGTTTAAACAAAAAAAAAGGAAGCCTTTACCTTTAACATAGCAAAATTACATATAACAAAACAGTTATCAAGCAAGAACTACAGTTACAATATTTATATCTATTTTATCTTTTATCATAACAATGGAAAACTATAACTACCTATCCATTCTTCAACTCCATCAAAGACTCCAGAAGGATATAATATTACCTAAGCAAACAAGAAATCCAAACTCTAGAAATGACAGAGACATTTCGCTGTCTGGACAGTCACCCAAAGTTCCTCTGCACTGTTGGGGCAACCATCTTCGGCCTACAGGCCGATAGTTTCCAGCAGACATTTCCATGAGCAGGAAATTCCAAAGACAGTTCAGTCACTATCTGCTGTGTCCTGCAGAATGTCTCGCAGACTCTTTCATGAGTCATGAACCCTGAAAGACCGTCTCACCTTTAGGGAAGTTCAGCAGTCCTCTCTCTGAGGGCTCTCTGTGTCCATTTTATGCAACAGTCCAGGCAAGAGCAGTTTCTTGCCCAAATGGCTATCCAACTCCATAAGGAGCCTCTTCGATGCCCATCTTACTCTCGAAGTAGATTGGTGCCACCAGGAGCAGACATGTTTCATTGTCATGAAAAGTCCTAAGTTATTAAAATATTTTAAATGCCATATTCTGCAGTCTTTGAACGATATGAAGAATGTCTATCTAACTGAAATACATCTCTATATATCTAGAAAATCTAACATGACTACAAGCTTCACTATTATTGATGATTATCCATTAACAACCTATATTTTCTAATTATACATTATACTTTTAAAATGAACTACACAATCACAATACCTTAATCAATATCAGAAATACATATACATATAACAAAATTGACCTTAAAATCCACACCAATGCAGATTAATCATACCTATATCATTTCCCTCTTTAAATGTAAAAGAACATTTATAAACAATATTTTGGGAACATGGGTGCAGTTTTTTCTCTCCAAACTGCTTCCTGCTGAATGGGGATCTGTTAATCAGATCATTTAGGGTGTAACCTGTGTGCCAGGTTTATCTCAGTTGGCAGTTGAGTGAAGTAATTTTTTGAGGGTGTTCACAGGAACTTTTTGGGAGGTCATGGTCTATCATACCATATCGGGATAGATGCAATCCACAGGGTCTGGTCCTCTGTGAAAACAAAAGAAGACCCTCTCCAAAGCATCATATCCTTAGACCCAAATTTTGAAATCGTAATACCCTTATATCCATTCTGGTTTAGCTTGGCAGCCCATGTAATGAAATGTCTCTCTGTACTTAGCTCCTTCACAGTCAAAAATTTTAAAGAAAACACAGTGTATATAATCCAGACTCTCTGTGAATTTTCCATTTTTACATGGCTTATTTTTTTTAATCTCTTAACTATCTGTACTGTCTCTTTAAAGACATTACCTTTTTAAAAAAAAAAAAACATTAACTTTATTCTCTATATTGTTTTTCTTCTCTCTCCCAAGCCTACGTACATTCATCCAACAGTGTGACTCATTTAGTGGTCTGAATCTGTCCTATTGTAAAGCTGCAATTTTTTACTATCCAGGAGCACTTTTGATTTGTGCCTTTAAATCACTAGGTGCTTAAGAATCTAAGCTGTGACATTCCTAGGTCAAAAACAGGTACTGCCTGCTGGCCCCGCCCAGTCCAACATGGCAGAGCCGCTCATGCCTCTGATCCTTGCACATTGCACCACTAGCATGGCAGAGCTGCTTGTGCCTCTGAGCTGTGGCACCAATGTCCCCCTTTTAGGCACACAGCAGTCTAGTTGCCATCAAACAAATCGTAGCACTTTACCCCAAATGCTCCATTCAAAAGCTCTTTCTGTCTCCCGCAGGAGCCAGACAGAGATCCTGATGGCGGCACAGCCCAGAAAGCCAGCATTTTAAAACAGCCAGTTTTTTCCTGCTGCTGAGTCAGGAAAATTTCAAAATGGAGGACTTACCATTTTGTGCTAGCTCTGGGGCCGCCAGGTAGGAGCGGCATTCAGCACTTTAATTCTGAGACTGAGCATGCAGCACAGAAATTCTTTTCATCCAAGTTACAGCCAAATCTGATACGCAGAGCCGCTTGCCTGAGCCTGATTCTGCCATCTGCCCAGGTGCAGGTGGGGTGCCTGGGCCATCTGCATGGTCTCAGAGCAATCTCTTTCCTATCCCAAGCGGGAACACAAGCATCCAGTCCCATAAAATCCATTGAAATGCTTTAAAGCCAGAGTTCATCCTGGCAGCATAGCCCCAGGAAGCTGCACTTTAAAATGACGCATCGTTTTTTTCTGCTGCTGATGCCGAATCAGGAAATCTCTCTACAGCATGCCACCATCAAACAGCAAAAATCTGTATTAAACTCTCTCTCCCTTATTTTAAAGACTTTTTAGGTTTTTAAGTGGATTTAGCCCCACGTTGTGCACCACTCTGTAATAGTAGGAGTGGCTGGGCTGCATCCCCAGCATCCGGCCGCCCATATGGCTAGCTCTAGCTTATGCCCCGAAATAATTACACGGAAACTGTATTCTTTTAAACAAAGCTTGGCCCATTTCTATCTAGCCTCTTCTAGGCTAACTCTCGCACCTGGACTAGCCCATTTTTAATAATCTGTGTAGCCCACGAGCTTGCTTACCAGGAATGATCTTAACCTGCATCTGCCTGGAGTGGGAGAATCATCGCGACTCCTGACTCAGCTTCTTTCTCCCAGCATTCTGTTCTGTTTACTCCTCCCACCTATGTTTTAACCTATGAGGGCCAAGCAGTTTCTTTATTGATTAACCAATGAAACCAACAGATTGATATATGACACTCCCACATCAATTTGTAGTGTTTTTACATGTGAAAATTACTCTTTGGTAGGGGAAAATGCTTAGGACAATAATTTAACTTCTGTTGTCTTATTGGCTTCCCCTAGTAAAAAAATAGCACTTCCTAATGTCACACTAATTAATTAATTTGAAAGAGTGTGTCATGTAGCTCAGCCTGGCTATAAATTCACCATCTGGCTGAAAATGAACTTGAGCTTCTCATCCTCCTGCCCCGCACTCCTGAGTGCTGAGGTAGCAGGTTTGCATGCCCACGTCTAGTTCATGTAGGGTTTGGTGTTGAACACAAGGCTTCATGCATGCTGGACAAGTGCTTCACTAACTGAGCTATAGCCCAGAGTCCTTCTTTTTTGTTTAAATCCTTACACAGCTTTATGTTCATCAGAATAATATAATTCCTCAAATTTACTCCTCCTCCTACAGGCTGCTAGCTCCCAGCTCTCTTATACAATACTCAGAGTGATTACTTTCTGCATTTTACTAATGGGAGCACTAAAGCTGATTTAAACATCACAGAAGCCCCGTGAGATAGAAATTCTGTTATTACCATTTTGAAACTAAGGACAATGAATCACAGAAACCTTCCAGGGCTTACCCAAGAGAGTACACTGAAGAGTGAGCTAACAGCTGTAGCACTCTTGACAATAGAGTTGGGCCTATTAACCACAGTTCACACACTCATATCTTTATTTACAGTGGATGGATGGGTATTTCCCAGGGCTGTAGGTGAGTGCAGACACATGCACCTACCTACACTCATATACTCACACATACACCACAAACACGTGTGTAGTATGCACACACACGCACACACACATACATACATGTGTTTTCAGAACTTTTATGGGTACTTTGATCACAGATTCCATGTTATGAGGATAGCATTGCCTCTCATCTTTTCCCAGCTGTGCCTTTTTGTCAACACGCTGTTGCCTTGGACTTGGCTCCAATGGGACACTATGCCCTGGAGAACATCAAATGCTGTACTTTGGTATTTTGTCTTCCCTGGAAAGCCTACGCTTATGTACTTGCCATCGTACCAGCTGTTAGACCTAAGACCACCCCTCAAGGATCTTTGAATTTTGTGCCAGAATGTGTACTTAAGGCATTTTGAGCAAAACCGTACAACACGGATTGATTTCCTATATATTTTGTAAGGCATGAAGCATGGCACTGAGGGTCTTTCTGAAATGTGTTTGCAGTTATCAACATATTATTTGCCATAGGAATTCTAGTAAAACAGACTGAACAAAATAAGGAAGAGTCAGGCAATATTTAGTTGCACATTAGTTTATATTTTAAGATCTCCTGGTTTATAAAAGTTTGAATTTGGAAATGCTTTCTATAAAGAAAATGGTTCTGTGAATGACTCATAGAGATGCTGAAAATTGGCTAGTCTGGGGGAAAGGTTATCACAGGGCAAAATAGGAACTGTCTGTTAACCAGTGCACACAATCACATGTGTACACACACACACACTCCTTCCTACTAAAGATGACCGACTACAGGGTTTCAGTTAAAATAAATCAAGACAAAAATCTCTCTGTAAAAACGAGTTGGGTTAGAAAAATAAAATTTCTGATAGAAATAGAAATATGACTTTTATGGAGATTATTGTACAATCCCACAGTGGGTATAATCATTTGTTAGGTTTTGTAAAAGACATTTTCATATGTAAAGGCCAAAATTTATGAGTCTTTCAGATGTGTCTCTGGAGGCTATTATTTTTCAGTGTTGCACACTTGTAATCCATGTGATCTAGAAAGAATCCCCGTGTCCTTATTTGGATTGTAACACAGCCAAGCGAAATAGCATCCTTGAGCATGAATAATAGGGTATGCAGCTGCCTTGCGAGGCCTGCTTTCAAAGATGGATATTGTGCTTGCTAGCATCCCCAAAACATAAGTTGTTCTTTCATTTTAGTTCCTATGAACCAATCTTTATGATTATCCCAAGTAGATCCTCCACTCAAAACTGAAATAATGACTTAATCTAGAGTACTTAGCTGTTTCATTTCTGAAATACAGAGGGGGGTTGGCAGGATTTAATGTGACATAATGTCATTCAGAGTAAAAGTTAGATTGCAGCCATTATTTTTATTATATGTGTAAAATACAATACACTTTGTATACTTGGTACATAATGTATTAAGATATGGGATTTAAACTTCCTAAAGAAAATAACAAATAATTCCCTGAAAGCAGTTTGGAGTCTTGGAAAAAATGAAGACAGCCAGGGAATAACAGAGATGTACAAAGTGATGGAAGGGGACTTGAAGGCAGTTATCCACCAGTTGGCACATCCTCATTTAGCAAGCAAGTCTAACTAAGCCTGCCATCAATATGTCTTCTCACTTTGCTCTGTAGCTGGTGTTGACTTCCACCTGTTTATTCCTAGAGAGGCCACTATTTTTCTTCTCAGGCCCAACTAAATATAGGCAGGCTTCTAAGCATGAGCTGAACCCTACCTCCAGTTCTTCATGAAGCTCAGATTAGCAGGATGTTCTGGAAGATCTTCCTAGCAGGTGCTTTCAGAACTCAGAGCTCAAGGCCTTTCACAGAGGGCCTGGTGTAGCCTCATCCTCTCTGTGTGTCTGCCTGACTGGAACCAGTTCACCATGCCATACAGCAACTTGTCAACATCTTTTCCTACCTGGAATTGAGAATCTCAAGCCCAAGGTCACCATAAGGGGGCCCAAGAAGATTGATGTTGAGTTGGACTTTCAACATTCAAGTATTAACATCTTGGCCAGAATAATACAATCAAAATCCATGTATACAAAAACGATAGGGTAAAGAATCCGCATTGCTATATCAGCATTTACAAAGATAGCCTTGTTCATGACTATTCTAAGAAGCTGTCTTGCCCTGTCCCATTGTTCAGTCTTCTGTATGGCAGAGTAGAATCTTTTCTTCAATGCAACTAAAAGCCCTCGTCAAGAGATTTTTCAATAAAACAAAGCAACAGTCACACAGAAGTTAAAATTAAGTCTCTGTAAAAGATACAATTTGTTTAAAAAACTTTTTAAATGTCAGGTTATCTCCCTTCCAACCCCTAAGGTTTTTTAAACTCTTGGTTCCAGTATTACATTAGTGATCGCAGCCAAGGTTGAGGATGGACACTTGAGAGAAGTGTGGAAGGAGTGGAAAGGTGGGTGAAGATTTTTAAAGAGCTAAGAAAATCAGAGAGAAAAACCTACAGAAAGAAGATTAGGAGTAGGACACAGACACAGGCCACAAAGCAGAGGAATGGGGACTGGAGGGGTAGCATGGCCTGGGGTCCTGCACTGGGAAATCCAATGTCTCCGGGAGAACTGAATGAGTTTGGAAATTTATAATGCCTCTGAAGTACAGTTTCAACAAAGGGAATAAGCAGCCAGTTACCTTATGGCACCCATGCAGAGTTCACAGGGAGAGGCTTTTTAAGAAATGACTAAGTTTGTTTCCAGAGTTTGCTAGTGTAGATAAAGCAGTAGAAAGAGAACAAACTATTAATGGCACCACATCCTTGCAGAAGCTAGCTGGATCTAACTGCATAGCCAGGAGTCCTTAGGTGAATGCCTGTGAGCCATGCTGTTGAACTGGAAAGCCCAGTTACAACTGGACTCAACTGCTCACCTAGGGTGGGTAAGGGTTTACAGTAATCATGGTCAAACTGCGGACGGTGAATCACACAGTCATTGGACCGTGGTGATGGGGAGAAAAAACTCTCTGTGATCATCACTTTGATGTTGACTCTGTGTGTTCCTGTCACATTTGGAGCAGAGAAAGGGAAGGAAAGTGGAGAATTGAGGTATGAACGTCTTTGAGGATGTGTCAGCCAAGCCCACTAAAACAAAACGGTTGATTTACTAGCTCCCATTACCCAAAGCACTGACTGCCAGGGCTGACTATAAAATTGGTTGACTCAGGGTACAGATGATGTCAGCAGATCAGCCTCTCTGTTCTGCTTGTTCTGATGCCATGAATTGTGGCAAGACATTACCAGTATTTCCACGTTCCTAACTCTTTTCAAACTGCCAAACCTAGACGGAAGAAAAAGATTTTCTTTGCCACAGAATTTCACAAGCCTATTCTTATGCATGGTTGCTTTGAGTGGGGCAACAAGTTTATCATCAAACAGCCAAGTGTCTAGGAGAACTGGAGGCATAGGCTCGTGTGTCATAGGTCCCAGGAGAAGTATGAGGTCGATGCTATTTAAGTCACTTGTCAAGATATGAAAAATGTAGAGGGCATATTCTTAAAATCCACTAACTACATCTTGTTAGCTGTGCAATAAACACAAAACTGCTTCTGTTCATTCTACCAGCAGAGAGGACCTGGATAAGGGTGGAGGTAGGATCTTGAGAAAAGCCCTTGGCTGGAAGATCAGCTGTTATTCTATTTTCCTGGTTTCTCTCCTCCTAGTGATTAGGGAAAGTTTTTTTCCTTCACCCTCAACCATTGCTTTTCTCACACAGAAGATGAGTTCTCAGTTCCTTTCTGCTGTGGAATTCTGTGACCATTCGTCCCCACCTGTCCTTACAGAGACCTGCTCCTGACTAGCCAACCCCAACCCTGGACAGCAGGAAGGGGCAAGAATCAGTTGTTTGCTTAGAGAGGAAGAACTTGGAAAGGCATGTTGAAGGAGCTGTGGTGGGCTGCGTTCCCACCCAGCTCTGCACGGCTAGCTTTACCCGAAATAATTACATGGAAACTGTATTCTTTTAAACACTGCTTGGCCCATTTCTCTCTAGCCTCTTCTAGGCTAACTCTCGCACCTGGACTAGCCCATTTCTATTAATCTACTGTAGCCCACGAGCTGGCTTACCAGGAATGATCTTAACCTGCGTCTGCCTGGAGTGGGAGAATCATGGCGACTCCTTGACTCAGCTTCTTTCTCCCTGCATTCTGTTCTGTTTACTCCGCCTACCTATGTTTTAACCTATGAGGGCCAGCCAAGCAGTTTCTTTATTGCTTAACCAATGAAATCAACAGATTGATATATGACACTCCCACATCACTTCCCCTTTTTCTGTTTAAACAAAAAAAGGAAGGCTTTAACTTTAACATAGCACAATTACATATAGCAAAACAGTTATCAAGCAAGAATTACAGTTACAATATTTATATCTATTTTATCTTTTATCATAACTAAGGAAAACTATAACTATCTATTCATTCTTCAACTCCATCAAAGACTCCAGAAGGATATAATACTACCTAAGTAAACAAGAAATAAGAAAACTCATGATATGACAGAGACATCTCGCTGCCTGGACAGTCACCCAAAGTTCTTTTGTACCGTTAGGGCATCCTTCAGGCCCATAGGATCCAGCAGACATCTCCATGAAGCAGGAAATTTCAAAGACAGTTCAGTCACTATCTGCTGTGTCCTGCAGAATGTCTCGCAGACTCTTTCATGAGTCATGAACCCCGAAAGACCGTCTCACCTTTAGGGAAGTTCAGCAGTCCTCTCTCTGAGGGTTCTCTGTGTCCATTTTATGCAACAGTCCAGGCAAGAGCAGTTTCTTGCCCAAATGGCTATCCAACTCCATAAGGAGCCTCTTCGATGCCCATCTTCCTCTCGAAGTAGATTGGTGCTGCCAGGAGCAGACATGTCTCATTGTCATGAAAAGTCCTAAGTTATTAAAATATTTTAAATGCCATATTCTGCAGTCTTTGAAAGATATGAAGAATGTCTATCTAACTGAAATACATCTCTATATATCTAGAAAATCTAACATGACTACAAGCTTCACTATTATTGATGATTATCCATTAACAACCTATATTTTCTAATTATACATTATACTTTTAAAATGAACTACACAATCACAATACCTTAATCAATATCAGAAATACATATACATATAACAAAATTGACCTTAAAATCCACACCAATGCAGATTAATCATACCTATATCATTTCCCTCTTTAAATGTAAAAGAACATTTATAAACAATATTTTGGGAACATGGGTGCAGTTTTTTCTCTCCAAACTGCTTCCTGCTGAATGGGGATCTGTTAATCAGATCATTTAGGGTGTAACCTGTGTGCCAGGTTTATCTCAGTTGGCAGTTGAGTGAAGTAATTTTTTGAGGGTGTTCACAGGAACTTTTTGGGAGGTCATGGTCTATCATACCATATCGGGATAGATGCAATCCACAGGGTCTGGTCCTCTGTGAAAACAAAAGAAGACCCTCTCCAAAGCATCATATCCTTAGACCCAAATTTTGAAATCGTAATACCCTTATATCCATTCTGGTTTAGCTTGGCAGCCCATGTAATGAAATGTCTCTCTGTACTTAGCTCCTTCACAGTCAAAAATTTTAAAGAAAACACAGTGTACATAATCCAGACTCTCTGTGAATTTTCCATTTTTACATGGCTTATTTTTTTAATCTCTTAACTATCTGTACTGTCTCTTTAAAGACATTACCTTTTTTTTAAAAAAAAAACCATTAACTTTATTCTCTATATTGTTTTTCTTCTCTCTCCCAAGCCTACGTACATTCATCCAACAGTGTGACTCATTTAGTGGTCTGAATCTGTCCTATTGTAAAGCTGCAATTTTTTACTATCCAGGAGCACTTTTGATTTGTGCCTTTAAATCACTAGGTGCTTAAGAATCTAAGCTGTGACATTCCTAAGTCAAAAACAGGTACTGCCTGCTGGCCCCGCCCAGTCCAACATGGCGGGGCCGCTCATGCCTCTGATCCTTGCACATTGCACCACTAGCATGGCAGAGCTGCTTGTGCCTCTGAGCTGTGGCACCAATGTCCCCCTTTTAGGCACACAGCAGTCTAGTTGCCATCAAACAAATCGTAGCACTTTACTCCAAATGCTCCATTCAAAAGCTCTGTCTCCTGCAGGAGCCAGACAGAGATCGTGATGGCGGCACAGCCCAGAAAGCCAGCATTTTAAATCAGCCAGTTTTTTCCTGCTGCTGAGTCAGGAAAATTTCAAAATGGAGGACGTACCATTTTGTGCTAGCTCTGGGGCCGCCAGGTAGGAGCGGCACTCAGCACTTTAATTCTGAGACTGAGCATGCAGCACAGAACTTCTTTTCATCCAAGTTACAGCCAAATCTGACACGCAGAGCACTGTGCAGTCTGAAAACAAGTCTCTGTATGGTGGCAGGAATCTGCCATGCTATTCTGCCTGCCTAAGCCTGATTGGGCAGGCTGCCCAGGTGCAGGCGGGGAGCCCTGAGCCATCCATCCCCAGGGTCTCAGAGCACTCTCCTGATCCCAAGCAGGAACACAAACATCCAGTCCCATAAAATCCATTGAAATGCTTTAAAGCCAGAGTTCATCCTGGCAGCATAGCCCCAGGAAGCCACGCTTTAAAATGACGCAGCGTTTTTTATGCTGCTGTTGCCGAATCAGGAATTCTCTCTACAGCACGCCACCAACAAACAGCAAAAATCTAGACTCCCTTCCTGTTTGCATAGAGGGCTGTTGTCTGGGACGGTTATCTGTAAGTTTTTTCCCCTTTAAATAAATACCACCCTATTAATCATAATTCCAAACTGGTGTGGCATTGTTTGTGACTTACGCCTTCAAAGGCAACTTCTGCTTTGGTTAGTTTTGCTAGTAGGGAACCCTGAGAAAATATGTTCAAGTGAACTGTGTATGCTGGAGAGCAGGAAAGCATCAAAAGCAAGTGACAAGGTGTTCATGAACTCTGTTTTGCAGTATAAGCTAGAAGACGGGTGGCCATGCTGTGTTTGTAGGCTGGACTCACTTCGCACATGGGTGTGAAAACCATGCAGGGAAAAGTCACACCAATTTTGTTTGATTTTTATATTTACTCACCATCTGGGTGGTTTGTTACTTTCTGTAAATCCTTAGAAACAGTTCCGCTAATGTGAAGGGGAAAAAAAAAACAAAAAAAACTCACAAAACAACAACAACAAAAAAACCACTGGTTGTTCTTAGAAACGACTGACAAAATCTCCACATATTAAATAAGATTTCACAATTATGACATTTAAAATAAATTTTTAGACTTGAAAAATACATTTTTTTAAACCCGTACTTTTCTAATGACACACACGATGATCATTTGACAATTATATCTCAGACAACTGATCATGCAGTTTGCAGATATCGCTACATGTTATGGCATGAAATTCTCAGTCATGTGAGCTACCCTATTAGCTTTTAGGAGAAGTTAATAAATTTAAAATATAAAGCAATCAGCTTAATTCTATTCATATTTAAATAGACTATACTCCAAAGTTTGTTCCTAAATTATATCCCATATCCTTTTTCAGGGACCAATCAGCCCAGGGATAAGAGAGGCTGAATCCTCATTGACTGAAGCCAATGGCCAGTTCCCAGTTCCCAGTTTCCAGTTTCCTAGCTGCTGTCTTTAGATATCAATATGTGACATTCTTCTGCCCAAAGGGAATTATATAAAGATTGATAGGATGGCTGACAAAAGTATGAGGAGTATGATTCTTTTTGGTGTTTTTTTTTTTTAAAGAGAGAGAGAGAGAGAGAGAGAGAGAGAGAGAGAGAGAGAGAGAGGTGTGAATTAGAGGCCAGGTTGATTATCTTCCTCAATCATTCTCTCACTTATTTGACTAGATTATATGACTGGAAAGCTCCAGAGACCCTCCTGTCTTTTTATTCCCAGGGCTGGGATTACAGGGGCACACTATCCTGCCTGGCTTTTATGTGGGATTGGAACTCAGACCCTCATCCTTGTCTGACAAGCCCTGTGTAGCGATGCTTCTCTGGCAAGGGCGTTCACAGAAAAGCTATCTAGTCACAAGAATAGAGCTGCCCTTAACGTAAGAATTGGTTCTAAAAAGATGAAGGGAATCTGAGTCTTCGCTGATACTGAGAACTTTCTCACTTTCAAATGCTGTTTTTAATGTATTGTCTCCTCTTCCTTCCCTGGCCCTGCTGATGTCCTTTTCCACTCTCAAGTTGATTGCCTCTTTTTATTATTTTTATTGGGTTTCGTGTATGAGTGTTTTGTCAGCATGTATACCCGTGTATGACTTGTATGTGTGGTGCCCATGGCTGCCAAAAGAAGGCATCAGAGTCCTGGAGCTGGTGCTACAGATGGCTATGAACTGCCCTGTGGGTGCTGGGAATCAACGCCAGATCTTCTGGAAGAGCAGTCAGTGTTCTCAACAGCTCAGTCATAACCCCAGCCCTGACCTGCTGATTTTAACAATCCCTCACCTACCTTTGGTTTTAATGTTAGTGAAAATGATGTGTTTTCTTTGTATTTAAGCTACTGTACCTCAAGTTTGGTGTCATTTGTCATTGATAGCATCCTTCTGGACACATAAGTCAGCTCCATTCTTAACTTATGCTCCTAATCTGTCATCCCACCAGGATCTCACCATATCCTTACCATGATTCTAAGCAATAACATCTGCTTTCTAAGTTAGATCCTTATATTTAGCAAACCGTGAATCCTGTAAGCGACAATGACCACTAGCCTGGCACGATTAAGACTCACACAGGACTGGCATTAATATTATAGAAATAATGAATAACTTTCTAGTTGCATATAAGACCCCCTCCACGAGACAGAGCTCACCCATGCCACTGTTTTTGGACCCCATGACTGGCTAGGTCATGTACTCCAGGGACAACCCGTCACTATTATTCTGCTGAATGGACACAGTCTCAAACCATTTCCTAAGTTCTTATCTTGCAGTCAGTCCTCCTCAGAGGACCTTCTTTTTGCAGTACATGGTGATGGATACAGAGACCATAAGCGCTCAACAGAGAACCATGAACTGTGGAGTGCTCAGATCTTACTGGGACATTTAAGTCATACCCCCTCACTCCGAAACTCAGGACTCATTTCATAAAAAAGGTACAAAGATTGTAGGAGCCCGAGGTGGTGGATTTTTACAGGCAAACAGTATTGTTGCCCATGGTAGGACCTATGCCTGCATCAACTCACGTTGTCGCTGAATGCATACACAAGGCCTAGCCAGCCGACATCCCACATGGATAAAGAAATCCTATTCACAGCTGAAAGGCAGTCAACAATTGATGGCTGCTGAGTCATGCAGAATCACTTTTCTTCAGGTATGTGGTTGCGGAGAGGCTACCCACGCTCCAGTAGATAGTTCTGCCATGCGCATATGGGCAGCTATCTGTGGGTTCGATGGGTTTAATGCATGAAGGCAGGAAAGAAAGGAAGTGAAGGGGTAGGGGAAGAATTGGAGAGAAGGAAATGGGGAAGCCAACTAAGCAGTAACTCTGTCTTCCTATTTCCCCTCCTCGCCTCAACCTGTTACCGTCTGTTCTGCTTCTGCATCTGCTGTTTTTCCTATTCTACTAGGTAAATTTTTAAAAAATGTAAAAATTATTTTTGAGACCTTCCTCCACTGCCTTTTCATAGCCTTTGGAATGTGTATGTATATGCATGCAATATATATGTGTATATAAATATATGTATACGCATATGTGTGCATGTAAACACATGTAATATGTGGGATGTGTATGTATATGTAATAATGTGTATATAAACATATATGTGCGCACATACATATATGTATATGCTCTCCTAAGTCTTCATATTATGCGTGTTTCAAACGCTTGGGACATCATGATGCCAGTCCTTTTCCTATGTGTTAATAAAAGGAAATCTGCGTAGGCTAATCCACACAGGCAAGAGCGTACTGTGAGACAGGTGTGGTTCTAATCAACTTTCCCTCCGTTTCTCCCCTCCATCCTCAGTGGTACCACGAGGCACAATGCACTTCCTGTCTCTGTTGTTCTGAGCGGGAACTGAGATTCACACAGGTGATGCCTTTTTTCCATCTACACAGGTACTAGGTAATGAAGCAGAGGATGCTTAGTAAACAAAAACTTGGCAATTAACAGAGCATTAAGCTTTGTGCCTAATGGAATGTATTCAAAGATGTGTTTTGAGCTAAGATTTCCTAATGGGAAGCCGAGTCCCCAGAGAGGCCTGGGGCGGTATTCTGCTCATTTGATCCTCTCCCACTTTTGTCCCCAACGCACTCCGAAAATAAAATATTTATCCCCGATCTTCACGAAACTTGATTCCATCTGAGAGCCTTACTGGGACATGCCTGGGGGCCTTCCTGCCTGTCCCAGAGGGCAGGACCTCCCTAAGTATGGACATCCACTTCCCTGGGTGAATACAAGGGAGCTGCCAAATCCTTCTTAAGCCTTAATTTCGGGAAGGCCACCTCTGACTCCCACACTATCCTTAGCCAACCTTCTAATAGCCAAGATCTGCCTCTTGGGAATCTGTCTCTTGAGCTAATAACAGCATGACTGCCTTCTCCACCCAAATGATCAATCCTGTGCTCTCTCATACACAATGGTGATATTCTCACAGTTTATCGAAAATGGGGACTAGATCTGCTTTAAACCACCACAAAACTTGAGAATGTGTGAGATTTTTGTCCTTTCTGGAGCAGTATAGGGAATACATACATGCATACATACATGAACATGCTTTGGTAGTAGCCTGGAAGATTCATTTCATTGTGTTTAGAACTGAGGAGTTAGGTTAGTGATGACAGAAATGGAATTTCAAATACACCTGACTCCCTCCTAGCAATGAATACATCACCTCCCAAAGTATCATAGATTTCTGCCATCTGATAGTTCTCTGGAAGAGAATGCTTTGTAAATAAATATAAGCTTTCTTCTACCAGTATTTTACCAATAAGCTAAACTCCTATATATTTTTTTTCCTTTTTAGATATTTGATACTCTTACACATGTATAAAATGAGTTTGACATTTAGATATTTGATACTTTTACACGTGTATAAAATGAGTTTTGACCAATTCTACCTCCCATTCATGTCTTCAAATTCATCTTTTCTCCCTACCGCCAGTTTTCTCTTCCAACCAAGAATTTTTTAGATTATTTTTATCTCTAAATATCAAAGTATATATATCAAGTATATATATATTTATATATCAAAGTATATAAATATCAAAGCTGGAGAATAATGGCTGCTGGCACTATTGCTTAACGGGAAGGCACTCTCTAGTCTGTGCACTTTGTAAGAAAATCATACATTCAAAATAAAGACGATCTTAACAGTTAAAGGCTCAGATGCCAAACTCAGACACTCTGGATCTCAGAATTTGTGACAGCCACTGACTGAGCAAATCTCTTCGGGTTCTGTGCCCTTTCGTTAGTCACCAAAGTAGACAAAGGTGAAAATCTTCACCAAGGTAGTTTTTTGAGTGTTGAATGAGTTAAATTTTGCCTTTTTTCCCTGGTTCAAAACATAAGCAATAGAGTTGACTGGAATCGTTGTGATCAGCTGGTTCTGAAATCTGAGTGAAAGACTGTTTTCATGTTCAGGGTTTCTTTGGTGGATAGGCAATTGAGAGAAGATGTTAGTCAACTCAGCACAGTCGTGTTAATTAAATAAGCAACATTAATGGGTTCCTCTGTGAGGGAAACACTGACTACAAAAGATGTTGTCTACAATAGACAGGTGGGCTTCTCTTATCCGACCCCCAAAACAGGGTACCACATGAAAGAGGTGAATTCAGCATCAGCCTCAGTTCTGTCTCCCTGAACAATGACTTCTACTTCCTGGTGTCAATGGTAATCTATGTCTATCCCTCCATAGAGGTGGCATGTCTTCAAACTAAAGCATGTTTGGGATCAGTTTCCTTCTGCCTTTCACAGGTGCTAGGGTACTGGACTCTGCTGTCATGTTCATCATGTTACTCTGAAGTATTTTGTGGTCTCATTTTTCTAAATCCCCTATGCATGGATCTCCAGGCCATTGTTTCTCCTCTGATATTCTTTCTCTTAAAGAAAGGCTACTGTGTTTGATGTACTCATTATCGGAACCTGCCCTTCCTCCCTAAGAGGAGCCAAGAATCAGCTGCTTTTGAGGGCCAGCAGGTGGATAGAAACTACACTGGGGTGGGGTGCTGAGCATCTGACTAGAAGGTGAGACCTAGAAACTGAGGGCCTGAGCAGGACGGGGTGGGGAGGGAGGCGAAAGTAGCCACAGTCAGGCTGGCCCAGTCTTATCATACAAAGAGTTGACACTTCACATGTTTACTTACAATAAGCCTTTTAGATATTGTAAAATTGAAGCACAGGGCACATAGTTTGTTCACCAGAGAAATAACATCAAAATAGTGATTCTGTCTTATGTAGAGAACTGTGTTCCTGCTCTGGGCTCATCAGACATTAGGGGTAAAATGGACGAGTTAATTACTTCTTGAACTAAACATTTTATCATATAAATGGCACTCCCCCAATCTCACCCAGCTTTTGAATTGTAATATTTAAGTTTAACCCTGGCCACCAACTCCCTGGAAAGGGCTGTGGCTCCCTGGGTGTGCCTGTTTTCCAAGAGCCCACTGCAGACAGAAATGTTTTCACTGACACACAATTTTAAGAGTCAAAATCCCATGACCTCTCCTTCCGAGGCTGCCTTCTTCTTTATTTCCCTTTCCCGCAAACTTTCTAGTCCAAATTATAAGTCCTCTGGGAGATGTGTCATCTTATTTGGAGAGATATTTTGGCCTATAAATAGCTCCAAAGACTCACTTGATCACTGATCGGATGCAAGGTCAGTTTTTCTCATTCTCTGATACCCTTGTCTGAGAACCTCTCTTTAATCTTTGCTGACTCTCATTGGGATAAAACCATCATGTCAAAGAGCAAACATTTTTTTAGAGGTCAACAGTGGTAGCATGTTACATATATGTGCTCTATCATTTCTTCCCTGTATAGCGCACTTTATAGATTCTTAAGGAAAATAGTTATATTTTCACACTGCCTGCTTCTAAAACAGGAAGACTTACTTCTTAACAACTCTCACAGGGCAAATATTTATGTTCACATTGCCTTCTGACTGTAAGATAAAGGATAATCAAACCATTGATATTTGGATCAAACTAAATTATAAAAATTTTAGAAACCCATTTTAACAATCTCTCTTTGTACAAGTTTATGTAAGAAGTGAAGAGAATGAAAGGTAAACAAAGTACAAGTTATTGTGGTTTTGGTGACATAACCTTCTGCAAATATTCAGATATTTCCACATCTGAAAAGTGTTTATGATAACTCTTTGTCCACAAAAGTCCAATGATGTTAGTCCATATTATACTATGATTGATCAGATAAACATCAAATTACCCTGAGTGGTGCTAAGAGGAAGTGAACACCAGGGAGACTGCAAGAAGAGAGAAGACACAGGATGAAGAAAGCTGGGAGTGAGAAGCAGATGCCGTTAGTTGTATCCGTGTATACAGCCCCTGACCCCAGCATACAAGGCCCTCCTGTTTTACTCTGCTATAATCTTCATCTTGGTGCTTCCCTCCACCCCAGGATTCTTGAATGTTTACTGACTTGAATATTCTATGACTACAAAGATAAAGATGGAAAGGAATGGACTGGTAGGATAAAGAAGAAAAGGGGTGTAGTGTTGGCAGGGTTGAAGAACATAGGGCAGAGACAGGAAGGTATTTGTTAGCTCTTCCTGGAAATTCCACCTGCTTCTTCTGGTACCCATTAGCCACCTTTGGCCTTCTCTCTGTTCTCAAACATTTCTCTTATCCTGCCTCTCCCAGGGGATTTGCATTTGCTCTTCCATCTCTGTAGAATGACTTTTTCTTAGATTTTTCCAATCTTTAATTCTTTTTCTTTCTTTGGGTCTTAAATGACACAACTCCTGATGACCATATCCAAAGCAGTGTTTCCTGTCATAATTATATCTCATACAAGAAAGGACCACGCTGCATTTTCAAAAAAAAAATGTTCTTTTGAGATAAGATCTCCTATACAGCCCTGCTTCACCTGAAACTCACTCTGTAGAGCAGGCTGGCCTTGAACTCACATACAATCACCTGCCTTTGCCTCCCGAGTGCTGGGATTCAAAATTTGCAACATCATTCCCAGAAGTTTTCAATTTTTCATCATTTTATAGGCTAACAATAGTGTTGATATGTCTCAATAATATGGTGTTTAAATGCCTAATTTCGATAGGATTTTATTTATATATTAAAAGCAGATAAAGAAACAATATGCTCTCAGAAATCAATAAAGGGACAAGCCTTTACCTGTATCTGACCAATTTACAGAGGTGGTTAGTCCACGCTGTTCATACAGTGGAGAGGCAGAGAAGTGAATTTTAAGAGCTAACTGATGATCAGCAAGGCAGCCTAGCAAGCTGAAATTTATAGGGAATGAATGTTGTAGTCTTGAATCTAGGTGTTATCCCAACTCAGAGTTTTCCCCTTAAGATAACTCCATCTTTTTCTTTAAGGCCTTCAACTGATTTGATGAGGCCTATGCATGTTTTGAAGGGTAATTTACTTTGCTCCATCTTCATGTTAAAAAAGCAGACAGTCGTAGAAACATCTAACTCATCACTTAAACACAGAGCTAGGCATCCTATCCCTATTGTCTTACCAACTGGACCCCTGGAGAAGTATCTGTTGCTGTTTCAAGATGTGCCTTTTCGGTAGACAATGGTGGATTGCCTGCTTTTCTCTTTTGATGCTCCCTTCCTTTATTCCTTTATTCTATAATAAATAAAGATCATTCTTTCCCCTGAAATCCCAAGCTCTTTCTCAATGAAGATTTGCATGCATCATAACGACAAATCGCCAGCGACTTCCAAGTAACAGACCCCAGTCACGCTTATTAAGTTTGTCTTGTTTAGCCATCTGTCTTGGGAAGTTTGTGAGTTTAGAATATGCAGCCTTCAAGTCCCCAATACAAGTGTGTGGTGGACAAACTGGCAGTGGTTACCATCGGCTGGCATTCTGTTTCAGCCCTCTGGTAAGAACTGGGAGGAAAGAATGTGAACAACGGTGACATCATGCGATTACAGCACAATGGTTCCTGTTCCAGCTGCCCTGCTCTGTAACCTTAGCTGATCACTGCATAGGAGATAATAGAAATGGCATAGTCTTTAAGTAATGAAAATTTCAAGGCATGTATCAAAATACCATGCTAAGATGGGCTAAGGAATCTGCCTTGAAATGGGCAAAAGAGCTGTAAAAATAATTTACTTTGAATTACAGTGTCAGTGGTCCAGTACTAAATCAAACTCCTTCAAGTCCAAGAAGCAAAATAAGGTTAAAAAAATTACTAAGTGAGTATTGATCAGCATGAATATTTGACTGAATGTCTTTTGTCTTATATGTACATGAAGTTTTGTAACACCAGCACTTTAGTGTTTATTTTTACTGTTTCATAAATGCATTTGTATTTATGAACATCATGAAAAATAAGTATTGTGTATGTGTGCAGAAGGGAGCAACACACAGAGGGGGACCATTTAAAGGATCGTGCTGATTTACAGAGCGTAAGGTCAGAGATCAACTATGCCAAGGATATCTGGTTATCCATCTGCTGCCCTGTCAAGAAAACAAAGCTACTTTGAGTTCTGTGGATGAAGCACACTGGTCTGTGTAGCTCGCTTTCTATCTAGTGGGAAAACTTTCATTTATTATTTCCAGTTCAAGTTGTTAGTAAGCTCTCAGTTACTGACCCTGGCAGGCTTTCAGTCAGGAAGCTTCCTCAGCTCCCTCCTCTGTGGCAGCTACAGCTTCTTATCAACCGGTCCACACCACTTCCCAGAACTCAATTTGCACTGTCTCCTTAACACTCTGTTGATGTTCTGGGCCTGCAGTCCTCTATGTTGTTTTGACTTTGTAGAGACAAGATTTCGTTTCAAGCTGGTCCAGGTTGGCCTCAGCCTTGCCATCAGGAGCCTTAGTGTCTGGAGTACTGCGACACTTGGTTCCTGATCACAAGTTCCAAACCTGTGAAATTTTCACCCTTATGTTAAAATTGGGTCTTTACTGACAGTGATCCACTCGCTTAGGGGCTAGACTCCTGGAATGAGCTTTCAACATAGCTCTTGGCAGCCTTGTACACCATAGCTGTGGGTTAAACAACTCAGACTGGAAAGTACTCAGAAAAAGAAATTGCATCTTGACTGAAAGTGTGCAATCTTTTTTTTTATTCTTCCCTAAATAACACATGCGTGTGTTTGTGTGTGTGTAGGGGGGGTATGTACATTGCATTGGTGTTATATGAAATGGAGAACTTATTCAAAGTAATCATGAGAGAGCACATAGGTCGTATGCAAAGTGGCTGATTTTTTTTATGGATGGGACATGAGCATATGAGGATCTGGGCATCCTAGGGGAAAGAGAGCCTCCTTAATTCCCACAGAGAACTAAGAGAGAACTGCAACTATTTTTCTTTATTTTAAAATTTGATTTATTATTGCTCAGATGAGTGTATATGATGTGTGTATGTGTGTGTGCGCTCGTGCATGGATTCTACAGTATACACATGAAGGTCAGTCTCGTGACAATCTTCAGGAGTCTGTTTTCTCTTTCCGCGTGGGTTCTGGGGATTGCACTTGGGTCTACAGTTCTTCATGGCAAGTCCTTTACCGGCTGAGCCGTCTCACTGACCTTGTTTCTTCCCTTAGAGTTTTTAATCTGTAAATATATTGTTAGAAAGATTATTTTAGAATTCTTTTTTTTTTTTTCTCTTTCCTGAGACAAGATTTCTCTGCTTAACAGCCCCGCCTGTCCTGGAACTAGCTCTTGTAGACCAGGCTGGCTTTGAACTCAGAGATCTATCTCCCTCTGCCTCCCGAGTGCTGGGATTAAAGGCATGTGCCACCATCACTCAGCTATTTTAGAATTAAGTTATTTCATTAATTTAGAAGACCTTATTCAGTGAGACAGCATGATTCATGACTTTTGGAACCATCGAAAAATTCAAATAGCACTGCTGACTGAACTACACAGAAAAATTAAGTGTGAGTTGTCACAGTCCCAACCCCCGTTTCTTCCCATTCTGCTTGCTTTCTCAGTAACACACACTTATGAATTTTCCTACCTGTCTTTCTTTCTTTTAATCACCATTAGAATGACATATTAATGAGACTGACAACCCCCTGCTAATACTGTCCTTCAGTATTTGAAGAGCCACGGATGCGATCATGTACCATTTCCTGCCTCCAGCAAGGGATCAACTTGAAAACTCGGCAGCTTCCCAAATGTTAACTCCTCTCTTTTAAACAGTTCACGTTAAGAAACAGAGAATGCTGTACCATTAAAAGAGAAAGAGCGAAAACATTGTGATACATGTTTCCTTGTTAGTCTTTGCTCCCTTTCCCAGTGTTTACCTCTACGTGTGTTTGTAGAAGACTTCTTGACCCCGAAGATGAGCTCAGTGACATTCAGACCGACTCAGTCCCATCGGAAGTCCGGGACTGGTTGGCTTCTACCTTTACGCGGAAAATGGGGATGACGAAGAAGAAACCCGAGGAAAAACCCAAGTTTCGAAGCATCGTCCACGCTGTCCAGGCTGGCATTTTTGTGGAAAGGTAAGCGGCGTGGTTCGCGTCCCAAGGAAAGAGAATCCAAAGGGGCAGCAAGCGTGTTTGGTACATAGAAATCCTGAGGGCTCATCCTACACCGTCTCCGGAGGACACTTACCGTCTCAAGCCTAACTGGAGCGGACAGTTTGCACTTGTGACCGATACGGCCACAACAAAAGCACCTTGTCTTGATGTCTTTTCTTTTTTCTAGTAGGCTGACAGGGAGAATGATATCATACCCCACTGGAAAGACATTTTTGTAGATAACCGTTTACAAACAATCCTAATATGTTCACAGCTTTTCATTCAATTTCATATGAACAAGTTACAATAACCCATAAAATGAATCCTATAATGGGCAGTAATCTTTATTTCAAAGTCAAATGAGTCTTTTTTTTTTTTTTTTGTCCTAAATCGAAAAGACTTCCCTCTTCCTGTTTCCATAGTGAGATGACATCTCTCTCACTTCCACTGTGGAGGACCTTAGACTTTAGTGTCATGGAAAGAAGGTGCCCATATCACGGAGGTCACCAGAGTTTCCAGAATTTGCAAGTATTCATAGGGCCAAGTTTCAAATGTTTTTTAATCATTAAGAGAAAAGACTACTTTTCTTTCTTTGAAATGAGATGTTTCAGAATGACTGAGTATAACCATGTCTGGCAAAACTGAGAAGCATTTATCAGGAATTTCTCATGTTAAAAAGTAATGTGTTTAATTATATGTAAAGTGGCAATTTTAATGTTTTTGAAACTGACCAAGTTGAAGGATGGGCAATTATTACACATCAGGGCACTGTTTTTTGTTGTTGTTTTTTGTTTGATTTTTGGTTTTTTTGTTGTTGTTGATGTTGTTGTTGTTCTGTTTTGTTTTGTTTTTCTGAGACAGAATTTCTCTGTCTTTTTGGAGCCTATCCTGGAACTAGCTCTTGTAGACCAGGCTGGCCTCAAACTCACAGAGATTCACAGGGCACTGTTTTTGAGACAGTGACTGGTTAGGTCAGGCTGGCCTTGAATTTTCAACTCTCCTGGCTCACGTTTCTGGAGAGCTAGGACTACAGGCTTATGTCACCAAGCTCAGCTTCAGCACCCTTTACATTTACGTGAATTCTGGTCACTGTTTTTATCTTTCAATATTTTGAAGCCTCGTTTCCAGCCCAAAAAAAAAAAAATGATGGAAAAGATACTTGATTTTCAAAATGTAAGTGGGAAAGCATAAAAGAATCCTATTGCAAATTCAGTTTAAAGATGTGTTAGGACCATGATGACAACACTTTCCAAAGCTTATTTCAGGAAGATACACCTTAAAAGCTCATCTAGTGAGTTATTATCCAAATTCCCTCACTAGCTTCTCAGCCCCATCTGATTGGCTTAAAAAAAAAAAAAACAACAACTAAAAACTTAAAAGAAAACTAATGATATTCGAGTTAGTGACAGGGCATCGCCTTCTTTGGTGTATAGACTTATTCTGACAGAAGTCTGAAGCCAGGATGCTGGGCTGAGGAGAGTGTCCTTTCATATGAGGATTATTGATATCCCATGGCATCAAATGAAAAACATCTAAGTAGTGTTGCAGAGTCTCAGGTGAAGCCCCATGCTTGGCTTGCTGTGGGAATATAAGTTATCTTCCTTGTTAAAAAGTTTGCAAGCTGAAAGGCAAAGCAAAGTATGGATGAGAGCCAACCAAATGTGCATGCATTGAGACAAGGTTATGCATTCGGATTCACGCACTGACCTGGTAAGTTTCTATTTTTTTTCTTATGAAATACCATACAAATCAAGCTTCCTTTCTAAATAGAAATTTCAAAACATGCATAAGGTAACTAAAATAAAAGTTTGACTATTGTAAATTAGCATGCTTGAAGAGCATAGAAGGAAAATCTTGATCTATCAATATCAACGCCCCATTATTGATATCGTTTATCTTGAATTTTTCAAAAGTAATTACTTTCAGTATGGAAATAGAAGTCCCCTTGTTTCTCCTATGAAGTTGCTCTCCCAAGACTCAGCAGGTGCTGACAATTGTTTGTCCAAATGTTACCTGGGACAGCGATGAGAATAGTAGTAGTGTTTTGGTTTCTTTAAAGGTTTAGAATTATATCTCATAGTTTTAGAGAAGCCTTCTAAAGTAATCCGTTAGAGATTCACTTGGACTTTACCACCCATTGGATTCCAGGAAACTCCTTAGTCTTTTTCCTGCATGCATGGCACACGACTTGTTTAATGAAACGAAAGGCCACTGATGAAGATGTCTGCAATCCCTCCTATTTCTGGAGCAGTTGTGTTGCTTTTCCTTTTTATTTGCTCTAATATAAAATTTTTAATTTTGTATTTCTACCCCTGATGATAGGACAGGAAGGCTAACATAATACAGAACTTTTAAAAAAAATTGTTTTGGAAATTTTTAAAAATTGCTTGCCTCTTTTCATTCCATATTGTAAGTAATGCTCAGATTCAAAGCCAATTTCCAAGTCAAAGAACCTCAGTGCTAGATTTTACCCAGCATTTATTTCTTTAGTCTTCACAGAAAGCTTGGGATTCTCCTTTTAAAAATGAAGTATTAAAGACTGTTCCAAATGCCACATAGCTACCAAGCAGCTAACCAAGGATTCAATGCTGGGTTCTCTATCCTTCCCAGCCCCCTTCCCTCCTGTGCCAGGAAATCACACTGATCTGATAGTATTTAATGCTTTAAGGGTCCTTATTGTGTTGATCATTTCCCTGATCATTGCTCCTTCTCAACCCATTGCTCTTTTCTGCATGACAGTCATAAGAAAGATAGGTGGATAAAGACTTTCCTCAGAATCCACAAGGAACAGTCAGCACTCTCTGAACCCTTGTTGTAAGTACCTTCCTTGCTCTACAGGGCTGGAGTATTATACTTAGCTCCAGGGGGTAATTAATAAAAGCTGTTTTCTTGGAAACCCTCCTGAAGGGTTTAGTAAAGAAGTCTGCTGCTGTACTGATCACCATCTGAAAATCCCTCCGAGACTGGAAGAGAACTCGAAATATAAACAGGAAAAAGTGAAGAGTCGAGTTTCTGTGCTGCAGCAGGGTGCAGGAGGGGGCTCTCTTTTGAGAAATTAAACTCAATTCATTTCTGAGCTCCATGAAGTCATTATTTAAAAGGAAATCACAACAAATTACTTGTTTTTTTTTTACTATTATTTTTCAAATTGTGTTTTCTGGATTTTTAATTCATAGACCACAGATTCAAAAATACTTTGACGTGTCCTCAGCAATTTTTATTTTTAAAAGACGGTAGAATATTTTCCACCTGTTTCCTTCCTTCCTTTTCTTTTCCTTCTCTTCTCTTCTTCTTCTTCTTCTTCTTCTTCTTCTTCTTCTTCTTCTTTTTCTTCTTCTTCTTTTTCTTCTTCTTTTTTTCTCTGTATGGTCTTTGCTGGCCAGGTTGGTCTTCAACTCAGAGATCTACCTGCTTCTGCCTCCTGAGTTCCAGGATTAAAGGCACATGCCACCATCACCCAGCTTTCCCTGTACTAACTAATATTGACCACTTCTATCATATTTAATCAAATTATAGTGTTTTCTTTACAAGGGGGACATCACAGCAATATAGTCTAAGCAATACAGTTTCTTGTGTGCCAATTGAATATATAAAGTAAGAGACAGTTTATGTCTTTCCAGTACATTGGGAAATAGTCACAAATTATTCACATTCCTGATAGAGTCCAGTTGCTTTAATCTGTGTTAGAGCCTTCCAGAAACAAACAAGTTACAAATAAGTCAGGATATACTGCTGTTGATATTATTATGGAACCTGAGAGAATATTTTCTCAGAATAATCTTTCTTAAATCATTTTGGACAGCAATTTGATCAGTCTTGACTTATTTTTGTCAATATAACTTTTTATGATATCCTTAACAAAGAGCTGCGTAAATTCTGGTGGTGCTATTTCCCTCTGATAGTAACCATTCAGAAATAAGCAAATATAAATAAATGAATCTCATGTTCAGGGTAATCAGCCTCTAATCTAAAAACGTTGGTATTCAGATGGTCACCAGAGAGGAATATTCTGCTGTCGCAGATGGGGTGACCTGTGAAGAGTGTCATTGTACATGGAACATACAGTCGACCTGATCATTTCATGAAACTCAGGGATAGCTGCCCTTTCCTCGAAACCAAGATCACTTCTCAGAGTTCCTATGAGTAGATAAAGCCATTCCCACCCCATGCCCCATCACCCAGAGAAACAATGGCTGTTATTATCACCTTTGTCACAGTGGGGGTACAAGGCAAAGAAATCTAGAGTTGTCTTTCCTTGGTTTTTGAGAAACACAGCTGAAGATGTTGAGCGAAGGAACGCTAACGGTGCAATTTTCCCCTCTTTCCTAGGATGTACAGGAAGAACTACCACATGGTTGGGCTGTCATATCCTGCAGCCGTCATATTGACACTCAAGGTGAAGCAATTTCACTTGCTTTCCTTTGTAAAGTAGTCACAGACATTTCTTTTCCCTCAAGTGCCTGGGAGGAGAATGAGAGAGAGCAGGTCTTTGCTGCAGTCCACATATTACAATGCAAACATTCTTTTAAGTATTTTGTTAAATGTAAAGCAGCCCAAGCCTTGACTCAGCCTAGTCACAGCATCTGACTGACTGATGCTAGCAGTCAGTGCCTGTCCACAGCCTTTCCCAGTCATGTGCATGTATGAACTGTTCCTCCAGGCTTTACTTACTCGGCTCCTGAACTGCACTTGGAGGTGGCATTATTTTGAGAGTATACGCATCCTCTTATGCTTACCTTATGTTTTAAAAAGGCATTTCACTGTGTGTGTGTAACAAAACACAAAGAAGAAAATTATTCAAGATCTTAAGTCCGAGAAATTATAAAATTGATAAAGAAACTAACCAACAAAAACCAAATTTTTTTCATCTTGTGCCTGGCTTCTCTTGGGACTGTCCCACCCATGCCCCATGTGTGATTGCAGCATTGTGTGTGTAGGGAATGACTGGACGTGCGAATTTGCCCGAGGAAGCTGCTGCCTCGCTCGTCCCCTCTTTACACAGGTGGACCTCACCCAGTTGTTTGACCTGCAGGAAAGTCTTGTAGGCTGCTCATTCATTCTAAAGTCCTTTCCCCCTGACTTTTAATGTTTTCAAGGACTCAACTCTATCTCTTAAAACAACCTTAAGAGAGAGAGAGAGAGAGAGAGAGAGAGAGAGATTTAACCTTTCTTTTGCTAAACCTGAAATTTTGAGGAGGAATATTGAAGCCATGGTTGTCTAATTAAAGCATACACCGGGGACGGGCCATTTGGGCTCCCTCACCCAGGATCAGGATGTCAGCGAGCAGCCCCTTCTAGTTGCTTGAGGTCATATTATAGGAAGAATAGTGTTCACAGGGGTGGGAGAGTTGACTGTCATCTATTGTTAGGAAGATATAATGAGAGGGAACGGACAGGGTAAGGATATACATCATAGGAAAGGGGATGCAAATTTAATGTAGGTTGAAAAATATGGAATGCAATTTACATCAGGTCTGAGAAACAGGAACTTATTCTTAATTACAAACAGAAACCTTCACTTTCAAGGACTTAACAGAGAACAATAGCGACTTATTTTTTAACTACAAGTAAAAAAACCTTAACCTGCAAGATAATAGTGTTCCTGTTTTTTTTTCTTATGCTTTATTTCTGATTTTTGTATTTGTTTTCTAGTTTCAATTTGCAAAGCTTATTTTTTTTTTTGTGTTCCCCTTTTGTCCTAAGCATCCTCTCAGTATTGAGTTCTGCAAATGCACACTGGCTTCAAATGTTAGTCCTTGTAAAAGGCTGTTCATTTTTCATGAAGCTTTTTAACATATTTGTGTTTCCAAAACTGCGAGAAAGACAAGCATGTGACTTTAGTGCCTCATCAATACGTTAACTACTCTGCTTTTGAAAGATTTTTGCCATCCCTCTTATGCTTCAACTATATACAAAAAAACTGGGGGATGCATAAAGGCCAACTAAAATAGTTTGGTATATGAACACAATATTTTGTGAAATGTAGTTGATTAAAACTGCGTGAAGTGTAAGGTTGAGGGAGTAAACGTTACTGAGGAAAGAGAATTATTGTGAGTGTGTTTTCTGAAAATCCCCCAGGCCAGTCTGACGGCCTGGGCACTAAATGTCTGTGGCAGGTGAAAAGTGTCAATCACCTTTGTCTGCAAGCCCCGCCCCCATTTTCTCAAGGGGACCCTTAACTGGCCTCTAACAGGAAGCCTTGAAGGTCTGAACCAACTCCTCCTTGTTAACTTTGGAATTTGATAAAAGATGTATTGTCTTTTTTTGAGCTTTAGTAATACTAAAACTCTTTCTATCAAGAATTTTAGGTTTCTAATTCCTAAAGAGATAAAAGTGGGTGCTTGGGCATCATATTGGAGTCAACTGGGAGGAATTTGACAGTTGCATGCAAGTAAACAAAGACTTAATTGGTGCATGATTCTAAATGATTCAAAAAGGCTGGCAAGATGATCCAGTGGGTAAAGGAGTTTGCCCCAAAAGTCTGGTGACCTGAATTCAATCCCCAGGACCCACTTAAAGATGGAAGGAGAGAAACTACTCCACAAAGCAGAGAGGTCCTCTGACCTCCACATGCATGGGAAAACCTGGAAGAGCCCCACACATAAGCATCAAAGCATTTTAAACTGTCATTCGAAGGCTTCACTATCATCTTTCACAGGACACATTTTCAGAGCCTGCATCAGATGTCCGATTTGATCTAGTTTCAGCATCTCACAGCATGTGAAGCCACTTTCCAAAGCAATGCTCATAGAAAGGGTAAAAGCCCTGCATCGAGTCCACACATACAAAATTAACCATTCCTTTAAATTGTTCGCACACTATCCGATACTCACTCTACTAACACACGCGCGTGTATGCGTGTGTGTGTGTGTGTGTGAGAGAGAGAGAGAGAGAGAGAGAGAGAGAGAGAGAGAGAGAAATTGCATGTCATCACCAGGCATTCTTTCCTGACATCCAGGTTCTACTTTAGATCAGAATAATGTACTCATTTAGGTTTTCTGCAGCAAAACCGTGTAGTAATCTTGGCGGCCTAGTTAGCCCTACTTACTGCTCCCAGTGCCACAGAGGGGATACCTACGTGGTGTTTCCTGTTCCCCTATAAACCTATCTATGTGCCCCCAAAAATGTATGAAATAGCAAAATTACTGACCCCTTCCTCAGTCAAATGATCTACCCCTTGTTCTTACTGTTTCTGGAGGAATCTGAGTGAGTGAGCCTAGGTTAGGCGAGGAAGGCTAAAGCTTTACTTCCTTCGAGAATTTAAGTCCCAAAAGAAGACAGATAATAGCCAAATTACTGACTCTTTATGCTAAAATATCAAGCAAAGAAGAAAGTGTGTGGCTGAATGGCAATGGAGACCAGAACTATTTTCTCTTCATCCCTCAGTTGACATCACCCAAACACCAGCTCTCCTGCCTTAAAATGGAGCAGGTCTAGGTAATGATTTATGGCAGGAAGTCCGAGCGAGCAAAGGCAAAGGCTGCATTAGACTGTTCCCAAGTTTATTGCATCAGCTTCATAACCCTGGTATTGAGGAAGAGCCACGGTGTTATATTATCCCTGTCAGCCTCACCCCTGCAGCCCTGACATATCAGACTCCAGCAGAATGCAGTCTGACATGTTCCACTGCAGGGTTAGCCGTTGCATGTTCAGTGCTTAATTTGTTAAATAATTTTCCATGAGAAGCAGTGTTGTCATCTAAAATATTGACTCTTCTTCTACAGGATGTTGATAAATGGTCTTTTGACGTATTTGCCTTAAATGAAGCGAGCGGCGAGCATAGTCTGAAGTTTATGATTTATGAACTGTTTACCAGATACGACCTTATCAACCGCTTCAAGGTCAGGAACTGGTTATTTGAATAAGAACGGCAGCCCAAAACCCTGAGCCAGTGGCTTTAGATTGATTTAGCAAGTCACCCGTTGAGGGTCTGTGCTCACCCTCTGATGAAACCACCACTCCCTGCACATCTGCGAGCACCGTGAGACCCGGAAAGTTTATCCCAACAGACACTCCCTGGATTCTTCCAGAATCCTATCAGGACAGAAACTATGTCTTGAAGAAGTGCAATAGGTTCCAGGGTTCGTTTTCATCTTTTGTTTCCAGGGCTCTAATACTGCACAACGAACCCATTCTTTTCTTTATTTTGAGGAATGGTCTTTCTATGCAGCCTAGGGTAGCTTTGAATTTGCCATGTTGCACAGGCTAGTCTCGAACACACAGTCTTATTGATTCACCATGGTGGCTCTGGGAGCTCAGTATTCCATCACCACATCTAACTTATTGGGAGCTTTCCTTAGACTGAAAAGATGCGTCTTCCCCTTATTTTCACCTAGAAGTGTCTAAGCAATAATTTTTTTATTGATTTTTATTGAGCTCTACATTTTTCTCTGCTCCTCTTCCTCCCACTTCTGAGAAATCTGAGGTCCTAACTTCCACTAGCTCAGGGCTCGTGGCACTAGAAGGGACAGAAGGAACTGCGAAGCCACCAGTTTTTTCCGACAGTTAGGAAAACTAGACCTTGCGGTTTATATTGGGGAGTTTCATGTTTTTAAGAACTAGTTTTTTTTTTCTTGCCTGTGGAAGATATGAAAATTCAGAGCTATTTAATTTGTGTTAAAGTCTTTCATATTGCAGTCCAATATATCAATGATGTGGTTTTTTTAAGACAACTTTCACTGAACTTGAAATTACTGCCCATATTTGACCCATTAATTCGCTCCATTTCTGAACCCTGTGCTCATGTTTGTGTAACATAACAATTCAAACAAAAATATAATCATGAATATTACTTTCCACAGATTCCTGTTTCTTGCCTAATTGCTTTCGCAGAAGCTTTAGAAGTTGGTTACAGCAAGCACAAAAATCCATATCATAATTTGGTTCATGCAGCTGATGTCACTCAAACTGTACATTACATCATGCTTCATACAGGTATCATGGTAAGAACGCCTTTATACATGCTTCATACAGGTATCATGGTAAGAACGCCTTTATACATGCTTCATACAGGTATCATGGTAAGAACGCCTTTATACATGCTTCATACAGGTATCATGGTAAGAACGCCTTTATACATGCTTCATACAGGTATCATGGTAAGAAAGCCTTTATAAATGAGGTGTGTTGGCATAGAAACAAAACTCCATTCTCTTGCATTATTTTTGTCTCTAATGCTGTGAACGAATATTTGTAGAGTAGCATAACTAACATACATGTAATAATCACTGAGATTTTACAAATTAGTTATACATTTTTCAGAAAATACTTTAATTCTGTAGAAGAAAACATGCTTAAAGGTCAATTAAAATATATTTGCTGTATTAGTTTTCTAAAATTTGAACTGTAGAGCATTCTTTTTTGTTTGTACTTTTGGAAATTAGAAAATAGATTTTGAAACTGCTTTCCCACAGTGGCTTGATTATTACTGCTGACTGATTGCAGCCTGCGAGCAACAATGGCTGGAGACATCTGAGGGGGTTCCTGTCTTGTAGTCTACGATGTCACCCTTGAGACTGGTTGTTGATATGACTGGTGGCTGGAAGCTAAGTTAGGGACTTAGGGGACATCTTAAAGGACATCTTCAATTTTCACTACCCTGGAGAAATACCCACTCTATGACAAAGCAGTCACTTCAAAAACTGTTTTAAAAGAAGTATTTTGGGGGTTCTTTGTTTTTCTTTCTAGTTGTGTCCCTATGCAGCACCTAGGTTTCCCCAAAACCTTTTGGTTTAATGAGGCGGCATTGTCTCAGTTTTTTCTGGAATGCTATGCTTTTACTTGCTTTAGTATTCATGGCCTTATCATCATGGATACAAGGGCTCCTGAGCAGTAAGTGTCTTTCTGTGGTGTCCACTGACTTAGGGTTCTCCACTGGACTTTTAGTCTGTCAGCACAGACACAGGGCCTCCTGAGCAGTAAGTGTCCTTCTGTGGTGTCCACTGACTTAGGGTTCTCCACTGGACTTTTAGTCTGTCAGCACAGACACAGGGCCTCCTGAGCAGTAAGTGTCCTTCTGTGGTGTCCACTGACTTAGGGTTCTCCACTGGACTTTTAGTCTGTCAGCACAGACACAGGGCCTCCTGAGCAGTAAGTGTCCTTCTGTGGTGTCCACTGACTTAGGGTTCTCCACTGGACTTTTAGTCTGTCAGCACAGACACAGGGCCTCCTGAGCAGTAAGTGTCCTTCTGTGGTATTCATTGATTTAGGGTTCTTCGCTTGCTTTTTGATTTCTATTGCCTCTGCCCTGACTCCAGCGGTGAGCTGACTTTTTTTTTTTTTTTCAAACGTCTGACATTAATAAGTTAACTGAAAACAACAGAGAAGAAAAATTCATTTAAACCACACTCTAAGTGGAGAGTGGTTGGGTTTCTGAAGCAGGAGTGAAGATGCCATGCCTCTGTCCCTCTAATTCCATCACTTCTCCGCTGTGAAGCAAACTGAAAAAGTAAGCAATGTGGCGGGCAGAATTTCATTATCTTACAATATTTTTACAGTGCAAACACATTTTGTTATTTTCTTTTGTTTACTACAAGGACTGCAATAAGCATCTCCTCTTTTAGCCTGAGAATTTCAAGTCCAAAGGTTACACTGAAAAGACGTGAGCTATCACATTAGTGGGCAAGCAGAGAAATTGAAATCTGTTGTGTGATTTTACCTGCAGACGTATAGGGAAGATGTGCTGAGCGCATCTCATGTCCTTTCCTGTTCTCCTGAAGCCTGGGAAATCTGAGTCCACATCCTGCCTTCTTGCAGGACACCAAGAAAATGAAGCCATTAGCGCAGGTCTGAGTCTCTCTAGAGAAAGCCACAAATGCGGATGTCACCTCTTTCAACAACATCGGCATGTCACCTCCAATTTCAATCATTTCTTCAGCAAAATATCAGTTAGTTGGACCATTACAAAATTAGTCTACTGGTAAACCTAATTTAGTCTCAAGTAAAATCCAGAAAATTCATTTAATTAAAGCAAAAGAGAGAATGAATTTTACAATGGAATAAAATTTTTGCAGGTGAAATGAATTCGTGAATGTGCTGAGAATTTTGTCAAAATGAGAGCACACTGTCACCTTGACAGTTTTGGGAAAGTAGTTTTAATAAGCTTTCTTCCGCGGTGCTAGGTGAATGCTAATTTTCATACAAATGAACATTTCTGTCTTTAAAACAAAAATGCATCACAAAAAATACCAGCTGCATCTCTGAGTCTTTCTTTCACCCTTTAAGTTTGGTATGGAAAACACTGGGTCACTCATTCCTTTTAGCATTGAGTTGATTCCCTGCTATTTTGAGATGGTCCTATCAGAGTGACATTTAGAGAACACTCCAGCTCCAGGCCAGCGCTGTCAGTCAGGCCTTGCATCTGTCACTTGCAAGGAATGCTGAGGAGCCAAGCCTGAAAGGGATTGTGATGAAGCTTCCTGGGTTTTATGATCAGAGGGAAGTCCTGGGTCCGGACAGCATGGAGAGAAGTAGAGACGGATGCTGGTACAGCTGCTGTGCCTCCTTCTCTCTCCTTTGTCCCTCGATTAAATTGTCACCCCTGCCACAGGGACAGAGAATTACAGACATTCCACTTGCTAAAGAGTCAGCTCTATGGAGTGATGCCAAGCTACCTCCCACTGTCCCTTTAAATACAAGGTCATTCTAGGGCTTTGCCCAGAGCATTTTCACACTTGGTGGCTGGTCTCATTCATTCTCTCTGATGATCTCTGGTGACTTGTGCTCTTTCCTCTGGAATTTGCATCTCACTGACTGCCCAGACACCAACTTCTACACTTTGGGATGACTCCATTTTTCTCTGATCAACCTACCAAAAATGTGGCAGGAAATCCATGTTCTGTGGTAATGGCTTCCCTGACAATACTGTGTCAAAGGGAGGAGGCAGCCGCCAGCATTGAAAACATTATCTGCCACTTGTAAATGCTACCTCTCTGTTTTGGTGTCCTTGTCACTAAAACTGAGTTAATAATACTGACAGTCACAGGAGCTAAAGAAGAACCATTCAGTTTCGTTATGAAGCACCATGTGTAGTACCTGAAATAAACAGCTCTTAATACAAGGCTCATTAGCTTTCATAATGTAATAAATACCTTTCTGTGTTAAATTATTGCAAACTACTCGTGTTTATTAAGAAAAGATGGAGACAAAAAGTGCCCAATCCCAACACTTTAGGCTAAAATAGTTATTATATTCCTTTAAAGCACTCTTAAGAACCAATTTCTGATGTGAAATTCTTGCCTACCTGAACACATGCTTTATCACACACACATGTACATACATACACAGCAATTCAAATATGAGCACAGCCTTTGGAGTTCTACTAGCTTTTACCTATTTAGATATCCACTCAAGATAGTCAGTTCTGCTTTGGAAAGCTTGGAACATGGGCAGATGTCTTGAATCATGAAAGTTACCATGTTCCACAGAAAAAAGAAAATTCAATCTTTTTTTTTTAATCCCAATTCTTGTCTCTGCTTAACCTCCTTCATGCTGATCCAGTTCCATAGGACTGAGCTTTGCTATCTGCTAGCATAAAGATACAAATATTTATCTACTGAGAGGAACATAGAACAAGCATAAAAATAATGGAATCATCTCAAGGGCGCATTTAACAACAGAGCTAGCTCCCCGCCATCTATCACTGATGTGTAAGCTCTTAGGAAGGTCAACTCTTCCTTCTGATATAGCCTGGGCACTGCCCACTTGAGAAGATGTTGACCTGAGCCCTCTAGGGCACGTGCCGTCTGCAGCTTAGAGGAAATGCAGAATCTACATTGATCATGGCTCTCGTTTTAACCTTGGATTTCTGCCCACCAGGAACCAGCAGAGCCCCAGTTTTGGTCAGTTCTGTTCTTTGATGAGAAACACAATATGATCTGATTGCATATGTCCCCAAGAGTTATTTTAGAAATCTACAAACGTAGATGTTTCCTTAGATATAAACACATTCACCACCAGCCATAAGTGAAGCTATAACATGTAGATGTTTCCTTAGCTATAAACACATTCACCACCAGCCATAAGTGAATCAACCATGAAGGAGCCGGCAGTCACTGCAAAATTCTTTTACCAAGACAGAAAAGATATTAGATATTTTTCAATTGAATGTGAGAATGTCTACATTCCCAAATTAATTTCTCCTACAAACGTGATCAGTAAGGCCAGAGCATAGTAATAAGTAAGTACATTCATGGAGAAACGCCTCTTCATGGCAAGCAGAGATTAAACCAGGAAATACATTTAAAATCAATTTTTATAGCTAGGAAGATAATAATTTAAAATAATTATGAGCTAGTCTATGATTAAATTCCATCTCAAAATTTACTTTGCAGACTTATATCTGATATTATCAAAGTAGATATTAGATGTTGCTTTTTTTCCCCAACCAGTTAAATCTATAACTATACAATCAAGAGATACTTGAAGATGATAGGTTTCTCTTCTCTCACAAACATGCTTCTTTAACAAAACAATGAATCTCTGGGGTCACAAATGTTTTAATTTCATTTCTACTCACTTCATGTGTTTAGCTCTATGGTCTCAGAGGGAACGCTGGAGGCTCAGTCCCAGCTCAGTCTGTGACACAGGCTATTAATAAGGTCATTTTCTTCCTTTTAGTGGCTCTCAAATGAGTTTTTACATGCACGAAACACCTAGTTATACTAAGTCCCTTAGGTTCTGAGAGGCCTCGCCTGCAGGCAGGGCTTCAGTATTTCAAAGGCAGTCACCACTGCATCCCGGTTGTCATCTTCCAGATTTAAAGCTTTGCAGTATAAAGTCCTAACTGTAGTAAAGTGCTGCTTGCTCTGTATTTGGCTATTGGACAAGACTTTGATAGGAACAACCCATGAATTTACCCAGCTTTGGAAGCCCACAGAGGAAGACCTGTTAATTCCATTTTAACGGAATCTGTGGCTCAGACGGTAAACATCTCACGTGCCCAGTGACAAAGAGAGACTCACACAGAACTATCATGTGCTCTCTTCCATTGCTCCCACTACCTCCCTCTTACACAAAACCAATGAGCTTCAACGTTGCAGGCATTATTACCTGGCATGCACCATTCTGCAGTTGGTTCTATGAGAGGAACGCAGCTCAGCGAGCTCTGAGAGCTCACCATTGCTGACTCCCTGGCTTCAGTGGCTTCAGTGTGCCTGCCTGACTTTTATAGGAAATCCAGTTTCATCATTGTAATCCAAGTCAGTTGGTTTCATCGTCTTCATCCTCTTCTCAACCTCATCTTATCAGATCGTCAAATGCAGCATACGTGTGTGTGTGTCAATGTATGTGATGTATGTTTATGTGCATGTTCAGATGTGTGGGGTAAGCTATGTGTTTCATAGGCTTGAAAGATGTCCAAGAGCAAACATCTTACTTTAGAACCCCTTTTCCTAATGCAAGTCCTATCTTCTTGCAGGACTATCCAAAAGAACATTTGCTGATAGTCTTGCTCAGTGGCAAGTGAAATCACTTGCCCAGTCTGATCAATGAACATGTGAAATATACCTACTGCAATGGGGCAGTAAATTTAATTCTGTTTTATTTATATTTGTCATATGTGTTGTTGTGTGCTATACAGAATGTGAGTGATGAACAATACATTGAATTATTCTATAAGCTATAGCAGTAGGCATAGTACCAGACAGCTGATAAAAGAAAGGATAATGTATATGAAAAAGGTGGACCTGGGTTTTACATGAAAACAGTTATTCTTTTCTTTGTTTTTATCAAGTTTCCCTGAATGGTTATATATGTGCTATGAATACAAAATTTGGCAAATTCTTATAAACTTTTCCACATCCTTAATTCTTAAAATTAAATCAGTTTCGCTCTTGGAAAGAATAAGTTCTTCCAATTTTAAATGAAAATTTGTTTTCATGGGTTTTTAAATGATTATCTAAATATACATTTTAGTGAAGGTGAGCTCTACATTAAAAGATGACTATATTATAATTTATGTCATAAATCCCAAACTAGTAAAGTTGTTATTTTAAAATCCTTTTGGAGTCAACCTTTCGGATGGTGGAAAAATGGCTCCCTTTTTAAGAAGCATGGCGATCATATTTTGAATTTTAGATTTTGAGCTTATGAAGCACGAAATGATCATTGGCTTCCTGAAGCATTGATTATTCATAGCTAATTGAGGGAAAATGGAAAACATATGAAAGACAGCATTATTTTATGTGGTTGGGCACTCTGAGCACACTGAAGACTTTCCCATAAAAAGAAACGATGGTGAGGATGCTGAGCGTGACGGCATGTTTCCTTCTTTTGCTAGCACTGGTTCACGGAACTGGAAATTTTAGCCATGGTTTTTGCAGCTGCCATTCATGATTTCGAGCACACAGGAACAACAAACAACTTCCACATTCAGACGCGGTAAGTGCCATGAAGTCTTAACTTCAACAAGTTCAAATTTATTTTTCTCAAAAAAGAGAGGGCATAGAAGGTGGCCATGGTCCAAGTACCTACCTGTCTTTATAAAACCCATGAACTATGAATATATGCCTATTCATTTATCTTATGTGTTTTATTTATTCTTAAGAGATGTTTAGAACAAGCAGATTTTTACTAAGAATGGGTTTAATAACTTTTAGCGATAATTCTTAAGACTTGACAACTTCCATCAATCTGCTCCTGTTTTTGAAAACCCACACATTTTGCCTGAGTATTTAACAGGTTAAAATGCATAGGTGTCTATCAGACAAGTTCTCTCTGCCAAGGCTCAGCCTGAGCAGTCTCATACGTCAGACATTTATCCACTGAGACACCTCACATAATGGATTGTCTCCGGCAATGTTTTATGTAATTGTAGATTAGAAGGTAGACAAGTTTGTTTCTTAAGAAATCAGGGGAGTGAAGAAATCTCATTCCAGGGCAGTGTGAAGTGCTCAATAAAATTGAAAAATAAGATGCTTTAATAATGGTTATAATGACACTTACTCAAACCAAAGTACTAGAGTGGACATGTATTATAATATCCTCCTAAGGTTCCTATAATAAACACTGAATGGATGGTTTAAGCAACGAACAATTCCTTTCTTACAGTTCTGGAGGCTGGAAGTCGAAGATTAAGGTGTCAGTGGCTTGTTTCTTCTAGCCCCCACCCCTGGCTTGTGGACAGCCACCTCCTTGTGTCTTTTCTCCCTGCACATGCTTGTCTGGTGCTCCTTCCTCCTCATTTGAGGGCACCGTTCATCCGAGACGTGGTCTCCCACTTTCATAGCATCATTTTACCTCATTTATGCCCATCTATGTCAAATACAGCCACACCTGGGAGCAGAGCTTCAATATATGAATCCAGCGGGGTTGAAGTGCAGAACTCAGTCTATAAAAGGAAGGTACCCTAAACTCTTTATGGTTAAACAAAGATTTCAATGCCCGAGAAGTAGAATTTAGTTCAGGACAAATCAGGGTGCAACTCACTTTCTATCTGTGAAATCCCAACATTTCTGTGTTTAATCAGCCATGATTGCTTAATGGGGAAATACACCTGCATCTCTCTGGGAAACCATAGAACTTCTCTGTTGAGAGAATGCTAAGACTCATTTTTTATGTTTTATTGGCGCCAGGTGGTGGTGGTGGTGCAGGCCTTTAATCCTAGCACTGGCACTCAGGACCAATGGCAAGGGGACCTCTGAGTTCAAGGCTAGCCTGGTCTACAGAGTGAGTTCCAAGACAACCAGGGCTACACAGAGAAACTCTGTACTGAAATAAAACATAACAAAAGCAGACAAATAAAAAATGCTTTATCGGCATATGTTAATCATGGATAATAATTCTTTTCATTATGATAGGTTCATAAATGCATATAATGCTTTTAGATAAATTTTCCCCTTCTCTTATGTGCCTCCCACCCTTCTCAATGTCTTTGCTCCTCCCATTAAGCACCACTTCGACTTTATCTCATTTTGTGTACGTGTCTGTGACCCAGTGAGTTTCAGTACACTTCATGCAGGAACTTGATTGAAAAGTTGTTTAGAGGAGCGAGGACTTTACCAATGAGTACCTCTGAGTAAAATGTCTCTCTCTATTCTATCAAAAACTAACTGTGCATAAAGCCACAGGCAGGAGTGAGGCCCAATGAGCCTCTCCCACGACATGGTGTTAAGGTATTGACAGGCCCAGTCTTGGGAGACTCTTGTGTCGGCTGTCACAGTGCTGAGTGTTTAACATGCAATGGTCATATCACGGCCAGAGGGCAGTTTAACACGCCGCTCCTTTGCTTCCAGTTTTTATATCCCTCTATTCCTTCTTCTGGACGATGTTCTCTGACATCATCACCTATGAGGGTGATGTAGATGTTCCACTTATGGTGGTGATATACCTGGTCCCTTTGTGGATGAGCATTCAATGGTTACTCTCATAGCTGTGACCCATTGTGTATCTCTGTAGGAACGACTTCCCACTACATAAAAGCCTTTCTTACCAAAGCTGACAGCAATGCTAACCTATGGACAGGAACAAAGTTGCTTATGTAGTAATATTTCATTTTTATTTTAATAAATAAAGCTTGCCTGGAGGCCAGTGCAAAGCAGCCACACTGTCACACAGGCCAGGCAGTGGTGGCACACACCTTCAATCCCAGCAGCCACACTTGTTAGCCAGAGCCCGGGTGAAGATGGTGCATGCATCTAGTGCATCCCAGCACTAGAGAGGAATATACGGTAGGATGAGACAGGAAGTCTTTAAATCGGAAGATTTCAGAGAGGTAAGAGCTTTTTCTCTAGTGGCTTGGATGTTTTTGCTTTTCTTTTTTTTTTTTCTTTTTTTTTCTTTTTTTTTTTTTGGTTTTTTGAGACAGGGTTTCTCTGTGGTTTTGGAGCCTGTCCTGGAACTAGCTCTTGTAGACCAGGCTGGCCTCGAACTCACAGAGATCCGCCTGCCTCTGCCTCCCGAGTGCTGGGATTAAAGGCGTGTGCCACCACCGCCCGGCTTATGTTTTTGCTTTTCTGATCTTCAGGTTGAACACCAATATCTGTCTCTGGATTTTTATTATTTGTGTTACTTATTTAGAAGACAAGCTAACGGGCCTGTTGTGCTCCTTATGCAAAAGCTATGCTAGTAGCTTCCCTACTCAGTCCTGTGACCTCCTCCTCAGTCATGGACTTTTGATCAGGTTTATAGTACTAAGCATGAATTTCCTCCTGAGACAGTGGACCACAAATCCAATCAGGAAGCAGTTTATTATCTCGATAAAACACAAGCCATATTACACCGATGGGCACATCTTGCATATCTGATTGGTAATGTGTCTACCAGATCAATAGCAGAGAGAGACCATTGGTAAGAGTCCTCCAGCAACAAGCATGGCATCCTGTGGCACTATGAAGGATATCCTTCTAGTGAGGAAGCAGCCCAGCCAGCTCTGACTTTAATTCTGTGTCTGAGACTAGAATGCATGGTGTCTTACTTAAGCAATCCATTCTTACCATCTAGTTTTGGTGGGACACCAACAGTGGAGGTAATTGCCTGATTTTTAGGGGGTGGGGCAGGGGATTGTATAAAACTCCCTGTTTACACCTCTTTTGATGGTACTCTCTGCTTGAATTTCATTTAATAACATAACTTCTGGAAGCGGCTTTATGTATCCACAGCGGTACCTCTATTCAAATTCTATTTTATTTCCAATTAGTTCATTAAGTATCAGCTTTCTATATAGCCTTTTCATATATAGTTTTACCTGACCCCTTCTTCCCTTACTTTCCCCAACTACCTTGACCCCCCCAAACTTAACCCTGTCCATTCCCCAGGATCCCTCTTTCCACGTGGTCACACTTGGTTATTTTGGTTTGCTTATTTTGTTTTGATAAACCATTTTTAGAGCAATTTTAGATGTATAGAAAAGCTGATCATGGGTCACAAAGCTTCTGGACGCTTAGCTCAGCCGCCCTACAGATTTGCCTGGCAATCAGAACCAAAGCAGATGCTTTGCCTTGTTATGAAGTTCTAATTACGCTTAATAAGCTGATATTAATACGCTACTAATTTAAGTTCTTACTTTATTTTAGAGTTCAGACTTAGATTATAATTTCTATGGATTTTCATAAATGTTTAATGTACCCCACTGTAGGTTAAGTGACTTGAACATCCCATATTTTTTGTTCATTTCTCTTCTTGTTTTACCATTGGGAACACACATCTTTTAAAGATTGGGCTAGTTTTGCCTTTTCCAAAATGTCATGTCATCTTAAAAGTAGACGGTATGTACCCTAGGCTTGTTTTTGTCCCACTGAGCAGCATATGTTAAAAGTCCCTCCATGTTTTCTGGTGTCTTGATAACTCATTTTCATTCTGGATATCTGAATGCACTGTATGGTCCGACCACAATTGGTGGGACCAGAAGAATTTTGGCCTGCTAAATTTTAGCACTTATAAACAGAGCTGCCATAACATAAAAGTGTTACTTTTTATGTGGTTGGTTCATTTAGGTTTTTAACAGAAATATTTTAATAATTAATATTTCATATATAAGGCATTATTGGGGAATGGGTACAGTTTATTACAACATTAGGTATTGTAAAACATAATGGCTGCCTAAGATGACTGAAGTTCAACTTATAGGTCATCTGGTTTATATTCCATGATATATTAAGAAAAGTTAAGGTCACTGGGACGAAGCGACCTATGAAAATACACACAGGTGGTGGATGGCAATACTGAGATTGAGAAGTTGAGAAGAGGGGCAGAATCAGTTTGTGACTAGCACAAGGGACAGACATAGGGCTGGCCCAAGTAGAATGGAAATTGACCAACAGAAAAAGTGGAAACTCAGTGAACATTTGATGACGACATTATGTCTATCTTTGGACTCAAGTCCCCAAGAATGATGTAGAAACAGGGTAAAAGGAGAACCTTGGAATCTGGTTATAAAGCAGGCATGTTATTAACATCTTTTGCAGCACAAGGAGAACACTTTTCCTTTTATTCTGTTATGAGTCAAAGGAGAAGAAGAGCGTCCTTATTAAGGTTGCTTATTGAGGACGCTTTGTACCCGTAGAATCCATAATAAGGAGCGGTTCTATAGAGAGAGGTCTTTACAGAGCTGGGATTTGCATGGGCAAACAGTTCCAGGGGTTGTTGAAGAAACAAGTGCCCTGTATCCAGAGAACAATGCTTGCCCTTCCTGCTCTGAGTAGTGAAGACCAAGCTGGTATTTCCTGTGCTGCATCAGGACATCCCATGTAGTTTCTTTTTTTTTTTTTTTTTTTTTTTTTTTTTTTTTTTTTTTTTTTTTTTTTTGGTTTTTTTTCGAGACAGGGTTTCTCTGTGGTTTTGGAGCCTGTCCTGGAACTAGCTCTTGTAGACCAGGCTGGTCTCGAACTCACAGAGATCCGCCTGCCTCTGCCTCCCGAGTGCTGGGATTAAAGGCGTGCGCCACCACCGCCCGGCCCCATGTAGTTTCTTTTCCACTCATCATCCACATCAGGATGAAGAAGTCTATCTTACTTAAGTGTTGTGTTTATAGGAGGAGGGGAAGCAAAGGAAGTAGGTGAGGGAGAGAAGGAGGCCACATAGGGAAGGGAGAAGGAAAGGGTGATGATGACAGGAGGCATTAGGGTTTTACTCATTTATAGCAAATAATAAAGATGAGTGTAGTCTTCTATTTTACTGCTTTTCTTAATAAATTGTCTACCAGCATCAATTATTTAATGATGTCATTCTACATGAACTTGAAAGTTCTAGTAAAACATTATTTCAATGACAAAATTATGCAACAGTATAACATTTTAAGTTCATGGTATTACCTTCTCCTTGCCAAAAGAGAAACAAGGTCAAATGTCACCAATAACATTAATTCTGTTTTGCTTTATAGTGTTCATTCTATTTGGATTGGGAGGGCTTTTCTAATATGGAGTCATTTACCGTATAAACAAAACGGCTGAGAATGATTTAAAACACAGGGCAAGGCTGATTTGAGTTCCCTAAAGCTATTATAATGCACAAAATCCTTGAAAGTGTAAATAAATGGAATTAATTTTCCCTTTGTGAATAGCAAATGCTAAGCGACATGTTACCATGGATACGACATGTTGCTTAGAGTCTTGTTCTTTTCTTAGCAGTAAAAGACCATCAAATATTAAGACCATGCTGTACTCTCAGAGAGCTTTTTGGATTTATGATACGAAGCCGAACATATTTTGCTATGCTAAATCTGGTTCAAAAACATGCTTTTGCTTGTTTCTCAGAGAGGAAGTGATACTCATTGTCACATTATATAGTAACCTTAAAAATCCTGCTATAGATATATCAGGGTCCACGTGATATAACTAAGATTATTGGAAAATCATAGTTTTTCCTATAATCAGCAAACTTCTGGAAATACATGTGGTATTTTGTTCAGTTAATATTCATTCAATTATCCCTTAAGTGCAGATTACACGTGACCTTCCTTTGTGTTGAACTATGATTGATAGTTAAGTGAGTTTTGGGTTGTGAGATTGCTAGAAGTTGTATAATGTTAGCAAGATGCACATGCGCACATGAGCGCGCACGCGCGCGCGCGCACACACACACACACACACACACACACACACATTTCCCTCACAGTTGTAACTTATGATAATGCAGGCTGCATAAAAGCGTGTGATTTGATCTAGTGACTGATAGACCAGTTCACATATGCCTAGTTAACAAAACAAAAGGCTTGCTTCATCTGGCAGATTATTAGATAATACTCTTGAATACACTGCTTACAAGGGATGTCAGATTTTTTTTTTTTGTTTCTTCTTTTAAAAATATTATGTCCGTATAATGCAGACAACATGACTCTATGGTCCACATAGCAAATGGTTACTGCAGGGAAGCAAATCATCTTCCACAGTTACCCATCTTTGTGTATTGTTTTAGTGACAACATCGGTTCTTTGTTTTGTTCTTACTTGCTCATCAGGAAACATTCAGTAACAGGTGAGGGCCAGGTTGTAACTAGAACTCGATCCATCAAAAAGCCAGAGACAGTCCATTTCGTGCAACACAGTTTCTTACCACGGTGTCTTAGTAGGCTTTCTATAACAGTGCTAAAACACTATGATCAGAAACAGCTTGGGAAGGAAACGGGTTATCTCAGCCTCCAACTCTCAGCTTGCACCATTTCACTGAGAGAAGTTGGAGCAGGCACTCAGAGTAGGAACCTGGAGGCAGGAACTGAAGCAGAGGTGGCCATGGAGGACGCTGCTTACTAGCTTGCTCAGCCTGCTTTCTTATACAACTCAGGACCACTCTCAGGTATGGCACCACCCACCAAGGGCCGAGCCCCCCTGGGCCAATCATTTATTAAGGAAATTGCCCATGGGTTTGCCCACAGGCCAGCATTATGGAATTATTTCCCACTTGAAAGTCCTTCTTTGCAATTAGTCTAGCTTACGTCACACTGACCTTATACCAACCGACACGCATATTAAATACATCTTAGGAAGAAGAGGGGAGGCAGGAGATGCTGGGTTCTAGGAGCCAAAGAGCAGTGGGGGTGCTGTGGGCTTTCCCTTTCTCTTCCTCTTATCACTGCTGCTTGTGTCTGCTGTGCCAGCGTGTGTGGCTGACCCACCAACTGAAGATGCTGCAAACAAGGTTTCTGCTTCCAGTCCATATCGGGCATTCTAGGAGGAGAGAATGAAGAAGCCAAGACTCCACTTTACAGAACTGAGAACATTTGCAACTGGTCCATTAGGCTAGAATGTCAAGTCTCTCCAGGCACTTTGAAGTGTTTTTATTAGTTTGGAGTGTATAGGCAGGTGAGAAATAAATACCTCTTGATGAATGCAACAGCTTAAGAGTAAAATGTCTGCTATAAACATGTGTTGAAAACAACTTTCTCCATTTTAATTTGCAGCAAGTGCATCTGCAACATTCAATTTAATCACAGAAATGTGTGGGAGAAAAAGATTTCCATCACACTCTTTATCCCCTACCCAAAGTAAATTGGGGTCAAATGAATGAAGATTTAATTAACTACTTGAAATGGTGCAAAAAGAGGCTAGTCATTTACTGACTGAATAAGAATGAGCTAAAGTTTTTCTCTTGGCTATTTAGATTATATTACAGATATTAGCATTTTAAATGGAAAGGAAAGAGCATATAGATATTTAAACTATGATAATTAAAGGGAAAATTAGCATCGTGACCAATTATCCCAGGTATGCATGCTATCTCTGATTCAACACCTGAAATTAAATTCATAATCTAAAGAAGAAATGGTACCATGCCAAGATATCCAGAAAAATATTTGACAAAATCCAATTTCCATTTATGGTCCAGATTCAATAAACTAGAAAGAGTTGACAATGTCCTCAACTTGATAAAGAATATTTCCTAGAGTCGAGTGGTAGTCGCTGGATGCTGAGGGGAACGGTTAGGAGATGTTGGTCCAGGGACTTACAATCTCGCCTAGATGAGAGGAATAAGCTAACATGGAGAATTAGATAACATAGGGGCTACCATGAACTGCAATGGATTACATTGTGAAAAATGACCAAGAGTAGACTTTAAAGTATTTTACAAAAATGTTAAGTATATGAATGAATATATAATAGTAATCATTCTAGCCACTGCACAATGCATTGTTTCAAAAGGTCACAATGTAGCAAAACTACACATTTCTCTTCCATTTTCCATTTGTAACTAAATTGGAATACCAATTTTGGGTATATTCCCAAAGGATGCTCAATCATACCACAAGGACATGTGCTCAACTATGTTCATAGCAGCATTGTTTGTCATCGTCAGAACCTGGAAACAACCTAAATGCCCCTCAACTGAAGAATGGATAAGAAAAATGTGGTACATTTGTACAATGGAGTACTACACAGTGGAAAAAAATAATGACATCTTGAAATTTGCAGGCATATGGATGGATCTAGAAAATATCATATTGAGTGAAGTAACCTAGACCCAGAAAGACAAATATCATATGAACTCACTCATAAGTGTCTTTTAGATATAAATAAAAAAAAAACCAGCCTACAATTCATAATCTCAGACAACAATGAAGACCCTAAAAGAGACACAACTGTCACCCACATTCAGTAGGCCTACTTTGGCCAGTGGCAGAAACCCCAGCTGTCATTCTGGAGTTGGTGAGCTCCCTCTTGCTCAGGTCAGCTGTTTCTGTGGGTTCTCCTGTCATGGTCTTGACCACTTTGCTCATCTTATCGCTCCTCCTCCTACAACTGGACTCCAGGAGCTCGGCCCAGTGCTTAGCTGAGGAACACTGCATCTGCTTCCGTCAGTTACTGGATGAAGGTTCTATGGTGACAATTAAGGTGGTCATCAGTCTGCTTACAGGGGAAGGGCAGTTCAGGTGTCCTCTCCACAAATAAAAAAATACAGTTTAAAAAACATAGTTTTTTTTATAAGGTAGTTTAGCATGATTTTCTGCGTTCAATAATAAGATTTTAACCAATGACTTAAATTTGATTATTAAGTATTAAAATCTCAGAGTCTGAAGACATTCTCTGGATGTTTGCTCTCGATTCCCAGGTCAGACGTTGCCATTCTGTACAATGATCGCTCAGTGCTTGAGAATCACCACGTGAGTGCAGCCTATCGGCTTATGCAAGAGGAGGAAATGAACATCTTTGTAAATTTATCGAAGGATGACTGGAGGTGAGTGTCAGAGGAAACCCAAGGGTGTTGAACCCCAAGGACAACGTTTTTAAGTTGTTAGTAAAGTGAGGAAAACAGGTGGAATAAAACCCCCAAGACTTAGCAATAGCAATTATGAGCTGGCAAGAAATACTGTGGCCTGAAAATGGAAAACAACTCATTTTTAGGGAACATATTAAGTGGTGTGGTTATTATCAAACCTTAAGAGTGAATGATTAAGATAATGTCTAGCTTTTGTGAATATGATGGCGTAGAAGAAGAAGAAGAGGAAGAAGAGGAGGAGGAGGAGAGAGCGAGTGAGATAGAGCGAGCAAGAGAGAGAGAGAGAGAGAGAGAGAGAGAGAGAGAGAGAGGAGACAGAGAGACGGGGGAGTGGGGGGGAGATGGCACGTTCACCTTTTAAAAGTTGCTTAGCGCATGCGCACAGGAATTTAACATGGCTACCTCATACGCAGATGACGTATGCATTTAAGGGCTTAGCTGAGTCATACGTGAATGATGTGATCCACGTCGCACATGGGTAACGGGCCCTTTAACACCCCTGGGGGGCCAATAGGCACTTCTGCCTGAGGGTTTGTCTACACAAGCATGGCCCCTAGAATTTAGAAGTACCAGCCTTAGTGGCTGAAATCATTACAGTGTGACCCTAGATATTTGTGGAAACATCCCACTCCAAGGTAAGGAGGAGTCAAATGAACTGTTCTCCTTTCGATGCCTCTGCAGGGATCTTCGGAACTTAGTGATTGAAATGGTGTTATCTACAGACATGTCAGGCCATTTCCAGCAAATTAAAAACATAAGAAACAGCTTGCAGCAGCCTGAAGGGTAGGTTACTGTCTGGTGTCATGTTCAAGGTCTGGGGGCTGGGACTTAGAAAACAGTTGGTGATTGTTTAGTTCTGGTAATTTGAACATGTCTTTGGTTTGACAGGATTGACAAAGCCAAAACCATGTCCCTGATACTCCATGCAGCCGATATCAGCCACCCAGCCAAAACTTGGAAGCTGCATTACAGGTGGACCATGGCCCTAATGGAGGAGTTTTTCCTGCAGGTGCCTTCTCTCTCTGGTTTGAAAACAGCAACTGTGAATATTGACGTGATTTTGTATTTTTAACAGAACCCAGCACTTCTGACTTATATTTTCAATAAGCCAGGGCACATAGTTAAGATGTTTGGGAGAGTTCAATACTGTTTTAGGGAAATACGTTAGTGCTGTAATAGGAGCAGCGGGGCTGCGTCCCCAGCACCCCGGCGCCTGCTAGCTTATGCCCCGAAATAACAACACACAAACTGTATTCTTTCAAGCACTGCTTGGCCCATTATATCTAGTCTCTTCTTGGCTAACTCTTGCACCTGGACTAGCCCATTTCTAATAAAGTGTGTAGCACCAAGGTGCGCTTACCGGGAAGATTCTAGCCTACGTCCATCGTGGGCCGGAGCTTGATAGAGTCTGCCTCAGAGAGTAGAGCTACCCCGTCTGCCCGGGAGAGGGGAGCATGGCATCTCTGAGCTCACTTCCTCTTCCTCCCAGCATTCTGTTCTGTTTACTCCTCCTACCTATGTTTTAACCTATGGGGCCAAGCAGTTTCTTTATTACTTAACCAATGACCTTCCTCCATCATGTTAGATCACCCAAAATAGTACCAAACGTCTTTTAGAGAAAGTGATGTCTTAGATATGAGAGCGTGGCAGTAAGGAAAGAAAGGAATAGAGAAACAGGTTAGAATCATTATGTTATCATGAGGTAAGTTTGGGATTGGAGACAGCAAATAGCAATGGAAAGAGCAAAGGAGGACACCCAACCGTCTGTGTATACCTTCTCTCAAATTCTAACGCAGCATGCAGCTGCAAAGGAGGCTGAGGAAAATGAGGTTGCGCAGACACATGTCTAACTGAAACCAGTACAAGCCTGGAAAAGGCAAGACCTGCTCTCCGCTGCAGGCATGTTCAAGCTGTCTCCTGTGTGGTGCCCCTGTTCTAACATCACCAAACCCAAAGTTGGGATGCTACACTCTCGACTGATGCTAACGATTCAGTTGTCTTACATTCCACAAGTTAAACGCTCAGTCTTCCCAAAGACAGGCTCCACTTCAAACTTCAGCCCCGGGGGGAGGGGAAGGCATGTTGGTTTCTGACTAGCTAGTTACAAATTTAGTTCTTATAATCTTTTATAGAGTTGGTAATAGAGTTTTGTTAGCCCATAGAAGTCAGGGCTTATACTATCCTGACAGCTGGAATTTTATACTCAAGGATGCAATCCAGTAATGGCCAGATAAAGCAGTTAAGAAAAGGGTGGGAAGTGTCTCTGACATGGGTGTCTCTATGGTCTCGAGGTCTCTAGGTCACCTTCCTGAAGGGTGGGGAATGACTCAGACATGGGTGTCTCTATGGTCTCGAGGTCTCTAGGTCACCTTCCTGGATCATGAATATGAACCCCATAACTCCTTTGAATTTCAGGGTCCACAGCATTGTGAATTTCTTTGCACAGGTGAAAAGACTTGTCAAAGCATAACACAGGGCACTCTGTGAACTGCAAAATTAAAACTGTACCTAGAGGACATTTTGTAACATTATATATTTTTATTATTTAAAAAGACCAAAAGTATAAAACATATGACCTGTTTTTTAATCGTAAGAATGTAGGTGAAATTTAAGAAAATTGAACTAAAATAAGCTGAGGAGGAGGTAGTAAATGTAAAACCAAATTCAGTGAAGCAGAGCGAAGAGAAACAATAGACATTTTTTTTTTTTTTTTGGTTTTTTTCGGGACAGGGTTTCTCTGTAGCTTTGGAGCCTGTCCTGGAACTAGCTCTTGTAGACCAGGCTGGCCTCGAACTCCCAGAGATCCGCCTGCTTCTGCCTCCCGAGTGCTGAGATTAAAGGCATGTGCCACCACCACCCGGCTAACAACAATAGACAAATTTAACAGAGAAAAACTGAAAAAGTAGTGAAATTTCTTGCAGGATCAAAAGGATGGAGAAACATATATGCAAGACAGGTTATTATAGTAGAGCTTATGTATGTCTAAAGGGTATGAAATAGTATGAACAATTTATGCTAAAGATATTAATGGCAGAAGTAAAATTGCCTAATTCTTTAAAAAATATATAAATTAGCAAACTACACACAAAACAAAGCTACAGTCTGAATAGTCGTATACTTATATTTTAATTGAATTTATAATGCAATTCCACATAAGAAAATCCAGGATTTGAGCTGGTGAGATGGTCAACAGTTAGGAGAACTGGCTGCTCTTTCAGAGGAAATGGACCTGGGTTCAATTCCTAGCATCCACCTGGCTGCTCACAACATCTGTACCTCCAGTACCGGGGACCCTGACATCCTTTTCTGGCTTCTGTGGGCACCAGGCACACATGTAGTTCACAGATATACATACAGGCAAAACACCCATACTCATAAAAGTAATTAATTCTTAAAAAAATGGAAACCCAGAGTTAAATGGCTCTAGTTTTTTAACTTTAATTTCAATTTCCATTATTTAATTCAGTTGAGAAATATCAATTTTCTCAAGAATTTTAAGGCAGAAATAATGTCAGTTTTACTCAAATTTTTCATGAAAGAGGAAGAAGAAAATTGGCAGTTTATCTCTCAGAAAACTTGACAAAGACGTTTCAAATAAGGGAAATTATAACCCATATCTGTCATGATTCCAGATGGGGAAACTCTTAAAATATTAGCAAGTCAAATTCAATAATATTGTAAAAGAATAGCATGGCCTGAGCTTGCATGTTGAACATTTCTTTAATCACACTGAACTATATTAAAAGAATAAAAAGGGAAAATGATATTGTCATGTCAATAGATTCACAGAATACATTTGGCAAAATCCAAAATTTAATTGCCCAAACTCCCAGAAATGTAGTTAGAAAATGTTGCCTAGCCTAGTAAAGGGTCAGAGAGTCATAACTAATGCAATCCTTGAGGTGAAACACAGAATATTATTATGCTAAGATCAGCGTATCAACTCCATCTTTATTAAATGCTTCATTTGAAGTCCTAACCAGTACAAAGAGGTTCTAAAAGTACATAATGAATAGAGTGGATAAGATGAAGCTTCCCTTATTGTAAAAAGCCAGTAGAACCCACTGGGGTTGTATGATCCATTGGAGTTGTTTCCACAAGCAAGGAACAATTTGACAATTGAGTGTAAAACAGGATGCTACTTAAGAGAGCATAAATGAAAATATTAAGGATTATATTTAGCTGAATTCATACAACACTACCACAAGGAAAACAAGAAAGGTATCTTACTATAATTACTATATATGTATATATGCATATATATGTATGTACAAATGAACAGATAGTTCATATTAATGAGTTCTGTAGTGTGTTTTCTGTGACTGTGACAAAAATACCAACCAAAATCAGATTGGGGAGGAAGAAGCTTATTATACCCTACCAGTTACAGCCATTATCAAGGAAAGCCAGGGCAGAAATTAAAGCAAGGTTGCATAAGAACAGAGTCTGACTTCTCAGCCCCCTACTCTTGGAATTCAACTGTCATTCTTATTTTATTTGGGATTTTTTTTTCTTTTCTTCGTAGGCAGAGGCTGCTTGTTCATTTCCCGACTTCCCAGGCCCAAAATAATCACACAGAAACTACATTATAATTAAAACACCACTTGGCCTATTAGCTCAGGCTTCGTATTAACTAACTCTTACATCTTAAATTAACCCATTCCTATTATTCTATATTTTACCATGAAGCTCATGGTTTACTGGTAAGGTTCCGGGACGTTTGCCTCCTTCGGCAGTGACATAGTGTCTCTGTGACTCCATCTTCTTTTCTCCTCTATCTCTGCTTGGAATGTCTGCCTTGCCCTATTCACAACATACAAAGGGGAATCCCACATAATTATTTTTGCATGTGGGTCTCACACTGTAGCACATTCTGGCCTAGTACTTGCTCTATAGCCCAGGCTGTCTTTGAACTTAAGGCATTCGTTCTGCTCCAGCCCCCAAGTGCTTTCTTTAAAGGCATGCACTACCACACCCCGCTCTTCAATTGCTGTTGAGCAAAATTAGAAAATTAATATAAATATAAAACATCAGAAAAAACATCTAAAGAATGATGTAGCTTTGAGAGCTTTTAGGTAACAATTGTCTCCATCTCGTCTTCTCCCCCTCTCCCTCTCTCCAGCTCCTCCCTCCCCCTTCTCTGTGCATGTGAATTCATATTAGGAAGACTGAGGGGAAGTGTGGGTTGTGTTAATGTCTAAATCAGTTTTGAGTTAATTTACTTAACAAGTCTATTACTTTCTGACAAATGACATAGAAAATTTTAAGCATAATGTATTTGGAGGGCAAGGTGAAGGAGACCAGCTCTTTGTTCATCTTCTCCAACCAGATCTCTTTGTGTATCTGGTCAGCTGCTTCAGTTCACCCTTTGTCCAGGAGGAGTAGTGTCCAGAGGAGACCAAGGTCGTATTTAGAATCTACAGTCCTGAGAAGCACTGGTTTTAGACTTTGATTAAATACCAGTGGCAGAGGAGGCTAGACATGAGCTTATCACACTTCTCAGTACATACAGTGTCTTTGCTCTGAGTGTTTAACAAATCAGCCCAGGAGTTTCCGACTAGAATGAATACATTTGGAAGATTTCAGTGGTGATTGGCATGGATGACAGAGGTACCAGCTGAAATGATGACCAATAGCAAAGCTCTTTATCTCTTCTTAAACACGTACTAATTGGTATGATGGAAAGTTAACATAATTAAATTGAAAAATAACTACTTACATTAATTTTTCACTGTGCACACAATAAATAAATATTTTCTCTTTCCAACTCATTATTTTATGATGCATAGAAACAATCTCAATTTAGGAAAAATCTTCATCTATTAAGCAATATTGTCTTATAAGTCAGAGAGAAACAAATGATTTGAAATGTAGGATATATGCAAGGAAAAGATAAAGTCGTGATTTTTTTAACTCTAAGATGTATATAATCAAGTTCCTCTGTTTTCTTTAGCATTGCTAGATGTCATTTAAAGTATGACAAAGTAAATTTTGTTTTCATACTACTAAAAATATACTCAGTTAATCCATTCTTACCCAAAGACAAAGCACCAATGAAAATTACAGGCATAACTTCCCAAATTAAATGAATATAAAGACCTATAACTCAAAATGTTAAAATCAAATCTAGCTGCAATTTGTCACAAAGCACTATAAGCAGCAGTTACACAAGCAAACCTAACATTTGGTAAAATATAATTAAAGTACAGAATAACATTCTGCCACAAATATAACTGGATGTAGATGTGGCAGTTACTACAGCCATTAAACAGTCCAGTTGTTTGGGAGACTGTGAGAATTTCCAAGGGCTATTTTTAAATGGCGTGGAGGCAGCTCCACAGAGAACATTTCCTTGTGCAGATTGTCCAGGCACTGCTGAATAGGAGTACCATTCCCACCTCCATCTGAGGTTGCCTATGGATCCAGTGGTCCCTCATATCCTATCCTCGGGGTCTGAAGGTGGTCTGAATGGTACTGATTACTCTTGAGGCCCATACCAGGTCTTGGTGCAGAAAGGTTCCCAAGGCTTCTGTACTTCATTCTCTTTCGTTTCCTTTATCTATTGAAAGCTATAAACACTGTTTCAGCTTTAGTGAAATTTAAAGGTATAAAGTATGAGACTGACACCTCGCTGATAGCTGTCACAGCCTTCCCACTCTCCTTGGAAAGCAGAAAAATAATTACTAGCTGTTTGTCACGGCCACTCAAAGCTGAAACTTGATAGGCTGCACAGGAAGTGCTGAGCAGGTAAGGGCTCTCAGATGCTGGAGATCAGACTCTCCACCTGCATTTTAATGGGGCCACTTCTGCTGCTTCAGCACCTGTAGGCCCATCCCCCAGAACACAGTGCCGAGACGCGGGACATCACAGAGAGCTACTGGGTAGTTAATGGAGTGTGGCATTTTCTCTTACCACTTTCATAAGTCAATTAAAACACTAGAAAATGTATTTATACAATAAGTTATTGATTCTAGAGGTATATTTTTGGTCTTCTAAATATAGTGCTTTCAGTAGAATGCACAGCGTTCAAGAAAAGTATTAAATAGATGTTATGTAGAATATCTACAGATTTGACCTTTGACTTCATTGAAATAAGAAGTAGGTATCCCTGCCCTGGGAGAGAATAAGGACTTTTTAAGGGTGGTCAAATTTACACTATGGTAGCACGATTTCCCTTTGAACACCTCTCCCTCTTCCTCAGCAGTACGTCATAGTGCCCTGTTCAATTCTTTCATGGTCTGGCTCAGAGGCGCCCTGTTGGCCTGGTATCCAAGACCTTTATTCATTTCCAAAAGTAAATAACACTTTGAAATATTTATAAATAAATTGAATAATTAATGCATCTTAACATTCTGTGCTTTTAACAATAGAAATTTTATATTCTAAATTAATTGAGAGGTACAGGAAACAGAAAAACAACATAAAACCCCCAACTCCCTCTACAGGAAGGCCAAGTCTGCATTAAGTGTCAAAGGCTTATGCCTTGGATAAAAATGTGTCTTTAGCTTTCTTTAAAATGGAGCTTATACAGAGTACGTCATCACAGTGCCTTTTTCAGACTTAAACAATCTTCTTATGTCTTCCAAAGAACCAGCTCCTATAGAAACAGACCCATTATTGTGTTCTTAAGCTGCAAGCAGTAGCTCCTTGACTACTAACGCCAGCCAATGCAAATATGATCCTGTCAATCAAGGACAGTTGTATCTGTAAATACCAAATAAACATCTTTAATATCATGTTTTCCATCAAGTCCATCATCTGTCTGTCTTCTATTTAAGCAATGTTAATGTTATGTTTTAATATAAACTCTTAAGGATACTGCTATTTCATAATTAACTATTGATGATATTTTGGAACCTTATATCATAAAATCACTATTTGCAATGGGAAAATAAATTTTAGTCAATGAATGGAAAGAGGTTTCAAAATGTTCATGCATTCCAAAAAAAGCAGTAAATGCAAAATCTTTCTTTTTAAAACTTGGTTGAGTGGAATCTAAACAATGAAGGAAAGTCTATAAACTTGGTTCTTAATAAGCTGCCCAATAATACAGAAATGACTGATCCATGGGGACTTCTGAAACCTGAAATGTTTGTTCACTCAGAGTCAGTGGGTTGTGACACTAGAGTGTTACTGTGTTAGTACTAGAGCAATTCCTCAGAAGAAAACTGTTCAAAAAAATTATATAACCTTAGATTTTAATGATATAAATAACTAGTAAGTATTACTGCTTAAAAGGTTCAAATTTGTGATTGTTTAAAGTCACTCTCTAGACTTCACAATTTCCTTAAATTCTCCAACTTGATTCTGGTAATTCATTTCTTTCCCTAGGGAGACAAAGAAGCTGAATTAGGGCTTCCATTTTCTCCACTCTGTGATCGGAAGTCTACGATGGTTGCCCAGTCTCAAATAGGTAAGACTGAAGAATCGTGGCCTTGGAAAGTTGGCGGGACTTGTTAGTGTTCAAATGTGTGTAGCACACTCTTCAAAGTCTTCCAGGCCAACCCCACGCTTTAATCGTGATACATAGTGGCTTTGGGTTGATTTGGATGATGTTGAATGAAAATCAATGAAGGGTTTTCACACAATGAATTCAGTAAAAGCTGCTGCTGCCGGTCAAGGTCAGGTGGAAGAAGTCTGTGTTTTTCAGGGGAATTGTATGGAGAGGGGTGTGTGTGCATAGATCACACAAGTCAAGGCGCTAGGCAGCCAATTGCAGTATTGGAAGTGGTTTGCATCACAAACCAAGCAGAGTCCCTGCTTCCTAAACTGTTCCTATGCGAATCCTGACTCAAAGCACTCTTAAAACAATTATTATTCTTGGCTATAATCCTAGTAAATAACAACTTTCTTCTTGTGTAAGGGACTGGCTCTTTTGTTTTGTCATTTTGCTGATTATTATTTTCTATGATTTAGTCCTTTAGAAATAAAGCAATTCAAATAAGATATTAACTTTCCTATTGTGTTATTGCTAGCTTTTCACTGTTCTTTAGCGGGAGGGGGATTCTTGAGATATGAACTGATAAATCAGCAGCGGGAGATCTGCAAAATGATACTCCTTCCAGCCACATGTATTCTTACCTTTGTTTGTGTAGGGAACTACAACTCGGTTCATTTATGAAACACATGCTTGTTAAGTGGCACAATTTTAATATCTGATTGTATTCTGAAAGCCCCCTGTGATAGAAGGATCAGCATCCTTACTCTGGAGCTGATCTCTGGCGTGCCTATCCCAGCATCCTTACTCTGGAGCTGGTCTCTGGCGTGCCTGTCCCAGCATCCTTACTCTGGAGCTGGGCTCCGGAGTGCCTATCCCAGCATCCTTACTCTGGAGCTGGTCTCCGGAGTGCCTATTCCAGCATCCTTACTCTGGAGCTGGTCTCTGGCGTGCCTATCCCAGCATCCTTACTCTGGAGCTGGTCTCCAGAGTGCCTATCCCAGCATCCTTACTCTGGAGCTGGTCTCTGGCGTGCCTATCCCAGCATCCTTACTCTGGAGCTGGTCTCTGGCGTGCCTATCCCAGCATCCTTACTCTGGAGCTGGTCTCTGGCGTGCCTATTCCAGCATCCTTACTCTGGAGCTGGTCTCTGGCGTGCCTATCACAGCATCCTTACTCTGGAGCTGGGCTCCGGAGTGCCTATCCCAGCATCCTTACTCTGGAGCTGGGCTCCGGAGTGCCTATCCCAGCATCCTTACTCTGGAGCTGGGCTCCGGAGTGCCTATCCCAGCATCCTTACTCTGGAGCTGGTCTCTGGCGTGCCTATCCCAGCATCCTTACTCTGGAGCTGGTCTCCGGAGTGCCTATCCCAGCATCCTTACTCTGGAGCTGGTCTCTGGCGTGCCTGTCCCAGCATCCTTACTCTGGAACTGGGCTCTGGCGTGCCTATCCCAGCATCCTTACTCTGGAGCTGGTCTCTGGCGTGCCTGTCCCAGCATCCTTACTCTGGAGCTGGTCTCCGGAGTGCCTGTCCCAGCATCCTTACTCTGGAGCTGGTCTCTGGCGTGCCTATCCCAGCATCCTTACTCTGGAGCTGGTCTCTGGCGTGCCTATCCCAGCATCCTTACTCTGGAGCTGGTCTCTGGCGTGCTTGTCCCAGCATCCTTACTCTGGAGCTGGTCTCCGGAGTGCCTATCCCAGCATCCTTACTCTGGAGCTGGTCTCCGGAGTGCCTATCACAGCATCCTTACTCTGGAGCTGGTCTCCGGAGTGCCTATCCCAGCATCCTTACTCTGGAGCTGGGCTCCGGAGTGCCTATTCCAGCATCCTTACTCTGGAGCTGGGCTCTGGCGTGCCTGTCCCAGCATCCTTTCTCTGGAGCTGGTCTCTGGCGTGCCTGTCCCAGCATCCTTACTCTGGAGCTGGTCTCTGGCGTGCCTATCCCAGCATCCTTACTCTGGAGCTGGTCTCTGGCGTGCCTATCCCAGCATCCTTACTCTGGAGCTGGTCTCTGGCGTGCCTATCCCAGCATCCTTACTCTGGAGCTGGGCTCTGGCGTGCCTATCCCAGCATCCTTACTCTGGAGATGGGCTCCGGAGTGCCTATCCCAGCATCCTTACTCTGGAGCTGGTCTCCAGAGTGCCTATCCCAGCATCCTTACTCTGGAGCTGGGCTCCGGAGTGCCTATCCCAGCATCCTTACTCTGGAGCTGGTCTCTGGCGTGCCTATCCCAGCATCCTTACTCTGGAGCTGGTCTCCGGAGTGCCTATCCCAGCATCCTTACTCTGGAGCTGGTCTCCGGAGTGCCTATCCCAGCATCCTTACTCTGGAGCTGGTCTCTGGCGTGCCTATCCCAGCATCCTTACTCTGGAGCTGGGCTCTGGCGTGCCTGTCCCAGCATCCTTACTCTGGAGCTGGTCTCTGGCGTGCCTATCCCAGCATCCTTACTCTGGAGCTGGTCTCTGGCGTGCCTATCCCAGCATCCTTACTCTGGAGCTGGTCTCTGGCGTGCCTATCCCAGCATCCTTACTCTGGAGCTGGTCTCTGGCGTGCCTATCCCAGCATCCTTACTCTGGAGCTGGGCTCTGGCGTGCCTATCCCAGCATCCTTACTCTGGAGATGGGCTCCGGAGTGCCTATCCCAGCATCCTTACTCTGGAGCTGGGCTCCAGAGTGCCTATCCCAGCATCCTTACTCTGGAGCTGGGCTCCGGAGTGCCTATCACAGCATCCTTACTCTGGAGCTGGTCTCTGGCGTGCCTGTCCCAGCATCCTTACTCTGGAGCTGGGCTCCGGAGTGCCTATCCCAGCATCCTTACTCTGGAGCTGGGCTCCGGAGTGCCTATCCCAGCATCCTTACTCTGGAGCTGGTCTCCAGAGTGCCTATCCCAGCATCCTTACTCTGGAGCTGGTCTCTGGCGTGCCTATCCCAGCATCCTTACTCTGGAGCTGGGCTCCGGAGTGCCTATCCCAGCATCATTACTCTGGAGCTGGTCTCCAGAGTGCCTATCCCAGCATCCTTACTCTGGAGCTGGTCTCCAGAGTGCCTATCCCAGCATCCTTACTCTGGAGCTGGGCTCTGGCGTGCCTGTCCCAGCATCCTTACTCCTGAGCTGGTCTCTGGCGTGCCTATCCCAGCATCCTTACTCTGGAGCTGGTCTCTGGCGTGCCTATCCCAGCATCCTTACTCTGGAGCTGGGCTCTGGCGTGCCTGTCCCAGCATCCTTTCTCTGGAGCTGGTCTCTGGCGTGCCTGTCCCAGCATCCTTACTCTGGAGCTGGTCTCTGGCGTGCCTATCCCAGCATCCTTACTCTGGAGCTGGTCTCTGGCGTGCCTATCCCAGCATCCTTACTCTGGAGCTGGTCTCTGGCGTGCCTATCCCAGCATCCTTACTCTGGAGCTGGTCTCTGGCGTGCCTATCCCAGCATCCTTACTCTGGAGCTGGGCTCCGGCGTGCCTATCCCAGCATCCTTACTCTGGAGATGGGCTCCGGAGTGCCTATCCCAGCATCCTTACTCTGGAGATGGGCTCCGGAGTGCCTATCCCAGCATCCTTACTCTGGAGCTGGTCTCTGGCGTGCCTATCCCAGCATCCTTACTCTGGAGCTGGGCTCTGGTGTGCCTATCCCAGCATCCTTACTCTGGAGCTGGGCTCCGGAGTGCCTATCACAGCATCCTTACTCTGGAGCTGGTCTCTGGCGTGCCTGTCCCAGCATCCTTACTCTGGAGCTGGTCTCTGGCGTGCCTGTCCCAGCATCCTTACTCTGGAGCTGGTCTCTGGCGTGCCTGTCCCAGCATCCTTACTCTGGAGCTGGTCTCTGGCGTGCCTGTCCCAGCATCCTTACTCTGGAGCTGGGCTCTGGCGTGCCTGTCCCAGCATCCTTACTCTGGAGCTGGTCTCCGGAGTGCCTGTCCCAGCATCCTTACTCTGGAGCTGGTCTCCGGCGTGCCTATCCCAGCATCCTTACTCTGGAGCTGGTCTCCGGAGTGCCTGTCCCAGCATCCTTACTCTGGAGCTGGGCTCCGGAGTGCCTATCCCAGCATCCTTACTCTGGAGATGGGCTCCGGAGTGCCTATCCCAGCATCTTTACTCTGGAGATGGGCTCCGGAGTGCCTATCCCAGCATCCTTACTCTGGAGCTGGTCTCTGGCGTGCCTATCCCAGCATCCTTACTCTGGAGCTGGGCTCTGGCGTGCCTATCCCAGCATCCTTACTCTGGAGCTGGGCTCCGGAGTGCCTATCCCAGCATCCTTACTCTGGAGCTGGTCTCTGGCGTGCCTGTCCCAGCATCCTTACTCTGGAGCTGGTCTCTGGCGTGCCTGTCCCAGCATCCTTACTCTGGAGCTGGTCTCTGGCGTGCCTGTCCCAGCATCCTTACTCTGGAGCTGGTCTCTGGCGTGCCTGTCCCAGCATCCTTACTCTGGAGCTGGGCTCTGGCGTGCCTGTCCCAGCATCCTTACTCTGGAGCTGGTCTCCGGAGTGCCTGTCCCAGCATCCTTACTCTGGAGCTGGTCTCCGGCGTGCCTATCCCAGCATCCTTACTCTGGAGCTGGTCTCCGGAGTGCCTGTCCCAGCATCCTTACTCTGGAGCTGGGCTCCGGAGTGCCTATCCCAGCATCCTTACTCTGGAGCTGGGCTCCGGAGTGCCTATCCCAGCATCCTTACTCTGGAGCTGGGCTCCGGAGTGCCTATCCCAGCATCCTTACTCTGGAGCTGGTCTCCGGAGTGCCTGTCCCAGCATCCTTACTCTGGAGCTGGTCTCTGGCGTGCCTGTCCCAGCATCCTTACTCTGGAGCTGGGCTCCGGAGTGCCTATCCCAGCATCCTTACTCTGGAGCTGGTCTCTGGCGTGCCTGTCCCAGCATCCTTACTCTGGAGCTGGGCTCTGGCGTGCCTGTCCCAGCATCCTTACTCTGGAGCTGGGCTCCGGAGTGCCTATCCCAGCATCCTTACTCTGGAGCTGGTCTCTGGCGTGCCTGTCCCAGCATCCTTACTCTGGAGCTGGGCTCCGGAGTGCCTGTCCCAGCATCCTCACTCTGGAGCTGGGCTCCGGAGTGCCTATCCCAGCATCCTTACTCTGGAGCTGGTCTCTGGCGTGCCTGTCCCAGCATCCTTACTCTGGAGCTGGTCTCTGGTGTGCCTGTCCCAGCATCCTTACTCTGGAGCTGGTCTCCGGCGTGCCTATCCCAGCATCCTTACTCTGGAGCTGGTCTCCGGAGTGCCTGTCCCAGCATCCTTACTCTGGAGCTGGGCTCCGGAGTGCCTATCCCAGCATCCTTACTCTGGAGCTGGGCTCCGGAGTGCCTATCCCAGCATCCTTACTCTGGAGCTGGGCTCCGGAGTGCCTATCCCAGCATCCTTACTCTGGAGCTGGTCTCCGGAGTGCCTGTCCCAGCATCCTTACTCTGGAGCTGGTCTCTGGCGTGCCTGTCCCAGCATCCTTACTCTGGAGCTGGGCTCCGGAGTGCCTATCCCAGCATCCTTACTCTGGAGCTGGTCTCTGGCGTGCCTGTCCCAGCATCCTTACTCTGGAGCTGGGCTCTGGCGTGCCTGTCCCAGCATCCTTACTCTGGAGCTGGGCTCCGGAGTGCCTATCCCAGCATCCTTACTCTGGAGCTGGGCTCTGGCGTGCCTGTCCCAGCATCCTTACTCTGGAGCTGGGCTCCGGAGTGCCTGTCCCAGCATCCTCACTCTGGAGCTGGGTTCCGGAGTGCCTATCCCAGCATCCTTACTCTGGAGCTGGTCTCTGGCGTGCCTGTCCCAGCATCCTTACTCTGGAGCTGGTCTCTGGCGTGCCTGTCCCAGCATCCTTACTCTGGAGCTGGGCTCCGGAGTGCCTATCCCAGCACTGAAGGACAGCAGCATAACTGCACCTGTCACCTTTCCCCTTCCCAGCCAACCTTCAACAACTGTTCAGAGAATAAAACACCAGTGCTTACAGAAAGTGTGGGTGCTGTAGACTCAGGACCTCAACTATCACATTGGGAATGACAGATTCCCAGTGGCTGGTGGCTTGGATACACATTCCTCTTAACTTAGTTCGTAGAAGTGCTGACTCATTGTGCCGTGCACCTGGGGCCCAGGTCTGAACTCTATGCGCTAGACCCCAGTTCGCAAGCTTCGGGAAAGGGGCTGGAGGTTGAGAACACACACGCAGAGACAGACCAACACGCAGACCTTTAAACACTTATACCAAAGCCACTCTTTATTAGCACCATGTAGGCTTAAATACACTGCAGTCAATGGCCAACAGGTGAAAATCCCATCCTCTGATCCTCTAAGCTAGGCACAGTTCTAGTAACTTCAATTAGCAGGTTCTAGGAGGGAAGAGCAGCTGAAGGCCAGGACTCATTAGTCCCAACATCACTGGACAGTTTTTACCTGTGCCAGGGATTTAAAACTCTGGGTGGAAAATTAGTTTTGCTTTGTATTGAAGTGTCAGTTAAGATACAAAATTATTGAAGACTTTTGTAAAAATTAAGGCGTGTCCCAACAAGTCCTTGGGAAGTGTCTAGCTTCCAATATTTTGGTCAGTTATTCAGTGGATAACTTGGTTGTATGTATATGTCACTTCAAGGCCCTCCTCTTCTTATATTCAAGTCTCTTTTCCCAGGTGGGTTCAAGGAACCCACCAATTGAAGCATCCAATTGCTCTTGGGGCCTCATGATGTTTCATTCCCGGGGCTGAAAACAGTTATTGTCTCCTCTTTCACCTCAACAGCAAGAGGCCAATGCACAGTCGTGGACAAGGCTCCGTGCTCTGCCTGTCACTCCCCGTCCTGATGAACACTTTAAGCTTAAGTCATCAGTCAGTCTTGACATCTCCAAGTGGTGGGATTAGTGCTGTCTGCTGGAGACTGTCGTGTTCTCTCTGCCGATCTGACAGCCCACACCCACACACCGTGAACTAACGCTTTACATTTGGAGAATAATAAACAGCCATTGAGAGAGCACTCTGAGGCAGCAAGGAATAAAGAAAGATAAAACAGAAGTAGCTGTCTTCCCATGGCCTGAAGTGTGGGGACCTTCAATGACCTGGGCTCTTTAGAAATTAGGTAGCGTTTCTTTCTGGCCCATAAAAACTGTAACCAAGTAAGGTCCATTCCAAAGGGGAGTGGCCTCTTGTTGAGAAGAAAAGGCATTCCTGCTCACTAGAGCTGGCCTGACAGATAAACAGCATAAAGGGTGGAATATTGCCTAGGAAAGACCACACACTTGAACCAGGGAGCTTGCTTGTCCGTTCTACTCTGAGTGCGTTATTATACAACGCAGTTAGCCGTCCACGTATGTCCCAGGGACTCCTCACTGTGACCGGCCTTGGGAACCAGGAAGCTGGAACATTTGGATGTATCATTCCGTGTGCTTTGCTTTTCCAGGTTTCATTGACTTCATAGTGGAGCCAACATTTTCTCTCCTGACAGACTCAACGGAGAAAATTGTTATCCCTCTTATAGAGGAATCCTCAAAATCGGAGTCTTCTAACTATGGGGCAAGCAGGTATAATTTTGTTTTGCTTATTTTTTGACTTTAATGTTTTAATGTGCTTTTACTGGATATGTATCCCTTTCCTCAAAGGTAGGCAGGCAGTTCTTAGAATAATTATTAGGTAGCACTGCCATCTTGTGGCTGTCTACTGCAGTGCATGCCCTTTGCCACTGATCAAGATCCACTCTTTACAAAGGAGAGAAAGGGTGTGTGTTGGATGGGAGGGGAGGCAAAGGAGCTGAAAGAGTAGGGAGAGACGAACTCTTCATCAGAAAATATTGTATGGAAAGGGTTTTTTTTCAATTTAAAGACAGAGGGGGAGAAATAAGTGAAGTACTCTAGAGTGTGTTGAGGAGAGACCCAGGCCCTCTCCATGTGGGAAAGTGGATGTGGGGAGAAGCACCTGCCACATCCTGACATCTGGGCCTAGCTGACAGTTGTCCTACTCCAGCGCATCTTGTCTCAGGTGGTACCTTAAACTTATTGTGTTTTGATTTTGTTGGTTGTCAATGCTAGCTCGTCCACCATGGTTGGGTTCCATGTTGCTGACTCCCTGAGGCGGTTAAATGTGAAAGGCGTCTTGAGTGATGGGAGCTATCCTCCGGACTACTCTCTGTCCGCTGTGGACCTGAAGAGTTTCAAAAACAACCTGGTGGACATCATCCAGCAGAACAAAGAGAGGTGGAAGGAGCTAGCTACCCAAGGTACAGATGTTGATGGTTGTCTCGTTAGCTAGACTCATAGTTCGGACTCTCTTTCGCTTGATGTTTCTCCGTTGTAAAATGCACATCTCCTGCTGGCTTTTGGAACTTGATTATTCCTGAGAAAGCTGGCTCTGTTGCTGGCTGAGAGAGGCTCATGCTGCTCATGTCAGATGAGCTGCAGCTGTGTGTGCTGCTGGGCGGTAGCCATGCAGGTGTGAAGCATGGGACAATAATGGGATAATAATTTGTGTTTGCTGGGTGGTGGTGACAGCACTCACCTTTAATCCCAGCATTCAGGAGGTAGAGGTCAGTGAATCTCTTGAGGCCAGCCTGCTCCATAGTCCAGTTCCAGTATGGCCGGGGTTACACAGAGAAACCCTGTCTTGAGAAACAAAATACCCCAAACAAAGAACCTCTGTGCATTTCCGTGATGCTGTCAAGACTGTTTTAGTACCAAGCAAGGCTGCTATCTGCTTCTATGTCTACCCGAGTGTCTAAAAAAAAGACAGGGGCTGGAAAGACGGCTTTGTGGTTAAGAGTACTTGCTGCTCTTACCAAGGACCCAGGTTTTATTCCCTGCACCCACAATAGGCAGGTTATCACAACCTGTAACTCCAGCTCCAGGATCCAACGATCTCTTCTGGCCTTCTATAGATATCTGCAGAGACGTGTGTGTGTGTGTGTGTGTGTGTGTGTGTGTGTCACAAAGAGAGAGAGAGAGAGAGAGAGAGAGAGAGAGAGAGATGCACACACATGATTGAAATATATATTTATAGTTTTATATAACTCATAGAGGTCCTCCTACTTCTGCCTCCCAAGTGTGCCACCATGCCCGGCACAATAAATAGTTTCAAAAGAATAAAAGCCTCACATATTATTGTGTGTGCAGAGTAGAAAGAACTCTGTGAAATGGCTGGTAATGACACTGTGTTTCTGTAATGAAAGTGGCTAGGGCAGACCTGCTTTCAGTTTTCATAAGTGACCAAGATGCTAAGCAGGAGCAAGAGTGTAGTTTCAAGCAGGGAGGTTAGAAAAGGCATCACTGAGAAGGTGATAATTTAGAAATATGTAAAAAAAAAGGGGGGGGGGGGAGTAAGAGAAAGGGTTAGGGACAGGCCTGGCATGGAAGGCCAAACCTTTTCAGAGAGAGGATGAGCAAGAAGAGGTTAGATTTTGGTGTGTGTTTGAAGGGAGGATTTATACGCTTATTTGTAAAATGTATAGATGCTGAATATAATCAATACAGAGTATACCACACATATGTGTTACGTATGTTTTATATGTGTGTGTCATTGTACAATATGACTTAAGAAATTTAACTCTCTACATCCACCCTGGTATCCAATCCTATCTGTTCCCCTCTCGAACGTCTCCTGAATCCAGCCTCTTCTTGCTCGTTATCCTGCATGCATACTGATCCAAGCCCCCATCTTTTGTTTTATAGACTGTTAACACAGTTACCGTTACTACTTAGTCTAAACTTTCAGTTTTCTTCTAGATGACAAACAGTAGCCAGCTTTCTGGTACCCTTGATGATACCAGCGTGAATATAGAGGAGAGAATTTTAAAACAGCCATTGTATAATCACACACACAGATAAAGAGAGAGAGAGATTCTATAGATGCTATATTCTATATATGCATCTATAACATAAATTTGTATGTTGTCTTGGTTACTTTTCTACTCTGTGATTAAACACTATGACTGGGGCAGCTTATAAAAGAACATGTCTGATTTGATTTATGGTTCCAGAGGTTTAGAGTCCACAATGGTGGAGGGAAGGAAAAGCCGAAAGTTCACATCTTGCTCAACAACATGGGCAGAGAGAAGATACCGGGAATGGTGTGGGCTTTTGAAACTTCAAAGTCCACACCAGCGACACCTGTCTCCCCCCAAAAATCATATGTCCTAATCCTTCCCAAACAGTTCCACCAACTGGGGACAAAGGATTCAAATATGAGTTGGTGGAGGCCATTCTCATTTCAAATGACCACATTTACTGTGTCATGATAACACTCAATCTAGATGCATTTTATAACTAGACATTTAATCCCCTTCTATGAATATGGTGTTTCATAATAAAAAATGAAAACATGATCTGCTACAAAAAGACACCTACCTTGAAAATGCACAACTATCAGTCCATGTTAATTTGCTGTGGACCACGGTCAACCTTCAGGTACCCTGAAGGGAACACGTCTTCCTCCTAACTTCTTTGAGAAGAAATGATGACATACAGGTGATCTAGTACTCATCAAAGTTAGAGAAGAATTCCAGATGTCTTGCCAGCATCTGATCACTCCTCACATCCCAGCACATCTTCAGAATCCTGGTACTCTTGGGCAGGGAATACCTGTAAAACCCTGGGTTCCAGTGTGGGAAGCACTCATTGTAATGAAGTGAGTTAGTGTTTACACACCCCTTAAAAGAATGCTTTCATCCAGGAAGTCTTCTCTAGGGAGCTGAATATAACTGTCTAGAATTGCTGTATGTAGACTTTTTAAAATATGAGACATTCTTTAAAGTAAAATGCTTTCTATTATTCCAGAATGTTCAGTTTGTGTTAAATTTATTCATTTAGCCTAAAGAAAAATGTCCTCCTCATCCATCCATCATTTCTCAACATCTTATGTCTCTGCCCAGTCTCTGTTTTTTCTGCACTACATAAGAGCTGACCAATTTTAGGAGGATGTGTGGCTATTCTTTTAGTGGGGGTGGACATTTGATAATAGTAAGAAGAATAAGCTGGGAAGTGGTGGCACATGTCTTTAATCCCAGCACTCAGGAGGCAGAGTCAGGCAGATCTCTGATTGTTCGAAGCCAGCCTGGTCTGCAAGAGCTAGTTCTAGGACAGCCTCCAAAGTTACAGAGAAACAGCAACAAATCAAAGAGAAAAAGAAGAAGAATATTGTGTATTTTGTATCCTAATGCTCTGCTGGGTATGTTTATCAGGGGTAGGAGGTTTGGGGTAGAACATTTAGGATTATTAATGTGTAAAATCAAATCGACTTTTTCCTTTGCCTTTATCTTCTCATGTCTAATGGTTCTAGCTACGATTATATTTAATAGGACTGAAGAAAGTGGAAATCCTTGTCTTATTTGTGATTTTCCTTGAAATATTTTTAACTTTTCTTCATTTAACATAACGTTGGCTGGGAGCTTGTGTTATTACCTTTATTATGCTGAGATATATTCTCAGCTTCCTAGATTATCCAGGACTTTTATCATGAAGCATTGTTGGATATACTGAAAGGTCTTTTCTATATATAATGTTGTGATCATGTGGTCTCTGTCTTTGAGTCTATTAATGTGATCAATTATATTTATTGATTTATACATCCCTATGTATTCAAGGTGGAGTCAACTTGTGATTTTTGATGTGTTCTTGAATTTGGTTTAAATGTATTGTGCTGATATTTTTTGGAATCCATGTTCACCAGGAATATTGATTTAGACTTTTTTGTGTGTTTTTGTCTGGTATTAAGTGTACTGCTGGCTTCATAGAAAGAATTTGGAAGCATTCTTTCCTCGTCGTCTTTTCTTTTTTTTTTTTTGGAATAATTTGAGGAAAATTGCTTTTAGTTCTTTTTTAATGCTGAATCCACACAAATGAACTGACACTCCTCAGTATTTGGTCCCGTGCGTTTTCTATTTGCTAAAAGGCCTCCCCAAACCACCTGATGGATGCCAAGGAGAAAGTTGAATGCATGAGACATTCCCTAAGACTTCTTCTACATCGGAATTTGCTGTTTTCTGACGCTTCAAGGATACGTGCTTCCTCTAGCGTTGCATTGTGAGCATGGATAATGGACACAAACAAGGCTTCACAGCAGCTCATGTGGCCTTGGACTGCTGTTGGGCTGGAAAGCGGCTCGTGGAAAAGTATGGCATAGACGAGCTGGAAATGAGGAAGAGATAGGTAGACTGAAAGCTGCATTGTTGATCAGAGAGTCGCTAAGTCATACCCCAGTGGCTAGACCAGTTATGAGTACACTGGAAGTTTGTCAACTTTATACCTCAGAGACCACTACACACATAAACACATGTGCGTATATGTTTATAGTTGCGTGTACACAAATAAGCATGTACTCTCATTTCTGCTCTCTTTAAGAACCTTTAGATTTACACTCAACGCTCTGTTTTTTTTTTTCTTCCCCCTCTGTCTCTAACATCTCTTTGTTGATCAAAGCCAATCTAGATCTTAATCCATCTAACAAAAAAAAAAAACCCTCTTCTAACAGGGTCTTGCTACCATTCAGCAATGAACTCAAGAGTAGACCAGAGTAAGGTCTGACCAGCTGCTGAAATGGTCTCAGGGTACTGATCCATGTAGGACATTAGAACCTTCGTGAGTCAGTGCCATTTGCTGTCCATCCAGCCTTGTGGTGCATATTAATAGTCACCAATTAAACCTTATATTTTTCGGTATATAGTCATTCCTTCATCTACAGAAAATAGGCTCCAATATCCAATAGGCCTGAAGGCATGCACAACTCCTAATCCTCTATATACTACATTTTATTATATGGATCCATATTTATCAGGTATTTTTAATTTTGTTTTGATGTGTATAGGTGTTTTGATTGCATGTATGCCTGTGAACTTCATGTGTGTCTGCTGCCAGAAGAGGGTCTTGGATTCTAAGGAACTGGAATTACAGACAATTATGAGCCACCATGTGGGTATAAATAATTAAACCCAGGGCCTCTGTAGGAGCAATTAGTGCTCTTAAAAAAGCGGAACTATAGCTCCAAGCCTTCGTTACACATCTAATGTAAATTAGGCAGAGTAACTAATGGAAGACATCATGGTAATCACACACTAAAACAGAACTCTATAGCAACATACTATAATAAAAAATATAAATGGGTACTCAACCTCTTTCTCAAAATGTCTTACTGAAAGTTGTGTTGAAATCAATATAATAGATCAGTTCCCATAGCTTTGGATTTCCATGAGGACTCTTGTTTATGTGAGTTAGTAGGTAAGATTAGTGGGAAAAGGATTTTCTCATAGTAAAAATGAACAAGTTCTTCCTCACATCATTTTTTAAAGTGTCTCTCAGACAGAATATTATCTCTTTATATAATTTAATCTCCAAATACAGGTATAGTAACTTTAATCCATAAAACTAACGTCTTTCGTGATAACCTCTTATTTGATTCTGAAGATGTCTACCTGAGCCAAAATTGATTAAAATTATTTTTTTTCACATCATATGAAGATCATCATTGACAAATACAAAAGTCATGAATGGTTCTAGTAGCAAAAGCAAAATATACTGAAAATTAAGAAAATATTGATTGCATTTGATTTTATAACTTTACCACAGTAGACTCTAAAAGCGTGACTGATTTATAAAACTAATCACAGGTTATTTTTTATCATTATTCCTTCACACTTTCTCTAGATTGTTAAAATAAGTACGCTTTTCTTTCAGGACCCAGATAAAATCCACAGGAGCATCCTGTTTTTTCCTCAGTAACCATCAGTGGGTAAATCTTCCTGTGTGCTGACAGCTCTAATTTGATCCAAAGACTTGGCAGTTTTGGTATTCTTGCTGGAAGTCCACCAGGGCCTGAGTAAGAAAGGGACTCCGTTTTTGTAGATTGCTCAATTGACATCAGAAACCCCAGACATAAGAGCTGTATATTTCCTGATGGCCCTGGCCTGACCAACACCTTTGCACCTTCAAATGTCGGTGTAAATAGGATTCTGTGACACCTCTGTCGACTGAGATGATGCAGTGAGTGGCAATAAATGTTCTCTGAGCAACTGACCAGTAATTTCGTCCTGTCTTCTGTAAGACGACCGAGACAAAAGAGCATTTTCCAAAATTTCTGAAAGGAAGCACAGACTTCAGAAATTTATCTTTAATATAAATTCCAAGACTTTCCTCTGAAAAGGCTTTACTACTCTCTACCATTGAAATGATTTATGAAAATTAAAAGAAAATCTCATACAAGTAATGTTTATAGTTTATATTCTAGTGAGAATGAACGGCCAGGGCAGAATGACAACACATTTTGGGTTGGGTCTTGAATCATCTGCCACCACGGAACTTAGTTTAAGACTAGCTAAGTTAGTCTTTAAAAATCCCTTAAAATATTTCAATTGCGTTTCATTTTTTTATTTTTAGTAAGTGTGGTGTGTGTGTATAACGTGTGTGGCTACAAGTGACAGAACCTGTGGAAATCAGGGAACCACTTTCAGGAGTAGAAACTCTTATATATGTGTGTGTGTGTGTGTGTGTGTGTGTGTGTGTGTGTGTGTCTATGTATATATATATATGTACGTATATATACATATATATACAATTTTAACAAGTGATTTTCAATACTTTTTTAATGTGACTCTGTTATAGCTAATTTAATATTTAGTTATACCAGAGCATTAAAGGAACCTAAGAAATAATCAGTAAGAGTAGTGGTGGAATAACAATCTATAAAATATTGCCTTTACAATAATCTAACTCTCTGCCTTAAAGAAAAAATGACTGCATTATACAATTATATTAAATCTAAAGATAAGACATCTATGTATACTAAGGGAAGACATAAGCATCACAGAAGTTAACTTATACCCAGGGAGACAACATAATACAGGGTTAAAATCTAGAATTTTGCTATTGTCAGTAATAGTTACACAGTTTTGAGCAATTTCACTCTGAACTGTGACTTCATCGTTATGAAGCTGTCATTTTACAAGTGTGTCTCAATGTCTGTGATAAATGCTGTATGCATCAGTGTATGTGAAATGTTTGCTGGCCTGTGGCTTTTACACTGGTACTTATTCTTGTGGGCTGCGTATACCTCAAGTCTCCTTGTAGAACTTACGCAAGACTTCCTTGAAGTGTGCTGTGGGAAATCACTCTTGCTGACGGTTAACACGGGACGAAGTGTGCAAGGGTGCAGCTCCATTCAACAGGCACATGGACTGCTGTGTCCCAACACCAAGTCATCACCAGTAGCTCTATGAGTATCTTTCCCAAATGTCTCTCCGATCCATCTAGTTGTCTACATGGAGGGATAGCCGTGGACACAGCTGTCTAGTGTGTATAGATGCAAATGAATTTGTCTAAATTAACCTTTTAAGGAATTGAGGGTCCTTTGTTTTCACTTTAGCATAGTGATTCTCAACCTTCCTCATGTTGAGATCTTTTAGCACAGTTCCTCATGTTACAGTGACCCCAAACCGTAAAATTATTTTCATTGCTACTTCATAACTGTAATTCTGCTATTGTTATGAATGGTAATGGGAATCTCTGTGTTTTCTGAAGGTCTTGGGCAGATCCTATGAAAAGGTCATTCAACCCCAAAGGGGTTGTGACTCACGTGTAAATAATCTTGAGATTTCTGTAGACCTAAATGCTCTAAAAGGGGAAGCTTTATAACCCAGCAAATGGTTCATGAAAATTAAATCCTGAAAGAATTTTTATCAACTTCGTTTTGATCTCTTAAACTACAGATTTTATTTATCACAAACACTTACAGTTATCCTAACTTCACTTCTTTGAAGGTTTGTCATGCTTTTATTAATCAATTTTCCTCATGAACTAAATAGGAATCTAGGAAGTTTCCAGAGATCACATGGGAAGGTTTATAACTGAACTGTTGATTTTTCTCATCCATATTTAATTTCTATGTTTGCTTATCCAAATCACTTGTACAAAGCAAAGGGGAACAAATACCTGTAGTTTCTTCCCAAATGAAGTTGAGTACATAAACCTTCAAAGGGAGATGGAGAAAACCTTCAAGAATCTGAAAATGCAACTTCATTACAATGTCATTTCTAAGACATAATTAGGCTAGACATGGTGGCTCACACCTGTAATTCCAGCCCTTGAAGCAGAAACAAGTAGAACTCTGTGGGTTCAAGTCCAGCCTCCTCTATATAGCACATTCCCGGGTAGCCAGGAGTGTGTAGTGTGACCTTGTCTCAAAAACAAAATGTATAAGGCTGGGTGTTGGCTGGGGCAAGCCTGTATTTCCAGCTAGTCTGTAGCGGAGGCTGGAAAATCTCAAGTTCAAAACCCAGGCTGGCCTCCAAAGCACAGTCAAGTTCAGCCTGGAAAATGGAGCCAAACTCTGTTTCAGCATTATTAGTGGTGGAACGCTAGCCTAGGGTGCATCAAGCCCTAAGTTCAGTGGCCAGTATAACAACAAGATAACTAATAAAATCAAAACTGTAAGATAAGCCCTTTCTTTAGCTTGAAAACTGGGGATAAGTGTTTTGGGAAGGTTTGTATTAATTTTTATTGATATCTAGAATATCCTGTGACACCAATGAGACATAGAGTCCGTGGATCACTCAGTGACATCGGTTTACCACTCTGGAAGGAGGATTTACTTAGTCCAGTCCCACATCACCCTCTATGTTGATGAAGCTGATGGAAATACAAGAAATAGAAAACCCAGAGACGTCAGGCCATAGATAGTAAGACAACAACTCTCATGGTAGTGTGGTGGAGATACAATTTATTTGAAGTTGCTTCACTTCCATCTTTAGACCAACCCTTTTACAAGACTATGTAGAGGTAACTGATTCCATCACTGAGGATCCGCAGACGACTCCATGGCTCATTGCTTAAAGGGCTTTTATTTTAAAGCATGACTTTGCCAACGGATTGCAAAAGGAACAGCATGCATGAACATACAAGGAAAGCCATTTCTTCCATCACTCCTTTCAAAAACTGCGATTGGAGGATACCCTTCACACATCCTTTCAACTAACTCCTCCCCATAGTCAGCAAAGTTAGGTAAGAATCTGCACACCAGAGGTAAATAAATGGCACAGGAAGAACGTTATGAAGGCACCAGAGTTTTCCTTGGCTAAGGTGTAGGGTAGCTGAGGGGATAGGACAACTTTCTCTCTTAGCTCATCAGAGGACTCCTTTACGTGGGTTCCAACCTTCTAAATATTCTAGGATTTGATGACATTAAGCAAAGTTAATAGAAGCAACTGCTATAAAAGCAAAACTTTGGGTGACACCCTATAATTTCAATTGCATGCCGTGTGTGAATCTGTCAAGCAACATTTATAGACTAACGCGAGGTCCATCTGGCAGCTGCTAGAGTTAGGATCAGGCATTTTACCAGGGGTTGCTGAGGTTGTCTTCCATGATAAACATCTGCTAAGCATTGTGTATCCCAGTCTCATAATAACTACATGTGATTTTAGCTCTCACAAGATAAATGAAAGAAGATGGAGTGGAAGAAAAAAACAACACTAAAATTTGGGGGAAATTGACACATACAATTTCCTGAATCTCCATCTCCCAAGTTAGGAGCACACCATGTTACCTCTCCAGATCACGGAGGTCTGCAACAGGTGATCCTGTCTGAGCAGAGGATTGAAGAATTTGTCAAAACAAAATGAGAGCGTTTGCGTGTTTTTCTTTCTTGGGTATAGAGAAGCAGAGATGTATGGGTTTCAACATTAAGGCCCCACTTCTCCTAGCAGTGCGAGTTTTGTGATAACTGCTCCTCACGTTAGCATCTCTTTGTCTCTTTGACATTCTCAGAAGGCATAGGACTTGTGTGAGCCTTGTGTTTTTGTTTGTTCGTTTCTTAAGTAGTTTCTAGCTTACTTTTACTGTAGTGTTTACAGCCAGGAGCATTAGTAAAAGAGAATCCTGGGCGTTTTGGTTTAGTTTGGTTTACTTTTGTTTGTTTGTTTTACACTCTACATGCTTTTATTACAAGACTACCAAGAATACGAGGGGAATCCTTCATCCGGTAGTTACATCTAAAGCACAGATATTTGGAAAAAAAAGAGAAAAAATCGTTCATTAAACTATATGTTTAAATCATTATCAAATAGAAATTTTATATAATAAAGCCAGGAAAAAAGTTGTAAAATATAGTTTACAATAATTATTCACATTCAAGTCTATACATCAATGCACACAACAACATGGACCCACACATGAATTCAATACAAATAATTTATATATTTGAATTTAAATAACATATTAAACTAGAGACTGGCAATAGCCAGCAAGTAACCTCATATGAGAATAAAAATAGAAAGTGTATATTCTAGTATCATTGCATTGTCAGTTTTCATAAGTATTTTTAGTTTTTCTCTTCCTGCACAAGATGTCTCAGCCATTAAAGGCTAGACTCACAACCACAAATATAAGCATTCGTTTGTTTTTGCTCCTTCGTCCCTAGAGAACTGAATTTGAAATCTTTTTAGATTTTCTTAACATGGAAATGAAAAATATCACATTTATTTTATACTTTTCATCTGAAATTTTACATTTTTTTCCCAGACAACGAACAATACTCTTGCTCTTTCAAAGCAGTGTACACTTAGCCCCTTTGGGTTGGGAGTCAGCCTGTGTAAGCAGCATCTTCAGGTTTGTGCAGCAGTGGGCAGCGCTGGAGTGGAAGGCTCAGATCTGCCCCACACATGGATGAGACTTTGGGCAAAATGAAACTGATGACTAAGTGGTAGGAAGTGAGTCTCACTGGGCACAGACTTGGCAAACAGTGGAAACCCTCTGTGATGGCTGCCTTTGCTGTTGCTATGGTTACTAATCTTAGCATGTTACTCTTACCAACTCATGGTTTTGTGCCTTTTCTTGCCCAGATTTCCCATGATTTAATAAATTAAGGCATATTGAGCATTTTTGTTAAAGTACAATAGATTTCATAAAGAACCTAAGATAGAAAGGCTATCATGTATTAACTACTCATAAACATTTCTGAATTTAACTATATCATTATTGTACTCATCTGGGAGTTTCCCTTAAAATACTTTTAAAATGAATGGAAATGGCAGCAAACAGGCAAATTTTGTCAATTAAGTTTGCATAATTCTGCTATGCCTCTTACATTAAGATGTGATTCCTAGCCCCCTCCACACACATTTCCAACTCTTCTGGAATATGGAGGAGAATGTGAATCCACAGCTCCTATATAAAAGAGGTCACATCAGTGATTTTTTTTTCAGGATTGTCTGTTACAAACCAAGCTTAGTTATATTCATCAGTCTCCGCTTGGGCACAGAAGTAGATTGCTACATTGATATAACTGGGCATTTTTTTTAAAGTAAAAAAACAATGGAATGTTTCTGCTTATTTATCAAACTAAAATTTAAATAGAAAATTCAGTTCCCTGGAGTATTTCCAGCACAGCCAAAATGTTTCCTCCCTTTGCACATTTTTATTTCCAAGTTTCAATTCCTGAAACTAATTTTGATGGATGCAGATAAAACCAGTAACATGAACAACTGTTCTGGCTATAAAAGATAAAGATAAAAAAATTAGCACAACTTTCAGACTCGGTTTTTATCTATATTCTGATAAAAATTAAGTGTCCAGTCCAATACGTGCTTATCAAACATTCCTGGGCGTGGAGTCTTCTTGAGACTCTCACACCCTTAAAGAAAACTGACTCTCCCAGCTAATATCAAATGCCATGCCGTAACCCTGGGCTAAGGTGGGACTTTGTGTCAACCTCCCTTCTCCCCATGCTGGGGTGTTATTCTGTCTTGAGCTTCTTCGCACTATCAGCTGCTGTGGGAGTGTAAACTTACACAGCCATTATGGAAGTCGTAAAAGAGACCTACTATGTAATCACTATGTAATAAGCTATACAACTCTGGGGCACATTGCCAAAGGACTACAGAGATAGATGCTTGCTCACAAACGTCCCTTGCTGCTCAATTAGCTGGGTAATGGAAACAGTGTAGATGTCCTACACTGATGTATGGATAATGAAAATGTGATGCATTTGCCCAAAGATATGATATCCCAGTGTTCAGAAAAATGAAGTGATGAAACTTGCAGGTAAATGGATGGAACTGGAAACAATCACCATTAGTAAGTTAAACCAGGCCCAGCAATACAGACCTCCCATGCTCTCTCTCACGTGTTGATAGTAGCCTTGACACTCTAGATATGTCTTTCATTTGAAATACGCACAAAGGTTAGGGAAATAGTAAGGGGCTCTAGGGGGAAGAACCTTTCCAAAGAGGGGAGACAGAGCACAGTGGTATAAGGAATAAAGAGGAAGAATGGAACAGGAAGGACTAAAGGCAAGGGTGGGTAGAAGAGGATATGGAGAAATGACAACTAACACTAATGCCCTTCTGAAAAGCCTTATGGAAACTTACTACTATGGAAGTTTCCTAAAATATACACACATACACATACAAAATGAATTTAAATGGAGGTACCTATAACACGGGCAATGCTCCAACTAGACACCACATGTTGTCAAATAAAACCCCACAACCAGGAAAAATTTATCTCTTTTTGAGTTTTTGGTCTATGAAATCTTAGACCTTCAAATATTACAGGCTATTGCCAATAGTCTTGGTTACCATCCAGAACTCAATGTTAAGACCATTTGGCAATTAATTGAGTTGAATCTTACATAACAGTTTATGAAATGGCGTATTTGTGTTAGTCGGGTTCCTCATCTCTGTGACAAGATTCTGGAGAAAATAACGTCAGAGGAAGATTCATTTTGGCTCAGTTTCAGTTGTTTCAGCCCCTGGCTGGCCGTCTTCTTAGAGAGTCAGGGTAAACTTTGCCATTAGTTCTTCTGAAGTTTAGAAAGAAGCTTACATGCTCCCAATATACACTGGCATTGAGTAAATATTGTCATTCCAAGGAATGATGCATTGTGAATAAAAAAAAAAAAAAAAGAGAGGGCTAGAACCAAAGCAAAACCAAAACCTAACAGGAAAATTGCTGAATTTTATAGCTCTATGTGTGGTTTCTGAAGCACACATTTAAATGTGTAAAGCCCTGGTCTTATACTCTTGGTAATTTGACCTGTTGTAAGGAGGCCGCTAGTTTGTTCCCAGCTGCTTTGCCTTAAAATAATCACACATAAACTGTATTAATAAAGTCACTGCTTGGCCCATTATCACTAGTGTCTTATTGACTAACTCTTACATATTAGTTTAGCCCATTTCTACTAATCTGTGTATCGCCACGTGACTGTGGCTTACCAGCTAAAGTTTTCAGCTGTCTCCAGTGGGCTCCATGGCTTCTCTCTGACTCTGCCCTTCTTTCTCCCAGCATTCAGTTTAGTTTTCCCCACCTACCTAAGTTCTGCCTTGCTACAGGTCCAAAACAGTTTCTTTATTCATTAATGGTAACCGCAGCACTCAGAGGGGACTCCCACATCATTGACCTCTCTTTGGAACTGGCTCCACTAACTGCCTAAAACTTGCCTTAGCATATGTTTCATGCTATTGGTATACCAGCATATGTTTCATGTTATTGACATATCAGCATATGTTTCATGCTATTGGTATATCAGCATATGTTTCATGTTATTGACATATCAGCATATGTTTCATGTTATTGACATATCAGCATATATTTCATGTTATTGACATATCAGCATATGTTTCATGTTATTGACATATCTAACTTCCTGGAGGCTTCAAAGCATGTTGATCTTCATTCTCACAGCTTCACATGTTATACTTTGAGAGTTGGCACCTGAGGACCAACCATGCTATACACTGTATGCACTTACCAATCCTCCATGATTCTTTATGCCCACAAAGCTATCATCATATGGATGATACAGAGATTTGCTATCAGCTAGGAAGTAGCTAGGGTCCCACGAACCATGTCTGTAGAAGGTTCTGAGTGCCTGAGTGATGAGCCAGGTGAAATGCTTCCCTAGGTCACCCCATGCTAGAACAACACTCTTTAATGTTCAATAAATATTTCAATTAAGTTTATGCCTTTAGATCTTTGACTTTGCTCAAGATATCCTCAAGATACCAATCTTATTCTATTGCCTCAGTACACAATATTTGGTTGTGATAGGTTATTGTTACTCTTATTGCTATTATTATCCCTCCTCTTTCTCCTTTGTCTTTAATTTCTCCTTTCTCTTAATTTTTCAGAACTGAGGATTGGCTCTAGGGCCTTGTATATGTTAGTTCTGCACTCTGCCTCTCTGTTACAGCCCAATCTCTTTGGCTGCTTTCTAGTTTTACTATTTCTTTAGCAACCACATTTTCCTTAATCTCAACCTTGAACACATTCATCTTCTGGGAAATTTTCAAGTTTTTATCCTCCTTCAGATTTGATTTTTGTTTCTCACTTTCATTGTAAAGTGGCCAAAAGTAGCTAGCAACATTTAAACTACAGTCTAAATGCACTGAAATTTCTTCTGTCCATTTTTAAAGTTAGCTTTGTACAAAATCTTAGGGTGTGGCCAGAATGCAGACAAGTTCTTCACAGTGTTGCATGAGTTGTCTCTATTACCATTCACCAAAGAATGTTTATTTTCATCTGAAAGCTCCTGAGTAATCTTTAAGTTCTTTATTCCTGTGGGCATTTTATCTTCCAAATTCTCATTGGAATTTCTCATTGATGTCTGCCTGCAGCACTGTAGAACTTTTCCATCTCATAGTTGTGCACTGTTCCAAACTCACCCTTACAAACCAGTTCTAAAATCTAACTCACATAGTTAGGAATAGTCAAAACCCTGGCTCCCCCTCTCTGATACCAGGTTTCTTTGTCAGTCAGGGTTTCACTTCCATACAAAAAATAAATAAAATAAAATAAAATAAGAGAAAAAATTTATTGAGCCATTATTTTAGCAATTTTAGCCCAAGGTCAAACAAATTGTTACTTTGAGCTGAGGTAACACAAAATATATGGTAGTAGTATATGCAGTCCTGGTCATTCACAGAATATTAAAGAGGTACATGTAGTACCACGGTGTGTCATTATATTCCCTCACCACACTGATGTTGTTTTCTAGTGTAAATGGAATTCTTTCTGAATTATATGTATTTTATTTATATATTTTATTTTAAAAAAAGAACACACATATGTTCAGACTATAAGGAGGGGCCAGATCATATTAGAAAAGCCCGAAACCTTTGATTCCATGGACGGCTTCCAAGTTCTTTTACATAGGACAGTATTACTGAGAAGGTTATTGAAAATTATCTTTGGGGGAATGAACGCTCCCTGACATTTTCTCCTTCCTGAAAGGATGATGTCATATTATATGCCCAAGAGTGACTTACACATTAAATACCCAAATTAATGAATTAATTGATGCATCTGGCAGTCTGATGATAATAATAAATACAGGAAGCTGGGAAAATGCACGTCTTTCCAGGGCACACCCCAGTGGTCTACTTTTTCTAATGAGATGTGATCACCCACTTTCCACTACCTTCCAAGGATGATGTCATATTGCAGATATATTAATTACTCTGGGTGCCCCAGGATTGACTTATTTTACTTCTGTGGTGTGCATCTCAATTACAGTCATAAAATGCTTTTACTGTGATGATAAGTTGCCACTATAGCACCTTGTCTGGTCATTGGTATTGTAGCATACAGGGTCCACAGATGAATAGAGTGTTGATGATTCTTTTCCATCCTCAGCCTACAGCAAACCTCTTAGTACCATGAACATTGTCCAGTAAAGAAGGAGCCACCATCTTGGTTACTGCTCTTTTTTTCCATCCTAAAACAAAACCGTCTCCCATCTTCATCTGTAAGGTCATATGATCTAGTTCTGTTGGGAAACCAACAGCACTGACATTTACCTGAATTGTTTAAGAACTTTTCTGACCAACACCTCAAGGTATAACCTGAACTTTCGCATTGCAATGTTTGTTTAGTAACCTGTGGCTTCTGAAAATAGTTTGAACAACCCATGAAGGGTATTTCTACAGAGAAAATCTTTTACCCTAGAATTACTTACAGAATCTTATAGATTATTTTATAATTTGAATCTTATATTTTATTTTTCCTAGCTTTAAACTCAAATTATCATGCATGTCATTTGTAGGATACATTGTATGCAAATATTAGTGACATCTTTGTCATAACTAGAAATCATAAATATTTTATAATATATTTAATGATGTATCCTGAAGTTTAATTTGATGATGATGATCATTATTACTTCAACATCATCTATAGAGTAGAACTACAGTTAGTCCTTTTCATTCACAGAATTGCCAAAGAGGAACATGTAGTACCACTATGTCACTATGTTCCCTTACTATGCTGATATTGTAGTATAAATGGAATTCTATCTGAATTAGATGTGTTTCATTTATATATTTGTAGATGGAAGTTTATGTACCACCCAGTCTGGCAGCTGTTTAGTCCCAAAGAAACACACAGAGGCTTATATTAATTAGAAACTGTTTGACCTATTAGCTCAGGCTTCTTATCAACTAGCTCTTAAAGCTACACTGTAACTGTTTAGAGTTGTTTTCATCTGAATATGTCTTTACTATATATCTCTATCCTTTTCTGAGCACATTAGTCTTAAATCTGCTAAGCAGCATGGCTAGGATTAAAGCTGTGGCTTCGATAGCTGGCGGAACCCCATTCCTTAGCTTTCTGAGAGTCTAGCTTCATAGCTAAGGTACTGGTGGGGTCCATGTTTATTGCCACAACTCTATGGAATTTCAAGGTCTCTGCCACCACCAAGAAACATACTGCTGAATGCTCATAAACGCCATTATGTGGTTAGTGGCAGGGCCTCTTAAAGAAGCTATGAGGTTTTTGAGACTAAAGCTGAGTCAGGAAGCCTCTCTAAAAGGAGTCGCATCTCTGTTTCCCTCTAGTAAACAGAGCCTACTGGAAAAAAGACAGTTACCAAGAGGCTGAGCTTAACTCTTTTCTTGTCTGTCTAGAGTCATTTTGTTAAGCTTTCTCAGGCTTTAATGTGAAAATTCTTGCCAAATTTTAGGGTGCCATTCGTAGATGGAAGTTTCTGTCCCACCCAATTCGGCAGCTGTTCAGTCCCAAAGAAACACATTAAGGCTTATATTAATTATAAACACTTTGCCTATTACTCAGGCTTATTACTAACTAGCTCTTAAAACTTAAATTAACCATAATTCTTGTCTATGTTTAGCCACATGGCTTGGTACTTTTTCTCGGTGCAGCATTCTTATCTTACTTCCTCTGTGTCTGGCTGGTGACCAGCTCTCTGCCTTTCCCCTTCCTAGAATTCTTAGTCTGGTTGCCTCACCTGCCTGGCTACTGGCCAATCAGCATTTTATTAAACTAAAGTGAAAAATCTTTACAGTGTATAAGAGCATTGTCTCACAGAATTTCTAAATGGTTTGTTTATTTGGGACTGAATGGGGGGGGGGGGAGACCAGGCAGGACAGACACTTCCATCTACATACATTTTATTTTAAAAGCAAGTTCACGTATTTGTTCAGACTATAAGGATGGCCAGATCATATTATAAAGTCTGAAAGCTTTGATTCTATGGATGGTTTCCCAGATCTTTTACATAGACCAGAAGGTTACCTAAAATTATCGCCGAGGGAACGAATGCTCCCCAGTCATTTCTTTCTTCCCAAAAGGATGATGTTGAAGTATATGCCCAAGAGTGACTTATACATCAAACATCCAAGTGAGTTACAATGAATGAAGCTACTAATTTTCACAAGCAGCCGAGCTTCTATGAAATTACTTGGCAGTGGTGTGTGTGTGTGTGTGTGTGTGTGTGTGTGTGTGTGTAAACACCAGAACCTTACAGTTTGGGAAAAGGATACTCCTTTGGTGTCGCCAAAGTATGGATGGACTTGGCCATAATACTTAATTATTATTTTTCTAATTGCACACACAGAATGTCTCTAAGATGTTATTTGCACAACATTTTGAGATTTTTTTAAATTGTTGCATTGTTTCTATTATTTAATCCCTCTTCCATTTTTCCTTACTGATAAGATTTCTCTAGAGATAAGATTATTTGGAAAAGTAGAATGTTCTCTCCAATTTTTTATGGGATAAATATTTATGTCACTACATTTTTTCACTGTCATTTCTTCTTTTCTACTAAAGTCAGCTTTGTTATTTTCTAATCTGCTCTTAAATAACAGAATATTAAGTCTGAGGTTTAAATCAAGGCTCCAAGATTATAAATGTCAGAGAGCAAAGGAAGCCATGAGGAACAATGTCGAAGAAGATACGGAACCCAGTTATAAACCTTTTAGTCTCTGTTTAAATGAATGAAATATTAAATTTCTGAAAATAGAAATGGGTTTATGAAGAAAATTCCATGCAAGAGATCCCTATAATGGAGTTATAGAATTGCTTCCTCCTCCTCCAAATCAGAGGAAGAGAGTTTCCCTGGAAGGAGAGAGTTTGCAGCTCAGGGTACACTGGGAATCTAATCTTACCCAAGAGAGTGAAGAGTCAAGTGAGTCAGTGGAGAGAAGACAAGGACTTTGCTCAAGTGCTGAAGTAATAAGGGCAGTGGCGGGGCTGCGTCCCCAACACCCCAGCCGCCTGCCCGGCTAGCTTATGCCCGAAATAACAACACGAACACTGTATTCTTTTAATCACTGCTTGGCCCATTCTCTTCTAGGCTAATTCTCACATATTAATTTAGCCCATTTCTAATCATCTGTGTGTAGCACCCCAAGGTGCGCTTACCAGGAAGATTCTAGCCTATGTCCATCCTGGGTCGGAGCTTCATCCCGGGAGCGGGGCATGGCGTCTCTCTCTGAGGCGTCTGCTCCCGAGAGAGCTGTGGAGTCTCTGACCTCACTTCCTCTTCCTCCCAGCATTTTGTTCTGTTTACTCCACCCACAGGGTCAAGCAGTTTCTTTATTGGCCAATGACCTTCCTCCATCAAAGTGCTTTATGGGAGCAAATGCATCGAGAGGTGTAGTAATAAGGGCAGCGGGGCTGCATTCCCAGCACCCCGGCCGCCTGAACGGCTAGCTTATGCCCCGAAATAACAACACACAAACTGTATTCATTTAATCACTGCTTGGCCCATTCTCTTCTAGGCTAATTCTCACATATTAATTTAGCCCATTTCTAATCATCTGTGTGTAGCACCCCAAGGTGCGCTTACCGGGGAGATTCTAGCCTAGTCCATCCTGGGTCGGAGCTTCATCCCGGGAGCGGGGCATGGCGTCTCTCTCTGAGGCGTCTGCTCCCGAGAGAGCTGTGGAGTCTCTGAGCTCACTTCCTCTTCCTCCCAGCATTCTGTTCTGTTTACTCCTCCCACCTATCCTCTAACCAATAAAATGGGCCAGGGCAGTTCCTTTATTAGCCAATGACCTTCCTCCATCAGAGAGGGTTACATGTGAACATATTTAATATAACAAGAGCTGGAAATATAGCATGAAATTTCTGGGAGGATGTTAGGCTGCCACCTGTTCTTGTTCTGTGGACAGGCTGGGGTGAACGTAGTGAGTAGTATCTGGATACATCACCTGTATGCTCTCAGAATGGTCAGTCTACATCCCTCTCCTGTCTAACGAGTGTAAACAGTACTGCACTGGTGCTGGTCCAGGAGGTACTTGGGGATCCATTTATGTTTATCTCAAACTGTATAGTTTAATTTTTGATGTATTCTCTTCAGTGTCTTAGGAAGCACTGGGATAGTTTGCACGCTAATGCTTTCTTTATCTTCATGGTTTATATAAAGCTGGAGTTTATATAAAGTTCTAAGTCAATAAATTCCAAAATGTTGTTTGTGCAGACTTTTACTTGAAATGTCACTAGTCTCTCATATCCATTTAATCTGTTTTAAATTCATAGCAGCTAGTCATTAAGTAGTTAACGACATATCTCATTAGTATTTATTTAAAATTAGTTTCAGTAAAAGAAATACCCATGAAAATAATGCAGTTCGGTGTATGATTTAATAGATGCTTCTCTCATGGATTTCATTTCTGTGTTCCCAGACTACGCTGCAACTTCAAAGGTTAAGTAACCATTGGAAGACATGTTCTTGTACACTGCAAACCTCCAAGCTGAAAAGAATAAGCACATCTTGAGAGAAATGCACTAAAAATGCGTTTTACAGCGCAGTCTTTAACGCTTCACAAAGTGTTATCAGCTGGCACGTAAGCTCATTTCCCCCAGAGGATAATTTTGTCTCACCTGTTTGTTTTATGTTTTAGGTGAGGTTGATCTTCATAAGAACTCAGAAGACTTAGGGAATGCTGAGGAAAGCCGTGCTGACATGCATCCATAAGTCTGAACAAACTTTAAGAGTTCAGCTGTTTTAAACATAAAAGGTAATCTTACTTTGTAGACAAACAAAAAAAAAAACCAATTTCTAACACCATTAGAGATACAGGACCTCATTTAAACATTTTCCTGGGCTTTTAGAGATTTTTTTTTTGATCAACTAGGTTTTAAAATTCATCAACACAATTTTTATTTACTGAGATTAGAGTCTTAATTCTTTAAGGATAAAAACAATATTTTATAAGGTTTATGAAGAAGATTCCAGTAAAGAAATCCCTATAGTGGGAGAAGATATTACTTCTTCTATGACATATGGGGACTATTTTTATGCTGATTTCTATTTTTATTTTATACAAGAAATATGACTATGTTCCTGATGGCAAACACAAAAATCATGTTTGGTAGAAATATGTGGACAATGATGGCACTTGTTTTTAGAAATGGCCTGTAGGACTTGCTTTCAGTCTGCCAAATTGCTACTCTAGGAATGATGCTGTAGAAATATGAAGTTTAAGGAGATGATATACTAATATTAATGACCATTAAAAAAGAATTATTGCCTTGGAAGGACACGTAAGAAACAGAAAATGAAAAAGGGTGGTGTATATAATGCAGATATCTTAAAGTTTACAAGAAAATGCTTGTGAAACAAATCCCAAGTGTTATAAGGAGTATTGGTGTCCGTACAGTAATCGGAGCAAGGGAAAATGCTGAAGATGACATGCCTCACCCGTGAGATGTTGTCATTGACACTTCTGGTGCAGGTTTGAAACAGTTAAAATGTGATTTGGCTTTTAAGATAAATTCTTCAATATTTGTGGAGAGACTCTCATTGGTGAAAATCTTATATATGTTATGTCAAGCATTCCATGATGGTTGTGATTCCTGTTTTATACATGAAGCTTGGAAATAAATCAGATCACCAAGTGGATCTTTAGTATTTCTCTATTTAACATTGATAGTAACAGTTACAATGACTCCCCACACTTTCCACACAGACTTTACATCTTCCACCTTTAGAGATAGATCCTGGCCATTTAAGTGAATAGGGTCTAAAAACATTGCATTCAAAGAATTAATAAAATAAAAGTATTATTTTAAAAAGATGAATTATTGGATCCTGCTGATACTTGAGAGAACCTTTAAATTATATTTTTGAGAAAACAAACACAGTAGGCTATTATAGATGTTTTCAGTAACAAAAAGTTTTGTTGGGGTGTAACTATCATAAAAAACAAATAAGCATAATTATTTTCCTATAAAAATAGCAAGACTTTTTTTTCCAATAGGACATTTGCAACCTAATGTTTATTATATATCACCACATGCACACAAAAAAGACTGAAAACCTTTGGGTAGCATTTTATAAACATTTATGGTACAGGTCTGCAATATTTATGAACGTATTCCCAAAACATCTGTAGAGAATGCAAGCCAACAGTGTGTTCCCAGAAATGACTGTTCGGTGTATGAAAAAGACCCACTGCAGACACACAGGCCTACAGAGCAGATCTAGGAAGGAATTATAATTCAGACAAAACAAATAACTATTCAATTTCTGCCACTGTTTTCCACCCATAATTCAATAATTATTTCTGATAGAGTGTATGAGTCCTATGTGAAACTGCCACTCAGTAGCCAACACCTACATAGATTAAATGAAGCTCTCTATTCTTTCCTGATTTACTTTTAGTCCCCCAAATGTGTATCTATTGCATGTAACTTGTTTTGAAGTCTATAATCTTCATGGAATGATATATTGAACTAAATATTAAATGTATAACCCTCCTACACTTGTTGCTCTTTGGTGTCTGGGGAAAAGCAACGCTCAATATTTTTCAAGAATACAGTACATTATTATTTACTGTAACTTGTAACTATATTTCCCGAGTTTATTTCTGTGATCTGAGATTTTGTATCTTCTAGCCAACAAATATTCAGCCTACCTTCCCATCCCTTCTCTGATGTCATGTTCATTTGATTTTTATTTCAGGGAAACGAAAGCAGCACAAAACCCATGAAAAGTCCTTGACTTTCTAAAAAACTTATAGTCTCTTCTTTGAACATACATTTGCTCAAGCCATTTTAGTGGACTTCTCTGTAAGGAATGAGACCATAAATTTCAGTCTAATGACTGGGCAAAGAAGTACCCGGGAATTGTGACTAGGATTCTGGCCACTGTTTCTGTCACTGTTTCCCACCCATAATTCAATCATCTTGGATCAAGCCAGAGAAGAAATCTTTTAAGATTGAAAGTCAAACGGCTTCAAACTTTTATCACTTTCAACTTGTGCGGAAGGCGACCCGTTTCCCCACGCACTTCTTGCACTTGTCACTCAGCGTGCTGCTACAGTTTAAACAGAGAACCAACTCAAAACCAACCCAAAATGATGGAAAACGGGGTTTCCTCGCAAGGCTGGTGTGGTAAGACTGTCTTCTTTAAAAGGCATGGGAACAGGAGAATCGAGGTTGCTCGGTGGTTTGTGAAGTCCCCGCAGGAACTGACCATGATGACAGCTGCCACTCAGTGACTGGATGTACACTGCACTGTATCTCCGGCTGGGAAGCGACAGTGCCGCCTTCTGCTGAAGACGGAAGATCATCCTGTTACCATCCCTGTGGTGTTATAGCACTAATGTGTACCCCATGTGTGTGGTCACATTGCAGGTCACAGCTTGCTCTCGGTCCACAGTAACAGGGAGCATCAGTCATGGCAGGGCACAGGCACTGGAAGGGAAAACAACGTTTCCCTTCTGGGATTTGATCCCATTAGGATATAAAAATACATTACAGGCGAATGGATAAGAGATGAGAGAGCGAGAGAGATGTGTGTGTGTGTGTGTGTGTGTGTGTGTGTGTGTGTGTGCGTAAGCATGTGCGTGTGTGCTGTAGGTCTGTGTACTCATGCTCAGAGGTGTATATGGAAATGGAAACTCATGCTTTTCCATATAGCTTACATTATTTGATGTGACTTCTTAATTTTGCTGAACAGAAATGAACTGCAGCCCTCCGTGGCTCTGCTTCTTGGCCGTGTTTTGCCTGAGCATGTGTGAAGCCTTTCCTCGCCCTAAGGGCCTTCACTTGTTTTCGGCTAACAAGAACAGTCAAGCCCAATAGGATGTTGCAGTTCCTCACCGTCCATACCTTTCCTGGATTGTGAGCTTCATGAATGGTGGAAATTGGATGGAATGAATCAAGAGTAACTGTCAATTAAATGACGTGCAGCAGGGTTTGCCCATCCTAATGAGTTGCTTCTTGCACCGGCATTCCCCCAGGTTCCACAAGGCTAAGCAATATTTCAGAGAAGGACCTGACCAGAAGCTTCTAAGCCTAAGTAGTGACGGTCTTTATAACCTAGATCTATTTTAATGTGTAAGCCATATTCTCTATGCATATTTAGTATGCATTATTGTAACTTAAGATATATTTGTGTGTAGACTGTATAAAATGCTTTTGAATGTTCTGTGAATTAGACTCTTAGTGTTAGTATTGTCCAAATCTTGTGCCGATCACAGCTAAATAATTGAATTGTATCATAGACATTATAATGTAATGGATATTTTAAATATCAGCAGTAAAAATTGATCTATAATAATGTGTTGACAAGATTTATAGAAAATGTGCATCATGGTAGCCTTTGTCCTTTAAAATGGACTTTTAATTTCTATTTATGGAGAAACTGTAACTATTGCTCTTAATGTCCTCTTTTTTTAAAAAAAAATCTATATATTTGCCATCTAGAAAATATTCTGCTTTTACAGTAGAATCTGAGAGTCTAAGAAATCTAATTACTCTTGTTCCTAATTGAGCCAGTTGTCTTTAAGCAAAGCTAGAATCTCCGGAGGGAAGAATAAGTTGTAACCCTGCTCCCCTCGGACATAGAAAACACATTCACTTTGTTCCTTTAATCTCTGTGCTTGGGTAATATACACGGAAGGATACGCCCATTGGTCAGTGTGTGTGCTACCCACATTGTCAGAGTGACTTACAGAGCACTGTGACTGACTTGCAGGGGGGCTTGGGGAGACACACTTCCTCAGAGCCCTCACACTGCCTGGCACCCTTACTCTTCTCCCCACTTCCCTCTCTTCCTATCCCCACTCTCCCCACAGTGTTTCCTATTCTGCCTTTGGCCTTCTGCACTCCTTCCTTCCTTGTTCTCTCTGGAGGACCACTCCTGCTGGACACGTCAGACTGAAGGCCCCGTGTGCTGTCCCTCTGCAGATAGTGGTATGTGAGGCCACACTGTGGGGCAGGACTGTCTCTCTCCATAGGCGGCTGCAACTGCTTTGCGTTTTCAGTCACTGCTACCGACTCTACACTCGCAAGTTCATCTGCCTTTTCATTTAACCAGAACTTTGCATTTTTCACATGACAGCCTACAATTCTTGTGTTTTTATTATGCTGTAACTCTCTGTATTTCCTACTACTCATGATTGCTAAATAAATCATATTTGATGGAAATTACCCTGGGCCATTTAGTATTCGCTCTAATTTCTTTCAGTGGATTGTTGAAAGATTGGAGAAATACAGAAGAGACTGGGGGTAAACCAAGTGAAGAACCGACGTGGGCGCATTCTGAGCTGTCTTTCTGACGTGAGCGCATTCTGAGCTGTCTTTCCGACGTGAGCACATCTGAGCTGCCTTTCCGACATGGGCGCATTCTGAGCTGCCTTTGTCCTATAAAGGAAATGATCCTTGATCATCATATCACTAGATGCAAATGTCTGGCTAAAAGCATTGCTTACATACAGTTATGGAAATGAGAGACTTTTCTCTAGAAATCTCAAGTTTTATAGGTGAGCCATCCCCTCTGCAATTTATATATAGATTCAGAATGACACTTACAAAGGTAATATTTTCATTCTACGTGCTTCCAAGAAGAGAGAAAAAGCAGATGAGTTGACTAGAGTAATAAATAACAAGAAAATAAAATGATTGCCTGTTTTCCACTTGTGGCTCCCATGTAAATTATTGACAAATGTTATTTTTATTTTATCTAGCAATGTAGTATGGTTACACCCAAAGACAGCCAAGTCTCAGAGAAGAATACTTGTCTGAACCCATAGAGTTCAGAGGTTGATGCCATCAATTTGGTCTGGATAACTGTGGTACCCAAAGACCTATTCTTCCTACCACATCTTTGTGGAGTGGACTGGAAGCACCGAGGAGTAGAGTGCCATTTGAAAAGAGCAATGTGGAAAGCAGAATGTCAATGTGGCTACTTCTCCATCAGTTAGTACAGATTTTAGGCAATAAGGAAAATGAATACTTTAGAGTCAAAGGGTAGCAAAGATGATATTCATTCCAGTCGTATTTCTGTGGAAGAACTCTAAATATTTAACATGCAAATTCTATACATGCATATCCGTATCCTACTTGGGACATTTTAATCGATTTTTCTGAAACTGGAAAGCTCTCTATATCTCAAATGAACATGTTTTTAATCTCAAATAGCTGAAGAGCAAATTTATTTCTTTTTTCAGCATTCCTGCTTTACATTATTTTCTCTTTTTTATTTTAATACAGAACATTATTTTTCCACAAAACACTCAAAAGTTTAGGTGAATGGAAAATAGTTTTAATCAAGGAATTCAACATTTTTCCAGCACATTCTACTTTATTGGAAATGACCTTGTGACCCATTTCACTGTAAGAGAAATCAGATAAATGTTTAGAAGAAAATATTAAAAGTCTCTTCCTCGCAAAGGTTAAGGTGAAATGAACTGGTTCTTCAGAAACCTCTTCTTGGTGCTTACCATATACAAAATGAGACCAGAACAAAGAACAGCCCTGATCACATCTTTCTGAAGACCCACTGGGTGGGGGGCAGAGGGCGGGGGAGCAGGATGAAAGGAGGCACAGAAGGGACTTGATGTTCACACTTGTGATGACATGCTCTTCAGAACAAGATATCTTGTCTGTGTCATATGTTACAAACAGAGCCGCCCCCTAGGCTCTGCCTTGCCCTGAAATTTAAAAGTACCCTGACAGGGGAATAACACTTTCATCTAAGCTCAATAGAAAACCATTTTTGCTTCCATGAACCCCTGCTTTGTGCAAGGCTGTTCTGGAATCTTTTTCATGAAGGCATCAAATGCAGCATCCTTGGTAGATACAAGACAGGGCCAATCTAGCCCGGGGCACAGCAGAGCTACATTTTCCTTGGGGGTCTTTTATTCTCTAGCCCCACTTTCTATGTGGTGGGAAGCAACTAATTTATCTCTGCCATGGATTTAGTGATCTATGGTTTGGTACTGATGGTCGCTGTGGCTTTCCCTCAATAGTGGCTGCACTTGCACCATCTGCCTTGGGACACCAAATCAATTGCTTGGGAGAACTTACACCTCTGAGCTCAGCCAGGGAACTAAAGGGAGAGTGGCAGGTCCAGAGGTCGAAGTGAAGGCACCAGAAGTGAGTTCAGTTGGGCAATGTCTTCTACATGGTGACTACCTTCCTTGCCCCTTCCAGGATACAGTTTTCTGTCTTCTGAGTACTGATTATATATCATACACACAATAATTCAGCCAATATTGTAATTATCTCTTGTTTGGGTATGTATTTTCTATTTTCAATTTCCATCTCGGAATGGTCTGGCAAACTTATAAATCATTCTAGTTGAATACAAAACCCATAACATTCTCCTCTAAGTAGAGCTAGACACTGACAGCCCCATTACCATGGCAACATCCACCCCTCCACCCCCGGCACCATCCCCGCCAGATACTTCTGTCTGTCAGAGCTCGGAGTTCAGAACATTCCGGCACATTTGGAAGTCTGGAAGGATGAATAAAATTGAGCCTATCCTATATATGGCCAATTTAAATTTCAACATAACAGAGAAAAAAACAAAGACACATTTTATAAACTCCTAGAGACTAAATAATAGCAACCAATAAGTACTATTGCATCTTGAAATAAAGCCAAGTATGTCTATCTTGAGGATGATGTAATATGATGAAGGTTCATAACCAGTAGTAGTTTGTTAGTGCAATGAATTAGAATATCCTTTACCAAAACGGGTAGTGTACTGTGGATAGCATTGTCTACATCACTGTTAAAGAGTACACAGAGAAGCACCCCCCTCTGCCCGCAGAGGAAAAGGAAGTTACGTCTCTTGTTTTATTTTCAAAGTCTTTGGCTCTGGAAGATGACAGAAAGTTTGGATGTTTTCCCCCTTCAACTTATTTGGAAAATCTTCATGCATGTCTAAATTATTATCAGATGCAAGAAATAAGTCATCTACAGTTTCTTATATGCTCATCCTGAATTCATTAGACTATACAAGAGCTCACTTGTTAGACATGACTTTTATCATAAATACTGTACACATTTGTAAATAGGTAAGGTGGAGTTCATTTGGAAAGAGGAATCCGTGTGCTTTGCGTGAATGCATTTTTACTGTAGTGTATCTTTGGATAGTGTATATTTATGTTTGCATGCATACATGGAGCCTAATGACTAGCTAAAATATTAGAGACTTAGAATTTCAGAACTCAGGCTGGGGAGATGGCTCAGTTGGTAAAGTGCTTGAGGTGCAAGCTGAGGACCTGCGTTCAATCTCCAGGACCCAAGTAAGGAAAAAGAGTAATGCTCACACTTGTGATTCCTTCACATACACATACATATCATACACACACCATACACACACCACACACACACACCACACCACACACACACAACTTAGAAACTCCAATTAATTGGAATCATACTTTCCCTTTTGGGAGATGTAATCACATAAAAGTACTTCCTTTTTCAGGAAAGCTTTTTAATAAAAACCAAAGTACATGGAGTTCACTTGCTTTTAAAAAAGTTCCATTTTTTTATTATACAGACCATTAATCAAAACAGAATTCTTCACTTTGCCTCCAAGGTAGACTAAACATTCCATGAAAGAGAACGTTTATTTCTTGTTACTTTCCTCTCCTGTAGTCTAACAAATCTTGCAGACCTTATAGCCTAACTCGTTTGGGTTGAACTTGATATGTTGAATTCATCTGTCCTTTCCTGAATGCCTTGAGGACTTATTTCTTAGAGTTGCAGTGAGGATTAAAAACACAGATTTAGGTTATGTGTTCACAGGCAGGTGAAATCAATCATCCCTTTTATACCTTTATCCCCAGGTAGGACAATGTAGAATCTATTGATTCAATACTAAGAGCACTAGCTACACTATATGCATTTGTAGTAGTATTTAGTTAGGGTTGTGATGTAAATATATATGAACACATAATATCTTCTATGCACTGAGTACATCTGTGAACTTCTTTTTTTCTTGATTTTTATTGAGCTCTACATTTTTCTCTGCTCCCTTCTCTGCCTCTCCCCTCTCCTTCAACCCTCTCCAATGGTCCCCATGCTCCCAATTTACTCAGTTCCTTGCCAATTTATTAATTCTAAAAGAAACTGTAAGTGGTAACTATTACTGTAACATCATCTAAAAATGGAAAAAAAAAAACAGCAAAACACTGTGTTCCGGTGTCTTCCATATTGGAAGACCCAGACTTAAGATTCGGGCCCTGGAACTAAAGGCCCTTTAAGCTCCCTGCTTTCTCAAGATCAGATGATGTCTGTGAGCACAGCTCACTGGACAGCACGCATCTAACACGCTTGAGGTCTGGGGTTCAATCCCCAGCATCGATTCACAGCTGCCTCAAACTAAGCCCCGAAGAAACGGCTGAACTGGGCATGCTCTGATTGCTTCAGCTGTGGAGAAGCTTACACAGCATGGATCACTTTCAAGTTAAGTGCTCACATTGCAGAGGCTGAGAGACTCATACCTCCTCTCCAATGGAAGAGCTTTCCATTTCTTAGCTCTTTATACCTTGTGGTGGATATTTTGTTTCTTCTCAGTTTCATATTCTTTCCCGTTCTGTTAATAAATTAAAATCTCCCTATTGTTTCTCTTTCTCTTTTTAAGGTGTTTATTTCTTCCTGTGTGTGTTTGTGTACATATGTGTGTGCACACAAGCTTTGTTCATGGAGGCCAGAAGCAACCATTGGCCACACCAGTCTTAAAGTCATATGCACTTTTGGGAATTATTTGGTGAATGCTGAGATTGAAACTTGGATCCACTGAATCCCTCATTCCTCTTCATAAAAAGTTTCTACATCAGAATTCAGCCAATTTTTTTAGAAGTAGAGTAAATATTCTAGGCTTTGTAGCTCTAATACCATTACAATACCTCATCCCATTTCTCTTCCCTCTCCCCCGCTTCCTCCTGCCTCATCCCCATCCTTTTCCTCACCTCATATTCTCCCCCCCCTTTCTTTTATTAAAGTCAATTACAAAGCTAATCCCATTCTTATCCTGGTGGGGTAAGTGTCTAGAAAATCTGGTCATATGACATATCGGGTCAAGGAGCACATTGGACTACTTCAAGAGAAAAACCCAGTACCCTGTGAGACAGGCAAGGAGAGAGGACTTGCTTAGCTCCCAGGATCCGCTTGGCTTGAGATATGGACCTATTTCCTAACAAAGCTCTCAGCAACTTTGGACCCCAACCGGCACATCCTTCTCCAAAGTCATCCATCTCAGATGGAGATAACATAACCTGCGTCACAGACCGCACACTAAGCACCCCTGACCGACGCTCATCACAGGCACTCTCCTGGCTGTCTCAGAGGTGCTCCACACGGTATGCTGCTGTGGGTCTCTGCCAGGCCTTTCTATGCAATGCCTCCCTCGCCTGCCCTCGCTCTTCTCTGTGCCATCTTAACCTGGCCTCGCTCTCCTTCCCCCAAAGATGTGCAGAGACACAGTTTCCCCACAGAGCTAATCTCACTGCTGGATTTGATGGCTAGAAAGGGCTGAACATGGTTGGTCTTTTGTGAATATTATTAGATAGATAACATTCACAAAAATGTCTGCAGGCGTTTATTCTTATTTCCTGGTTGATATCTGATTAATTCCCAGATTACCTTGCTAGTTGATTCAGTTGAAATGAAGGCTGTTTTAGAAGTCTACAAGCTACAGATTCCCTAAATATTCTTGTTTTTCTCAGAGCAGACAAATGGGGAGGGCATTAATTCTTAATTCGTACTAAAAGCGAGCATGAATTATACAGTAGAAGCTTTATGGTTTTATGGTTCCCTATGGCCCTGTCTACCCTGGGGACACGTGTCTGCTGCTGCACATGTGTAGCGGTCACAGCAGATCCTATAACATCGTTCAGGAGCCAAGTGCACATGTCTTAGGCGATGTCTTGTAAACTTCATTATTAAGTATAAGAACCCTATTGGATTGTGAAGCAGAAAGACCTTAATTCTCAGTCACTGGCAGCTGCTAGCAATTAACACTGACATGTCCTAACCTTTAGTCATAAAGATATTGATAAAATGGTAAAATAATAATGAAGAACATTTTAAGAGTCTAAAGAGTGCTTGAAACACTGCTGGCCCACAGTGAATAGAAATTAATATTAATTTGTATTTTTCCAGACACATATATTTTTGTTGTTTTGAATGAAGACCCAAGCAATAAATTCTTTATCTACTCCTGACATAAGGCCCCACGCTCAATTTTGGGCTTGGCATTTACCTGCTTTGTGATCTTGTCCAAGCTTTTTCTTCTCATTTAAAAATGGAGATAGCAAGAATATTTCTCTTTTAGGGTTATTGGAACAATTAGAGGTAAGGTGCTGAGAATGTTATGTGACATGAAGGGAAACATTGAAACAACAGGATTTGTGAAAGAATGAACATTCCAGAGGCTGTACCCACTTCCCATAGAGTCACATGATGCTTGTGATTTCAAGAATAAAGCCAGGATTTAACTTAGTAGCAATATTCTAAAAGTCACATGGTGTGTGTGTGTGGGGGGGGTGTTGTTCCCTGAAAAGTAAGTGTAAGACAGCCATTCTAAACTCAAGATTGGATTATCAATGTCTCAAAGCATAACAAAAGCGTATGTGATATAGATGAAAATGATATGGATGGGTTGCGAGTAAGATACAGGTTGATGCACATGTTCAAATAGAGATGGAAATGTTGATTGATTACCAGTTGGTGTATCATGCAGACAATCTAATTATAAATTTAAAAATGAAATGCACGATTGAGGAGATAGATATTAACATGAAACCAAAATAGCGGAGGTCTTTATAATTCCTTAATGGCTTGTTAAATAATATATGTTATTGATGATCCAAGTGCCCAAGAAGCAACAAAAATTGCAATTTTCCAAACTACAACAACAAAAGCAAAGCAAGGCAGCTGAATTGGTGGGCACAGTGGTATAGGCCTGTAATCCCAGATTTGGGATGCAGACACAGAGGGACATTACATGTTAAAGCTTAGCCTGATCTACACAGCTGTTCCCAGGCCAGGCCCTACCTCAGAAGGCAAACAACTACAGCAGTGGTTCTCAACCTTCCTGATGCTGCGACCCTTTAATACAGCTCCTCATGGTGTGACCCCAAACCATATAATTATTCCATTGTTTCTTCATAACTGTAATTTTGCTGCTATTATGAATCATAACGTAAATATATGATATGCAGGATATCTGATATGTGACCCCCAAAGGGTTTACGACCCACAGATTAAGAATGAATGAACTACAAGTATGCACACATGTGCATGCACACACAGACACTACACACACACTTATACCAGTTGACTCTCATTCCCCAAGTTCTCCATTAGCCAAACAAGGAAGCAGAAGGTCCTTTATGATAGGGAAGGCACCATGTAAGAGAAGCATATACATTGTGAATCATGAGGAAGACAGTCTAGAAGCCAAATGGGTCAATGCTGTAATCAGAATCTTCAAACTCACCAGAGAGAATGTGTTGTCGCAAACATCCATAGAGCAGCAGACACCCTCACGTGGGGTAACCTGGGGCAGTGGGCAGAACTCTGCCAAAAGGCAGCATGTGTCAGGGGCCAGCAGAGGGAAACAGTGAGCCTTGCCGTCCCTCAGTTGACCCATGTCATTCTTCTCTGGGCAACTTCAGCACAGAAGATTGGAAATAATTGGAAAGTATTTATTAACAAATAAGTACCTCTGTTCCTTACTTACTTAAGAACAGGTTGTTTCTTTTCTTTCTTTAAAAACATTTTGTTTTTATTTCACCATTGCCAACCATTTCACTTATTTATTGGACTTAAATGTGTATGCACATAAATATGATGCAGGGACACATTCTACTTGCCAGTAGAGCACATTTAAATTTCACATTATATAAACAAAGACGTTGACTTTGTTGACTGTGTTTTCTGTCAAACACTATGATACATTATTTATGCAGATATAGTTTGGGGTAATTTAATGGCAATGCCTAATTTTTAATATTTCTCTCCTGTGTATTCAACAAAATATTAAAGAGTCATTTATTTATCATCTATTTCCAATGTAAACTCCAATTTTAACAAGCAGTCTTAAGCTGACATACAAAAGCAATATTTAGTGGAACAATTCCTATTTTAATCTCATCGACCTTCATGTCCCATGTTTTTGACCATATTTGATTCTCAAAATCAAATAAGGAGCCTTATAAGTGTTTCAAACACTTGACAAATGCAATAACCAAGTAGCAAATTTTAAATAAGAAATCTATGACCCATTAGGGCCAAAGAAGAAAGCAGATGGCAACATATGGCAACATAATTAGTAAGATTAGGGAATCCCATCCACAGAGACCACACTGCAGGCCCACTGAAATGAGAAACCTACCTGTCTGTGTGATGTCCTGGAAAATGTTTCTCGAAGCAATAAGGAAACGAAGAAAAGACAACCATTTCGAACAACTGAATTTTTCAGCCATCCTCCAGCTATGGTGTTTAGAGTTCTCATGGTCTTGTTGGTGTCATTCATGTAAAGAAAGCCATACCTTTGTACTTTTTGAGCAATATGGCATCTTGAAATACAAATTGTTAGAGAATTAAGTGAAAATTATAATGTCTTAAGACCTGGGCAGAGTAGGACTAAAAGTGATGTTGTTTGAAACAATCTTCATGTTTATTTTGTAATTTATAATATATTATCTTTATTACATATCGGCACAAACTCGACAATATTCTACTTTTGAGATAGTGGGTTTTTTAAGTAATTTTATTTTATATCCATTGGTGTGAGGGTGTCAGATCCTCTGGAACTAGAGTTACAGAGAGTTAGTTGTGAGCTGTCCTGTGGGTGCTAAGAGTTGAAACTGGGTTCTCTGGAAGAGTGAGCAGTCAGTGTTCTTAACCAATGAGCCATCTCTCCAGCGCTAGAGTTAGTGGCTTATTTTCAAGAATAAATTTTGAAATGTGTGTGGGTGTTAGTGTATCTCTCTCTCTCTCTCTCTCTCTCTCTCTCTCTCTCTCTCTCTCTGTGTGTGTGTGTGTGTGTGTGTGTGTGTGTGTGTGTGTGGCGGGGGGTGATGCCCATGGACACGGGTGCAGAAGCCAGAAGATCATCTCAGGTGTTTTCCTCTGTGGCATCAATTTTACTGCTTTGAGACCGGGATTTTCACTGAACTAGAAGCCCACCACTTACTCTAGGTTAGATGGCCATCCACTTTTGAGACTCCACTTGTCTCTGTTCCCCAATGCTGAAATTTCAGATATATACAGCCATGCTTGGCTTTTATCTTGCAGGGTGGGGTTTGAACTCAGGTGCCCATCATTGCAGAGCAAGGACTATTACCCACTGAGCCATCTCTCCAGCCTTCTGAAAATAGAAAATATTTAAAAAATGAAACGCTAAGCAAAACATGGTGTGGTACCCACGTTTAATATCAGCACGACACTGAGGCAGGAGCATCTCAATGAATTTGAAGAGAGCTTGGTCTATTCAATGAGTTCCAGGCCAACTGAGGCTATATAGTGAGACCCTGTGTTAAAAGCAAAAAGGAGATAAAGAAAAAAAAAGAGGAGGAACAGGGGAAAAAAGGGAGAGTTAAAGGAGAAAGAGGAAGAGGAGAACAAGGAGGAGACAGAGGAAGAAGGAACCGCCCAGCTAATTGAAGGGTTGCTTTACAGGTTTGGTTTTGCACAGATCACCTTAGTTTAAGTCAATGCTGAAGAATTCAAGAACTAAGAATCTTTTCCCCACCCTAGCCACATGAGGAAAATCATCTTGTGTTTTATCCTTGGGACGTGAGAGCTTTAATTATGAGTCAGTGTAGAGGCCCCGTTGCAGGGAACAAGGGAGCCTGTGGGTTCTACGGAAGCATGCTTTTCTGTTCTTACAATCCTGACAGTCTCACACATGGGTCATAGCTTATGGAAAGACTTGTGGAATTATGAGTTCACTTGAGGTCACTCCTTATCTCTGGAGTTGAGTCTGTATCTACAAAGTGAGTCTTACCTTTTATACACATGTAATGGGCTTACTAACTGAGAAACGTTAAGTGAAGCCACTTTACTAATTGTAAAGAAGGGAACCAATATTAACTAGCATAGTTCACCGGCTATATTTACAATAAAGGCAATCCTATCCCTTTCCACTGTTACAGCCCCAAGCCTTAATCATGTAAACTTCCAAGAGATTTGTGGAACTGAACTGAATCAAGACCAGTGGAATTTGGAAAAGCAACAAGGGGATAAATAAACACAGAGGAATTTGAAACAGAAACAAAGGGATTGTGTTTAAAAACCTTCCCCATTATAAGAGAACTCTCAGTTTTCAAAAGTAGAATTAAAATAATTCAGTTAAAATGTATCCAAATACTCTTTTCTAGTTTTTGAAGGAAGTCGGGGAGAAGAGCTGGACAAATAATTTAGCACAAATAATAATAAACTATTTCTGGAAAACATGTCCACACTATGCATAAAATATCAAAAGCACTCCAGAAGGCCATCCTGTTTGTTGCTGACATGGGGAGGAGCTGGGGTGTTGGGCCTGTGGTTTTGTGTTGTACTTTTCCAAGCTCAGGCAGGAGCAGAGCTTTGACAAGCTTCTGGTTGTTATCAATTTGCTTTTTGCACCTGGAGGAGAAAAAGAAAATACCCCAGAACACAGTGGAAGCATTCCAGAGAACTTAATACCACGCTGCATAAATCTTTGTAAAAGAAAAAACCTGGTACGTGACCCTTTACAGCAACAGTTCACACGCTAGGCAGAGTAAATTGTCCAGTCCTGGTTTGCAGCTGAGTCGTTTTCCTGGAGAAAGTTCCGGATGAGAAAACAGAAACAAACAAAAGCAAGCAAACAAACAAAAAACAGAAACAGATTGCAGTCCTGTAGGTCTTTTCCTAGGACAAATTTTCAAAGACAGAATACAAGGTTACAGCGTTTATGTCATAGAGTCTATGTGCTCCTGTGTCTCTGACTCATAACTTAGCTTTAGTCTGTTGACTGGAGCGCAGCCATAGGAGGGTGTCTCTTTTCTGATTCCATCTTCCCCTAATGCAGGCGCCTCTTAGCTATTCCCATGTCTTCTTTTCTCCTTGGTTGCTTGTTCCTGTAAAGGAATTAGAAGTGAGAAATGTCTAACTCAGAGTCAGAAGGAACAGCACATGGTCATTCATCTCCCAGGTGTATAGCGTTCCACAGTGGGTAAGGGGCGGGCCTGATTCTGCTCTATACAGTGAAGACATCACCTGCTTTTTCTGCAACTTGGCATTACCTGAAATGATGTCATTTATTATATATTAATTGGTATATATATATTGATTATCCCAACCACTTAAATATATACCAACATATTAAAAAACTAAGCAATATTATTTGTACCTATATCCTTAACGTAATAAATATGGAGAATGTCAGAAACATTTGTATATATTTATTGAAAAATAAAACTAGAATTTTGGTCACTTGTTCACCAAATATGCTTAACCTTCAGCAAGCGATGAAAGGAGACAGAGACAGAGACCCACATTGGAGCACAGGACTGAAATCTCAAGGTCCAAATCAGGAGCAGAAGGAGAGGGAGCACGAGCAAGGAACTCAGGACCACGAGGGGTGCACCCACACACTGAGACAATGGGGATGCTCTATCGGGAACTCATCAAGGCCAGCTGGCCTGGGTCTGGAAAAGCCTGGGATAAAACCAGACTCTCTGAACATAGCGGACAATGAGGACTACTGAGAACTCAAGACCAATGGCAATAGATTTTTGATCCTACTGCACGCACTGGCTTTGTGGGAGCCTAGGCAGTTTGGATGCTCAACTTACTAGACCTGGATGGAGGTGGGGGTTCCTTGGACTTCCCACAGGACAGGGAACCCTGATTGCTTTTCGGTCTTGGGGGGGGGGGACTTAATTGGGGGAGGGGGAGGGAAATGGGAGGCGGTGGTGGGGAAGAGACAGAAATCTTTAATAATTAAATAAATTAAAAAAAATTATACCAAACAATCTTGCGTGAACAGTATGGAATGATTAAGGTTATCTAAACAGTTTTATCCAGCTATTGATCTAGATTAAGCATTACCTCACTTATACATATCTAATTAATGCAAAGTTCTGTTGATTAGTAATGTCTTCCACTCCCTGTCACTCACATGCTTGTGAGTTTTCCAAGCCCCAGGAATGAGGTAAGTCCCAAGGTTCTCTTCATTGGGAACTAGATACAACTGGCGTTTCACCAATACCAACAAACCACCTATACTACGAGAACCCAAATTTAGTTGGGATGAGACAAGAAGTCGAATAAAGTGGGGGAGTAGGAGCATACAATTATTAAAAGATTGACCCAGCACTAGAGAGGCAGAGGCAAGTGGATCTCTGCGAGTTCGAGGCCAGCCTGATCTACAGATCTAGTTCCAGAACAGGCAGAACTATTACACAGAGAAACCCTGTCTCAAAATACCAAAATGAATAAATGAATAAATAAATTTTAAAAAGGAAAAAGAAAAAAGAAGAAATCCAATTAAAAGCATTTCCCTTCTGAAACAGCTTCCTACCAAGGTCTGTCTCGTGTTGACACTGTTCTGGCAAACAGCTGAGGGTTCCCCCCTCTTTGTGGTTCCACTGCACTCTCTACTTGAATATGATGCTAAGGAAGCCCCCCCATGATACTGTCTCCATTCTGGGCAGTCCACTGCTTCGCAGAAACCAGCCTGGGTACCGTCTGTGCTGATTTGCCCCCAAGTGCTTTCTTTCCTGACATTTTTTTTTTTATATTTGATAGAAAGTTCTATGCTCAGCTTTTCCCATCTTTTACATGAAGATGCAAACCAGAACTCAGTAATGTTTTCTAATTCTAAACTTCCCAGGGCCTTGAAACTGACCTTCTCCTGTAATCAGACTGAAGACTACCTAAGTTGTCATCTTAGAACCTTCAACAAGCAACTGACGAAAGCAGAAACCATAGGTCGAGCTACTGGAGACCAGCCAGAGAGAGAGAGAGAGAGAGAGAGAGAGAGAGAGAGAGAAAGTGAGTGAGAGAGAGAGAGAGAGAGAGAGAGAGAGAGAGAGAAGCAATAATATGAGCAAAGGGGTCAAAACCACGACAGTGATACCCACAGAAACAACTGACCTGAGCTAGAGATTGCTCGCTGACTCTGACCTGACAGCAGGGGAACCTGCACAGGCCCAAACTAGGCCCTCTGAATGTGGTGACTGTTGTGTGACTCAGAAAGTCTGTGGGCCACTGGCAGTGGGACCAGGATTTATCCCTAGTGCTTGAACTGGCATCTAAGGGCACGTTCTTTTTGGAGGGATACCTTGCTCAGCCTAGGTGAGGGGCTGGAGCAGGAAGGGCCTTGGTCTTGCCTGGAAGTGAAGAGTCAGACTTTGTTGATTGTCCATGGGAAGCCTTACTGTTTCTGAGGAGTGGATGGGAGGGGGGTGAGGGGAAGTGGAGCAGGAGAAGGAAAGGGAGTGGGAATGGGGATAGCTATAAAAATGAGAAAAGATTGTATTTAAAAAGTTCTCAATAAAAAGGAAAAATAATTAAATATTAAAATTAATAAGAAAGAAAAAAAACTTCTCAGTGGCGTTACCTTTGGAATACAAAGGCAAATTCATGTGTCCAAGCATTCTAAAGTTTCTTTCTTTCTCCCCTCCCTCCCTCCCTCCCTCCCTTCCTCCCTCCCTCCCTCCTTACCTTTCTTTTTCTGATCTGTCTTTGTAAGTTAACACCTGTTCCCAAAAGCCATGTGCTAAATGCCCCTACTGTTCTGATATTTGTGAGGATTCTGATATCACAATAATATCACTCTAGAATTCACCATGTTCATCCCTCAGATTAGTTCTCAACATTAAACATCAGAGAAAGGAAGAAAATGTGGTCTTATTTGAAGAGTAAGACTTAAAGATAAAGATGAATCCAATGTCATTTAAATTACCTGACGATTTGTTCTTCAGGCTTCAAGAATCCGCCTTCATACACTTTTCTTTCTTTAATGTACTTGTGCTATCTCTAGATCGAATCTCTGTTGTCCATGTAAAACCAGACAGCTAAATGCAGCAGGGAAGTGGCTAAGTCCAGGTTTGCGCGACAAAGCAAATGTCAGGAAAAAGATGCAGGGGCAAATGGCAGCCTCTTTCTGAGTGTGTTTATTCACTGATGTAGATTATTTCACTGTGGCCGCTTCCTGGTAGAGGGTCGAAAGCTCTATCCCCACAGCTCTCCAGTTATGGGGACATTTGTAGAACTCAGTCCCTTCATTATTTATGGTGCCATTTCCATCTAAGCAGAGAGGGAATGGGAAGATTGTAAGAGCCGGAGGGAGGGCAGGCAGGGAGCTGCTGTAAGCAAAGTAGCTTCATAAAATAAAAGGAGGGGAGGGAGTGGACCTGGAGGAAACAGAGAAGGAGTGGACGAGCATAATCAAGAAGTGTCGTTTGAAATTCCCCGAGTTAATAAAAATATAGTAAAGGAAATTTTCCCTCAGGCTTTTCCCCCCTTTTTTATTGGAAAATAGACTCTCTTCTCATACAATACATGCTGATTAGGCTTTCCCCTTCCTTCTCTCCTCCCAGTTCTTCCCCTCCCTTCCTCTCCACTTGCTCCTCTCCCCTCTGACCCACTCTCTTTCTTTTTCTCATTAGAATAGAACACACCTCTAAGAGATGACAACCAAACATGACAACATAAAATATAGTAAGATCAAGCAAAAACGATCATATCAAAGTTGGACAAGGCAACCCAACAGGAGGAAAAGAGTCTAGAGAGCAGACACAAGAATCAGAGACCCACCCTTTCTCACACACCAAGCAAAAAGCTCGCACAGATACAAAGATAACCTGCTGCAGAATCATGTAGGCACTGCTTGCTGCCCCAGCTTCTGAGTCCATAAGAGGATTCCTTAGCTGATGCAGAGGGCCCTGTTCTCCTGGGGTCCTCCATCCCCTCTGGCTCTTACAGGATTTTTGCCTCCTCTTCCTTGGGGCTCCCTGAGTTCTGAGGGAAAAGATTTACTAGAGACATCCCATCTGAACTCTCTTTTGTTTATATTTAGTTATTCAGGCTGCGTACCCTTCTGAAACATAATCATATAATTTCTTTAAGATATTTTCCATTTCAGCAAAATATTTATTAATGAATAAACATAATGACTCTGAGGAATTTTTCTTTTGGGATCGGTGACTTATAAAAATGAAATAGACGATTTCTTCTTGTATCCACTTCACTCCACATTGTGTAATGGCATAAACACTTCCACAGAAGCAGACCCGCCTTTCCTAGTATTCATTTCACACTTCAACTTTGCTTTTAGATGAAGACGAGAAGTGCATAAGGTATGTGGCTTTTTTATCACTTAATAAATCTATATTGCAATTCTATAGACTCTGAGATGCTTACACTTAAGTTGCTTTTAAGACAATATCCAAAGCAAATGCTTATTAAAATTACTCAGTTGTGTGCTATGCCTTATGTTTGTTATTTGGAGTCATACTACAGTCATTGAATGTATTTTTAAGTGGACTTGAAATATATATTTCACTTTAAATTTCTCCATCCCAAACAATATCCGCTTAAAAATAATAGATATGAATATTTTCTACATATTTTGATCCTATGCATAAAACAAACATAATTTGATCATGGCTAGCCTAAAACCATTTACTCCATAATGTAGAAAACATGGGAAATTCAAAGTGAAATTATGAAAATTTGTTTAGGAATACAAATTAGTTTAGAAAATTCTGTTTTGGAGTACAATTCCTTAACTCAAACCACAAATTTATGATCCAGTACTGAGGTCTCTGACTTAGATGTTTGATATATGACATTCTTTGCCCATTTTTTTTTTCTGTTTGAGATAGAAAATATCATCTTTAACCTTTAACCTTTCTTACATCCAGCACAAACAACCAAGCATTCCCAAATGAATGACAAGGATGCTGCAGACAGTTTGGGAAGAAGTGATGATGTTTTAATTATCTGAATGGTTGACAAGGGCAAGAAGAGAGGAAATGCTGAGTCTTCAGTGGTGACAAAGGGGGAACCGCAGGGGTGCAGAGAATGGGGGACTGTGTAGGGGTGCAGAGAATGGGGGACTATGCAGGGGTGCAGAGAATGGGGGACTGTGTAGGGGTGCAGAGAATGGGGGACTATGCAGGGGTGCAGAGAATGGGGGGACTGTGTAGGGGTGCAGAGAATGGGGGACTATGCAGGGGTGCAGAGAATGGGGGGACTGTGTAGGGGTGCAGAGAATGGGGGACTATGCAGGGGTGCAGAGAATGCTCAGTCTACACAGAGGAGCAACTACAGTTCTTTGGTCAGTTGGGACATTGTCAGATTTGTTGGAGAGTGAGAGCTGATCACTTTACCCTTTCATTTAAAAAAAAAGGCCACACACTAGGAGAGGTTTAGACACTTTTTGGATCCTTTGTAACTGGTAACAGCGCTCACTTGGATAATCTAGGCATTCCATAGATCTTCCATCACTCAAGTCTCAAGAATAATGTACGTTCAAAATGATTGTACTTATTTTGCAAATGGAGATTCAATCAGAACCTAAGTCAGCATGACTCAAAACCTATCTCCTAACCATAACATCATCTTGTGAATGAGGCTGGGCATAAGGGAGTACTAGGCAGAAACTTTCTTTGCCTATTCAACAAAACTAAAGCCACACTATCTCCTTGAGGATACCAAAAACAACAACAAGAAAAAAAAAGCTTTCATTGTAGACTATAATTATTTGAAAAGGAAATAGAAAACCCATTATCTTGGCCCTGGTTTCCTTCAAATCTCTGAGAATGCCACTTGTTTCCCAAGGAAACCTTAAGTTTAAGCTGCTACTGAGTTGTTTTAAAGTGGACAGAAAAATAGGAGGAGAGAGCATTCCCAAGGAGAACTGCCTTACCTGCTCTAAGGGAGAGTGAGAGGAAGTCATTCAGACCTCATGCTGCTTGGCTCCAAAGCTGAGGATGCAGAATCAGCTGGAGCTTTGGATCCTTCTTGTTTGCCTTTGAGTGTGTGTGTGTGTGTGTGTGTGTGTGTGTGTGTGTGTGTGTGGTGCTTTTATAAAAATCTCTAGTCAACTAAAAGGAAAGGGTGGTTTTTGTTAGTACAGCAAGGAGTCTCAAACCCTCTCAACGGGTGTCACTGATGATGTTTTGAAACATAAATAGCTCAAAAGCATTTACAAGAAATATGAACCTTAATGATGTTTTCAGTAGAGAGAAACTTAGGAAGACAAATAGGCATGGAAGGTGGTTAAAAAAAAAAAACTCTAAAGGTCTGGAAAAAAAATTGATTTAGTGACAATAGAGAGAAGAGGAGAAGGAGGAGGCAGAAAGGAAAGAAGGGGGAAGGGAAGGGGAGGGAAGGGGAGGGGAGGGAAGGGGAGGGGAGGGAAGAAAAGGGTAGGAAAGGAGAGGGAAGGGGTAAGTAGGGAAAAGGAGGGGAGGGAAGTGAAGGGAAGAGAAGGGTAAGAAAGGGGAGGGAAGGGAAGAGAAGAGAAGGGTAGAAAAGGGGAGGAAAGGGGTAAGGAGGGAAAGGGAGGGGAGGGGAGGGAAAGGGAGGGAAGGGACGGAAAACAGGACAGAGGACAGGATGGAAACAGAATAGTACTCATAGTCTTGGGATGCCTCTCACTGAGTGAAACTGTTATTTTCACTGCATTTATTAATACTTTCACATAGCTCTCTTAATTGCTAGATTATAAAATTTATTTTCAAACTAAAATTCATTTTATCCCTTTGGATTTGCATTTAAGATTTTTAGTAAATTGTGCATTTTATTTTTCTCTTTTTCTTAATTTTCCCTTAGTAATGTTTTATGGTTATTTAGGGTACGTGCGCGCGCGTGTGTGTGTGTGTGTGTGTGTGTGTGTGTCCCCATCCATCCCACACACCAAGGTTGTGTATTTGTAAAAGGACAATACGTCTCACAAAGTGAGAGACAGTTGGTTTTCTCCTCCTGCCTTGTAGATTTCTGGGCTCTACCACCAAGGCTGGCAGCTGGAAGCAGGTGATCTTACCCCCTGCCCTAGGCCACCAGTGCTCCTTTCAAATCGTCTTTACATTCATGAAACATTTGAACCTCATTAAAACCAACAGTGTAGAAACAAAACTATCTACCCTCGCTAAATTGTGTGTTCATATATCATAAATAATTAAAATTGGACGAAGGCCAGAACTCTGAGTGAAAACCATGCTTACAAATGCCCACGGTCTTCCAAAACCCCGCAGTATTCCAGCTCCAGAGAAGAAACGAGTTTTCCTCTACCTTCATAACTTCCAAAAGAGTAATATCCTAGGAAAGAACTCAGTTTAAAATGGCTGCTAGCAATCATGTGACAACAACTAATGAAAAGGGGACCACGAATTTGAAAGGGAGGGAGGGCTGGTGTATGGGAGGGCTTAGAGAGAGGAGAGGGGAGGGGGAGATGGTGTAACAATAATGCAGAAAAACTCCACAAAAAGCAGTTGTCGAATTAATGGGTGAGTCCTTGGCTGAATTGATGAGACTTTCTTTTTATTCTGTCACAGAGGGGAATAATAAAACACTAAGGATTTATTAAAATGCAATGTGACTGAGGGCATAGCCTAGTGGGTGAATATTTGCATATACAAAGCCCTGGCTTCATTCTCAGCACCAAGGAAAGTAAAAGAGACAACCAAACTCCCCAGACAAACAAAACCCAATGCATAACAGATGGCTTAACTTCACATTGTTAAAAAAGGAGAGCACAGAAGAAATCGGCCATGTTTTATTAGAAATGATTAGATGATGCAGAGAAGCCAACATTGCACAGCATAGAGAATGAAGAGACATGTTTCTTTAAGTAACCATTGATGCACTGCGGGAGGAGGAACCTTTCATGTCTGGTGTGCTGTTCTGAATCAAGACAACTGACATCTACCTATCTTTGTCTTCTTGAAGTAAACTCGGGTCTGATCTATACACAGAAGCATGCTAAAGGCAGGTATTAACTCAGAAGCTTCCACAGACATTCCTCTTCCATTAAGCCCCACTCACATTCATTCCAAGTGCATTTGATATTTATTCTGTACTCTTTGAGTAAAACTCTCTACATTGACTTTGGAAAGTAAATCATATTAGCAGGCCAGTAGGAGTTCAGCTTTGGTATTATCAAAGTGAGAACACACATACGGTAGCAGATTCCCAGGTATTGTTAGTTTAAAAGAAAAATTGTTGTACAATAAGTGCCTGTTCTTTGCTGCGAGTGGCACACAACAATCCGCACTAGGTTTCCCAGTTCAGTCAAGGAGTCTTCTGGGGGATTGTAACTGCTGTGGGTGTGGAGATGAGGCAGAAGAGCCTGTGGGAGGCGGGGCTTGGGAGTACCATAGGCTATTCAGAAGAGCGTTCAGTCCAGCTAACCCCAAGGAGTCCTCTTGCTTCTGGGGGGGTAATTAGTGGTCCCACTTATCTTCTCTTTCGCTTGCACTTTCTTCTTCTTCAGGGAATGCTGATCCATTCTGGCCTTTCAGATGCTTAACCCCTGAAATTATAGAAATTGTGCAAAATTCAAGTGAATTTTATTTCTGGTAGATCCACTGCTGGAAGAGTTAATGAAAATGTGCAATGGAAAACTTTTCATTGTGTGTGTTTTTCTCCGAGAATCTCAACCACGTGGCCTATATAAATCTTTTCATTCACTGAGCAGTAAAAGTACACCCAGCCGAATTTCCATTAGAGACAGGGTATCTTTTATAATGGCATCTTCTCCTTTGAGGATTGCATCACAGTCTATTAAAACCTTGTTGACCAAGATCTGCTCAGAGGCCCTTATTATAATTCTGATGTATCATTTAGTGAAAATATTGCTTTTGGCATCACCGAACTCAATTACAAGGAAGGCCTTTTAAAGTCATAATACTAAAAGGGATGTGCGCCATTTCTGTAACATATAAAAGAAAAGTAACAGTCACGACATTGTTACCCATATGCTTGGGCCCACAACGTACCCACTGGCTTGTGGAATTCTCTTATTCAAAATTCTTCAATGAGAATGCCTTCAGAGCAGAGGAATGCATAGGTATACCTTTGCCTATAGCTGTAACTCAGATGGCCTGGCTTTTCTTTGCCTGCTGGGCTTCATTTTTCACAGGGTTTTATTTCCATTTTCCACAGTAATTCTGCTCTAAGTGTGCTCTACCCCCCCCCCCGCCAGGTTCATTTAAGCCTCTAAGCTTTTCTTGTTCTGTAGCCAACACCAACAATCTTTCTCCTCCTCACACATCTGATCATCTTCCTCTCACCCTTCAGGTATCAGCTTGTCTCTCCTGAAGGATAGCACAAGCCCATGTGGAGTTAGAAAGTGGCTTCTCATATCCACCTGCTGCTCTTGATCCCTTCTGTGTCTGTTCCTTATAGAGCTTTGCCTCACTGTTCTCAACAGACAGAACTTGCTGATGTCAGAGAATGTCATTTCATTTTGGAATCCCAGTTAGAATGTCTACCCAGTAGTAAGCGTTCATTAATAAATAGTCTAATCCAATTGATTGAACTAATGCAGAAACAGTTTAGTATGTATCCTGCCAATTTCACAATAATGTAACTTCAGATTTCTTCCGTTATTCCAAATCTGAAGTACAATATTAGAAGATTACCACTATATCCACATTTAACCTGCATGCTTATCTTCAAGATAACTTGCATGCATTTTTATATTTTAGAAAACTGTTTTATGAGATTTTCCTAAGAATTATGAAAAGCGTTCAAGTTAGAATTGAAAAATAAAAGTAAGGCTTGGCTCATGTTTCAGTAAAACCAAGACTCAAGAAATAAGTGAGTTTGTATGCCTTGCTACCCCCTAGGCTTAGTGTACAATTTGTCAAGAAATGATATCTGGACTTGTTGCATTGTCTTGCAACAATATTTGAGCAGGTGTACTAACATTTAAATATTGCAATATGCATATGCAGATCACTCACAACTTCGGTTGACACAAGTCTGCAGGGAGAAAGTTATTATTAGAAACTGAAAATCACTTCATGTTGCAATAAGCTACGTAGAAAGGAGGGCTAGTTGCTGAGGGGAAGAAAGGGAGCGCACTGAATCCAAGCAGACTTTCTGCAGGAGTTTTCCACGCAGAGCTCACAAAGTCTCAAAAGTACGGGATGGAAACACCTGGATGGGGGTGTTGAGTTCTGAGAACACAAGTGTTTGGCTGTCCACTTTAAGGGTGCTAAGGTGACTTCTAGCACATCCTAGTGTGTGCATTGGGTATGTAAAGGCAGGGTGCCACTGTCAAGGCATCTCAGCCGAATTTCAACATTAACTTTTAAGACGCCAGTCCATACTCTCTGGCCATTCTCTAAGACAGGTCCTAGGTTTACAGTACCAATACTGCCCTGGTGCAGAAGGCTCTCAGCGTCCTTTTGACATTGTTGGGTTCATGCTGCCGCCCAGTACTCATTTTCCTGAGCAGAGGTTGACGGTCCCTCCCCAAGTGTGCTGAAGCCCCAGTGACTCCAGCATGCTTTCCATTCAACTACAAGGTAATGAAATCATGTTTGAGAATTTAAATGAGGAATGTCAATGCTAATTTGGGTAAATGTAGGAACAATAGAAAGAAAAATGCCAACATACTTATACATTAGCCAATCTATCCCCGCATTTGAGTACATACCTGTTTCTTTTCCTGATTTCAATTCTATTTCTTTTTATAATAACAGTCACCATAAATTTATATGAAACACACATTTTTAAAAAAATAAAACCACTCTGAAATAAAATATTTTCAAGGGAAAAGCTTTGATGAGGCAGAGCTGGTAACACATTACCACAGGTTTGTCCTGTAGAACACTTACCACAAATTCTCTAGTTTCTAAAGCAGTTTGCCCTAAAGTCTTCTTTCAGTTGAAGAATGTATAGTTGATTAATTTCTGTCATGAAACCCTTTTGAGCCACTATTTTCCCTTTTCCCATCAGCAATATTTATTTGGTTATAGGTCCAATGATATTGAAATACAGTCTATTGATATATTTTATGTCTTTCTCTACACAGTTTTAATTCATGCTTCATATCACAATTTTCTTTAAATACACATTCAACACTTGAGCAACCCCATAGATAGAGAAGAAGCTATTCTGGAGGTATTGCAATTCCAAGACTCCATCCTGACAGATGAATGATGAAAGCACGTCCCTGTACACAGTCTACGATGACTCACGTCTCCGTCAGAATCCAGTACAAATGTGGACTTGGCCATTACTGCACACAGCAGGAGACAAAGAAACCCCAGAAAGCACAATGGAGAAGCCTTTTCCACAATAACGTGAACACACAGAAAAGGGGTCATACAGAAGGCCAGGCTGTATAGCATGCATCTGTAAAATTATGAAGAAAATGGAGTTGAAGGTAGACAAAGTAAACTGAGTCAAAGAAGAAAACAGAAGGAAAGAAAGGAAGAGAGAAAGGAAGAGAGGGAGGGAGAGGAAGGGAAAGGGAGAGAGAGAGAGAGAAACAACACCCACAGGCAGAGCACTGTGTGTGTGCTCTCTCTTTACTCTGTAAAGCAGGTGGTTTGGTAGGCAGAGACAGGAACTGCCGGTTTATCCTCGACATGGTCTACATAATGAGTTCCAGGCTAGCTAAGGACACATAGCAAGATGACTTCTCTCTCTCTCTCTCTCTCTCTCTCTCTCTCTCTCTCTCTCACACACACACACACACACACACACACGTATGAAGCCACTTTGGTTGTCTGTAACTAAGTGACAAGTTTCCACGTGACACTATGGGAGCTTCTGTGGCCAGGGGCTGAGCATGAGGTTTTCTGTGTCACGGTTCCAATGAGAGTCAGCAGCACCTTAGGAAAGAGACTTTGCCTCTCACTTGAAGGCTTGGCTGCATGCATCAGAAGATATATTCTATAGGAACTGTACATGAAAACAGAAAGTTTGGGAAATAGAACATTGAGAAAAGATGACTGAGACTCCGACCTCATGAAAATGTGGAGGAAAGATGAAAGTGGATCTGTATGGCTCCCACGAGCATAAATAGACGAAAGTGGATCTGTATGGATCTGTATGGCTCCCACGAGCATAAATAGATGAAAGTGGATCTGTATGGCTCCTATGAGCATAAATAGACGAAAGTGGATCTGTATGGCTCCCACGAGCATAAATAGACGAAAGTGGATCTGTATGGATCTGTATGGCTCCCACGAGCAAAAATAGACGAAAGTGGATCTGTATGGATCTGCATGGCTCCCACGAGCATAAATAGACGAAAGTGGATCTGTATGGCTCCCACGAGCATAAATAGGGTCTGGGACTGACAATGAGGTAAGGAAGGAGTGGGTTGTGCTTGACACCAGAGAGGTAGTTCCCAAATCTCCTGCTTCTGCAGCAAAAAATATGCATGATTTTTGTCTATTTACTTGTTTTGTTTTTTGAGCCAGACCATCACATTATGTGTAGTCCAAGCTGGTCTGGAACTCATTGTGTAGCCCAAGATGACTTCGAGCTCATGGAATTTTTCTACCTTGACCTCCTGAAGAATGCTGAGCTTGCAGACTTGAGCTACCATGCTTGGCTCAAATGCATGTTTTTAAAACAAAGTCACAAATTCACCAGGCAAATGTAAAATTAGATTCTCTTTTTTTGGTAAAAGCACATTCTTTAGTTCTTAGCAATCACTCGAAAGTCCTAAGGCAATCTGTGGGTGTATTGTGAAACACCCATTGCCCTCGGAGAAGTCTATTTTTTAAAAAATGGTATTTGTGCCTTTTGTTTTTTGAGCCCCCACAATATATATTCAGCAGATCTTGGCCAGGCCTCTTATCTCTAAATAATTATAAATACAAATATTCACCAATAAAATCCCTCCAGCTTAAATAAGAAAGTGAAGTTTCCTTTTGTGTTCACTAAGACACAGTTGAATGACCATGACACAAACTTTAGGCCTGTGCTCTTGCTGGGAGCTGTTTGCCTGGGTAACTAGACTGTCATCCTCCACTTCCAATGATTTTTACAAAGTGAGGACCATAAAGAACATACGGTGACTCAACATCATGGGTTCCTTTTCCCCATCAAACTGGGTTTGAATGTAACCTATCCCATTCTGTTGGTTTAGTGGAATCAAGAAGATGTTGAGTTTTCTCTAACATGTAGACACTCTTTAAACATAACCCTAGGTCACAAATAGTGATGAAGTAAAAGGAAAGAGGAAGCTTTCGGTCTGTTGTATACAAAACTTTGGACTGGACTCTAGACATGAAAAATGTGGTCATTTAATCTTCATAGACAGAACCAAGCGGTTTGATTTAAACATAATAAGCCTCATCTGGGAAAGAGACAAAACTAGAGATCAGACAGGAAGGGGGATTAGAAGTGATGATGCGCACATGATTTAATTTAGTGGAAAAGTATTACGGATGAGTATAACAAGCCATGCTGATGAGTATCACAGTGCTCCAACTTGAGGAATAGCAATTTAGACAGCCATTTATAGAGCAATACGCTTGATGTTGGTACAAACACTACTTGCAAAATATGTTGAACAATCTTTAGTTTTCTGAAAGCCTGCTGTGTACAAATGAATGATTTCTGTTGTCTTAGCAAGACCACCTACTAATGGTTCATCTTATTTAAAATGTATTGTTAGATAAAGTCCATTTAATCTCTAATGTGGCACTCAGAACGGCCTCTCAATAAAAACCATTTTTTAGATTAGAAATGTGTTTTGCATTTTCTAATATGCTTTCATATATTCAATATTGTGTAATACTTTACCATTCATTTACAATGGGCATATATTAATATACTAAATCAGAGATCAAGTGATATATCGATACTATTCCCCCAAAAGGAATATGTATCATGCCTTAGACAAACCCCAAATCTGTACCCTCCTACTTTATTTGAAGTAAACTTGGTGTAGGTGACAGAGTTCACCCTGCTTTAGTACAGTGAAAGTCAACCTCCGCTCTAATACAATGTGCACTCCACAGCGTGAACTCCTGGTCAGTGCATGGCCATGTTACTTAACTCTCCATCACTTACGAACACACTTCTCTGCATAGTAAATGTGGAAAATGGTTCTCCATGCCACATGGGGGCAGGGACACAGTTATATATTTGTGCATACTTTTATGACCCTCTTGGAATCATATATATATATATATATATATATATATATATATATATATATTGTGTGAGGATTCTGCTATCCAATCTAGAGAGAAAACCACTGGATAGGCCAAAAGTATTCTCATCTGATACCCTTTTTCCTCTGAAGCTAATGGATTACCCCATGAATTTTAAAGTAGACATAATTTTTAAGCTTACATATAATGGTGCCGAAAAGTATTAGGCAATTTTACTTGAGAAAGAGACAAAATAGCTCCCTTTTCTGTAAGTCTTGCTTGCAATTGATTGACTGCAATAAGATGCCTACAATTAAAAAAGAATGAATCGGTGAGCAGCAGTAGTTAGCCTCCAAAGCCTTATAAAGAAAACAGAAAAACAACTTCATTTAGAGCCACAAATGCAATGGTGTTCAGCGGAGGACTTCTAGTGCTGGCAGTGTAGAGGTTTTATCTTCCAGGCAAGGCGCTTTCTACTGGGGCGATGTTTACCACAGCTTCCTATCAATGGGTCCTCCAGCTGAGTCAGATCACCAATCTCTGAATGAGCTTGCTCAGAGAGTCCTTTGGTAACCTCAACTCAAGGAGGGAAGGCACTGAGTAGTTTAGATGTCTTCATTTGATTTAATTCATTTTCCAATTTTGAATTAATAATTTTTCATTCTGGTGTTAAAAACCAGTCATTGGTGTACTTTTCATTGAATATTAATATTCCAAGTTCAGCTGACTCAGACACCATGGAGAAGGAACATTTTAAGAACCTGTCTATCTGAGAGGATTTTCTTTTTTAAATCTGGAATTTGTCAATGTGGTGAGATCTCTGGAATGAGAAAGTAAATATGATCTGACTCAAAGCTTTCTGTAAATCTATAGCAACCAAGATTGTATGACATTGTTGAAAACTAGCATATCCAATGTGGAACAGAAAAGTCTGTGTAAGTAGAATCAACTACCTTTGACAAAGGGAGAAAAGGCAATAAATGCAGCAAAGATAGTTTCTCCAACAGATCACCCAGAAAAACTCAACATTCATATGCAAAATATCCCAAACTTAATATGAAATGCAAATTTTAAAAGTTCTAGAAAATCACACAGGAACAAATCTTCAGTCTGGCAATGACTTTAGACACAACAGCAGAGACATGGTCTCAGAGGAAATCACTGGACAATCTGGTCTTTTTTACAATTAAGAAATTCTGCTTTGTAGATCCAAAGTCCAGGAAAAGAAGACAAGCTACAGACTGTGTAAACAGGAACTCTGAAGATGACACACGCCCAAGGTGTCCTCGCTGATGAAATGAGTAGCTTTCGTTTTACTTTCACTGAAACCCTTTCCTATTTGGGGTGTGGTCAGATTTAAATGAAGTATTTTTTTCAAATGAGTAAGCTTGTTTCCAATTAATTTAATTTTGCTCAACTAATTATCTACATATAGAACACGATAAATTATCTGGTCTGTATTTAGTTTATTCATCTTGGGCTACCACCTAATCTCAGTTCACCAATCCAGACCTTCTCTGCACTTCTATTTGGTGGCAAGGAACCTTCAAAAAGCAAGAAAAAGAAGGAAAGAGAAAGAGAGAGAGAGCCAGAGAGAGAGAGAGAGAGAGAGAGAGAGAGAGAGAGAGAGAAACTCATAAAGCTGTAAACAAGAAATAATACATTCTCTGTTTTTATTACTGCCTTGATAAGTAAGCACAATTAATCTCATTGTATACATGGCTTTTTCCAGAGAAGCGATGTAAATGAATCTAAGCATTTTGGTCACCTCTGCAATTCTTCCATTACTTAAAACTCTTTCATTGGAAAGCTAACGCTGACTCAGTGACTTCCCAGTTCTCTCCATATCCCGAGGCTGTTTTCCTCCTCTCTCTGTGGCTGCTTCAGCTCAATTGATCTCTCATTCCCCAGCCTGCTGACCCCCAGTAAACTTCTGAATGAGCAGATTGTTGTGTTTTTTTGTCTTCTGTTTGACTGATGAATCCACAGGTCAGGCAGCTGCTTGGCTGACCTGTCTCTCCTGCCAGATTTACAGCTGTTCCCAGGCAGGCTTGCTCCCTGACTGCCCTCTCAATAACAGGAATTCAATGTTCTTGCCACAGGGCTCCCTGACCCACTGGCCCCTCTGGTTTGCCGCCCTTCGTTGGCCTGGTTCCTCATTGACCTCCATCCAGGAAAGCACAGCCCTCCTTCCTTTCAGAAAGATCTTAAACTAGCTCCCATGAGCTAGCGCCTTTATTTTATTTTATTTTTGTAAGATTTAAGCATATTTGATACAGAGGAACATTCATTACTCAAGTTTTCTGAAGAATAGTAGGTTTACACTGACTATATGAAGACAAAAATTAACACAGTCTTTGCTTAGAAGATAGTTTCCCATTTTCAATGGTAGTAACTAGAAAAGACAGTGTTCACTCAGCTCATTTACTTGTACATCCAAAACTATTATCTTTTATTTGGGATTGATTTTTCAATCATTTATTCATCCATTTAGATCTTTAGACAGAGTCTTATATAGGCTGGCCGCCAACTTACTATGTAGGTAAGGATGACCGTGGCCTCTTGACCCTTACTCTACCTCTTAAGTGCTGGGAGGATAGGTATGGACCAAGATACCCAGCAGGGTTTTTTTTCTAATAGCAAAATTGGAGCCATTACCCACCTCACAAGCATTTTACTAATAAATTTGTAGTTTTAAAATAAATATCTCTGAATTCCAAACCACTTATGGAAAAGAAGACTGTGCTGCTTTCTGTGTAGATGTGTGCTCTGTTGGGAAAAGTTTATCATCACCCATAGGTGGTTTGAAAAACCTCAGATGATATCAAGAATACTGGTGTCTTTTCAAAGCCCAGGCAGCATTTCACTCAAATGCCAGCTGGAAGAAGAGGTCTCCTCTAGCAAGTTTGTCAGTTGTCACTCCCCAGGAGACTCAGGTCCTTACAATTCACTCCTCACACTTACTGTGCGCCTAATCTATTTGCCTCAGTTTGGAAATTTATTCTTAGTTTGCTACGTGTGGAGGATGACCTTGAACTTTGTTCTTCCTCCTCCTAAGCCTACCTGCCAAGGGCTGCAGTGCGGAGCTGTGAGATACTGGGGATGTATCCAAGTTGGTAGAGCGCTTGCTGAACAGGCGCAAAGTCAAAGCCCATGACTCACCAACATCCACTGCCTGGCTCTTCTGCTGTCTTGCTCTGACCACTGGGTGAGTCCTTGTCTTTCCCAGTGACCTTGCTGAAGCACTTCACCATGAGAGAATACTGAATTATAGGGGTAAGATGTCACTTGTTTTTGATTTAAGGAGAGAGCCAAGAACTAGTGACAAGGTTAAATTGGCAAACAAAGACGAGAGAGAGAGAGAGAGAGAGAGAGAGAGAGAGAGAGAGAGAGGCAGGCTTTGAGACTTTCTCTGAGGCTCAGTTTTTTTCTCTAGCAGTTTTATTTCCTTTAATAACACGAAAAAGTGTGTAATTTTTAATACATTTCACTTTGGCCTAAGCTAATTTTGTTTTGTTTTGTTTTTCGAGACAGGGGTTCTCTGTAGCTTTGGTGCCAATCCCAGAACTAGCTCTTGTAGACCAGGCTGGCCTCGAACTCCCAGAGATCCGCCAGCCTCTGCCTCCCGAGGGCTGGGATTAAAGGCGTGCGCCAACCACCGCCCGGCCTAAGCTAATTTTGTTAGGTTGTTGACATGTGAAACCCAAAGCATCTATCTAATACTTTTCCGTTAGTTTCTATATTCATTGGAGTCTCCTTTTGAGGTGGAAAGGGAAAAGGAAAGGCAAAGTTTGTGTGTGTGTGTGTGTGTGTGTGTGTGTGTCTACAAAGATAGAGGCCACAGGACAACTTCTACTCAATGAGGCATCGACCTTGATTTTGAGACAAGGTCTCTTGCTTGGCCTGGAAATCCTCTATTTGATTTCGCTGTCTTGCCTCACCAAGCCCCAGAGAGTCACCCGTCTGCACCTCTCCAGCGCTGGCATATAACTGTGTGATATCATTTTATTTTTATTTTGTTTATTTTTAGAGACAGTGTCTCACGTGTCCCAGGCTAGCATCAAATTTGGTATATAGCTGAGGATGATCTTGAACTCCTGATCCTCTTGCCTCTCCCCCTAGTATTGATGTTATAGGCACATGCCACCATGCCTGGTCTATGCCATGTTTGAGACTGAACCCTGAATGCATACATGCTTGGCAGGCGTTCCACCAGTTAACTGAGATTTTACATTGTCATTTATGGTTAACATCATCAAATTTAAATCAGGTTTCCTTCTTTCTTTTATCTAATTATAGAAAAATTTAAAGTTCGTCAAAGCAAAAATATATTATCAATTCATGTATAGTATAACCCTGTAAACTCTGAGAGCTATGGCTACTCAGTCCTCTTCACAGCTGGAGACCTGGTGGCTGCAGAAGAATAAATGAATTAATTGCTCAAGGCTCATCGGCAAGTGAACATTATCATAAGTCTTAGAACCCACAGTTCCTGAATCCTAATTCATTTTCTCAGTCATAACAGCATCCATGTCCTGAGGGCCAGAATCCCATTCTAGTCACAAGTTACTTCTAGGTGATCATATTTATCCTTTTTGGTCTATATCATGATTAATAAACCTTTTTGTAACTTTTTTTTTTCTGAAGAGTACGAATTCCTTTCTGAGACCCCAGAAGAACGGGTCAGATAACAACAGTGTTAGACTAGGTATCCAAAAAGTCCATGAAAGACCCAGATGGTTCAGGATCTTAACACTTCACACCGCCTTCCATCATAGCTGATGGCTTCACGCTCTCTGACTTTGTGTGGATCACTTGTAACTTAGGGGGGAAAAAAAACAGGCATTTCTAGGATAGTACTAATTTAAAATACTAAGAAATATTTTCCCATAAGTAGGGAAATGTCTCAAGAATTCCAACATCTCTTGAACTATTTCCTCTCCAAGATTGTTACAAAATTGCAAATGTTCCTAATCCTTATTTTTTTTTTCTCCTAGAAAACATGGTCACCAATGGACCATGGGGAGACAGAGTACATATGTTTATAAACTGATTACTGGAATCATTCTTTTCCCCCACAGAGTTATTTTGGGGAGATTATTGTGCTCTCTGTTATTTTTAGGTCTCTATTTTTAAGTCAATACTTTCTATGCAAATGGCAGTGTCCCAACGGTGTGTGCTGGGACAAAACAGCTTGTACCTTTTTGTTACATACCACATGTTGCTGTAAGAAGCTACATCCATCATATCTGGAAAAATCTCCAAAGGTTTCCTCAAATGAGAATGAGAGGATCTGCTTTCTGCTTCCATTCCTCGATAAAACTCTAAGAAGTAGTTATGTCCCCAGTGTCTGCACGGTGTTTGAAAATCAACTTGCATTTCCATGTGTAGAGATTCTACAATGGAGGGGATTGTGTTCGTGTTATCTGATACAATGCAAAGCTTTCAAAAGCAAAGACCCACATTTGTTATTATATTGTTCTCAGGGGAGTCAGCCTTTTTAATCCCCTGCATGCTGGAGCTCTGAGGACCCTGCTATCAACTAGTATCTGGTATTCAAAAAAAGTGTTAAAATACCGTGTATTGTAATCCAATATTAAGCAATATTATGGATGTCAAGAAAAAGCATGCTTTTCCTGAGAGGAGTGAAGGGGAGGAACAAGTAGAAATAGAGCTGTGTCTGAGAGGAGAAAAGATGAAGGAAGCTCTGGTTTGATAATGTGGGAGGTAGAAGTGGCCTTGAAATGGAAGATGGCTCAAGGGCTTTATGAATTTGCTTAGGGGCACTTGATACCAAACCTCAATCTGAGCTATGATTTTGTCAGTAATGTCTGCACTGCTCCCTTACATTTAGTGCACAGTGATTGGTCACAGAACACAAAGAGGAAAAAGGAGACAGGAACATAAGCTGGGTTTGTGATGGCTATTTTGGAGAACACTACAGTGCCTCTCAATGCATTGTGATCCAGGAACATAGCCCAAGCCCCAGCAAGGTTGTGGTTGTTTCTGTGACCAAACACATTTCTAGTGGGAGGCACACAAACAGTAACAATCTCATCAGGTCTCCCTGTTTCCAAGGAAAAGAGTAAAGCCCGTCCTTCAAAGTCCTAGTAACCGAGCAACGTTTTATTCCCGTGTCAACACACCACAAACCAAGACATGTTGTAGGGCAGATTCTTAAGTCACTTGTTCTATGTCTGAGGGATTCATACCATTATGTTTCTATGCTTGACGTCTGAGCACGGAATGTTACATAGTGAATGAACCTTTTCAGAAATGAGGCGTTCCGAGGGGGCCTGCCTAACTGCACTCCAAGAATAGTTAGTGTTTGAATGATCCTAGTATAAAGCCTCTTTCAGGAAACCACTCTTTCTGTCTCCAATCAATACCAGAAGTTCACTAGTTAAAATACAGTGCACTAAAATACACTAAAAGTATTTCCTTCTGAGAAATGAGAGGTGTTTAAGAAATGTCTGTTTGTTGGATGTACTGAATTGGCATTTTTGCTCTTGCACAGATAGTGTTCAAAAATCTAGCAATATCTTGTCTTCCTCAGAGCAGAGTTCAGTCTCACTTCTGTAAGCATTTCATGGGTTTTACTTGTTAGAGAACCTGAAAGACAGACAGTTGAGACACCGAAATTTCAGAATAACCTGTGTGTGTGCGATTCTGAGGGAGGGAACTGTGTGTTAAGAAATGTTCACATATGTGGAAAACACAGGCCAGGTTTAAAGGGAGGAGGCCTACAGCATCCAGTCTCTGTAGGGAGACAACAAAGGAACAGACCGTGTTTTCATCTAGAGACAGGGGAGCCAAGGAGAAAGAATTGCAATAGAATTCTGGATGTCCCTTGACCTATTCATCAAAAACAGAAAAATAGTTTGTGTAAAGTCACATACTTATTACAAAGACAAGTCAGTTTACCCAGAAGTAGTCACAGATTCTCATCCCCAGAGATTCCTGCCCTAGACCTGGAGACCAAATGGAGTCTGAACAAATATGGACTGGCAAGTTCCTGTCAGTTCATTACAATTGCGTCACATGCACAATTGTCTTTTTTTGTCCCCACAGACTTCACATAAAGTTACCTTTCCCCAGGCCTATGGTTCCTCTATCCTTAAGCCTGCTTGCTCACAGGGTGCTTTCGTTTATTCTGAATTCCTCTTGTTGCCTCATCCTTTGTTACAGGAGCGCCAGCTGTGAACCTTGGGATGAGTGAGGGGAAGATGCTACTTATTCTCTTCTGTGCCTGCACAGAGACACAACTGGCTTATAAGTTGAGTACCATCAACATCATGACTTCTGCGCACTACCAGCTAACATGGCCAAGCCAGATCCTAAGTGGGCGGAGTAGCTACAGTATACACTATGGAAGCTAGAACACAAAAAGCAGCTGTGCCCTCAGACCTGATGATACAACAGCAAGTAGTGAGAACATTGCAATGACAATCCTCTGCTTTCTCTTAGTGAAATTGTGCCTGGAGGTGCTGGGGAGGGCCTCAACTCAAATACAGGGATACTTCGCGAGTCAAGTATTTCACAAGAAAACCCATCATGCTTTCCAAGTTGAACCTATCATTTTGTGTTAAATCTAACGATCAATAATGGCAGCTACTTAAATATAAAAATACTACATACTGTAAAGAAATCAAGGCATTCTTTAAGTGAAGCTGTGACTTTCCACAAACGTCCATTGATCTAGGTCGTGAATAAGGAACTTTCAGTATATTTAGAGTCTCTCTTTGCTCACTTTGCTTTGCAGTTCAACTATTTGTATTTTGTGTAAAAATTAGGACATTTGGTAGGCTAGGAATAGAGTCTGGTGGTACAGTGCTTGTGTAGAAGGTGTGAGGCCATGCGTGAAGTCAGCCAAGAGTAAGTTAAATATTTCATTTCAATTTAACAAGTATTTGTTGAATGGCACTATGGATGCTAGGAGCTTGAAATTTAAGAATGAACAAAGATGAAAATCTCTTCCTTCTGAAATTCCCAAAGCCTTGGCGAGCACTTGTATCTAGATGGTGAGCAGCCGTCCTGGAAACGAAAGGATGCCGAGAATGAGCGTGGAAAGTAGAGGAAAGAAAGAAAACCACGCCACTCACTGGGGCCACACAACCCTTTCACCCGTGCTATTAAGCCAGGAGGGAGTGGAGTAGGGGCGACTAGACTGTGACAGCCGCCTGGAGGGTGTCCACACCTTCAACTTTTGTCATCTCTTCTGTCTAGAACTAAAATCTCTATTCTATTCTATTTTTCCTCTGTTTATGAAATATACTCAAGTATCTTCTAGCCTAAAGACAGGAAGGCAAACAAAAACTCAGAAAGTTTCCTTTAAGGCTACATATTTTAAGTTTGATTTAAAAAAAAAAAAAGTTGCCACCACTACCTCCACCCTCTTATCTCTTCTAACCCAACCCCCATGTATTTCAGCGTGGCTCCGCCCGCCCCTTGCCAAGCCCCACCCACACCCTGCCACCTACCCCTACTGTCACCAAAGCCCTGGGTTTTCTTTGGTCGTACCTTGTGATCATTTAACACTCTTTCCTGACGGTACAACTGCTCTTGTTTTCTGAGATAAACTTGTCCAGGCGGTGTTCCCTACAGCATTGATTGAGTCATTAGTTACCCATACACGCTTTCCCCGAGTTACCTATGCAGCTGTTGAATGGAAGAATTCTCCCAAGTGCAAATCATCACTTCTTTTGGGTTGGAGAAGTGCCCTTGACCAGTACAGAAAGTATAAACTCAACATGTCAGAAACTATACACTCCTTTGCTCTCTTTTAATCCTGGTAGCTGCTTTCAGCATTTCGGGGAAAAGAAGATAGAACTTTGGAGAACTTCCCCTGCCCTCGGAAGCAGGATGTCTATTTTCAGTTGGAAATCCAAAAGGTTTTATATTTTAAATAATGCTTTATCTCCTCATCCTATACTGTGCACGTATGGACAGAGACTTTTAATTTTAATATTTTAGATGGAAGTATCAGATGTTTGGGGAAACATAAACTTATTAGCTATCCTCTGAAAATACTTGACTTTAAACTGGCATGGTATTTAAATTTATTCTTAAAGAAATTAAGATTACAGTGTCATTGATGGAAGATTGTATCTGGAATGCTTTATTTAGACATCCTGACTAACTTTTCAAATAAGAGTCAGCATAAATATTAAGCTCAGTATTTAAGGAGACTGAGCTTATCAGTTCATCAGAGGCTTCAAATGCTCGAAGTTTCAACAGAAAGAAATCTCATCTGGTCTCCATCTGCTATAAATAGAAAATGTCATCCAACTTACTACTTGTTTAAGGTTGGGAAAACATTCCTTACCAATTAACTTCTCAAAGCCTTGTTTTAAAAGAGAATATCGAACTACATAAGTCTATCTTTCTCCTTCAAAATTTATAGCTTGAGAGAATTGTTTAACAGGAATTTGACATAATATTAGGTGGCAAAATGAATTTGGGCTCCAAACTTCTACCCAATCATAAACAGTATCCATTTTCATACCAAGTCATTTTTATTAGATAGATTTGTTAAGTCTACATGGATAAGAATGTCCTAATCAAATGTATGGCACGTATACTTAGGGAAATTAATCCATATCTTCTTAAGAGACTATTTATATTTGAAATGAGTTGCCTTTGGCTAGGCTTTCAAATAAAAACTAGGTTCAAATATATAATTTATGAATATGTGAATATGAAAAGAGAATACATTAAAACCCTGTAAAATTGTAATATATTTAAATGAATGAAAATTACTGTGTTAGGAGATAATGCTAGAGCAGAATTAAAACATAGAAGACTTTGGACTCAGAGAATAAAATCATTAAATCTAATTTTCAGAAATTGACCTGCACTGTTATTCATTGTATTAATAAAGAAATGGGTGACTAAGAAAGAATACAACAGGTTAATTAACAAGGTGGAGAAGATTATCAACAGTAAAGGAAGATACTGTGTGTATCTACCATTTCTTCTCTGCATATTTATAAGTTCACAGAGCTTGCTTTGTGCGGTGTAATGCAGTCTAGCTACCAAATTCAAATGTGGAAAATCTAAATAGGAGGGAAAATGCTCCTTGGGGTAGTTAATCTTGATTGTCAGTTTCAGAGGAGTTGGACACATTAAGGAGGTAAACCTCCAGGGTATGCCTGTCCTGTCGGAGTGTTTCCAAAGAGTTTGAAACACCCTGAATCCTGAACTAGGGAGCATTTGTGAATGGCAATGACTTCTCGAATTTTGCATGCAAATGGATGGAAACAGAAAACACTATCCTGAGTGAGGTGTCCCAGACCCAAAAAGATGAACATGGGATGTACTCGCTCATAATTGGTTTCTAGCCGTAAATAAGGGCCACGGAGTCTACAATAGGTGAACCTAAAGAAGCTAAGTAAGAAGGTGAACCCAAGGAAAAACATATAGTTATCCTCTTGGCTAAGGGAAGTAGACCAAATTGCCGGGGAGAAAATTGGGATCTTGGGGGTGGGGTGGGATGGGGGTAAGGGGAGATGGGGAGAGAAAAGGTAGAAGGGAAGGAGGGGGGACTTGGGGAAACAGGAGAATTGGGATAAAGGAAAGGTGGATAGGAGAGCACGGAACCACAATTCTTAGGTAAGGGAGCCACTTTAGGGTGGGCAAGAGACTTGACCCTAGAGGGGCTCCCAAGTGCCCAAGATGAGGTTCCCAGTTAGTTCCTTGGGCAGCTGAGGATTGGGAACCTGAAATGATCCTATCCTAGAGCAATACTGACGAATAGCTTGCATATCATCATAGAACCTTCATCTGGTGATGGATGGAGATAGAGACAGAGACCCACACAGGAGCACTGGACTGAACTCCCAAGGTCCCAATGAGGAGCAGAAGGAGGGAGAACATGAGCAAAGAAGTCGGGACCACGAGGGGTGCACCCACCCACTGAGACAGTGGAGCTGATCTACTGGGAGCTCATCAAGGCCAGCTGGACTGTGACCGAAAAAGCATGGGATAAAACCGGACTCTCTGAACATGGCGAACAATGAGGGCTGATGAGAAGCCAAGGACAATGGCACGGGGTTTTGATCCTACTTAATGTGCTGGCTTTGTGGGAGCCTAGCCAGTTTTGATGTTCACCTTCCTAGAAATGGACGGAGGGGGGAGGACCTAGGACTTACCACAGGGCAGGGAACCCGGACTGCTCTGTGGACTGGAGAGGGAGGGGGAGAGGAGTGGGGAGAGGGGGAGAAGGGTGGGAGGAGGGGGAGGGAAATGGGAGGCTGGGAGGAGGTGGAAACTTGATTTTTGTTTATGTTTTTTTTTCTTCTTTTCTCAATAAAAAAAAAAGAAAGAAAGAAAGGGAGAAATCAAGATTTCAACTGATCCCCAGCCTTTTCTCTTAGCTTCCTGGTTACAGAAACAACGTGATGAGCCCTGTTGCTCCTGCCTCCTACCTTCCCCTAAGGAGACTTTCTCCTTTAGGACTGCGAGTCAAAGCAAACCTTCCTTCCTTCCTTCCTTCCTAAGCTGCTTTTGTCCGGTATTCATCATCCCAGTGAGTAAAGTAACAAGTGGCTTCAAGTGCAGCTCGGATGCTAATGAAATACACAAGGCATTTTTCTTTAAAGGTGGAAAATGTAAGGATTTTCCACAAAGTCATTGGCTTCTGCTTACTTGGAAACGCGAACATCTGGCAAAGTGTGCCTAGACTTCAACTGGTTTGGAATTCCAAGTGGTAGATGTGGAGCCAGCTGAAACCACAAGTAACAGTTAATCCGCTCCTCCGACCAGGCTCCCCGAGCTCCTGCTTCATGGGGTGGTCTGGAAGGATTCTACTTGCTAGCTACCTACAACCTCAAACTGGAATTTACTAGCAATAGCGCTTTCTGCAGCAGTCTTTTAGATGTTCTTGGGTTGAGACAATCCAAACAGCTGGGATCTATTCCGGTCCTTTCTGGCTCCAGCTGGACTTGCCTTGGAAAGATTCGTCTTCAGTGGGGTTCTGAGTGTGATCGCAGAATGCAGTTTACAAAACCCAGACAGAAATGGTGGTCTGAGTCTGACCCGATTGTCTAAATAGAAAGAAATCCAGCTGTTTCTGCGTTCTTCTCCTCCAGCATCCGAGACCGTTCGAGTCTCCTGAAAGGATCCGGGGGTCTAGTTCCTTTGGAGTATATTAAGACAGTATAAATGGATTTGGACAAGGCATGTTTTGTCTACTAAGAGAAAAGTAATATGATTCACCCAGGCCAGGCATGTTTACAGCAGGCTTTCTGCATATAACCCTATTAGCAAATTTGTTTATCTTGGTCCTGATTACATTAAACCAAACACAGGTCTGAAGCAAGAATGCCTTCCTAGGTAGTAGAGAAAAAAACGCCCAGCGCCACTGGGATACTCATGCCGCTTCCCAGGGCCAAGGAAATCAGGAGATAAAAAAGCTGCCTGAATCTGTGCCAAGATGTCATGACATACTTCCCGTGGTTAGCTCACAGTCTCTGTTTCCATTACTTTGACTGCTGTCTACGAACTCTGATGTACAAGTTGACAAACTGCAAACTCCATGGGCCTGCTGTGGATGAACACCAACGGCCTTGAAATTGACGCAAGAGTTGCCCGTATAGCAATTGTTTTATCTTTGGAAATTTAAATGAAGACTGATGCTCTATAGTAGGTTTCCTGAGCACATTTTCTAAGTGTCTGCTTTTAATGCTCAAGGCACCAGGGTTGAAATTACTGTCAGGAAAGTCTCTGAGCAGGAAACGGTAAGATACACGCCCTTTTGATTTGCTCTCCTGGCGAACTCTGAGGAGGAAGGCGGCAAGCAATTGCCTACAAGACCACTTAACAACATTTAAAATCGATCGCAGGATGCTTGTCTGCAGTTAGTGAATATATACCTAGGCTTTTAATTTTTCAAAAGAAAAAGCTTTTAAAAAATCCCACGAAAGACAGAGGCGCAGCGGCGGCGGCGCCAGACGCACAGAGGCGCAGCGGCGGCGGCGCCAGACGCACAGAGGCGCAGCGGCGGCGGCGCCAGACGCACAGAGGCGCAGCGGCGGCGGCGCCAGACGCACAGAGGCGCAGCGGCGGCGGCGCCAGACGCGGCGCAGCGGCGGCGGCAGCACGGCGGCGGCGCCAGACGCGGCTGAGCGGTGGCCAGACCCAAGCAGCTGGGACAGGCTGCAATAAGGAGAGCAGATCGCCCTACTACAATTGAATCAAAGAGGTAGGCCTTTGGTTGGCCAGGTCACTGGCACAAAGGGAGCCTGGTCCTGTCCTGAAGATCCTTCGGAGGGGTGAGAGGGTTCTTGGCCTGCAGCAGGAACCACATAAGAGAGTGAGGGCATTTTGTAAGCGGAGCCCTTGGCCAGCAGGGAAACCTGATCCGGTTTCTAAAGGATCCATTGGATAGGATCAATAGGAGGAGATGGGCAGGCGCCAAGGCAAGAACTCACCCAATAATCCGAAAAACAACATGAAAACATCAGAACCCAATGATCTTACAACAGAAGTATTTGAACAACCTAACACAGAAGAAGTGGAAAAAATCGACTTTATGAAGATAATAGAGTCCCTTAAACAACATGTAAAAAATGCCCTTATAGAAATGGATGAGAAGTACAACAAAAAGTTTGAAGAAATGAGTAAATACGTACATGATACCCTGGGAAACCAAGAAAAAACCATCAAACAGGTAATGGAAACAGTTCAAGAATTGAAAACTGAAATGAAGGCAAAGAAGAAAATACAAACTGAGGACCAGCTGGATATGGAAAATCTAGGCCAACGAGCTGAGTCTACAGAAACAAGCATAATCAATAGAATCCAAGAGCTAGAAGAAAGACTCTCAGATGCTGAGGACACCATAGAGAAAATAAACGAACAGATCAAAGAAAACAGCAAAGCCAACAAATTCTCAACACAAAACATTCAGGAACTATGGGACACAATAAAAAAACCAAACCTAAGAATAATAGGAATAGAAGAAGGAGAAGAGTCACAGCTCAAAGGCTCAGAAAATATTTTCAACAAAATTATGGAAGAAAACTTTCCCAACTTAAAGAAAGATATTCATTTAAATATTCAAGAAGCATACAGAACACCAAACAGACTGGATCAAAGAAAAACATCTCCTCGCCATATAATAATCAAAACACAAAATATACAGGTTAAAGAAAGAATATTAAGAGCTGCAAAAGAAAAAGGGCAAGTAACTTATAAAGGTAAACCGATCAGACTTACACCTGACTTCTCGATGGAAACTATGAAAGCCAGAAGGTCCTGGATAGAGGTTCTGCAGAAGCTAAGAGACCATGGATGCAAACCCAAACTACTATACCCAGCCAAGCTATCGTTCACTATCAACGGAGAAAACAAGACATTCCAGGATAAGAACAAATTTAAACAATACGTAGCCACAAATCCAGCCCTACAGAAAGTAATAGAAGGAAAATCGCAACCCAAGGAATCCACCACTGCCAACACTGCCTACAATAACCCAGGCATCTAATGGCCCTTCACGAGCACATCTCAAAGAAAGGAGACACACAATCTCTACTACCAAAAGCAATAAGAATAACCGGAGTAAACAACCACTGGTCATTAATATCACTTAATATTAATGGGCTCAATTCACCTATAAAAAGGCACAGGCTAAAAGATTGGATACGAAAACAGGATCCAACATTCTGCTGTTTGCAAGAAACACATCTCAACCACAAAGACAGGCACCTACTCAGAGTAAAGGGTTGGGAAAAGGTGTTTCAAGCAAATGGTCCTAAGAAAAAAGCAGGTGTGGCCATACTAATTTCTAACAAAACTGACTTCAAACTAAAATCAATCAGAAGAGACCGAGACGGTCACTTTATACTCATAACAGGAACAATTCATCAGGAGGACGTCTCAATCCTGAATATATACGCCCCCAATATAAAAGCACCTACTTATGTAAAAGAAATATTACTAGAACTCAAGGCAGACATCAAACCACACACACTAGTAGTAGGAGACTTCAACACACCTCTCTCTCCAAGGGACAGGTCAATCAGACAGAAACCTAATAGAGAATTAAGAGAATTATTGGAGGTAATGAAGCAAATGGACTTAACAGACATCTATAGAACATTCCACCCAAATAGGAAAGAATATACCTTCTTCTCTGCAGCTCATGGAACCTTCTCAAAAATTGACCACATACTCGGAAACAAAGGAAACCTCCACAGATACAAAAAAATCTCAGTGTCCACCTGTGTCTTATCAGATCATCACGGATTAAAGTTAGAAGGCAACAACCACGCTGCCCCCAAAAAACCGACAAACTCATGGAAACTGAACAGTCAACTACTGAACCACGCCTGGGTCAAGGAAGAAATCAAGAAAGAAATTAAAGTCTTCCTTGAATTTAATGAAAATAAAGGGACAACATACTCAAACCTATGGGACACAATGAAAGCAGTGCTAAGAGGAAAGTTCATAGCACTACGTGCCCACTTAAAGAAAACGGAGAATGCATACATTGGGGACTTAAAAACACACCTGAAAGCTCTAGAAAAAAAAGAAGCAGACGTGCCCAGGAGAAGTAGAAGACTGGAAATAATAAAACTGAGGGCTGAAATCAACAAAATAGAAACACAGAAAACAGTCCAAAGAATCAATGAAACAAAAAGCTGGTTCTTGGAGAAAATCAACAAGATCGACAAACCCCTATCCAAACTAATTAAACGACAGAGAGAGAACACGCAAATAAATAAGATCAGAAATGAAAAGGGGGACATAACCACAGACACAGAGGAAATTCAGAGAATCATTAGATCTTACTACAAAAGCCTGTATGCCACAAAACTGGAAAATACAAAAGAAATGGACATTTTTTTAAATAAGTATCATATACCAAAGCTAAACCAAGACCAGGTGAATGATCTAAATAGACCGGTTTCTCGCGAAGAATTAGAAATGGTTATCAAAAATCTCCCTTCGAAAAAAAGCCCAGGACCAGATGGTTTCAATGCAGAATTCTACCACAACTTCCAAGAAGAATTAATACCTATACTCCTTAAGGTATTTCACAATATAGAATCAGAAGAGTCATTGCCAAATTCCTTTTATGAAGCTACAGTTACCCTGATACCAAAACCACAAAAAGACCCAACCAAGAAAGAGAATTACAGACCGATCTCACTCATGAACATCGACGCAAAAATCTTCAATAAAATAATGGCAAACCGAATCCAAGAACACATAAGAAAAATTATCCATTATGATCAAGTAGGCTTCATCCCAGAGATGCAGGGCTGGTTCAACATACGCAAATCTATCAATGTAATCCACCATATAAATAAACTGAAAGAAAAAAACCATATGATCATTTCACTAGATGCGGAAAAAGCATTCGACAAAATTCAACACCCCTTTATGATAAAGGTCTTGGAGAGAATAGGGATACAAGGGTCCTACCTAAATATAATAAAAGCTATTTACAGCAAGCCAACAGCTAACATTAAATTGAACGGAGAAAAACTCAAAGCCATCCCACTAAAATCAGGAACACGACAAGGATGTCCACTCTCGCCATACCTCTTCAATATAGTGCTTGAAATTCTAGCAATAGCAATAAGACAACATAAGGAGATCAAGGGGATTCGTATTGGAAAGGAAGAAGTTAAGCTTTCGTTATTTGCAGATGATATGATAGTGTACATAAGCGACCCCAAAAATTCTACCAAAGAACTCCTACAGCTGATAAACAGCTTTAGTAACGTGGCAGGATACAAGATCAACTCCAAAAAATCAGTTGCCTTCCTATACACCAAGGATAAGGAAGCAGAGAGGGAAATCAGAGAAGCATCACCTTTCACGATAGCCACAAATAGCATAAAATACCTTGGGGTAACCCTGACCAAGGAAGTGAAAGATCTACTTGACAAGAACTATAAGTCTTTGAAGAAAGAAATTGAAGAAGACACCAGAAAATGGAAAGACCTCCCTTGCTCTTGGATTGGGAGGACCAACATAGTAAAAATGGCAATTCTACCAAAAGCAATCTATAGATTCAATGCAATCCCCATCAAAATCCCATCAAAATTCTTCACAGATCTGGAGAAGACAATAATCAACTTTATATGGAAAAACAAAAAACCCAGGATAGCCAAAACAATCTTATACAATAAAGGATTGTCTGGAGGCATTACCATCCCTGACTTCAAACTCTATTACAGAGCTACAGTATTGAAAACAGCTTGGTATTGGCATAAAAACAGAGAAGTCGACCAATGGAATCGAATAGAAGACCCTGACATTAACCCACAAACCTATGAACACCTGATCTTCGATAAAGGAGCTAAAAGTATACAATGGAAAAAAGAGAGCATCTTCAACAAATGGTGCTGGCAAAACTGGATGTCAATCTGTAGAAGAATGAAAATAGATCCATATCTATCACCATGCACAAAACTCAAATCCAAATGGATTAAAGACCTCAATATCAGTCCGAACACACTGAACCTGATAGAAGATAAAGTGGGAAGTACTCTACAGCACATGGGCACAGGAGACCACTTCCTATGTATAACCCCAGAAGCACAGACACTAAGGGCATCATTGAATAAATGGGACTTCCTGAGGCTGAGAAGCTTCTGTAAAGCAAAGGACACCGTCACTAAGACAAAAAGACAACCCACTGACTGGGAGAAGATCTTCACCAACCCTGCAACTGACAAAGGTTTGATCTCCAAAATATATAAAGAACTCAAGAAACTAGACCGTAAAAGGCTAATCAACCCAATTATAAAATGGGGCACTGATCTGAACAGAGAATTCTCAACAGAAGAACTTCAAATGGCCAAAAGACACTTAAGGTCATGCTCAACTTCCTTAGCGATCAGGGAAATGCAAATCAAGACAACTTTAAGATACCACCTTACACCTGTCAGAATGGCTAAAATCAAAAACACCAATGAGAGCCTTTGCTGGAGAGGTTGTGGAGAAAGGGGTACACTCACCCATTGCTGGTGGGAATGCAAACTTGTGCAACCACTCTGGAAAGCAGTGTTTCGGTTTCTCAGGAAATTCGGGATCAACCTACCCCTGGATCCAGCAATACCACTCTTGGGAATATACCCAAGAGAGGCCCTATCATACAACAAAAGTATATGCTCAACTATGTTCATGGCAGCATTGTTTGTAATAGCCAGAACCTGGAAACAACCTAGATGCCCTTCAACGGAAGAATGGATGAAGAAAGTATGGAATATATACATATTAGAGTATTACTCAGCAGTAAAAAACAAGGACTTCTTGAATTTTGCATACAAATGGATGGAAATAGAAAACACTATCCTGAGTGAGGTAAGCCAGACCCAAAAAGAGGAACATGGGATGTACTCACTCATATTTGGTTTCTAGCCATAAATAAAGGACATTGAGCCTATAATTCATGTTCCTAGAGAAGCTAAATAAGGTGAATCCAAAGACAAACACATAGGCATCCTCAGGAATATTAACCTTCATCAGGCGATGAAAGGAGACAGAGACAGAGACCCACACGGGAGCACCGGACAGAAATCTCAAGGTCCAAATCAGGAGCAGAAGGAGACGGAGCACGAGCAAGGAACTCAGGACCACGAGGGGTGCACCCACACACTAAGACAATGGGGATGTTCTATTGGGATCTCACCAAGGCCAGCTGGCCTAGGTCTGAAAAAGCATGGGATAAATCCAGACTAGCTGAACATAGCGGACAATGAGGAATACTGAGAACTCAAGAACAATTGCAGTGGGTTTTTGATCCTACTGCACGTACTGGCTTTGTGGGAGCCTAGGCAGTTTGAATGCTCACCTTAGGAGACCTGGATAGAGGTGGGCAGTCCTTGGGCTTCCCACAGGTCAGGGAACCCTGATTGCTCTTCGAGCAGATGAGGGGGGGGGGGGACTTGATCGGGGGAGGGGGAGGGAAATGGGAAGCGGTTGTGGGGACGAGGCAGAAATTCTTAATAAATAAATAAATTAAAATAAAAAAAAAAAAAAAAAATCCCACGAAAGTTAAAGTAGAAGACCACTGCAAGCTACAACATAACCCTTATTTTAAACAGGCCATCTCATGGAGATGGATGACTGCAGACCTTAGGGATGGTGCCACGTTTGGACCAAGCCATTTTCATAGCATCATTTGCTACACCAGATGACAAACATCTTCTAGTCTATGGTTGCCCTCCACAAGAGCTCACTAACAATTATTACCTTTGTTTGACTTATAAAGTCTTTAAAGGCTATATACAAAGTAGCCTAAAAAGCTACACGGTCATCAAAATTAAACCTGTAAAATTCTGACCAATGAAGAAAAATATATAGTACTGTAAACTACAGATGTGTGTTCAGAGATATATACGTCACAATGGATAAACCCACATTTAACCTTACCTTTCCTTTAGTACCTGCTGGGTGTTAGTCAGATATGCTTACTATTTCGTAGAGCTTACAGATACTCAGAATCCATTCACTGCTTTAACAGATATTTTATTGTATGCATGCATATGTGGAGGTATTCATGTGTGTGTATGCATTTTTACTCGATTTCCTTCACAAAACTAATTTCACATAGCAAAGAAGAATAGTGATGAATTTATATTTTTCCCTAATATTTTACGGTACTCAATGAATATCTCATTCTATGTTTATGACAGATTAAAATGAAATCTAGTAGCAAGAGATAACACATATTTTACCTTCTCAAGAAAGCTGCAGCAAGTCACATTTCAATGACAGGGTCTCTTTTTCCTACAAACTCATAAAGAAAAGGAAAAGGAAAATCTTAGGGGCAAAGATCCCCAGACAAAAGCTTGCTGACAAGCCTGACATCCTGAGACCAACGCCCACAGCCTGAGTTGGAAGGAGAAAACTGACTCCCCAAAGTTGTTTCTGACCTCCACACTGATGCCACTGTATGTGTGCTTATGTGTGTGCTCCCATGCACACACACACACACACACCACACACGCACACACCCACACCACACACGCACACACACACACACCACACACGCACACACACACACCACACACGCACACACACACCACACACACACACACCACACACACACACACACGCACACACCACTGTATGTGTACTTACATGTGTGTTCCCACGCACACACCACAGACACACGCGTGCACGCGTACACACACACACACACCACTAAAAGATAAAATGTTTAAATATATACATTCAAGGACTGCTTGATTTTTATTTCTCAGTTATGAATGAGACTTAGCTTTATTGTGTGTTGAGAACCACTAATATGAATTTTTAGAAATATCAGCTTCTATTTGCCCGTAATTAAAAGTATCAACAGTTTTCTTGACTACGATAGCTCTCTGTGTACAGATTTTACAAGTTGTTTGCTTGCTTTCCACGATGCCACTTACGTTTGGATTTCAGGATTATTTTATTTCATTGTTTCCTGTGGCACCTTTCCCATTTTTCCCGTTATAAAATCTTACCTAGCCTTTCAGGTATATTTTAAATATATTTCATAAATATAGGTACACTCCCAAATCCAACTGTATGCACATTACTTTTTAGATTGATGTAATTTGAACATTTTCAGTCCACAATTTGTCTGAACTTATAGGGTCTTGTTGTTTGCTTATCTTTGTGTGTGCTATGTATGTATGTGTGTATGTATGTATGTATGTTTGTGTGTGCTATGTATGTATGTGTGTATGTATCTTTGTGTGTGCTATGTATGTATGTGTGCTATGTATGTATGTTTGTGTGTGCTATGTATGTATGTGTGTATGTATGTATGTTTGTGTGTGCTATGTATGTATGTATATGCATGTGTACTTATCAATACACTTTCATTTCACCAGAAACCTAAAATATCCTGTAAGGCAAAGAAGAACAAACATGCCTGCCATGTGAAGTGCTTTCTTCTCTGTTCTTTGCCTGCATTAAACACTCCCCTCCCTTGAGGCATGTTGTGGAGTCATGTACTCACTGGAAATAATGACAAACTTCTCAACTTCCACAAACATACTGGGGGTTGTCATACAGTCAGAGCAGACAGCAGCCGCAGGCAGAAGGAACATACACAGCAAATTCTTAAGGGATTGTTCAGTGTGAGAAACTACAGGCAATGGAAGACAAGGCATTGCCCACTTTTTCTAGGGTGAATTACACCAGAATTTAATTATCTCTTAGAAGAAAGCATCGTTGGCACCCAGATGTATTCTTTTTTATAAACTTCAAGACGTGTCTGAAGAGCAAAGTTTCATAAAACACTGACGAGTGTTTCGGGAGAAGAATCTCAGCTACCTGTGTTGTACTGCTCCAGGGCTCATCTTCAGACCTGGCTACTCCCCTGGAAAGCAGTGTGTATTTCTGTGTAGGGGACAGGTGTGCATAACAGAAATCTTGCAGAAATACACGTGTGTGGAAATGTCAATTTCCCTTTAATCGCTTGTTTCCTTTGGGCCTCACACCATGACCCTATTAATGTTTGAAAAGTATGAACATCATGTTTTTTCTTCACAATTTTGTTTTTTCTGTACTTTCATTACATGACAAAAATTCCAGAGATTCTTAGTATTACAAATGCTTGGATCTCTGTTCTAGATTCTTAGTCCCAAATCAGTTCCCCTTGAAACTAGCCATTCTCTGGCCTTCTCCCAAGGTATCCATGGATTCTCAAGGTATGTTAGGAGCTGGTGGTCACAGATAAGTATATTCAGTCTTCGTGTGTTAACTTTGTCCAACCAGGCATTGTGCTCCTCCCCGGGGGCTACCAGACTTGATGAAGTGCTCACCCCAGCAACTGCATCCTTGCTCTGTAAGACATCAGCTGTGGTCCTTCTGCCCCCGAGGGAGAGGGGTCTGGGATTACCCAGAAAGAATGCTACCATTGATTAGAGAAGTTCTCTGCTAATACTGCTGAGGCCTCCAATACTTGTCAGTGCCTTTTGCTATGTGGACACTAGAGGGTGCTACAACCAGAAAGGACGCATTCCTTCCATTTTCAAATTCTGTACTCAGATGGTCACAGTCTTGCTAAAAATCCAACAGGATCTACAAATATACTTAAAATTAAATGGACCATCAAAAATCATAATCCAAATAGATTTTCAGAGTATTTTTGCCAATATGATCCTTGAATTCTGTAATAACTAACAGCAGTATTTTAAGGATGCAGTACAGTGCAGAAGCGGCTTGCGCATCGCGCCTCACTTCTCTTTGTGAGAATCCTATGGACAGAGACAACTCCAATTTAAAGATGACAGAAATCAACTCCCCCAATCTCTTTTCTACAACAGAGGCAGTCTATGTGCAAACTCAGTAAGTAGTTCGCTTGTTATATATTCATAGCATATGTTCATGTATAATACATTCATGTTACCTCCACTCACCCTTGGGAAGACTTTCCTTTCCTCTTCTGTCTTCCAGTAGAATATAGTCAACATTTTCATCAAATCACAAGAATTATATTAAATCATCTGAATTAAAAGAAACATATTTTACCCAATTTCTGCTATAACTCATGGTGTGTGTGTGTGTGTGTGTGTGTGTGTGTGTGTGTGTGTGTTTTATAGGTCAGCTGGGTGAATATTGAGAGAGGCCTAAGCTGAGACAATATAAAGGATATAACAGGAAGGTACACTCAGGGTACTCCCTAAAGGTCAGTTGGATGTGACAGATGGATGCTGTCAAGCAGAATCACTCAAGTCTTGCTTAGGTTGAACAACAAACAGAGCAGTTAAAATGATGCTGAGGGTTTGGATCTGAGCAAAGAGAGAACAGTGGTAGCATTCAAAAAAAAAAACCAGCCATTTGTTTACGGGAATGAAAATGAAATTTTTTTAGATGGCCTGAGTTTGAGGCCCAGCCAGCCCCTGAGAAGTTCTATTGAGCCAACATGTCTGCACACACCGAGGGTGAACATGGGGCTCCTATCCCTAGCAATCAGGACTTAATATGTGGATATAGGAAATTAGTCATAAACAGAATAAGAAAATCTGCGATGGGGCTGGAGAAGTGCCTCAGGGGTTGAGTGTATATTTCTCTTCCAGAGGATTAAGTTCAGTTCCTAAGCATCCATGTCATGGGGCTCACAATCACCTGTAACTCCAGCTCCAGGGCTCACTTGCAGATACCACACCTATGAGCCATACACACATATATGCATGCAATTAAGAACAGAGTAAATCTTGGGAAAAATGACCCCAAATTATAGCATTTTTAAGATGAAGATTTGTAGTTTCTGCATCAGAGAGATGGGAAAGAGAATGTTTCAGGTGAATTTACCTGTTTCTCAGGCCAGTCTTGAATTCATAAATAGAAGAGATCCCCCTCAGCTTCCCACATTGTTGGGGCTATCAGTGTGCAATCCCAGCATCCCACTGTCCATGCAGTTAGCACGGAATTCTGTTAAATGAGTTATCCAGTGTCCTAGATCCAACAACTGGCATCTCATAGAAGAGGAACTCCCTCAGAAACTCAGAAGTGTCCACAGGCATGTGAATAAAGATGCAGGGACTAGGTTAAAGCTCAAAGAGCAGATGGAGTCATGTCAGAAAATACTATTGGCCACAGAAGCTGGAAGCTGGAAGAGGCAGGGAAGAATTTCCCATGGGCTGGTGGGGGTAGCCTGACCCCAACCCCTTGATTTCAGATTTCAAACCTCTCAAGGTCTAAGAGAATAAAATTGTCTTTTAAGTCATGAATATTTGACAATTCTTAATGCAGTCCAAGGAAGCTCATAGAAAGTGTTTTTTGTTGGTGTATCTTACAGACCAAGACAGTGAAACCAGACAGGGAAACAACCACCCGCGTTCTCAAAGTCAGAGAGATAAATGAGGCTAGAACTGAGACACCAATTTTCCAGATTCAGGGATCAGGTTTATCTACCCTCCACCGACACTGTCTCTATGACATCTTTTTTATTACCTGATAACAAAAAGTGACTTAACCTGTGTATGGGGAACTCACAAGCACAGGGTCACCCGGAGGAAAATTGTCCCTCTAAACATATGCAACATCAGGGTCAAACTACTTTTTCCCAGCTAGCCATTTGATAATAAAACTACTGTGTACTATCTTGAAAAAAACCTAATATGATAAAATCAACATTTGCTATCTAAATAGTAACAGAGAACTAACAGAGACCTGGGTTTATTTGTAATAATTTATAATGTCTACCCATATTATCTTAATCCTGCTCCTCAGAATAAATCATTTACCCATCTTCTTTTATGGCTGCATGTAATGATCTGAGACTTCACCATTCTTTAGGAGGGATTTACTATATTTTGGATCATCTAAAATTTTTTGAGATTTATTTATTTGTATTTTATGTGTATGGGTTTTTTTATCTGCATGTATGTGTGTGCCCAGAGAAGGCAGAAGAAGGTGTTGGGTCCCTCAGAACTGGAGTAGAGAAGGATTGAAGATGTCACAGGCGTGCTAGCAACCGAACCCAGGAACTCTGGAAGAGCAGTCAGTGCTCTTAACCACTGAGCCATCTTTCTAGCCCCCTACACCTCAGATATTTCCTTTGCATCAAAACTAGTTTTTTGATTGTATAACTATGGTAGTCTATTATGGAATATTACTTTAATTATATAAAGATGTGTTACGTTTGTTTATGCTGCATTTGTTTAATAATGTAAAGATGTGTTGCTTTGCCTGCCTAGGGAAACTGATTGGTCCAATTAAAAAACTGAATAGCCAATAGCTAAGTAATAAAGGAATAGGAAGAGCTGTCAGGCAGAGAGAATAAGTGGGAGGAGGAATCTAGGCTTGAAAGAGAACAAGAAGAGACAATAAGGGAGAAATGGAGGAAGATGCACAGGACCAGCCAGCCAGGTAGACATCAGCCAGGCAGACATCAGCCAGGCAGACACCAGCCAGGCAGACATCAGCCAGTCAGACATCAGCCAGGCAGACATCAGCCAGGCAGACACCAGCCAGGCAGACACCAGCCAGTCAGACATCAGCCAGTCAGACACCAGCCAGGCAGACATCAGCCAGTCAGACATCAGCCAGGCAGACATCAGCCAGTCAGACATCAGCCAGGCAGACATCAGCCAGGCAGACATCAGCCAGTCAGACATCAGCCAGTCAGACACCAGCCAGTCAGACATCAGCCAGTCAGACACCAGCCAGTCAGACATCAGCCAGTCAGACATCAGCCAGGCAGACATCAGCCAGTCAGACATCAGCCAGGCAGACATCAGCCAGTCAGACATCAGCCAGGCAGACATCAGCCAGTCAGACATCAGCCAGGCAGACATCAGCCAGTCAGACATCAGCCAGGCAGACATCAGCCAGGCAGACATCAGCCAGTCAGACATCAGCCAGGCAGACATGGGATAGGACACACAGAATGAAGGGAAGGTGGAAAACCCCAGGGAAGAATGCAGATGAAGGGAAACAGATTAAATTAAGTTATAAGAGCTGGGAGGACAAGCATAAGATAAGGTGAGCATTCATGACTGATAATAAGCCTCTGTGTCATAATTTGGGAGATGGTTGGTGGCCCACAAGAAAGCCGGCTGCAGCAGCCATACACTCACTTTTTAACAGTCTGAGTGACCACATTGCATGGCCATGCAGAATGTTTAGAGGGGAAATTAGTTCTTGGTCTGAATCTTTGGTAATCTCTACCCTTCTTAGGAGTGGCATTAAGTCAAGTTCGTGGGCACCAGCTGCTTGCCAGGTGTGCACTACTTTGTTTAACATGTTATTTTATTTAAACTTCATAAAGTTCCCTTAAGCTATACTCTCCTAGTTATAGAAATGAATAAGAAACTGGGGAAACAGGTAGCTTGGTGATTACACACATTGGAATTATCAAGGCTCCAGTTTCTTCTACTCTAGGCCTCTTTTGTGCCCTCCCCAAATGAAGGCTGCCATCAGCATCTTAGAGAAGAGATGGGGGGGTTTAGTCAGTTTGAAAGAGACGGTCCCAGGCTTACATCTTTTGGGTGCCACCTCTTGGTAGTGTACTACCTCCTGAGAACAATGTCATGGCATGCGACGGTTCAGAGTTTCTCAGGGGTAGAAATCTAATGGAGAAGTTCCCTTTGGTTAGGGTTATCCGGAAAAAAAAAATACCTGCCTACCATTTGTAAAACCGGTTGTGTTTTTGTTTTACTATACAAAGCAATATCGAGTTGGCATACATATGTGTTGAACGGTTAAAGACACAGAAATCGTGTGTTTCTCAATTTAGGAACAATAAAAACAGGAACTCCTTATGTTGGCTATTCATTAGTAGAAGCCTGTTTTGTATTGAAAAGGATACATTTTTCTCTGAATCACAAGCACTGCTTTCTGCATGAATTTCTGAAATTTTATGAACCAGCAGAGGGCGCTCCTCTCACAAGTTGCTCATTCTCTTTCACATGCTGTTACCAGAACTGCGCAAAACCCTTCAGGTCTCCTTGCCAGTGGAGAAAACACCAAGTCAAGGCTCCTTGCTCCTGGAGTGTTTGTATAAGGGATCAAAACATTCCTGGGCGATCTGTTGGCAAATTCCCAGAGGTGGAGAGAAACAGTATTTATTCAACACATGCTGGAATAGCTCCAAGGGATCTGTTTGAGTCTACTGAGTAATCACACAATTATGTGAAAAAATATATATGTTTATCTCAGAGATCAGAAGGGATTAAAATGCCTGTCTAGAGAACTAAGGATGCTGATACGAAAAGCAAAGAAGATTTTTAGTCTGGCCTTATAAGTAAAACTTCAGACCTCCGGACATTAGACAATTACTCCATATTAACTAAATAAAAGCAAAGCTTTTGGAGTTGACAATGAAGCTCTGCTTTTTAAAATATTGAATATGTAGAATAAATATATTTATTTAAATATGAAAATAGAATATATTTATTCATTGATATATGTAATTCAATATATTGATAACTAAAAGTAATGTTTGTTAAAATAGAAACCTTCCGAGCTTTCTCCTTGACGTCATTAAACTGACACCATCTATCCTTAATTTTTAAAAGTCGGTTAGGTACCTGAAATCTTATGATACTAAAAAACAGGTGGCTTGGGGCTGTGAAGATGAAACAGCTGGTAGAATGATTGTCACACAAGTGTAATAATCTGAGCTTGATCCCAAAACACACATAAAAAATGCCAGGAGTGGTGGAACACAGGTGTAATTCCAGTTTGAAGCGGGAGGTCTGGATTCCTTGGCCAGCCAGTCTAGTTTAGTAAATGAGCTCCAGGCCAATGAGAGATTCTGTCTTCAAAAGCAAGGCACACACAGACCTGCAGGAACACATACTTAGGTAAGCAGACAAACACACACACACACACGCACGCACGCACGCACGCACGCAATGTAGCATAATGTCTAAGCTACCTAAAACTTGAAGAAACATTCCCGGGTTTTGGACTTCTTTGCTGTCAGCAGTCATGAAGGAGAATCTCAGTTCTTACACTGAGGGTTTGGGCTTCTTCCAGTTTGACTTCAAATTAGAAGATTTTCTTCAGTGTGCATTACGCCCAAGACACAAAACTCATGTGTCATCACGGACAGAAACGCTCCAGCTGCCGGGTCTTCCTGGTTGAGGTGCCTGGTACCCTCCAACCTGGGGAGCATTAAGCTGCTTTTGCCAGGCATTTGGTCATGGCGATGAGAAAAATAACTAATACCAAGTAATTATAGAAGAGTAATTAATTCATAACTACATGGCCCGCTATCTTCCATCTTTTAAGAAAACCTAAAAGAAAATATTTATTGTTTTCACAATTTTTAGAATGAATAGCATTGGTAAAATATATATTTTTATATAAATATATTTATATATATATTTTATATATATAAAGACTAATTTCCCCAAATAGGCTAAGAATCTTTCGCCCACATTTCCCCATGCTAGTATTTACAGGTGTGTTATTTAAAACCCAACAGAGTTGCCTAATAACAGGGGGATAATGGAATGTTGAAGAAAATATCATAAGCAAGATGCTACAGGCATACATAATTGTGAAAGATCAATAGAGAAGTATTTTGAAAGAAGTGATCTCACAGGTGCTAATTAATTTATTGTGTAGAGGGGCAATTACCTCAGGGAATAATGGCAGGATTAGAAGATGTGAGTTGACCTCATTAAACATCAGGACCCAAAGCAAGAAAGAGAATCTTTGTTGGAAATTGCAGACCCAAGCTTTCTCCCTCCCAATCCCTTGTCATGATTTCTATATCTTGTGTCTTCAATAGCATCGAAGGCTTTGATCGGCACTATTGTGATTTTGAGGAGGAGAGCAAGTTGAGCCTTGCTCCAGAGTCAAAACTAATCTTGGGAGGTGTAAATAGGCGAGTAGAAAGGAAGGAACAAAGGAAGAGGGGAGGAGGAAGGCACTGGAGAGAGGAAGCAGACAGAAGGGGAAGATATTTGCTATCTCATTTTTTTTCCTAGATCAAAATCCATCATTTATAGAAAAATTTAGAGATATTGGGAACTTTCTTGAAAGATTCATACCAGTTCCTACAATGGTAGAATAAATCTGTGCAAGTCAAATATCAATAAAATAAACAATATAAATTTAAAACTTAAACTAATCTAAAAATAAAGTATATTTTAAACTAAGTTACAAAGTGTTACGACTGGTTTTATCTATTCAAAAACCCATTTTAAGGCCTATTTTAATAAAATGTAAGTAGTCACTATCATCCTGTAGTAGTGTTCAATTCATGAAATATACTTACTTTTCTAAGACTAGAAACTGAAGCAGAACTCAACGTTAATTTGTCATGGAATGAGCCTACAGAGGGAAACCTCTTGACTATCTGGAGCCGGGCTCTCAGAATGCGGTGTTTCTCAGGCCTAATAGATAACAAAAATTTAAAAGTAGGTGACGTGCTATTCCAAACATCATATGGGGAGTAATTATCGCTATGCTCACTGTGTTCTAGGATAGCCATAAGAAAACAGCAAAGTGGTTGTGTGTGGAAATAAACACCTACAGTGTTATAATTTGGCTGGAGATCTCACCACTCAAAGGAAAAAGCATCAAATGCCTAAGGCTAATTCTTCAGGTTTTTAAACGCGCTGAACTTCTTCCTAAGGATTCGAAGTACCCATTCTTTACATTTCAAAGCGTTTAAGGGAAATTTCTGTATATAAGGAGTAAAGAAAAATTAAGGAAAAATTGGTATGGAGGGCCAGTGAGTTTTTACCATGCCCATATTGTCTCTAGCCGGTGTATGAACAGAACTGTGACTGCTATTTCTTGCCATTTCTCATCTTCACCCAGTGTCTGCTGTAAAAGATCAAGAGAAGGCTGTAAACCTTCAGAAATACAAAAAGAACTCAAGGAAGAGATGGAGAGATGACTCAGAAGTTAGGAGTGCTTCTTGCTTTCTTAGGGAACCAAAGTTTAGTCCCAGCATCCGTGTGGGGAAACTAATACACAGACACACACACACACAGAGACACACACACACACACACACAGACACACACAGACAGACACACACAGATATACACATACACACACACATACACACACACAGATATACACACATACACACACACAAATAAAATAAAATCCTTTTTAATAAAAGGATTGCAGGGACAAGAGAGCTATCTTTTAGTAGGATGTTGGACCACATATTGAGTTTAAAAGTTTGCAAAGAAACAAAAGGTGACTCTTTAGCTCTCTCAGTATTTGATTTATTACTTTTGAAAAACATAGTGAATATAATACAGTGGATGCTTTCAGTAAGTCTGAGCCAGAGTTTGGATCGCAGTTGTTCTCCTCGATGACATCATGCTTCTGAGTGTTTCCTCTTAGAGCTGGCCTGTTCACTTCCTGGTTCTTTGCCCCCCACACTACCAGAACCAGGATAACCAATAATCTGCCAAAATGAATATGAGGACTGAGAAACAGCTTCACATCCAGAAAGAAAAAGACAACAACCCTCTGACACTTTCAAAGGCCTCTGAATATTCTAGCTCCTGCTGAATTTAAAGATGAACACTCTTTGGGGTGTTACCTTGAGGGAATGCTGTTGAAAGCCGATGAAAACATTGAAGCTTGAATTTTTTTCATAAGGTAGAACAGTGCCACTTCAAAGAGGTGTGTGTCACACGATCCAGTGAAAAGAGGATGGGCATATTTGCCAAGGGCACAGAAGTGCAGTGCAGCCTTAACTGGGAGTCAGAGCAGCAAGAACTCAATGCAGAATATGAATTAATGTAAACTTTGATGCTTATTGTCCGTGTTTGTGCAGCAAACCTATTTCCCTGAGACCGTGGCCTTGAACACCTCACTTCTGCTTGGCATTTTACCTCTTAGTGAGGGAATCACAACTGGAAACTTACTCAAAACTTGACGGATAGTGTTTACCACTGGTCATTCACCCAGTCCAGAACTCTGCAGAGTTCCAGTGTAAGAAATACCATCCGGATCATCAGTGATACTGATGTCCATATCGCCACTCAGTGTTCCCTTCAGAACAAACGGCACGCTCACTATGGCCACGTCTGGCATGTACGTTTGGCCAAGAGGATCCGTTGAGAGAGGAATTAATGAAACTGCTCATAAAATTATCTTCTAGATCAGCCTGGGTTTTGAAGTTCAGACAAGAATGTTACGGTTTTAAGAGGGAACATGTTTAGACAAGTTTTACAGAGAAGCACATGTTTGCAAAGAATGTAATCCTATCCTAAATTCACGCCACTAAGAACCAATCCCTCTCAATTTATTATGATGCTTTCTATCATAACACACTTTGACTTGGATTTCCATGAATTTATTTGGAAGATAACGTTATGAGTAGTTCAACTCCTCATAAGTCACAGCTATTATTTAGAAAACAAATAGCTCTGCCTGTCAATCATCCTTCCACAGGCAACAGTGCTGAAGACAAGCAGATAAACTGAGGCAGTTATCATAATCAAAGGTAGTCTGATGGAAAGAACAATTATCTTTTGTGAATCAATTCCTATGTCCCTCTCCCCCACCCCCATATTTTCAATCACTGGGAGACTAGGTAACATAATAATCTTAAAAGTCAATTTGAGAGCTGGGGAGAAGGCTCAGCCTATAAAGCCATGCAAACAGGAGATCCTAAATTCAATACACAGGTAAAATGATGCCAGAACAGCCTTGTGCTCCTGTCATCCCAGCACTGGGGAAGGAAAGATGGATTCCTGAAGCTCATTAGCATGCCAGCTAGCCAACTCGATGAACTTCAGTTTCCGTGGGAGACCCTGTCTCAAAAAAAGGAGGTGGAGAGGGAACAAGGAAAAACATTAGATAATGAAAACACACACACTCACACATACATATATACACACACACACACACACTCACACATACATATACACACACACACTCACACATACATACACACACACACACAAACACACCCACACGCACTCACATATACATATATGTTATCTGAAAGTGTATTAATGTGAAATCTATATAGGGTGTGTGTGTGTGTGTGTGTGCGTGTGTTTGTATGTATGACAGAGAGTGAGAGAACGCACAGAAGGAATTAAATGGATGCAGGATGGAGGCCAAGGTCTAAAAGGAGGTGGGGGTGGGAGGAAGAACAAGATAAGGAAATGGAGGAAAGTGTGGCAAACGTTGCATGATGTTATATGTTTCTCTAACATGTAGAATCTGTCCTTTGACTGCTATCTGTTGGCATGAGAGCAGAAGGGGATGGGCTTGGGGATGAGCAGGCACAAAGGACTGTAAGGTGGCGGGGAGGCATGCACAAAGTACAACCATATCCATGTCTACAATGCTACAGTGAAACCCATTATTTTCTGTTCTCAGAAAACAATTTTGAATAGAACATGCCATTGTCTCAGAATACAGCCCAGTTCCTAAGTACAGGCCTTGGAAGACCCTCAGCAGCTCACAGTGTTTGGAAAAGATTCTTTCACATTCTGTCTGTCCAGTTCTGTCAAATCATCTGCCTGGAATCTCGCCTCCACTCCTCTCTTTTGAGAGCTTTCTCTTCCCACCTCTGAAAACAGAAGTCCTGTGTCTCCTGTGAAGCCTCCGTTGGCTGTGCAGGCAGAGCTAGAGACTTCCTCCTCCACCTTCTACTGCTGCTATCCAAATCCATCCCGTAATTATAATTAGCTTCCATCCACACAGCTCACAGTTTGACTTTTTTTTTTTTTTACTCTAGGCAGAGATGACGTTTAGCTCATCCCAACTCCAGAGCTTAATCTGTGACCTGGCAGACAGAAGGCATTTTATAAATGTTGGCAGAGTGAGGGAGTAATTGAGTCAATGAATAAAACACACACAAGAAACTGATAGTTGTTTTCTTCAATATGGACAAAATTAAGCCGTTATTATAATTTCTAAATCAGAAAGATTACTTACCCACAGATCCAGCATTTATTATGGGCTCTTGCTATACAAAGGGAAAATGAAACAGAATACACCTGCCCTGGTTCCTGTCCTGGAGGGGTCAGTTTAGCTCATGGGGAATCACAGGTACCACAGGGAGGCATGTGCAGAATTCACCACCAATCTCAAAGGATTTGGAATGGGATGGAGGAGAAACTCTCTACAGAAGTGAGGCTGGGCTACAACGCACGAAGAACAACAGCCTAGTATATTTTCACAGGACCAAGTGTAGCTCAACATAGCTGCAGTGGGAATGAGAGGGTGAACAGGAAAATAAAAGAGGGGTGAGATTGGTCTGTGATTTTTTTTCTTTGTAATGTCTTTATGTGGTTTGTGTTTCAGGGTAATTGTAGCCTTATAAAAAGAGTTTGGCAATGTTCCTTCTGTTCCTATTGTGTGGAACAATTTGAGAAGTATTGGTATGTAGAGATCAATAAATGATTATGCATGAGAAAAAAAAAGAAAAGAGAAGAGGAAGGCTGTGGCTAGTCAGGTAAGAAGCACAAGATACACGTAAGGTCCTTACTCAGAAATAGCTAGAGGAATGAGAAGCAAGACTAGGATTTGTGTGGCCATCTAGGGGATTGTGCCTTGGGGAGAGGTCAGCGACAAACTTAGTTTGAGGACAGCATTGTTATTGTAGGAGGATCTACAGCATATTTGCATTTTAAAACTAAATTTGTGTTTTAAACTAATCACAGAGATTATTTTTAAGAAAACCTGAATAATTTGTAGCAACCAGAATGAAAAGATCATATGAGAAGATTCCCATTAAGAAAGCTTGGAGGACCAATGTTCAAGTTCTAGAACCCATTTGGCAGTGCACTAACACCTGTGACTCCCAGTCCAGGGGATACAGTGCCCTCTTCTGGCTTCTGTGGGCACCGCATGCTTGTGATGCAGACATTCTGGTGAGCAAAGCACCCACACGCATACATTGTAGATAAATAATTTTAAAATCCCCTGAAGTTACAAGGTTGCAGGATCTTTGGCTATTTATTGGAGTAATCAGAATAAATCTAAAAATTGGAAAAAAAAAAAACCAAACCCTAAGAAGCCCAACCCCGGACAGGGGATGAGCTATGCTAATAGTCCACATCCTTGACATCATGGGGGACAATGTCTCTTTATCTTCTGAGCTTTCTTCCCAAAATCCATTACCCAAGTCTCATCATGAGAAAATCAGCATAAAAGCCCAAAATGTTTGTCCTAGAAAAAGAGTCAACCAATGTTTTCAAACGTTTCAAGGCTATCACACCAAGAAAAGTCTGAGAAACTGTGAAGTCACAGACGAGAAAAACACAGGGAGATAATAACTGCACACAGTGTGGTCTGCATGCGGCCTCACCCCTGAACGGCTTGCAGGAAGAGAACGAAAATGTTGAACAACACAGAGCAAGTACAAAGACAGCATCTGTATCGGTTTATGGTGTGTAATAAATGTTATACGTAAGACTTAGTAGAGATGACAGGTGTACAGTCTATGGAAAGAGATGTGCTAACTGCCCAGTATTTCTGTGATTCTACTTCAAAATATATAATTCATGTTTTTAGTGTGTGACTTCAGCCAGAGAGTGCTCTGGCTGAAAAGTAGTGTTAATAAGAAAGGCAGATAGGAACCAGAACTTTCCAAAGGGATCCAAAGCCTGACGATTTCCCCATTGGCTAAAAAGCGACTGTCTATTTAAACCTATTAGAGGCAGCCGCTTGGATGGTAACAAAAGCAGCTGGGATGGTCACAAAGATGGATACCAGATGGCTCAATTGACTTCGTTTAGTCCTCCTCTGGCTTTGTTTCATCTCTTTAACTTTTTGTTTTCTAGAGTCACCCTCTACTGAAGTTCCTTGGATTTTAGGCATGGGCAGGATCGACAGATGTCTTCATAGCAAAGGATCATAACTACTCCTAGTAACAGTGAGCCTTGCTGCACGGACACACCATGGTGAGCTCACAGGGCACAGGAGTATACCTCCTGGAATCCCTGCCCACTGAAGGGGTGGCAGCTGTGCTTTCCCAGAGCCATCTTCACAGCTGGAAGCGGGCTAACAACCAGTCAGCCTCTGGGCTGCTGGGGTCAGCTTTGCAAACTCCACAGTCTCCTTTACTGTCCTTTCTGTGAAATCTCAACGCTCCTTCTAATCCCCAAGAGTCTGGCTCGGGCTCCCTGACCTGCTTTCCCTCTTCTTCAGGATATGTTACGCCCATTAAATGGTGTCCTCACTTTCAAGTGCTTTAAGCGGCATCATGAAGTTGACTAAAGTACTTATCCCAATTTTCAATTTTGAGGTTTAATTCATCTCCCGATTCCTTAATCCTCTTAAGTTAGTAGTCTATGTTGATGCTGTATGACAAGAAGTCCATGTCTGTTCCCTTATTTTGCTCCACTCTCTCTCAATGTTGTCCTTAGAAAGAAAGAAAGGCATCTACTTGACGTCAGAGCAGGGAGCATTCTTAGTTCCCCAACCTGCGTTTTCAGATATGAAGGAAGATAAACTTAAAACTAGAGGGAGTAATTAGAGAGTGGTGGAGGAAGTGGGTATGGAAGAGAGCGCAGCTTTTAAGGAGCAAGATTTGTGCATATTTAGAATGTGCCTTGTTACCAAGAAACAGTGCATTGAACAAGTGAACCCTACCCTGCATAGTAAATAAACTAAACTGGCACACACACACACACACACACACACACACCACACACACACACACACACACACACCCCTCGAAAACAAAACAAACAAAAATCTTGCAACAAAACAAAACACCAGTGAAAATAAAAACCCTCCAAGATTTAGAAAACTGATGTAATGAATACCTGCAGAGGAGCTGCAGAAAGCCAGAGACTCTCTAAAGCAGTTTTCACCCAGAGGGTCACAAGACCTCGGGGTCACATGTCAGATGTTTACACTACAATTCATAACAGTAGCAAAGTTATTAAGTAGCAATGAAAATGTGGTTGGGGGGTCACCACAACACAAGGAGCTGTATTAAAGGGTCGTGACATTAGGAAAGTTAAGAACCAGTGTTCTCAGGAGACAGACGGGGTGGAAACGCCCTAGTAAGCAGCTCCAATGCCCCGTCCCTCTGTTTTTGCCTCCGTTTCTGTACAGTACTTAGTAATGGCAGGAGAGTGTGGAGCTGACCGATTCCTTCCGGGACTGCTTCCTTCCGGGAACTTCCCGAGACACAGTCACAGTACAATCCCTGTTAATCTACTTGCACTGTCTTTGAGCTGTGAGTCCACAGAGCACTCAGCCTCGTCACAAGACACATTTACTGTACTCTTTGTGTCTGCATCCAAATTCACCATAGCCAAAACCTCGCTCTTCCTCTTTCTGGAAACTATGTCTGATTGCACTGTTAGTTCGCTTGGGAAAGCGGGACATGGCATCTGTGAGGAGCTGCTGGGTGAAATGAAGCCGCGCCCATACTGTGTTGAAAGGGAACCAGAATGCCAAAGAATACTTTCTAAGTTTGCCTGTAGCTGAGCTGAATAAAATCATAGTCTTGTTTGCAAGCTGCGGTGAAGCCATGCTTTGTAGGATCAGGTACCCTTAAAGCTGACTGCATTCCCCTTGGGCAAGGGCAGATCTGCAGCAGGTTTCATTCTTTCCCCAGCCGGGGCTATGCTTTCCGCATTTTCTCATTGCTCAACTCCGAAGGCCTTGATGGAGATGGCGTGGCTGCACCTCATTCTCCACAGAGGGTCCAAATAACTACTTAAAATGGACCCAGTTCCGATAGGCCTATTTTAAGCATTTTCCGCTCACGTTCTGCTTGCTTCCCGATGATCTCCATGGCGCCAACGATAGAAGACTCAAAGATTGACCCTGAGTTTCTGAAGGTGGCTCAGCTCACAAACGAAGATGTCAAGCTAGAGACCCTGATGAGCTGCCCCTCAAAATCCATGTTCTTTCATGTTAGTTCCCCTGAAATCAGTGTGACAAGCAACTTCCCCTGCAGATCAGACGGATCATCCTTCAGTAATATCCCACCCCTCTTGCCCCGGTCTGAGGCCCCTCCTTAGAACTGTTTTAGCCTTTCTATTAGGCCATTCGATTTCTACACTGAGTTGTTCTGTATTTTCATTTGTGGCTCTTTTATGAGAGGAGACTAAAATAAGATTAAGAATTTATGAATGCAGCAGTCTTTGGAAAAATTAAAAATAAGAGGTTGGAGTGAAAATGCCTTCTCCATCTGAAGATCGACCTGACCCTTTAGCTCAGAAGAGCGCTCACGGGGCAGTGAAGCAAGTAAAATTTTCCTTTACGAGAAATCTGAGAGGAGATGTTTGTGAAGTAAAGGGAACATACGGCTTGCTGTACATTAAGAATAGAAATATAATACTAATGGGCTCTGCACACTAAGTGGGTTTCCTATCTTCCCCTTTGTTTAATGTTCAGGTTCCATTGAAATCAATAGCACTTACTTTGCAGTAAATCACATTTGAATTCCAGTAGAACACACACACACACACAAACACATACACACACACAGCGGGGAAATGAGTTAGCCAGTTTCGGTGCCAGGATTCAAATTCACTTTGCTTTCCTGAAAACAAGACTCAAGCAGTCCAACAATAATTTAATCGACTGTTCTGTAAACTGCAGGCTGACAACCACACAAATAAACCCCAGGAGAGTTCACAGGGACCCTCCTTATAGTGCGAGGGAAAAGTCAGTGTTTTTGATGAAAATGTCAACGTCTGTCATTTTGAAGTACAATATATATCTTAAATTTATGGTTGATCTGTATATTATAAAAAGTGTGGTGAGCACAGGACATCTGAAGTACCTCATCCTGTCAAAGATGAGAGCCTCCGAGGACCTCGGATGCAAAGGGAGAGCCTTCTGTTCTGTCTGGTGGATAATTGCTAAATCATGGCAGCCGAAGCGAGCGTGAACCTGAGGGAGACCCAAGTGCTTCGGGGCACTCTCTTTTTCTGTCTGCGTTTTGTTCCATTTGACAGAATTGTAATGGATTTGTATTAAGAATATGAAAGAGAAAATTATTTTCTCTGTAGATGGCATACCATTGAGAGCACTGAAATCATAACAGATGGTAGAATCGGAAGACAAACTATGACCTGTCAATTCCACAGCCCAGCTCTAGATGTAGAAAATCCGATTGAGATGACAATGCTGAAGCAAAAAAAGGCTTATAATTTGACAGCAAGAAATGATGGGAGAATATGAAAATCAGTAGAAATGGAGGTGAAGAAACCTTAGATTCATAGTTTGCTATCTGTCAACAATGCATATGGGTGCCAGCAAAATCTAATTCGATGTTGCTTGCACGAAGAAGAATTAAGTTTTGAGGGAGGAAGAATATTTCAGGCACAATTGCCTCCTAGTTTCTGTTGTTGTTTTGTTTGCTTGTTGGTTTGCTCGTTTCACAACTGTTAATTGCCTCTGGGGGTGCCTTACACCCCTGCAAGTCATTGTACTCTCACTTTTCGCACTGTGCACTGCTCCCCTGCAATCCGAAGAACTTCCCATTTGGGACAACTACATCAGTGTCTTTACCATCTCAACAACACTCCCTGTGTTCAGCCATCCGTCTTATGATTAAAGCTACTCTCTTTACTCAAAATAGACCATATGTTACCATTGGTTCACTTGGTCTTCAGACACCCATTTCCAGCTCTTAGGAACAGATAGATGGGGGGAATCATTTAGAATTGCCCTTCTCTTCTGCCATAAGCTGAAAACTAACAGAGATATTCAGGAAGTGACTTGTATCAATACCCAGATCCCTTCACGAAAGCATGGCTGTGCTCCCTTCAGGCTTCACCTCATTATTGTAGATGGTGGTTGTTGAAGAACAGTCTCTGGGCTCCACAGGGTAAAGTTATATTTAAAATACTTCGGTTGAACTAGCTTCCTTAATGCTAGAATCCCACATTCTTAAAATATTTGGGAGCTAAAAATAATGAGCACCACGGCCCCTCAGGCCTCGGAGTTTAAGATTTTCCTTTCAAAATAATATAGTTATTCTCTGAGGACTTGAGGACTACTTTATTTAGCTTAAGCTATCCCAAAATAAAACAGAGGAAAGAATTGGTCAATTACACATTTATCTTTCATTGTTGCCCATTCATGCCAAAACTTAAATGTCTTGAAGAATACAAATCACTTACAACGAAGAAATATCTTTAAAATGCCACACTAATCTTTAGACAAGGATGCCTAGGAATTTCAGCAATTGCTTTGGGATAAACTCCAATGCAGATAATGTATCATGTACTCATTCTTGTACAAACACACTCACCCTCTTATAATTGCATAAGGATGAGATTTGCTGAGAGTAGCTATGGATCCATTTCTATCCCCCTCCCCCAAAAGAGGAGAAAAAGTGGGAACTCTCACTCCCGGTTTTGACTGCTAAGCTTCCCCGCTGGCTTCTGGGGCACTGAGTCAGAGCTGGAGGGCTCTGGGTGATGAACCCAGAGCCAACAGCCAGGGAGCCAAGCTGGGAGGCAAGATACTGGCCTGGACAGACGCTGCTTGTGTCAGGAACATTTGTGTGTGAAAAAGAAAAGAAGCCTTTCTTGGAACTAGTATTAGTCAAAATACTGATACACTTAGATGTTAGTTGGCAGTTCCACGCTGAAGAGAAAGTCTGGGGAAACGCCAACATCTGAGCTAGCATTCTCTGCTGTGATTGGGCAGCGGGCAAGAGCTCCACAAATTGGTGCTACTTGGGGTTCAGCAGAGTGGCTCCTGACACGAGGCAGCGAGGCAACCCTTGGCATTCCATTTCCACCTAGCTCAAACTCCTCTGCTTTCCTTGAATTAAGGGGCGGCGGGGGGGGGGGGGCAACAACAAAATAAAAAACAAACCAACAAAACCCCGAACTCCTGATAGTCATGCGCCAATCAGCAAGCATAACTAGAGTCTGGAAAAATTCGCAGAAACGGTACAAAGAAAGGTGAAAGAAAAAAATCTTCGTCATTATTTTGAAAATGTGTTTCCCCATGCTAAGATTCTGGGACTCGGCTGTCATCCAATCCTCAGCTGCCTGCCTCACCCGTAAGGGAACAATGCTTCTGAGATGTAAATGCCTTCCCCATCACAGCCTTGAGACGAGCTCGCAATCTACAGAACAGCCCTGACAACCACCGTTCACGACACCCCAAAACGGTACCTGAACAGTACCTTTCATGGCAGGCGGTGTGTACACACTCTGCTTCCTTTGCTTAGGGGATGCATTCTGCGACTGTGGACAAAGAAAAAGAAAGCTTTAGACATTCGTCAAAAGTCCATTGTGTCGACGTGTGAGGAGGATAACGCCGGAATGTATCTCAAAGGGCTTTCTGCTGTTTCCCTGGCAGGAAGTAGAGCTGTAATCAGCTATAGACACGCTCAGGGTACCACAGACCTCCAGGACCCAAAGCTCCGTTTTACCTTAAAATTCTCACGCTTTTATATCTTCATTGTTAACATTAGTTTAGCAGTACTGTATGTAATTTTATTGTACTTAGCATTTTTCATTTGTTGGATTGTTAGTCCACTGTGTGTGGATATGTCTGGATGTGCACATGCTATGACGCAGGTGCTGAGGTCAGAGGACACTTTGTAGAATTGCTTCTCTTCTTTCACGGCTGCATACGGGAGATCAAACTTGGGGTGTCAGACTCAGTGGTCAGTGCCACGGCCTTCACCTATTAGGCCATCTTGCCTGTCCTCAGATTAGTTTATTTTAAGGAAATAAAAGAATATTTATTCAATTGCAGGAAAAACATAGTATACAAAGTATACTTCAAAAAGTATGCCAGTGGTATGTATAAACATAGACATACACAGTGTGTGTGTGTGTGTGTGTGTGTGTGTTCTGCCTCTGTAATTAATGAGAGTTCCAAATGGAAAATTTGAGTTCTTTATTCATAAAAGAAATTCCAAACCTTCTTAAATTCCCACTTTCAGTCTAAGCCTTGCTTTTACTCAGAATGAAAATGTCAAGGCGATACCTTCTGTTTGTCCAAGAGGTAAGTTCTTTCTTACTAAACCGCTACATTGAACTGTTACCTAAATACCCCAGATCAAGATAAGGTTACTAAGAGGTTTCACATTTTTTTTTTTTTTTTTTTGGTTTTTCGAGACAGGGTTTCTCTGTGGTTTTGGAGCCTGTCCTGGAACTAGCTCTTGTAGACCAGGCTGGTCTCAAACTCACAGAGATCCGCCTGCCTCTGCCTCCCAAGTGCTGGGATTAAAGGCGTGCGCCACCACCGCCCGGCTGAGGTTTCACATTTTAAAAATAATAGAAACAAGAATATGCCTCATGGTCAAAACCAGCATCCTTTAATCACAAGGAATCATCTATATATTAAAGATATTATTTATTATTATTTATATAGTTCATTCACCAATCAGATTGTGTCCTAATAGCTTTTTAAACAATGTATATTTATTGATACACTATAATAATGCAATGTAGTATTTATTGATATTTTTACAATGATATTTATTGAAAGGATAGAATTGTAGTATGACTTAGCATACACAAAGTATCATGTTTGCTAATCCCGTCACAAAACATAGCTGTCTATGTTGATAATTCTAGTCCCAGTGAGGAGGGATAAGGAGCATCAGAAGGTTAAGGCCAGGCACTACCATCCACTGATACTGAAGCTACATGAGGCTTGAAAATATTTTTAAAAATTACATTAACTTATATTTTAATGGGATGAAGGAAAAGTTCCTAATTAATGATTTCTAGTGTTTGCAGTGATCTTTGTTGGGAAAATCATAAGTATAAACAGTTATACGATATATTTGAGGGCTGGTTTTATGCTTTCCATGTATATAAGAAAAATGCAAGGTATAGAGTTTGAAAGAAAGCAGAAATGATTTTGTAAAGTTTTAACTTGAATTGAGGCACATTTATGCAAATTAAATTATCCTCAAAATCTCATCCTGGTGTTATTGGTCACTGATTCAAAATACATCTATCAAAAAGTGAAGGTAAGCAAACTGAAACAAACACTGGCCAAATCCTTAGCAAATGAACAAGCTGCCCAAGAGGTTGTTTTTCTCCTTATACTGAGGATCAAACCCCGGGTCTCACCCGGGCACACTCTCCACCAAGTCATGTCCCAGCCCAGCATATTCTGTAACAGGGTTCTCTGGTACCAGTCTACACGAATGTTGACTGGGTGGGTGATTGATGATTCTGGGGGACCGTTGGTGCTTCAGCCATATCAGACTGATCTTGATGAGCAGCTACCACCACTGGGATTCCGTGTATCTTTTTCCATATACACATTCTAAGATGCATAGAATGTTAATTCCATGCAAGTGTTGTGGTCTTTTAGTAGGGTAACGACAAAGCACAGTGAAGCCTACTTTACATAAGTGCTCAGTTTTCAAAGTATTTTTGCCTTTACTGTCTCAGCAAATTATTCAAATTGGCACTCTAACATGTGTTAGTTAAATCCACATAAAACCTGAGAGGGCTTGGAAAGAAATTCTAGACACTAAAATACAAAGTTTAACCACATTTTTTTCCGGATGGGTTCTGCTTGCTGGTGACATGCCGCAGCTACTTTAATGGAGGTTTTCCTAATTCAGTGGCAGCAAAACAAACAAACAAACAAAAACTGCTTCTTCTTCTTTTTTTTTTTTTTTAAAAAAAAAAAGCAGTGGCTTCCTGGTTCACCAGCACAAATGGCTCTAACTCTGCCGGGAGGTCCAATGCAGAGCATTTAAATGGGGTTTGGCAGAGTGCTACAAACTGCTTAACGGCAACATAGACCCACTATGTGCCTAAAAATGGGACAATATACATGACTCTCAGGGGCAGCGAACATATCTCCACCATTTGGACCCGGCGGAGCAAGTAGCCAGGGTGTGTTGGCCCTAGCCACACCGGCTTAGTATTTTAAGAAGCAATCCTGGTCAGAAAAGAATTACAGATACACAATAAAAACAGATTCAAATTAAAAAGACCTTTAAGTTGGTCACAGTGTTGGATAAATATATGTAGGCTGTGGAGAGAGAAGAAAAAAGAATATAGAGAGTTATAAAAAGGACTAAATCGTTTTTAAAAAAATAAAACAAAGTCTTTAAGGAGAGAGAGTACAACAGTAATAGATTAAAGAAAAAAAAAAGAAAAGCAAGCAACATAAAGATGTAAAATACAAAAAGAGTCTGTATTATGTATATTATTGAGTTTTCTTTGAATTTCTTGACTGTGAAGAAACTAACTTACAGAGAGACATTTCATTGTACAGACTGCTAAACTAAACCAACATATATACACTAAAGGTACCTTGATTTCGGAATCTGGGTCTAAGGATATGTTGTTTTGGAAAAGAGGTTCTTCCTGTGTTTCCACAGAGGATGGGAACCTGTTCTTTCAGGAAAAGCAACCTGAATGCTTTCTGTATCACAGTGATATCTATTTATGTCAACTGCTTATGTTATTGGTGTGTTATCAACCACACAGTTAACGTTAATGTGGATTGGCACCCACAAACTGTGTTCCAACTAATATCCTGGGCTGGGCATGTAGCTCTGTGAAGAATATGCCTGTGTGTGAGAGCCTACTTCTGATTCTCAGAATAAGGAGAAAAGAAAAATAAAACAAAAACGCAGTGATATCACAGCTATGTTTTAACACATTGATACAGAATATAGGAAAACTTACTTCTTGAGTGTTGGTCATCCTCTTCTCGTCGGTTTCTGAAAGATAAGTTGATATAACTCATTAGAAATGCGCTGGTCCTCCTTATAATGCTAACGATTTTAAAGGCATAAATAGAAAAATTTTAAACAATTGGCATATGCTTATATAACAGCTGTGAGATAGAGTTGAGAAGGACAGGGAGACAACTGGGCTGTTTCCTTCTGAAAGGAATGAAAAGCTTAAGGAAATACATAGGAAGGCCCTGTACTTGACAACCAGGATTGTCTGCCTTCAGCATCCTGAAAGGAACACCAGGAAAACAGCTCAGCCATGAGTGATGTCATCGGTCCCCCAGTGTCAAGGCATAAGCATCCTTCGGTATTAATTGAATTTCCTGCCTTTGCCAATAACTTTTGTTATTGCTGCTCAAGGGTTTTAGAGCTTGTCACTGGCAAGCCCTGCTTCACTGTTAGGGTAATCTTTGTGACTCCTAAGAGGGGAGCAGCCTCCCTTCCATGAGCCTATGTACAGAGCCAGTGGCTGCCAAATCTTTCTTATGATGGTGCCCAGTGCCTTCTCACAGGCTGTATAAAGGGTTTGGAAGAAGAGGTACTCATGTCTACCACTTTGTTAGAGCCCGTGGGAATACAGGCCTACCCCACTTCACAAAAGCCCTTTGGGGGCTGAGAATTTTTCTTTTCTCCTCATTTTGTTTGGTTTCTGTCTCTTGGCTTTTTGATTTGATGAGCCTTTCCTATTTCTTAAGTTAGTCCCCAAATCAAAAGACTAATTCAATGGTCCAAAACTTAATGATGAATTTATCTCTGAATATTAGTAACTTAAGTAGCTGAATACAAAATCAACTCACAGAAGTCAGTAGCCTTCCTGTATACAAATGACAAATGGGCTGAGAAAGAAATCAGGAAACAACACCTTTTACAATGTCTTTAAATATGCAAAATATCTTGGGGGTAACTCTAACGAAGCAAGTGAAAGACTTGCATGATTAAAATTTTTAAAATATTGAAGAAAAAATTGAATAAAATATCAGAAGATGGAAAAATATCCCATGTTCATGAATTGGTAGGATTAATATAGTAAAAACGGCCATCCTACCAAAAAGCACCCTACATTTTCAATATAGGCACAAATATAGCAGAATGTACCATGCAGTTACTTAGAGCTAGTCATTGGTAGCAAACAGGTTTCTTCCTAGGCATGAATATGTATTTTCTATGCACATTTACAGAATCTTTGTAAAATGAAATACTAGAAAACTTGAGGGTATCAGTGTGCAAATTTTTGCTATCACATTTTCACTAAATACCACAAGTAGCAAAGCCAGCACAGTGATCAGTTATAATGCTAAATCACCATAGCAACCAACAGTGGGTTTATTCACTAGAGCCTTTTAATATTTAAGCTAGTTTCTAACCTAATATTTTAAGATCTGAATGAACTCTAATCATTCACTTTGTACAGTTTTACTCTCTCACAAGATATACAAATAGAGTGTCTTTCCAATAAGAACTATATTCATTCTATAATTAGTTGAAGAAAAATCATTATTGCTTTCATTGTGTTATATTGACAAAAATTCATTTTGTTACAGAAGCAAAGATGGAGAAAACTCAGTCCTTTATCCCCATCCTGAAAATAAAGAATGAAATTTAAGTAAGCTTCAAATAAAAGTGACTCAGACAGAGGCAGAGAGGTCCAAAAACATGTCACAGTTTCCTGAAATCCACTGATAATTTGTTTTCCTTACTGGGTTGTTATTGGTTTGGGAACAATAACCTTTTCTGCCTCCTAACACCCTATATAAACCCACAGTGCATGCTCATAAGGCACATTTACAAGGAGAACAAATGTAAACACAATGTTCTTAATAATTTGTACCATAGAAGTTGTCACCAGTGAGGGATTCCCATAAAAGCACATTCAAGTCTCACCAGCTCTCGACAGCATCAAAATGTCATTTATAGTGACCACATGTTCTCTTCCAGGCTACAAACTGTAATCCCCATGGCCAACTTCAGCAAGCAGTTTGCAGGAATGCTGGAGCCCCAATAAAATATGAGATGAGATCCTTGTATTCAAACACTATCGAACTTTTTCAGTAACCAGAAAAATAATACCACTTTTGGGTACAACTGAAAAAAATCAATTTGTTAATTGATGAGGAGTTTCCTGGCTGAGTATTCATAATTAACAACTACAATGTTTGAGGATGAGAGCTGCTCAGAGCACATGACGCTCTATTAGGAGAATGGGAGCTCATATCCTAGCACTCACTTCAGGTCTCATAAATTCCTGTAAACAGAGACGGTATGATCATTTCCCAGCTGCCCAGATCTGAACAATTACACAGAAACTATAGTAATTACAACACTGTTTGACCAAAGACTTGGGTATATTTCTAGCTAACTCTTATATCTTGAATGAACTCATTTCTATTAATCTGTGGATCACCACAAGGCTATGACCTACCGGTAAGGTTCTGGCAATTATCTCCTTCAGCAGCAAATGGCATTTCTTTGACTCTACCTACTCTCTCTAGATATCTCTTCTAGCCTGGCTATATTCTGCCCTATCACAGGCCAAAGCAGCTTTATTCATTAACCAATAAGAGCAACACATATACAGAAGCACATCCCACATCATCTCCTCCTTTCTGTCTAAATAAAAGTAAGGTTTTTAACTTTAACATAGTAAAACTACATATACAAAACAGTTATCAAGCAAGAATTATTGTTAAATTATTAATCCATTTACTATTTGGAAAATTAAGGAAAATACTCTATCATCCATCCTATCTTTATGAGCTCAAAGTTTTATATCTATTTTATTTCTTATCATAACTAAGGAAAACTATAATTATAACTATTTATTTTTCAAATTCATCAACAACTCCAGAAGGATATATTACCTAAGTAAACAGGAAGTGCATTAAAAGCAACTTCCAAAACTCTAGAATTGAAAGAGACATCTCATTGCCTAAAGGGTCACCCAAAGTTCTTCTGTAATGTTGGGGCATTCATCTTCAGCCTATAGGCCCATAGTATCTAGCAGACTTTTCCATGAAGCAGGAAATTTGAAAGACTCTTTTGTCTATACTGGCAGTTTATCAGTCACTTTCTTCTGCTCTGTGAGTTTCTGCAGATTGGGAAGAAATCAACATCAAGGTGTATGTGGGGTATGTATGTGTGTGTGTACATGTATGTATATAAATGTATATGAAAAATTCATATAAATTCTCATATATATGAAAATTTTAAGATAGTAAATATGGAATACTAGTTTAAGATGTATTACATTTCCTTATGTTGTAGAATATTTATTTAATGACATAAAGATACGTTGCATTTGTTTAACTCTGAAAAACTGTGTTACTTTGCCTGTCTAAAATACCTGATTGGTCTAATAAAGAGATGAATGACCAATAGCTAGGCAGGAGAGAGAAATAGGCATGACTGGCAGGCAGAGAAAATAAATATGGGGAGAAATTTAGTTAAGAGAGTGAGGAGCAAGAAAAGGAGGACTCTAGGGACCAGCCACCCAGCCACAGCCAGTTATTGAGAAAGAAGGAAAGAAAGATATACGGAATAAAGGTTAAAAGCCCAGACACAAAATGTAGTTAAAGATAAATCAGATAATTTAAATTAGAAAAGCTGGCTAGAAACAAGCCAAGCTAATGTTGGGCATTCATAAATAAGAATAGGTCTCCGTGTATTTATTCAGGAGCTGAGTGGCAGGCCTCCAAAGTATTTTAAAAAAAGCTGCAAGTAAAGTCATATTTGATATATTCTTTCATAGAATTAGCCTCATGAACCAACTAAAGCTGAAGAAACGAATGATTTATTCAGGGCATCGCCTGCAGAACAGCAATAGCTCTGATGGAGATTCGATTTCTTAGCTGAAAGTCCAAAGATGCAGGAATCTGATGCATTTAGATAAGCAGGGTCACGTGAGCCTTTGCTTTAAGCAGCTGTTTTGGAAATGCAACGGGAAGAGTCAGTTCAGACAAAACTGGAGAACTTCAAGCAAAAACACTATTGTTAAAAGATACTCTGAAGACTTGCCTGTTCAAAGGGAAGAACCATGATAGGCTAAACATAAAAATAAATGATTGAAACAATAAAGCCATGGCCAGAAAGGAGTCAAACAGCTCTAGGGACTGATAATAGATAGATAGATAGATAGATAGATAGATAGATAGATAGATACACATAATAGAATAAGCAGGTGAGGAACTGGGTCCAGCAGGCTTTGGAATCCAGAAGAAGGCAGAAGCAACTGGAATTTTCAGTCTATCTGTAAAATAACTGACTCCCTGTGAGAAAGAAACAAAAGCTAGACTTGCCGCAGTTATTACTTATGTTAGAGAAAGGCACCCAGGGCAAGATAGCCAGCAAAGCACAAGCTACAGCGGATGACTCCCAAGGAGCTGAAACAGAAATGATACTTCTAATGGACGGCCCAATTTCCTTTCCTTGAGAAGCAAATGCCTGTTGATAGTGAGACATGTTGTCGCCCTGCTCAACTGGCACCACGCTGTAGACTGGTTACACCGGTGTGACATTAACAGTCAGCTGGCATGAGACGAGAGGATAACATGGCAAACCATCACCCAGAGAGACGGAATTCACTGAAAGAGGACTGAACTTCATACAGTCACCACAAGCGTGTGTGATCACAGGGTCAACAGATCAAGATGTCAGCCACTGGTCAGGGCATTCCCTTGCTGTTATCGGAGCATAACTCACGATAAGGATATTATTTTCTCCCTTTTGTTGGATCACTTCTCATAAGTCTATGCTTTAAAACGAAGCCTACAAAAGAGATAACTGAGTTCCTGAAATGAGGGGAATTCAGTGGAAATAAGAGCTAAGCTTTTTATTTAAACTGCTAACGTTTCTGTGAAACACTGTGCCACTTAATAACTTTGACTTCTGCCAAATCTATCATAAAGATCATAAATTTATATGAGATGATTTACAGCTGTCTCAAAAACATATGAACATTTATGATATTTATTATTGTTATGTCAATATAAAAAGGGTTTATAAAAATTCAGCAACAAATCTCCACTAAATCTAGAATATCACATTTACATGTTTGTAACCCAAACCAAATGGTTTGAATGCCTTTATATCATGGTAATGGATTTGGGAACTGTCATTAGCTATCTCGAAGCACGTCTGCTCCTGTGAGCAGGTAATATTTAGAGTCAGTACACACTGTGCAAGTGTCTCCTTAGACAAGAATTCTACAACTTTAATAACAAAGCTTGAACTAAATGATACAAGTTATGTAGGTTTACAAAGAATGAAGATAATAAATTCTGTTGTTACTTGTTTTCATTTTTTACTCTTTGGGGGCCTGCTACCGGGTCCCAAATAAATACACACAGAGAGGCTTATTATTTCTTATGAATTACTGGCCTTAGCTTGGCTTGTTTCTAGCCAGCTTTTCTTAACTTAAATTATCCCATTATATTTTATCTCTGGGCTTTCACCTTTCTCTGTTTCTGTATTTCTTTTCTTTCCTTCTTACTCGTTGGCTGCCTATGTTGCTGGGTGCCTGCACCTCTTTTCCTGTTTTCTTGATCTCTCTCCTCTTAGATTTCTCCTATATATTCTCTCTGCCCCGTCTATTCTTTCTTCTGCCTTGCTATTGGTCATTCAGCTCTTTATTAGACCAATAAGGTGTTTTAGACAGGCTAAGTAACACAGCTTCACAGAGTTAAACAACTGCAACATAAAGGAATGAAACATATCTTTGTATCATTAAACAAATATTCCACAACAAAAACAAATCTTAAAATAATATTCCACAACAATTTTCTTGCCTAATTATTTTTATGTTTGTCATTGGCGATTCTTCTACTGGTAAAGTGTTCAGCTATGTGTGTACTCTATAGTATATATGTGCTTTTTGGTTTGATATATATTGTGTATATAGTTGTGTGTGTTTGGGTCAAAATTGAATTTATAAAATTTCTCAAACATTTACCTATCCACAAAAAATCTGCACTTGTCCTCTAGAGTTGCCCTGAGCTGCAGACAGTTTTTCTTCTGCCTACAGCAGTGGTTCTCAACCTTCTTAATGCTGTGTCTCTTTAATACAGCTCCTCATGCACTATGATGATAAAATTATTTTTATTGCTACTTCATAGCTGTATTTTTCCTGCTGCTATAATTGTAATGTAAATCCTGAGAAACAGGATATGTGATATGGTATGCAAAGGATGCAGCCCACAGGTTGAGAACCACTACTGTAGACCTTGGAGAGGGCACAGATTTAACAGGAATGCTACAGAAGCATCAGGATCTGAGTTCAGATCTCACACACACACACACACACACACACTGGGGTGTGCTATTTGTACTCTGTCTGGATCACAGGATAGTTAATAGTCATCCTCTAAGCTGGTTTCTCTCTGAGTGAGATGATGGTAACATGTTCCTAAACTATTTCTGATTGCAAAAGCGTACTGTAAACTCATTTACACATCTCTGGTAAGAATGCTGAGAACATTTTTCAGTTTTATGTCCCTGCCTCTGTCTAGGAAATGGGCTACCGAGCCAGCAGCAAGCGTGGATGCGACCCTAAATCCCAGCATATTTTTGCCACTTTCACTTATCTTTTTGATCTTTGCCCGCATGATCAAAAATTATTGTTATTTTATACAAGAATAGCAGTTCAGAAAAGTAATTTGGGGTCTTTTATTTTCTTTTGGTGCCCTGAAGGAGACCAGTGCTATGTTTGGCAGTCTCTAAAGGAATTTACCATCGGATCGCTAAAAGCAATTGTGGAATTCAAATTGTTGCCTTTTACACGATTCTATATTTCCTTTCTTAGATTTGAAGGTTAGACGTCCTTCTAAAGGATCTTAGGGAAACATCTAGCACTTAGGTGAACAATTAACCGGTACAACTAAACAATGCACAGAGGATTCCACGAAAGGCAGGAACCCCACAGACCTAAAAATCCAACACCATGAGCCTCCTGCACTCATTAGGAGTTAACCACATGCAAAGGAGGGGCATTGCTGAGCACACCTGACGCCTTGAGCTTCACCGTCTCCTTGTGGTCTTGGTGTCCTGGTTTAGGATAAGTGTGCTTATCGCGCTGGGAAAATCTGCCCTGTATTTCTTCTTCCTTGTGGTAAGGACTGAACTGAGTGCTGCACACTTCACAGCAGGGCTGGGCAGAGTGGGGCTACACTTTATGGTGAAGGCTCTCATGCTGGCCTCCCCAGTTCTCCCACTTCCCTATGCCAGCCGTAGTTATTAGCCCTTTGACTGGAAGCCGGCCACTTTGTGCTGGAGGCCTGTTATTTGGGACATCAAAATGAGCCACTAGGGAGTGGTCTCTTCTGTGTTCTTCTCTATGCGCTCAGATTTTTTTTTTTTTTTGTCACAACTAGGTCCAAATTGAAACCACCAGAGCAATGAATTTATGTTCACTGGGAAGGGAGACTTGGAGAAATTAACCCTAACTCGGGCCTGCTTGACCAAGAGTCACTGAACTGTATTTTCTTTTCAGCATCTTTTCCAGCTTTCCAATTTTTTAATTGAAAATAATCTCATCACCAAATTGATTTTTCTCCGGGGCCCTCTATAAAATATCTCATTTTAGGGGCTATCCAATAAGACCTGGGTACATTGCACGGATTGTCTCTGCCAACAGAGAAGAAAATGGCAAAGAAACCCCAAGATGGATGATGTAGCACGCTCAACCACTTCGTCCTATGACTGCACATTTATTACTGCTCACAGTTCCCAGTTTCCGTGGCTGCTTTCCAAAGAAAGGAAAGGTGCAGAAGAGGCAGAAGAGGTAGAGCTCCTGAAGCCCCCAGAGCGTGTTTTTCATGAGTCTTCCTGCCTTTCAGGAGTTTCGCTTCTCTCACTAAGTATTAGCTGTCCTTGCACACATTCTTGTTTCTTAAGGACCTAAAAGCTGCTGGATCCTTCATCGCAACAGACTTCATTTCCAATTGCTGACAATGTGGGTTTTTTTTGTTTGTTTGTTTTGTTTTGTGATTGTTGCTGTTTTTGGCAAGTTTGAGTTTCTTACATTTCTTCAAGTAAGTAGTTTCATTTGAATAGTTTAAGCAGCAGCAAGATATGGTTCTATAAAGAGAGAAAAACTGTTTTGGAAAGAATCTCACAGGGAATGGGTGATAAAATAAAGATTTGTACATTAGTTTCATAGGTCAACTTAAAGCTAAATCTCTGATGTTCTATGAAATGTAGAAAAATCAATGAGGTAGCTATTAATAAGCATTCCACATCTTCCAGTAATGTGTTTTGTGCCATTTTTGCTGTGCTTTCTGCTAAATAGTTGTAATTTGAGTAACTTTGGTTTTAGACATTTTGAATCATTACCATTTTATCTGCATTTAACCTAAAATAGCAAATTATTTTTTCTTTAGTTTTTATAAATTTATTTTTTTTAAAAAAAATACAGTCTTATTTCATTTCACATACCAATCCCAGTTCCCAACCTCCTGTACTCTCCACCATCCCCCACCCCACCCCATTCACTCCTCAGAGCTGGTAAGGCTTCCAAATGGGGTCAACCAACTCTAGCACATCACTTTGACACAGGACCAAGGTCCTCCCCCCTATATCTAGGCTGAGTAAAGTATCTATCCAAAGACAATGGACTCCAAAAGGCCAAGAACTAAAAACAAATCCTGGTCCCACTGTCAGTGGCTCCACAGACTTCCCCAGACATACAACTGTCACCCACATTCAGAGGGCCTAGTTTGTTCCTATGCAGGTTGCCCTGCTGTCAGTCCAGAGTCAGTGAGCTCCCATTAGCTCAGGTCAGCTGTTTCAGTGGGTCTCCCCATCATGGTCTTGACTCTTTTGCCCATATTATCTCTCCTCCCTCTCTTCGATGGGACTTTTTGTGGGCTCAGCTCAGTGCTTAGCTGTGGATCCCTATATCTGTTTCTATCAGTTTCTGGATGAAGGTTCTATGATGACAATTAAGGTACTCACCAATCTGATTACAGGGGAAGGCTAGTTCAAGCACCCTCTCCACTATTGCTTAGGGTCTTAACTGAGGTCATGCCATAGATTCCTGGGAATTTCTCTAATGTCAGGTTTCTTGCTAGCCCCCTAATGACTCCCTCAATCAAAATCTCTTTCCTTGCTCTTCCTCTCTGACCATCCCCCAACTCGACTATCCCATTCCCTCAAGTTCTCCTCCACACTTCCCCTCTCCCCTCCTCTTCCCCTTCTGTCCTTCCTTCTCCACCCACCCCATGCTCCCAATTTTGTCAGGAGATCTTTTCTATTTTGACTTTCCATGGAGATCTATATATGGTTTTGTGTGTGTGTGTGTGTGTGTGTGTGTGTGTGTGTTCACATTGTTACTTAGCTTCTCTAGGGTCGTGGACTATTGGCTCGTTATCCTTGCTTTACAGTTAGTATCTAGTTATGAGTGAGTATATGCCATGTTCATCTTTCTGGATCTGGGTTACCTCACTCAGGCTGGTTTTTTTTAATAGTTCCATCCATTTGTATGCAAATTTCAAGATGTCATTTTTTTTTACTACTAAGTAGTACTCCATTGTGTAAATGTATCACATTTTTTGATCCATTTTTTAGTTGAGTGGCATCTAGGTTATTCTTTGGGGTTTGCTGGTGTGAGGCTATTGCCTGTCTTTTGGGTGCAGTTAGCTTCCTTGGGTTGGAGTTTCCCTTCTAGTACTTTCTGTAGGGCTAAATTTGTGGATGGGTTTAAATCTGTCATTTAAATCTGGTTTTGTCATGGAATATATTGTTTTCTCCATGAATGTCGATTGAAAGCTTTGCTGGGTATAGTAGTCTAGGCTTGCATCCATGGTCTTTTAGTGTCTGCAGCATATCTGTGCAGAACCTTCTGGATTTCATGGTTTCCATTGAGAAGTCAGGTGTAATTCTGATAGGTCAGCCTTTATATGTCACTTGACCATTTTCCTTTACAGCTCTTAATAGTCTTTCTTTATTTTGTATGTTTTGCATTTTAATTATTATATGGCGAGGGGACATTTTTTTTTTTGGTCAAGTCTATTTGATGTTCTGTAAACTTCTTGTACCTTCATAGGAATATGCTTCTTTAGGTTGAAAAAGTTTTCATCTATGTTTTTGTAGAGTATATTTTCTGTGCCTTTGAGTTGGAGTTCTCCTTCTTCTAGCCCTGTTATTCTTAGGTTTGGTCTTTTCATGGTGTCAGTGATTTCCTGGATACTTTGTGTTAAGAATTTGTTGAACTCAATGTTTTCTTTGACCGATGAATCTATTTTCTCTACAGTATCTTCAACACCTGATATTCTAGCTTTATGGGGAAGATGCAGGGCAGAGTGTTCAAAGTCTCAGCTGTTTAGGATGAGAGATTTTAAAGAACTAATGTATAAGCAGAGAAGTGGTAGCCCACACCTCTAATTCCAGCACTCTGGAGGCAGAAGCAGGTGGATCTCTGAGTTCAAGGCCAGCCTGTTCTACAGAGTGAGTTCCAGGACAGCCAGGGTTACATGGAGAAACCCTGCCTAGAAAAAACAAAAATAAACATGCACACACAAACAAATTAAAAACTAAAGTATGACACAGGATCATGGTTAATATTATTACACTGGTTATCTGAGAAAAAAGAGTAGATTTTTTTCAGTGTTCTTCCAAATAGAGAGAGAGAGAGAGAGAGACAGAGACAGAGACAGAGAGAGGAAGTAGGAAGGGATGAAGGAGGGAAGGAAAGAATGATGCAGGAGAAAACCATCATCAGATTTCTCCTGTGTGGACACTGAGCTGGAGAAGTCATCCAGTTGGGATGGGAAGGCAGCATTCAGGCCATGGGTGATGATCACTGAATCAGGCTGGAGAAACATTTAGGAGAAAGAGCAGCCAAGCTTTTCACACTAAGTGGATGGTGGGGCTGTAGGGACCAGCAAAAAAAAAAAAAAAAAAAAAAAGACAAGGGCTTAAAGATCATACTTTAAAGATCAAAACCAGCGGCTGGCTCAGATTTTGAGTGTTCATGAAATTGTTGGTTTTGAGGTGAAGGAAATTTAGAAATAGCTGTGCTTAGTAGTGAAAGCCCAGTTGAAGACACAGATCTGGGAGTAGCCAGGTCAATGAGGCTATAAAAAGATTTGTCTTTCTAGACAGAAAAACAGGGTTTGATGGAAATCCTGCCTGGTAACCACACAGTTCAGGAAGAAACTGCAAAAGATTGGTCCATAAAGGGACAACAGAGTAGCCACGAGGAATACTGGAAACTTCACTGATGACCTAGCATTTCCCAGAGTACCCTGAAACTGTCTTGGGTCAGCCACTCTCTTTTTGAATATGTGGTGCATGCACAAAGCATTTATGTGGCATCTGATGTCTATACAGACCATTTATATTGGCCCTTTTGAGACATTTGCTCTTAACATTTTTCCTCTTTTTGTGCTTAATGGTCACAGGAATGATACTGTAGCATGTTAATCAACATTTTAGCTTATTTTCTTGTTTACTTTGTGGTTCAGCACATTATAGCCCTGCTTCAGACCTTTAAAGCGAGTTTGGCGGAAGGTCAAGGGTGTCATGAGACTCCTTGGAAGTCGGTTCTTACTGAGTACAGTGCTAGTGGTTTGAGAAAATAATTTAAGAACAGATGGACCGAATTTACTGCCACACACATGAATCCGAACACGAAGTGGTTGACCAATCACACTTCGCATTCCTCCAAATATAACTCTATGAATACTCAATTGAAAGCAAAATGCTGAGTGCTGTGTTCTGCTTTTCCAGCACTTGGCCACTATCCCTAAACCTTTTTTCCCCTAGTTTTTCTATTCATTGTTTAGAATTTCCTAAATACTTTTAAGGTCAAAAAGGATGAATGTTTTAATATCAATATTTTTATTTTCATTTCTTAAAGATTATTTATTGTAGCTCATATCTTTCATTCCTCCCCAAATTGTTATTGTGGCTAAAATAAATAGTTCCAAAAAAACCCAAAAACCTCTGATTTACCTCCAGTTAGAGGGATGTGTCTCCCCCTCTTTTTCTTTACCTAACACATTCGGTGTCTTCAGTGTTGTTGAGGTGGCTTGTCACTCCACTTGTTTGATGCCCTATCTTAAAAGCTCCTATGGACAGAAAGTTCTCCGAAGGAAAAAAAAAGCCACACCCATTTTAAAGATTCTGCAAAGTTGATTGGCTGAGCAGAACTCCAGATTGTAGAGTCAGGATTTTGCAGATCCAGAATAAAATAATATAGGCTTTTCTTTAATCCTGTTACTAGCTATTCTCTGTGGAGATGCGCTGTTCTCTGCCTGCTCTAGCACCCCGCACTACCTCGTGAAACCTGATCTCACAGATCTAGTTTCCACCAATGAAAAGGCTCCGAGCACCACCCACAGCTCTGAAACCTAGAGCAGAGATTTCCTACTGTGCTGTACTCCGTCTGCTTGCTGAGCACTCCCCCCCCCCATTTTAAAAATGCCTTTATTTGTGACTCCCTCCCTCTGTGTAACTATAGAAGCTTCGTGAAACTGTTTCCAAAATAAAATGTGGCATTTGGGGCAATTTGAATAAACCATGTTTCTCAGAAGCAATCACTCATATTTGATTCAAGAATGAAGTATCTTTTTTCTTTCTTTCTTCCTTTTCTTTTTTCCTCTTGAGAGCTGTTCCGCACTGATACTGTTAAGAACTGAGTACATTCCAGACCAAGGCACAGGCACTATAATTCTGTTATTGAACCAAGATAATCCATGCACTTATTCATGGCAACCCCTCAAATCTTTCCTTGCCTTAAAAACAAAACGCAGGTGGGGCAGACGCTCCTCCCGGGCGCCGACAGACCCAACAGACAAGAACTTCAAGTGCCTGTCCTTCAGGTAGACGCCAGTGGAGTGCTGTTCACCCTCCATTTATTCGGCTGGATAGCTCTAGTAAGACATCCTGTACTTTCTCGTTGTATCTTCATGCAATAAGGCCTTCCCATCTCAGCCTTGCTCTCTCCTGTTTTCCAGAATTCCATCCCAAACAAATCACTTTCATACAAGTCCTTTTCTCCACCACACCAGTCCAGAGGATTCAAAGCTAAGAGTTGATACTAAAGATTTGATCTGTCACCTAGAATAGTGTATGTTTCAATTTTATGAAACTAATATCAAGAACTACTCAATTCTATCTTTCATTGATATTCCACAAAATTGTTGATAATTAATATTTTTATTCTCGTTCTACAAATCCTTTTCAGTGGATATGACCAGGTGAACATGAGCATAGCTGCTGAGTGCTAGGTGCTGAGTGCTAGGTGCTCATAGGTGCTGAGTACTAGGTGCTGAGTACTAGGCACACCCAGTGGTGCTGCTGGGTAGAAGACAAGGATTCACATGCCTAGCAGAGGAAAGGGCAGCCGTGACTCAGACTATCAGAGGTTCATAACTGGGAACTATGGACTGGAAACACATTAAAAACCACACATCCTATCAAAAGGGCACAGGTGAGTACCCTGCCAACTAAATCCTAAGTACCATGAAACTGCCAAATACAGAATAACCTTAATCAGATATTCTCAGGAAATAGGGTCAAATGTGGAGACATCCAGATCCTGGGAGGCTGGCCGGTTAGTATTAACACCTGAGAAAACATGTCTGATCAGCTCACAGTACTCTGCCACCCAGGTGAGGTACATGGCTCTGTTGCCACCCAGGAAGGGTGAGTCAGAAGCCACTTCACATTCAGCTAGAGCAACCAACTCTTCTTTTAAGTCTGGGATTAACTCTTACCTGCATGCATTCAGCCTTAGGCAGTTAAACACACGACATTATCTTCTTCCCTTACACAGTTATCGTCTAGGCTTTCAGCTTATGTCAATGGGTGCCGAGTTTTCGCTTTGCTTCTGAGTTGGTCTAAATAGCCTTCCACCTACAATTTGTCCTGCCTCCAAGATGTGCTGGGGAAAAGCTGGCACAGAATTCTGGGAGTGACCGACCAATGACGACTGGTCCAACTTGAGATCCACACCGCACACAGCCCATGCCTGACACTACCTGAGTGGCCAGGAACCAGAGACTGGATAGCTCAGAGACCTAGGACAGAACAAAACACTGCTGACCAGAAGAAGAAAAAAAATTATAAAATGTGAATCAAATGATTCCTAGTGCTATTCTGCTACACCGCAGACTACAGCCCAGCATAATTGTCAGCAGACAGGCTTCATCCAGCAACCAATAGGAGCAGATACAAAGACCCCTGATCAAACACTAGGCACAGCTAAGGAAACCTGTGGAAGAAGGGGAGGAAGAATCTAGGAGTCAGAGGGTCAAGAACACCCAGAGAACACAGTCCACAGAATTAACTCACCAGGCCTCTTAGGGACTCACGAGACTGAAGCATCAATCAGGGAGCCTGTACAGTTCTAACCTAGGTCTTCTGCATTATGTTATGGTTGTGTAGCTTGGTGTTCATTTGGGACTCCCAAAAGTGGGAGATGGAGGCCACTTCTGACTCTTTTGCCTCTTTTAGGACCTTTCTCTGACTACTGGGTTGACTTGTCCAGTTGTGATACGAGGTTTGAGCCTAGTCTTCTTGTAACTTGTCATGCTACGTTTGGGTGAGCTGCTGTTTTTTTAAGGGAAGCAGAGACATGGATCTGAGGGAAAGAAAAAGTGGGGGTGGGGGAAGGAGGTGGAGAAGAAAGGGCAGGGAAACAGTGGTTGGGATGAAATACATGAGATAAGAAAAAATAAACAAACTTTTAAAAGTACCTAAAAAAATCTAGAGAAGAAAATATTGAGAAAAGAACAGACTAGTAAGGTGATTACTATGGACTCCCACTGATCCTCTGGTGTGGTTAGGAAGTTCTGAACTACAGAATGCATTCTAATCAGAATTATCTTCTTTCTTTCTTTCTTTCTTTCCCTTGTTTTGTTTGTTTTGTTTTCAAGAGAGGGTTACTCTGTGTAGCTTTGGTGCCTGTCCTGGAACTCACTCTGTAGACCAGGATGGCCTCGAACTCACAGAGACCTACCTGCTTCCCCAGTGCTGGGATTAAAGAAAGGTGTGCACCACCATCGCCCAGCAAGATTGCTTTCTGTTTTAATGTTACAGTCCTTGTATGTGGTTGCCTCTCTCATCCCTAAATGGGAAAATAGATCAAAGGCATAATAAAATGAGTGAGTATATTATAGATTCCTACAGGGGAACCATTCTGTACTTGGAAACAAACTAAACTCTCTTCCCCCTAGGGGATTTAGGATTGGCAGTAAGAATGCCAGGAAGTAGTTTTTGCAGAAAAAAATTACATAATTCCTTACAGCATTTTTTTTAATACTGAGGTACTTACATGACTAACTAGAAGTGTATTCTTTGAAAAAAAAAAGTTACTAATGTTACCAAGTGTTGCTGAAATGAAAAAGAATTTTTACCTAAGCACTTAAATATAAAATCTAGCCTGGTATCGTAACAATTATTTTATTATTCAAGCATGCATTCATTTGTACAATAAACTTTACAGGCCCAGTGGGAAGAAAAGAGGTTGTGTGATTCCAGAGTCACAGCAGACAGATGTGGACACGGGCATACAGCCTCTCTCTATCCCTTTGCATAGAAACAAGACTGGATGCCAAACTCTGTGCTTGGTAATAGGAATGTAAGGCCAAATCAGGCATAGTCTGTTTCCTCAGACAATCACAATGCAGTGTGAGAAACAGTCTAACCAGTGAGCTTACATTCCAGTCCTCACATGTGCAAGCAGCTATAGTAAGTGCATGAATGCTTCTAATTTTGGTGACCTAAAAATTCTCATTTTCTTTAGTAATAAAGCTAGCAAGTTGGAAGAATTATAACTTTTCCTGTTTTGAAAAGTTTGAGCACACTACAATCTGCCTCTGGGCATCTGGATGTACTTGAATGCTACACATTTGTTGCCATCATTGGAGGATGTGTGCCTTTCTTAAATTCCCCACTTGAAGACTCTCCTTTATGTCCATCAGAATTAGCTTATATTGCCCAGAATTCAAGTATGAATGGTCAACCAGACCTACATTGTCCTCAAAAGGGCATCTGTATGTGATGTCAACTCAAAGTACTCAACACTTTGTCTCATCCACTTCTGCTTTTCAGTCTCAATGACCATTTCAGTTCCTCAAAAGCAGCATTCTGCTTTCTACTCAAGGCTCATCTCTGCATAAATCTCCCCCCCCCTGCTGCCTTGGAGCTTTACATATTAACTGCATTAAAGCCCCCCTTTGACCTTCAGACTAGGTTACATCTGTCTTGTGATACAGCCTATCAGCAACTGTGAACCCTTTGCGGAATCTATTGTGATTACAGTAAACTAATCATTTTGTTTATCATCTGCATCTTAGGTTCTTTTTTTACTGCTGTGACAAAAACACCATGAACAAGGCAGCTTCTAAAATAAAGCATTTAACTGGGGCTCATGGTTCCCGGGGGGTAGAGTCCATGATCATGACGGCAGAAAGCATGGCACTGGAGCAGTAGCTGAGAGCCTACATGTTGATACAGCAATGAGGCAGAGAAAGACTAACTGGGGATGGCTGGACTTCTTAAACCTCAAGCCAGACCCCAGTGACACACCTCCTCTGACAAGGCCACACCTCCTCCTAATCCTTCTCAAATAGTTCCACCAACTGTGGAACAGGCAACTGAATTCTGAAGAAGGTTGTTTCTGAAGAGCAGAAGATTATATGATGCCTAGAGTGCTCAAGAGAAGCTTTGATTTTAAAATAAAAGGCCTACAAAACATGGCGATCGAGGATAGAACTTTAGTGTTATTGGATACTTTATTCAACCCTCCATACAATGCTATCCCTTATAACAGGAACTGCTTTATCAACAGTTTCCTAGAGACCACTGCTTTGTGCAACTGTTAATGCTCAACTGAGTTGGTAAGGATGCTCTTGAGTCACAATACATAGCGAGGCAGCCAACTTCTGAACCCATCAAGTATATATATTAACTATATACTGTCCTGCGCAACGTAGAGACACTGAATATAGTGGTAATCAACTTACTTAAGAAGGAATTTTGGTAGAGCCCTTCTGTGTACCACAAACTGTTGTAGATCACTGAATGAGACTGACAAAACTTTGTCTACTCACAGGTTTTTAAATTTTTCTGTATCAATGGAAACATAAAATAACAGGCAACAAAACTTAGCTATAAGCTATACTCTGCAGTAACAGACCACACTGGAGAAAGGAACCAGCCCAGTGAATAAGCTTATAAATTTATATAGGGTGATCACGGTGGAACCCTGGGAGATTGACATTTGACCAGCAGCTTGAAAGAGCTTAAGAGATGATCATGATACCATCCTGGAAACAAATATGTCAGTTGATGTTCAGCAGCAGTTAAACAAGTATGTTATTGTCTCTTGACATAAGAGTTGTTCAGATGAATGAGACATCTTCCTGAATTTTGAGCTGAACTATGAATATTTTAGGACAGTTTTCATATATATCTCCAATGACAGATCAGGGATACATTACTGACCCCAAAGATTTGAGTGAACACCAATAATGTGCGTTCAGTCAATGGGGAAAAAGAACTCTCAAATTTTAAACTGACAGCCAAAGGGGCTCCTCAGGTAAGGAAAGAAAAACTGTCTACGGTTACCTCCAATACCTCAGTCTGAGATACATCACGGTATGCAGTTTGGACAAAATAAGATATGACAGGATTCTTACTGGATAGCCTTTCTAATTCAATAATCTTTTAAGCTAAAAGACTGGTATATTTAGCTAAATGGTGAAGTTATCCATGGTGGCTCATAAAAGCAGGTTACCAGATCTTCATTGTAGGAGGACAATGTGTCTTGTCAAAAACCGGTTTCATGTTGCAGGAAGCCTAAAGAATGATTATTTTACAATAAAAGGAGAGATCTTGTTGTAACATGAATTATTTCTAAGCAAGTATGGCTAATGTTTGTATTTCTGCACTAATGTTTTGATGAATTCTTTAAAATTATATTTGAAACTGTGTTCCTTTCTTATGCTGTATGAATCCTGAGTATAACTAACTGTATAACACAGTTGAGTATAACTAAAACTGTGTAATTTATTTTTTCTCCTTAATGTTTCTGGTTTGATTATTAAGCAACTTAAAGACTTTCTTCCACAGAAACATAATCTACGCTTGCTAAAAATCAACACACCCCAACTACAATGAAGAAGGGGTGTGGCTGTACTCTAGGGCATGTTCCTCCGAGTGTTAGTCTTTGCAGAAATGCATATGTAAGAAAAATGTTACTCCGAGTGTTAGTCTTTGCAGAAATGCATATGTAAGAAAAATGTTCCTCCGAGTGTTAGTCTTTGCAGAAATGCATATGTAAGAAAAATGTTACTCCGAGTGTTAGTCTTTGCGGAAATGCATATGTAAGAAAAATGTTACTCCGAGTGTTAGTCTTTGCGGAAATGCATATGTAAAAAAAATGTTACTCCGAGTGTTAGTCTTTGCGGAAATGCATATGTAAGAAAAATGTTACTCCGAGTGTTAGTCTTTGCGGAAATGCATATGTAAAAAAAATGTTACTCCGAGTGTTAGTCTTTGCGGAAATGCATATGTAAGAAAAATGTTACTCCGAGTGTTAGTCTTTGCGGAAATGCATATGTAAGAAAAATGTTACTCCGAGTGTTAGTCTTTGCGGAAATGCATATGTAAGAAAAATGTTACTCCGAGTGTTAGTCTTTGCGGGAATGCATATGTAAGAAAAATGTTACTCCGAGTGTTAGTCTTTGCGGAAATGCATATGTAAGAAAAATGTTACTCCGAGTGTTAGTCTTTGCAGAAATGCATATGTAAGAAAAATGTTACTCCGAGTGTTAGTCTTTGCGGAAATGCATATGTAAGAAAAATGTTACTCCGAGTGTTAGTCTTTGCGGAAATGCATATGTAAGAAAAATGTTACTCCGAGTGTTAGTCTTTGCAGAAATGCATATGTAAGAAAAATGTTACTCCGAGTGTTAGTCTTTGCGGAAATGCATATGTAAGAAAAATGTTACTCCGAGTGTTAGTCTTTGCAGAAATGCATATGTAAGAAAAATGTTACTCCGAGTGTTAGTCTTTGCGGAAATGCATATGTAAGAAAAATGTTACTCCGAGTGTTAGTCTTTGCGGAAATGCATATGTAAGAAAAATGTTACTCCGAGTGTTAGTCTTTGCAGAAATGCATATGTAAGAAAAATGTTACTCCGAGTGTTAGTCTTTGCAGAAATGCATATGTAAGAAAAATGTTACTCCGAGTGTTAGTCTTTGCAGAAATGCATATGTAAGAAAAATGTTACTCCGAGTGTTAGTCTTTGCGGAAATGCATATGTAAGAAAAATGTTCCTCCGAGTGTTAGTCTTTGCGGAAATGCATATGTAAGAAAAATGTTTCTCCGAGTGTTAGTCTTTGCGGAAATGCATATGTAAGAAAAATGTTACTCCGAGTGTTAGTCTTTGCAGAAATGCATATGTAAGAAAAATGTTACTCTGAGTGTTAGTCTTTGCAGAAATGCATATGTAAGAAAAGAGGAATGTACTCCTGTTACAGGAAGTCCTGGGTATTGAAGCCAGGACCCACACAGGCATGTGTTTCACCACCTCATATACCATGGCTCCAGCCCTGGTTGTCTTCCAAAGAATAGATATTTATAATACTTAAAAGATTTTCAATATTAAAATATACTCAGTTTCCTTCATTTAGTGGGAAAAAGATAATGAGAAAAATTTTAGAAGTTGGTAAAGTTCAAATTTTTCTTCAGCAGAAGTCACAGCATTTTAAGGATTAACAAAATTCTAACAAAAAATAGCAGAGAACATGGCTTTAATAAATAATATTTTGAGTGTAAGTTTTATCAGTTGACTTTGCTTTCAAACACCTGTACATCTTGTTTTGCTTTGATTCCTGTATTTCAGGATTGGCATTCTCTGTGAAATGCAGCTGTGTGGATGGACAGACGATCATGAACAATCTTTGAATTGTGGATGGACAAACGATCATGAATGTATCCTGCTTCCCTCACACTATCTTCCTGCTTTAATTAAGTTGGCTGGTTTCATTTCATCATTGAACTTGTAGAAAGCCTCAGAGAAATTCTATTAGAAATTCCTTCATGCTTAAGGATACTCGTATTTTGATATATGAAAAGAGCATGCTTCACAGAGATCACAATCTTTTTAACTCCATTGATCTATGGCCCAACCATCCACTATAATTATCTATTATCAGAAGGAGAAACTTGCTTTTGCTAGTGCATCTGAATAACTATTATTGAATTTAAATTATACAGTGTTAAACCTATATTATTAAACCTATAACAATAATTTAGTTATTATAACTTATAATTGTTAATATAACTAATTACAATGATAACTTCATGCACACATTTTTACTAAATCATTAGATACTATTCTAATCCCCTGCCTTTTTCTCATTGTTTGTATTGATTTATTTTAAGGCATATTTCATTTTCTTCTTTCTTTTTCTTTCTTCTTTCCTTTCTTCTTCTTCTTCTTCTTCTTCTTCTTCTTCTTCTTCCTCTCTCTCTCTCTCTCTCTCTCTCTCTCAAAATAGGATCAGATCAATAATCCTTCTATGGAATTGCCTTTGTCTGTTTCAGTCTGTCTTATCCCTCCTATTAGCCCTAATCTTCCCAAAGTCTTCTATCAGGCCATCAATTCTACTTTTAGCTGACCCAGTTTGCTTCCATCTGTTTGAAATGCATCTCTCAGTTCTCTAGTGTTTCCCTCTGTCTGTGGGCTCCCCCATTACTCCTCTCTTCTCATATATACCTATGTGACTGTGATACTGTGTTTCTAAGTGTTTAAGTATCATTAAACCTGATAAGGCTATTCTCTATTCCATGCACCATTACTTGCTTCTTCGTTTGTTTTCAGTAAGGCTGCACTGTAATTTTTATCTCTCGGTAACATAGTCCCAAAGTCAGCATGGTGTTTTTCTATTTTAATAAGATAAGCTCTGGATCACTCATCATTATACCCTCATTATCCTGACTTATTTACCTTCTTGCCCAGTTACAATTAAAAACAAGATATTTTTGTAGCTACCTCTGCATAACTTTAGCAGTTGAAGAATGAGAAAGAAGAGTTAAATGGTCTTCAGTCTAGAATTTCAGCATATTATCAGTTCCCTACATTAGGGCCCATGGCCCATATTGACAACATATTTTGCTCATAGGGAAAACTCATGTGTTCTTCTCACTGAGTCGAGGGCCTGCTTAGGAAGATCTCTAACAGTCTCTCAGTATTTCCTGAGGGCACAGTGCAGAGACTACAGCCCAGACTTTCTGAGGTCTCACTTTTCCTCCAAGATGTCTACTGACTTTTTCTTAATAGAATTCTCTCCACAGTGGCTGTTTTAAATAAAAGTTTACAGGATTGTGCTGTATTACTTAGAAGTACAGATATGGAGTTGGAATGAATAACTGATTTGGGAGTGAATCACCTATTTCCGGCCGTGTGACTTTTCAAAGTTTCTGAAGTCGTGTCTGTGCTGCTGCCTTTATAATGTTCTTAACGGCCTCGCTGGCTTTAAAGTGATGGCAACAGCTGAGCAAGGAGAGTTTCCTACAGCAGACTCAGGAGCTCTTCTGTCTGTGCCTCTGACGCTCCCTGCCGCCGCCAGCCCTGCGCAGTGGTTAGTTAGCCTGTGCTCTATGATTACCTTCTGAGTTTAATTGAATGTAAATTGGCTTAAGTGTGAAGACAGCCTTAACTTAAATATGTTCCTCAGTTTGTTTTCTGCAGCCCGTGGAGAAGAGTTCTTTAATTAAATTATTTGTTTAATATAAATAATAGCACCAATTAACTAAATAGTTATGTTCAACACCACTTAAGAAAACAGTTTCAGAGCCTGGCGGTGGTGGCGCACGCCTGTAATACCAGCTCTCAGGAGGCAGAGGCAGGCGGATCTCTGTGAGTTCGAGACCAGTCTGGTCTACAGAGCTAGTTCCAGGACAGGCTCCAAAACCACAGAGAAACCTTGTCTCGAAAAAAAAAACAAAACAAAACAAAACAAAAAAAAAAGAAAACAGTTTCAAACAAGAGTGTAAGAAGCACCCACCTGTAAGTTCTTCATTAACAGGCCCTGTTAGGGTGTGTCTTGCTGTCTAATCCTTTGTTAACTTAAGGTTTTTAACTGTGCTTTCTGTTCTGCTTGCTGTTTCTTACTAAGAGCATTTGCAATATAATGGTAGTATGATGGAGGAAGGTCATTGGCTAATAAAGGAACTGCCTTGGCCCATTTTATTGGTTAGAGGATAGGTGGGAGGAGAAAACAGAACAGAACGCTGGGAGGAAGAGGAAGTGAGCTCAGAGACTCGATAGCTTTCCTCTCAGGAGCAGACGCCTGAGAGAGACGCCATGCCCCGCTCCCGGGATGAAGCTCCGACCCAGGATGGACATAGGCTAGAATCTTCCCAGTAAGCGCACCTTGGGGTGCTACACACAGATGATTAGAAATGGGCTAAATTAATATGTGAGAATTAGCCTAGAAGAGAATGGGCCAAGCAGTGATTAAATGAATACAGTTTGTGTGTTGTTATTTCGGCCATAAGCTAGCAGGCGGCTGGGGTGTTGGGGATGCAGCCCCGCTGCCCTTATTACTACAGTAGTAGCTCTCCTGTCTGTGGTGACTGTCCTTTGTTTATAACAGACACTGTTTTGGCTGGGAGAGGGTAAGTGGCCCCTTGATAGTTTTGAGAACTTACTGACTGCCCCTTTACCTGACTTCCTTTACCTGATTAGATCCCTTTTCTCTGGCATTTCTTACTTTGAAGAGTAGTTTTTAAGGGGCAGATAAGCAAACTTATCCTCGAAATCTACTTGATACGTTATAGCAGTGGTTCTCAAGTTTCCCAATGCTGCGATGCTTTAATACAATTTCTCATGTTGTGGCAATCCCCAACCATAAAATTATCTCATTGCTACTTCATAACTGTAATGTTGCTATGGTTACAAATTGTAATGTAAATATCTGATATTCAGGATATCTGATATGTGATCACGGAGGGGTGACGACCCACAGGTTGAGAACCAATGGGCTATGGCAAACTCATCTTCATGAGCAGTTGTAAAGTAGCCGATCTACATTCCAGAATGGTAAATAACAAGAGGGTGGCAGATGGTACCGATACCATATCAGTCCGGTGTCTGCTAGCAAGGAAATTCAACTAGACCTCTACAAATAAGTTTTTCTTTAAGATAAAAATTAAAGTCAACCTATGTTCTGTATACTTCACAGCACCGTGGAAAAACATAAATGTGATAATGTGTGTCAAAGCTTGAATTCAGTTCGCAAACTTGACACATTATAAGCTTCAGTAACAGACTTTGCAAAACAGATACATAAATAATAAAAGTGATTGCAATAAGTTGAATACACAAAAACATATAGATGTTTATATTATAATATGAGATAATCTTTTGAATTTGTAGAGATGTGGAGTACAGAAGGTCAACTCTAAAGAGGTAGCTAATATGATTTATCATACTAATCTGATAGTGTTGGGAATAAAAGAAATCTGTAACCCAAGAAAGATCACTTGGGAAGGGTTGAGGTACAGAGGCCTAAGCTCACAATTCTGAGGGAGTAAAGTCACACAACCTGTGAGAAAAAAGAAGGCAGGGAATCACAAAAGCCAGAGATGGCAAGTATTCCTAGAAAGGAATTCCCAACATTTCCAACAGAGGCTAAGGGAACAAGACAGAGGATCATAGAGAAGGACAAATGCAGCTGGATAAGGTGACCACAGAGATTAGCAAGAAGCAAACTGGCGTGGGTGCAGTGACTCTAAAAGCAAGGTCAGACCAACGTAAACAGGCGACATGAAAACAGTAGCATATGGTAGTGGGTGGTGAAGGTCGGGACACCAGGTCTCTCATCAGAAGATGTGAAAAGGCAGAAGGCAGAGAGGAGAAGGGGAAGTATCAGAGTGGGTACAGAGATGGCGCTGTTAATGGAAAGAGAAAAAATGAATTGAAGACCAAGGGAGGAGGAGCTCTATGTGCATCAGGAGCACAGCTCGAGGATTCAGAGAAAGCATCCCTACGGGACAACATTTTCTACCTTCGTTTGGTTGTTATTTTTTCATCATTCGTTATTGCTTTTAGGTCCATCATGGTCAAGAACAATCCTCATGTGGTCATCACAGAAAGGAAAAGGTACTAAGTGCATGGGTTGTCCAGTGGTCCTCAGCTTTTATCCCCCTCCCTATGACTTCCCAATACAGAAATTATAAACATACCCAGTAGTTCCCTCCTATTTAAGAGTCTTCTCCCTTCTGATTCTATGCAATGATATTATGGAAATGAAAATGTGTTCTCTGTTTACCTCCCTACCAAGAGTCACACTGTAAATATTTACAAGTGTTTTAGACAATTTTCCAAATCAAACATTGAAATAATGCATCTTAAATATGCCTCTGTGGAGGTGGGCATGCAAATTTGTCCTTACATTGCCTATGATCTCATGCTTTCATTTGAAAAATACTGCGTTTCTAATGAGGCTCCAGTATTAGTTATCAGATAGCTGACTTGTTTAAGCTAGCTGCCGATGCTTATATTTTCAAGGAAACGTGTCTTCAGTATGTCACTTCTTTAGAACACCTGATGTCCTCCAACTGATATCACAGAAATGGAATCAGAAGTCACTATTTTATTGAGGATCACCAAATTAGCCAGGAAATCTGATTAAAGTTCCACTATTCCCATTAACTTGTTATTCTGAATTTATAAAACCATAAGAGCTTATTTCAAAAGTGTCTTAATGAAAACCTAGAAACAACCTAAATTCCCCTTGACTGAAGAATGTACAAAGAAAATGTGATACATTTACACAATGGAGTATTACACGGCAGAAAAAATGATATCTTGAAATTTGAAGGGAAATTGATGGATCTAGAAAACATCATATTGAGTGAAGTAACCCAGACCCAGAAAGACAAATATCATATGTACTCATGCATAAGTGACTTTTGGACATAAAGCAAAGAAAAACCAGCCTATAATTCACAGCCCCAGAGAACCTAAACAACAGAGAGGCTTCTAAGAGAGATATACATGGATCTAATCTACATGAAAAGTAGAAAAAACCAAGATCTCCTGAGTAAATTGGGAGCATGGGAGAGGGCAGAAGGGGAAGGGGGTGAAAGGGAGGGGAGCACAGAAAAATATATAGCTCAATAAAAGCAATAAAGAATTACAAAAAAAGAAAACTGAGTGTCACTTATAAAAATTCTGGCTGAAGAACACGGGTCTCATAAGTGGGTGGATCCAAGCTCATTTCCAGGGCTACCTCTTGTGTGCTCCGCCACTAGGTATCATATGCCAATGAGGATCTCTGCTTACAGTCCCTGAATCCATTTTCCCAGGAGAAATCAGATGAAAGCTCGCCAACGGAAAACTTAGGTGTTTTGCCACACGGTCAATAAGTTTGCCAGTAGTTTGAGGCCTATCTAAAGCATTAAAACAAAGAAAGAGTCAATTTTGCCTAAATTGCATGGTACCCGTGGGCCATCTGGAGACTCGGGTCCTGAAATGTAGGGGAAGCCCAGCCAATCACCTTGCTTGAAGGGAGGGATCCCCTGAGGCTATTATTTACTTATAAATATTGCGGGTGTACTCCCCGCCTCCCTTTTTTTATTTCCTGCTCGTCGCTGGAACCCTGGTTTTGTAAGCTCTTCCCTTTTTTCCCTTAATAAAGCTGTTAGCCTGGTTAATCCTATTTGCCGGTCGTTTGTGTCACATCACCGAAACACATCATAGCTAAGATAATCTTTAATTCTATGGAATGGTAATATGGAAATCAAAATGTGTACTCTGATACCCACATGTGACTGCATGGATGGGTAAGGCTGTGCCCAGTGGAGCAGTAAGAACAGCAGAAAGTGGTCCATGTGTGTTACGGTTTTCAATGTGTCCTATAAAGACTTCATGAGGGACAACTGATCACAAGGTATAGAGGGTTGATCCTACCAAGGAATGGCTAGCACACAGAGGGATGAGACACATATGTGCTTACATTTAAAAAGTAAAAAAGACTTGTTTTCACTGTGTGTGTGCATGTGTATATGTGTGCGTGTGTATGTGTGTGTGTGTGCGTGTGCGTGTGTGTGTGTGTGTGTGTGTGTGTGTGCAATGTGAGTACAGAGCCCGAGGAAGCCAGGAGAGGTCATCAGATGTCCTGGACTAGAACTACCTGACCGGGGTGTGCTAGGAACCAAACCTGTATCCTCTCCAAGAGCAGTAGCAAGTGTTCTACCCACTGAGAACATCTCCCTAGCCCCACAAACCCAAAAGTCTACCCTCAAGTTTAATTCACCAACACCCATTCTGGAATTGTGTGGTTAGGAAAATGTTTACTTTACCTTGTTACTATTTTTATTGTGTGTGGTTTATTTTATTCAGCACTGGTGATCCAACCCAGAGCCTTGGACATATTAGGCAAACCTCCTTGCATGGAGCTCCGTCCTCCAAGTTCTCTGGTTCACCATATGAGACAAAAGCAGGTAGAAATTAATATACAATTCAAGTATATTTTTAATTTGATCACATTATTCATTTCTTTGTGTGCATTCGTGTGTGTGTGTGTGTGTGTGTGTGTGTGTGTAATAGCATGCCAAAGAACAAATGTAGTTAGAGGTCAACTTGCAGGAATTGGTCTTCTCCTTCTACCACATGAGTCTCTGGGATTGAACTCAGTTTATCGGGCCTGTTAGCAAATTTATTTACCCACTGAGCCATCTTCCAGGCACATTCAGTATAGATTTTTTATTAGACTATATGAAATTCACAGTGAATTGGGGGAAAAAGTTCCTCTGATAAAGAGATCCAATAATATGGAAACAGTGGCTAAACAATGGTTAGATGGCTAATGGAACAGACTTCCGAATACAAGTATCAGCTTCAACACATACGTATATATTCATATACAGTGATTACATGAATTATATTCATGTATCTGTTCCTAATGAGACTGTCTTGTTCAGTATGTTGATCTGTGGTTAAACTGGCACTCAATAAGTATACACATTACTTGCTGCTGGAGATGCTGTTGACTCAAATGGAATGCCTGCCTTTAGTGGAAGTTATAAACCTGTTGACGTCTCAGGAACTTGGCAAAGACTTCAAGGATGGCTCACATGCCTCAGGGATGGGTAAACTATTTGCTATCAGGTATTTGTGATGACGAAGAATTATTCCCCTTGGATCCTGGATGAAAGCAACATTAAAACATTGGCTCTGTAGCTGGGAACTAGGCTATGAATCATACAGGCTTCATATTTTAGTGCCTCACTTATAAAGGCAACATGGAACTTGTCTAGCAGATATCTTACCACTGGTAGCTCGTTACTGGTGGATGAGGACAGATGATCCTGTAACTGGGAACACTGTCAGAAACAAGGACAAAGGAGGTGCATTGTCTGACTAAATGTCATTGTCTGTGGCTTACAACTGTGAGAGACAACCAATCAGTCTCAATAAAAATTCCAGCTCAACTGGATTTTATATATATAAGAAGAAAAGGAAAAACAGAAACTAATTTGCTAGATAATTATGATATATTCATGCTCACATCATTATTTATCACAAACTGCTTTTAATGATCATATAAATGTATCTATACTGGTTTCAGATAGAAAAACTATATTTCAAAGAAATTGTACCCATCAAAAGTGAGAAGATGTTTTGTATAGCTAGATAATAGCAGGCTTCAAATTAAAATCCAAGTTTTCTGACTTTCTGTAGGCTGATTATTGCTGTTTTAATGATACCCTCAATGCCACTTCACAAATAAGTAACAAAGGTAAAGAGTTATTATGACTGAAACATGAGAAAATATGTAATAGCTTAATCAAATACTCATTTTGAAGACCAACTCAGTGTGGCACTGAAAGCTGTTACCAAACCAGAAGGAGCCAGGATAAGCCCCTTGGATCCCAACACTATCCGGCCCATGCTTTCCTCTTTGGACACAGCTCAAGAGACTAAGCTTCTTGGTCTATGGAGTATGTCGAATATTTCTACAGTGGCGTATGTGTATGGTGGGGTTTCAACTTCTTTGTATTTCAGTTGTGATGGCACAGGACTTCACACAGGTTTCAACACATCTGCGTTTTGAGAGGAAGTAGCTGAAAACCCAAGGCCATTGTTAATCAAAGAATAGCTCAACCAGAAATTATTTCTGAACATTGTAAATAGAAGTTTCCAGTTGGTGGCTGTGACCTTGCTCCTCGCTGTGATCACATTCAAAAATAACACTTACTTGTCAGTTCTGAGAAACCATGCCACCCCGTGTCATTATGTATTGACTAGTTACAGGTCTAGTTTGACTTTTTTAATTTTAAAATAGCATGCTTTAGGTAGCCCTTGCTAGTCATGAACTTAACTATTCTCTGGCCTCAGACTCCTGAGTTCTGAGATTTCAGAGGGGTGCTGTCATGCCAGGTATCTTTTTTGGTTCTGTGTTTTTAAAGAAATCCATTCCACTGACACTCCACATTGCTTACAATGGCCTGATCAACTGTAAATGTACTTTGTGTATCTTTCATTGAATCATTTTGATCTAAGAAATTAAATACAACATTTTAAAGAGGTTTTAAAGGTTATAATGAAGATCAAAGTATATACCTACGATCTCTTACTATAAAAGCTAGATTTAAGACATCATAAAGATATAGCTTAGTAAAATCATAAACAGTAACATGTGTTAATCCAAACTCCCTTTGAGGATACTTCATCTTTCAAGCCATAAAATTCCCATCAAACAAACCAACAAGTTCAATAATTAGTCCAGCAGATATTCATGATTGGGGGGTGGAGGAAAGAACATTTTCTTAATTCAAAATTGTCTAAAATTTCAGTCTTGTATTTATAACCAATATTCTTGGCTCTACTACTGTAAGGTCATATTGTTAGACAGTTCATCCATCTCTTTCCTGTTCAAAACTACCCTGTGAAGTAGATATCCTCAATTGTACTTTCCCTGGGAAACAGCTGAGACCAAGAGAGCTTGAGTGACTTGCCCAATGTGACAGAGCTAGTCAGTGGCCATCGACCTTCGTTATCGTGGCCCTAGAAGTTATAGTTTGTGAGTGTGCCACATGCTGTTACTAGGTACATAATTTTTCTAAGATTATGGTAGGAGAGGTCAAGAACAAGAGAATGACAAAATAAATAGTATAAGATGAATTTGTCAGAAAAAATAAAAATGGTGATATGGCTAACATACATGTTATGAAAAGTATATGTCTGTGGTGTGAAAGTTGATATTGACTGCAAACTTGGATGAGATACAGAAACTAGGAAGCAGGCTCCCGGAGAATACCTGTGAATGATTGTCTAGGTTAACTGAGGTGGGAAGACCCAGCATTCCTTGGGCTGGGGTCCCAGCAGCATAAAAAGTAAAAAGCTGGCTAAGAAACAGCAATCGCTGCTCTCAGCTGCCTGACTGAAGAGAGGGTGGGACCAGCTGTTTACACTCCTCTTAAATGCTTTCCCAGCCTGTACTCCCAAAACAGGAGCCAAAATCCACCCTCTCTCAAGCAGGTTTTGTTGGGTATTTTGTTGAAGTAGTGAGACAAATCGCTACTGCTAATGCATGAGTACAGTAAAGTCCCTATTATAAAACGCAACAGCATCCTTCCTCTGACTTAGAAATCTCCAAAACTACCAGAGCTCACACTTAAATACTTGGGATAAGCACAGGCAATTTAAGCTCACTTTGCTATGGGAGGCAGTGAGCTATCTGGCAATAAAGACACTTATTACACAAGGTTGGAACCCGAGTTCAGTCTTCAGAAATCATGTAAAATGGATGCAGAGAACTGACTCCACAAGCTTGTCATGTGACCTTCATATGTGTGCTGAGGCATGCTCATCCCCACACAAATATCATAAACAAACACATACACTAATAATAAACAAACAAGTAAGTAATGAAGACACTATAAAACTCATCAGAAAAAGGACTAAAAATAATTGCTTCCATTGGGGTTTGCAAATGATCAGCTGTATTGAACTGAGGTCGTGCAATTAGGTCTAACCATCCCCCAGAGCTTTCATCAATACATCAGCTGTGCAAGATAGAATAACACCCCGGACCCCACCAAAGTCAGCAGCCCACCAGTGACTCAGACATCAGCAGATGGGAGTAGCTAATCTTACTTGCTTGGCTAGTGATATATGCCCTATTACAGTTACCTCAATGATTAAGAGGTCTAATTGTTTCAGGTAATTATATTGAGCCTCTAATAGATACATTGCCAACATTATCTATGTCATAATTACTAAGCAAACATCCCTTTTAGAAATAAGTATGTTGAGCTTACTCTTAAAAGGATCTAGTAAATTGGGTTTTAATACCTTTAATACCTGTGACTCTATTATTGAAGCATTACTGCTAGGAATATTATTAATATTTTACAGGAAATTAAAGTAAGAACCATCTTATCCTCAACGGCTAGAACATTGTGTTGCTTCTGACTCCACCATCCCACCCATTCCTCTCCAGACACTCAAGGTCTACAACATTAACTCAATCTTATTGTCACTCCCCTCTTCCCATCCAATAAATAATCAATTAGACCAATGTTCCAACTATGCAGACTTTCTCATTTCTACCCAGTGTGTGTGTGTGTGTGTGTGTGTGTGTGTGTGTGTGTGTGTGAGAGAGAGAGAGAGAGAGAGAGAGGGAGAGAGAGAGAGAGAGAGAGAGAAACAGAGTGAGACACACAGAAACAGAGACAGAGACAGAGACAGAGAAATGGGGGGAAGGGAGGTGGGGTACCTACGTTCATATGTAGGTACACCCAGCCAATGGAGCCCAAATGTCTATGCCAGAAATGTCTATGTCAGATGTCTTCCTCATTCCCCTTCATTTTAATTTTTGAGACAGATTCTCTCATCGAACCTGAAGCTCATTAACTCAACAAGGTTGGTTGTCCAATGAACTACGAGGACCTTCATGTTTTTGCCTCCTGCCACTGCACCCCCAGCCTAGCAGTTGGGATAACAGATGCATGCCCCTCGACCTGGCATTTGCATGGAGGAGATTTAAACATAGGTAACCATGCTTGCATAATAAGCATGTTGTCAGTTGAACTATCTTTTAAATCCCCTCATATATTCTTTATCTGCATCTACAGAAACATTTTTAGAATAAAGTTTCATCATTTTGTTTTCCTTCATCAAATATTCACCAAACTCATTAATAAGAGATGTCAAAGCCAGTGCCTACCTCAAACATGGGGAATGTTGTTCATTATTATATAGTAATTATTGTCAATAGAACAGAAGTTTAGTACCTTCTGTAGAATTTAGGTTTAGAAAATTGCTTGTATTATGTTTTGTTTTATTGTCAGCTCCTCAGAGAAACAATTTGGAGTAGGCAACCATACTGTATTTTTTTCCAGGTTACTGTATGTCATGGGCTGAAATCATTTGTCTAAGGAAGTAGTTTTCTTATAAAGAATTCAACTACTGTTTTTCAGCTTTCTCATGATGCAAAAATACTGAGCTATAGTTCTAAGGACAACGAAGAAATTCCAGACTCTTGCTGCCATGCAGAAAATGATTCAAATTAAATCTGAAACAATTTTCTTGATAGAAAGCAGGTTGTACTATGTATGGGAAAAGAATTACAGGAAGAATGTCAAACTAATTTAGGATCAAGAAAACGGAACAGATGCCCACAATGAAGTCATTACTATGCCATATAACAGCAGTATGCCTGCATTGATAGGCATGTGAATAATTGCACAGCTATCAGGAATATGTGGGGCATAATCTTATCAGACTCATTCAAAGAATTACACAACAGCTGGAATTCTATTAAAGGAAGCTATGTATTTGTGTGTTTGCCAACAATTCACGGGTCCAGAATTAGTTCCTTCTGCTGTTTTTGTGCACTAAAGGGTGAACCAAAAAGACTCATTGTGAAATCCACTCTAAAATAATTTCTCACACAACCATTAAGATATATTTCCATAAGAATCTTACTGAAAGCCAGTCAAATGGACTACTTGGCAAAGCTGTGGAATTGTAAATGCTTTTGGTTTGAAACAGATGTGTTGGGTTTTCACTATTAACTTCCAAGTTGTTACCAATGTTCTGATAAGTTATGGGGGTGGGCTGGAATAGTTTAGAAGAATTACAGGATTAAATGTTTATTTTATAATTCAAGTTTCATGAATAGTTCCTGTGTGCCTCATCATAACTAATTAAAAGCTGGAATGGGTAACTGATGGGACATAAATTCGAGCTTGTGGCAGCTGAATTATGAAAGTAGTCACCACAGTCAATCACCGCTTACGGAATTATGTCTTCCAGAGCTTCACAAAACCATAGCAGAGAAGGAAGAATCAGCCTGGGATCTGCAGGTGTCAAACTTTCTAGCTGCTGTGGTCCACGCAGCTTTCTAGAGAAAGGGGGTTTGCTCGGAGTCTTAAGGCAAGAACAATAGAGTGGGAAAAACAGGTGACTTTAATATATGCACAGGTCATTACTATTCTGCCTATACAAAATACAAAGGAAAAATCATTGCCTTCCTGTTTATAATGTTTAAGCCAAAACAATGATTTTCTTAAATGTCTTTAGATATGTAGGTTCCAAACAGATGAGTAACTATCAAGATTCCACTCTAAGAAGGGACAATGAACACAATTTAATTTTTTGTTTATCTGACTGGGGGGGTTTATCATATAGTGAAATTTCCACTGTTAATAATCTTTAATACCTCATTTTATTAATACTCACAAAGAAAAGGTATAAAAATCCTACTTCAAAATAAATTCCCATTGAAATAAATAAGTAGAGTCTTGAAACACAATATGAACGAATTTCCTGCAGCCAAGGTACAATGGGGAATTTACTACTAGTGATTGCAGGAGGATAACAAAATAACAAGAGTCTTTGGCTGCTGCATATTTATGTAAGGGAAAATGCTATGGTAGGAACTATGACCTTGACAGAAGGTCTCTGTTTACTCTTCAGATGTGCTAACTTTCCAGCTCTCCAGCCTTCAATAGCTCACCGTGGCACTGTCGTCTCTTCAGTGGAGCCAGGGCCGACAGAGCTGTTGAGGGGAAGGATTACAAGACAAGAAGCTTTGCAAGCCCTAAAACCGACAGCAAGAGACAATCCTAGGAGAGCTTTTAAATTCACCTTTGAACGTAGGCATTTTTCTTTGTAAACTATCTTGCTTGTATCTTGTACTTTATGTCCTAAATGTACTTCAAACTATAGTCTTCATGCGCTCCTTATTCCACAGCTGTCTCTATAAAGAGTGCAGCTGGCATTCACTTTGAATCAATGGCTTCGACTGTAGACCCAGACTGAAAGTATTTCCAGCCAGCTCTAGGCTCCAGGGCCCTTTCTGGGCTGAGTGAAACAGGAACTCTGGGATCGTTACCAAGTGAAATTACCTGAGGTAGAGTCTGAGATGAGCCACTTTAGCCCCGCCATTTGTGTGGTTCTCCTTCACTGAAATGTGATGGTCACAGGGTCGCTGGCGTTATTTCTTGAAACCCCTTAATCACCAAGGGTAATGGTTAGAGTCGATAATGGAGAAAGAACAGATAGTCTCAGTGTGCATTAGGAAGCACAGCCAGCCCCAGCCTGTCCCTCCTGGACCTGACGTCGGTGTGCATACTGAAATTTATTTTCAGTAGCAATTGCTATGTGGAAAATGACCAGACTTCTTATATTCTTCTAACACCCAAAATGGAAAAGAAAATAAAGTAGAATATTAAGCATAATTGAACATATTTATTTTTTCCTCCTTTTTTGTTTTTTTTTCTTTAAAATGTCTCAGCTTTAACATAATTGTCAACAATTTATGTAACAAAGATTCTATAGACTAGGGGAGAAATGACTGACTCATTTAATAGTCAAAATTAGGACGACGTGCAGGTGCTGATGGAATACATCAGCTTCTCATGAGCAGTTCCTGTGTGCCTTATCATAGCTAATTAAAAGCCAGGACAGTAATTGATGGGACATAAATTAGAGCTTGTGGCAGCTGAATTATGAAAGTAGTCGCCACAGTCAATCACCAATTATGTAATTATGTCTTCCAGAGCCCCACGGAGCAGAAGGAAGGAGCCGAGGAACCGTAGAGTTGCTTTGAAGCTTCTCATTGATTCCAGCTTTGAAGCCAGAGGCATGACTACCGCTGTGTGTGCGTCAAGGAAGTGAAAAGACTGAGGATCACTTTTAGAAGGCCTGAACTTTCTATATATTGTTATAATTATGTTCTCCAATCAAGAAAATGGGAATGTGAGAACCACAAAAATGAGATACCTAATTCTAAAATAGTACTGATATACAAAGAACACAACTTATTTTTAAATTCTCTTTTTACATTTTTTCGTCACTGTGTATGTGTTATATGTGGGGTTTTGGAGTATGCATGTGTGGTGCATCTTTATGCTGGCACAGTAGCCTCGGCATGATGTGCATAGGCCAAAAGAAGATGTCAGATGTCCTACCTGCCATCCATACTCTGATTTGTTCCCTTGGTTTGGGGACACAGTCCTGAATTCTCAGCACTTGTGAACCTGACCCTGGAGTTAGGCTGGCAACCAGCAAGCCCCAATGATCCTTCTGTTCCCAACTCTCACAGTGCTGGGGTTGCAGAAGAATGTAAGCCTACACCTGGTTTTGCATGGGGATGCTGAGAATTCATTGAGTAAATAGTTGGTAGCATGAGTAACTGAGTTTGGATCCCCAGAACCCCACATAAAACCATGATTCTTGGAGGGTAGGAGGTAGAGACAGGAACCTCCCCTGGGCTCAGTGGCCCATCTAATAAATGGGTGAACTTATACTCTTGAGACCCTGACTCAAACAATATGGTGGAAAATAAATGACAAAAACACCTATATTACTGAGGGTAATTATTTTAAAACTGGGTTTCATTTTAACTGTCTGAATTCTTCTCTTTTGTATAGTCAATACATACATACACACACACACACACACACACACACACAGATATAGTCTTCTCGTTTATTTTTGAGACTTTATTTTAATTACAGCATTTCTCTCTTCTCTTTCCTTTCTCCAAGCCCTCACATATGCAAGCAAGGCAATACACATTCATATGTGGAGAATAAGATTCTGAAAACTACTTCCCATAGTGATAAGAAATTGCTGTCAGAGAATAGAGAAAATAGAAATTGCTGATTTCCTGTTTTATCTCCAACCGTAATTTCTTTTAGTATTATTCCTAAGTCTATTGTAATCATATTAAATCATATTTTTATACATTGCCCTTGGAGGATTTGGGCAATTTCATTTCAAGATAGCACTGTTCATCCCTCATTATTCCTGATTCACCTTATTGTGAATAATATAAAGTCTCATACAGCTATGTAAATGATATGGAGAAAGCTTTCAGATATAGATATAGCATTCTAGAGTATGCTGAGATCCCCTGAATGTTAGGGAAGATCTGGAGGGACAATGCATAGACTAGGAGGAATCGGTGAAGTCATCACACTTTGGACACAAGCTTTGGGACTGTCTTTCACTGGTCACTTCCTGAGCCCTTGCAGAATACTTCTCCAAGATCTCAAAAGAATGTGTGTTGCTAGACTATTTGTATCCCAGGAGCTATAGCAGCAACTTTAGTACGAGATTGACTATAAAGGAAGGCAACTTCTAGTGACTCTAACATTTGTTTTTGTTTCAGTTCCCTTGTAGGTTGGTCTAATTTAAAAGACTTGAAAGGATCTTACCTTCTTGAGGTAAACTACATTTCTAATCTCAACCTAAAATAAAGTAAAGTAAAAAATAAAATTCTTCAGTTTTAGCTCCTGGTATTTTCTGCTGCTAAACTGTGGCTGGAGTTTCTTCATTCGCCTATCTAAAATTCCTATGTAGAAACAGATGAAAAGTTAGAAAAATCTCAAGCCTTGAAGGCTTGTTTCTGAGCAATCTCCTCACAAAGATGTTGAAAGTCATACTTTTCAGTAAACTTCCCAGCTTGGCTAGATCCCAACCTCATGTCAACCCCCCAGACCCTGTCACTATCATAGGTCCACTAGTTCTATAATTTGGTGAACGTGACCATCAACTTGAAGCAATTTACATCTTAAGTCTTCCAACCAAAAAAAGCCCAGGACCAGGTTTCAGCTCAGAAGTCTACAAGATTTCCAAAGAAGAACTAATACCAATACTCCTCAAAATTGTTCCACAAAATTGAAACAGAAGGAACATTGCCAAACTCTTTTTATGAGGCTACAATTACCCTGATACCCAAACCACATAAAGACATTAATAAGAAAGAGAATTACAGACCAATCTCATTCATGAACGTTGATGCAAAAATACTAAATAAAATACTGGCAAATTGAATCCAAGAACACATCAGAACCATCATCCACCATCATCAAGTCGGTTTCATTCCAGAGAGTCAGGGATGGTTCAACATACAAAAATCTGTCAACGTAAACTTGAACCTGAATGTGAACTTTTAAGTATACTGGAACCTGACAATGGTGTCATTCATGCCTATAACTAGACAAACACAAAAATGGCTGTCTATTTATTTAATTGACTCACGCCAGCATTTCTTTAAATGGCCATCTGCAATACTTAGTAAAATACAATCGTATTGAAGGAAGTTAAGTGTTTTGAAGCTTCCTTCTCAGAAAGATGCGTAGGTTCCTTGTAGTAATCCAGCAAGCTAGCTTCCATCGGAGATTCATACTCTATTTCAGCCTTTGCTCCTACCTCTGCCCATTTGCATCATCAAAGTAATGGTTACTATGAGCTGAGCACCTCTTCTGAGAACCATAGACTATTTGCAACTTAAAAACCCAGTCCTAAGAAGTTCCGCTGGTAGACATTCCTGTACCAAGGTGAAATATATTGTAGTTTTTGCATGCATGCATTCTTTGGCCCTGTACTGCCTCCTTCACTTTCAAAATGCGTAATGTCAAATTGTGATAATGTCTCATGTAAGTTTTCCCATGAGCATATGATGGGGGACATGTCTATTTTTCCACCTAGAGAGTAATGTGTTCTCTAAAATGAGGAAATGGTTTGTAACAAATTTGAGGATTTTCAGAGGTCATGCAAATTTACTAGCTTATCAGCATTTAACATCTACTCTATAAGTGATTTAGAATGAACAATAAAATTTAGTTTCAGCCTCATCTTTAAACATTTAAAATTAGAAGACTAAATGAAATCAAACATATGCTTACCAGAAAGATGGATATAACATATAAATGCTTCTATTCCATAGCCAGAATTTATTTTATCACAGTTTCAGCAATTTTGGCTTTTATTCTTGTAACTATTTTTTTCCACACAAACACACTCGCCTCTGTTTTCTAGACTACATATCCTTGGAGGATTTGGGACTAGAGACAGACTGATGAATATTTACTGAATTCAGTATATAGTATAAGCTCATAAAATCTTCCATAGTGGGTGGGAGGAAGGCATTAAAATAACGTGACAAACAATAGACCCAATTGGACAGGTGAACTTTTGAAATGTAAGTGAGTCTTGTCCTGCAGTTTAAATAAAAACAAAACTGGTAAAAATGATGGAGAATTATTTATACAATTGAGTCAGTCAGGCTGGAGAAATGGTTCAGTGGTGAAGAGCACTGAGCGCTTTTCTAGAGGATCTGGGTTCAGTTCTGAACATCCACATGACAGCTCACAACAGTCTGCAATTCCAAGATCTGACATCATCACACGGACATACATGCAGGGAAAACACCCATCATATAAAATAAAATAGAGTAATAAAAAGAATATATTAAAGAAGATGGAGTTTGGTATACTCTTTGGCTACATCATGAGTTTGAGGACAGCCTGGGCTATTTGTGATCCAGTCTCAAAAGGAAAGGAATGAGTCGGTCTAGACTAATTCTTAAAACGTTGGCTTAGAGGGATCACTTTAAGGAATCAAAGAAAAAACGCTGCCACACTATAGGCAGTGGATGATATGTGAAAGGAAGTCAGAACAAATGGAATTGAATTACAACCAGCCAGTAGAGGATTGCAGAGATGTCTCTAAAGAGCTTTTTATAATTAACACTTGATTCCCTTTCTTCATTCTATTAAAGTACATAGTTCATTTAGGGTCAAACAAAAATTTGCTAGAAATACGATTATTGCTTCTAACCATTTTGATATTGTTATAGACAACAGTAGACAGCTTATTTAAAAAACAGTTCTTAAGAACTCAAATTCGATTCTGTGCGACTTGTGTTTGCCAACAAAGACACACGCAGTTGAGGCAGTACTGCCATATGACGTAGATAACAGTTCTACAACTGTGTACATGTCTGGTAGAATCTGAGGCATTGGACTTTTCTTCCACAGGAGACACTATGGGGGCCTAAGAGGACTCATAGCAGCAGTTATTCTTTACTAACGACCACGACAACTCAAGCTTCCTCAGCAGTGACCGGTGAAGGGGCACCGGAAATCTGGCAAAGCTGAAACCCAAGCCAGGTCTACTCCAAGGTCAGGCATCTCTGTGACATGTAGTCTCTTTTACAGGTGTTTTCATCTGCTTCAAGCCGCAAGCAGAAAAACAGACCAGAACAAGATATCAATCCAGCCGATAGTGTTCCTATCATAGTTCACTAATTATATTTTAAACTCCCTGTAAAAGATAAATGTGTGGGCTATTCAAAATCAGTAAAAGCCAGCATTCTGTCAAAATAAAGTTGAAATATTTCTTTTTATTACCTATAACTTCATTTTATTTTTGTTTGAGTATTATATTCATCTGAACACTTACACTGTAATACAGCCTGGCATTAGGAGTCAGAATTTGTCTTTGACTCAGCCTTTCCATTTGAGTGCACAATTTGGCTCTGCAGGCTGAATAGTGACGAAAATGGAAGTCAATCAACCGCATGCCGGATGATCCTTAAATCAACTTCCACCATTTGTCTTTAAATCTTTCCACATGGTGTGACACCCAGTAGTGCATAAAAATAAATGCTGAAGAAAAAAAAACATGGACTTTTCTGACATTTCCTTAGGAATTAGCATCAGATAACTCTTGAGCGGTCTTCAAACATCGGATTTGGGCTCTTCGCTGGAGTCAATAGTGATACAGCAAAGTAATTTCTGAGCAATCAGTGGAGATTATGGATCAGGATAAAATCGTATTGCCGAAGAAGGTAAGAAAATTTAGAACGAAAGCTACCATGTATGCTTTGGAGATAACTGTGTTTGAACACAGTCGGCATGAGGTCCTTGGAGATGAATGTCACCTCTGAATCTGGTATTAGATCTTACTCAAATAGCTAAGTTCCTAGGAAAATCCTCGTTGCCTCACTGGGGCACCCAGTCACGGTGTTGTCTTTTGACTACACCATCATTCATTTTCAATACAACAGCAGGATTGCCATGAAAAAGTTCATTCGAGTGACTTGTTTGTTTTGTTTTGTTTTTTTTTGTTTTGTTTTGTTTTGTTTTTTTGGATTTTTCAAGACAGGGTTTCTCCGTAGCTTTTTGGTTCCTGTCCTGGAACTAGCTCTGTAGACCAGGCTGGCCTCGAACTCACAGAGATCCACCTGCCTCTGCCTCCTGAGTGCTGGGATTAAAGGCGTGCGCCGCTTGACTTGTAACACAGAAAATAACGACATACTTTCAGTTGATGCTGTGAAGCTTTTCGTTCATTCTGAACACGGAGGCTCATGAGAAATCATCCCAAATTCCTAGGAGTCCTTTGTGTTTGGATGACAGCATGTTTTCTAAAAAAGGATTTTATGTATGGAGCTTTTCAGAGTCTCAGTATAGAAACAACCTAAATGCCCCTCGACTGAAGAATGGATAAGGAAAATATGGTACATTTACCCAGTGGAGTACTACACAGCAGAAAAAAATAATGACATCTTGAATTTTGCAGGCAAATGGATGGAGCTAGAAAACATCATTTTGAATGAGGTAACCCAGACCCAGAAAGACAATTATCATATTACTCACTCATAAGTGGTTTTTAAACATAAAGCAAAGAAAAACTAGCCTACAGTTCACAATCCCAGAGAACCTAGACAACAATGAGGACACTAAGAGCAACTTACATAGATCTAATCTACATGGGAAGTAGAAAAAGACAAGATCTGAGTAAATTGGGAGCATGGGGACCATGGGAGAGAATTGAAAGGGAGGGGAGAGGCAGGGAGGGGAGCAGAGGAAAAGGTAGAGCTCAATAAAAATCAATAATAATAATAATAATAATCTCATTACATAACTTAGTTTCAGAGCCATTAAACGTGTGTCCTGGTTGCAAGCCACCTTCCATGGTATACAGAGTGCCACTGGCTTTCCTTGCAGCTTGCAGATCTCTCAACTTAACCTCAAGATTGAAAGGAGCTGATGTGATCGTGAATACGGCAGCTCAAGAGTTTCATATTAACGAATGTTTAGGACCCCAAGGCAGATGATGATATCTTTTCATGTTAATTCCTATTTCTAAAATTACTTGTGGGGTGTAAAACAGTCAAGAGAAATCCAAATTCCCTCAAATTTGACTTGGTAGTAAATTCAATAAATACCCTTCCAAATCATCCTACGCTGTACTTCCAGTCAGGGTTTTAGATGTAGAATAAGCTTTTGGAGTCCTGGGTCCTTACCTAAACCTGCACTTAGCTTCAGACTGTTTATAGTTCAATCATATTTAATAGGCCCCAGGCCCATTAAATATAATTGTAACCATCAGCCTGTGCTTAACAGTAAGTGGAAAAGAATGGATGCCACAGACCTTAATATTCATGAAGCCTGGTCTAACTGGCTTTTTACTGGAAGACCATGTCCAGCTCTGGGCTCAAAATGCAGAGATTGAGGAGAATTTGGAAAGAGTTCACTAAAGCCCTTAGTGGTTGAGGGAAATGGATTTTGGATGTAGAAATAACAATAAGGAATTGTTTTATATATTTAAATAGGTGAAAGCAACTTGTATTGAAAAGAATAAGTGAAGATTTATTGTCAGTTAGAGAAATTACATCCAACTTTGGCATAAGAAACTATTTTTTTAACCTCTAAAATTTTTAGACTTGAATCTGAAATCCAGATATAATTATGTAGTTTTCTCTGAGGTGCATAAAGTGGAGCCTGTCTTGGGGAGCTGAAATGATTTATGTCCTTCTATAATGGGAGGTGAAGCTAGAAGCATTTTCTCGGTTTCTCTTTTCCTCACTCTCAAATTCTATTTCTGTGTATTAATCAGTTTTCTGTTGCTGTGAGGAGAGATTCATTTTCATCCAGAGCTTTAACATGATTGCCCCGCCTTCTTGTTTTGAGCCTCTGTTAAAGTAAGACATCATAGTAAGGACTTGTCATTGTCCCTTACCCCGCTTCCTTCCAGGAGACCCCACTTTCAAAATATTCCACCGTATCTCAGTGGTGCCACAGGCTAATGGTCAAGATTTGAGTATGTTAGGCCATTAGGGACATTTAACATCCAAATCATAACATTCCCATAGCCAAAAATTTAAACAGTCTTATGTCTGTTTAAAGCAAGAAATGTTCAAGAAAAATCCACATATGAGATGGAATAAATTTAAAAAGCCAGCTGTCAATCATTGCCACGTTAAGATGCTTTGTGTGTGGATCCAGATAAGGCTGTAAGGACCGTACCAGCTGACCACAGATTACAGAAGAGTAAACACTAACTGCTTTTGCTGTAAGAACAGATAGTGAGACCCTAAGATACAACTTCAGAGAGACTGGTGATCTTGAACAGAAGAGGAACAGAAACTACAGAAAGAGAAGTACTTTTTTCCAAATGGAGTTTCTGGCCTGAGACGACAGGGAAAGGCAACATTTGTCCTTGATGATTCCCTACGCCCAGATCTTATGCTTCTGGTATCTTCTTACTACCTCCTGACTGGTCACAGTTCTTTCTGAAGGCAAGCACTTTGGATTCTTCCTTTTCTACAATAAAGACACATGTACTATGAGCCTGTCTTATTCCTGAGATTTTGAGTTATTTGCTGATCAATGTCAAAGGGTAATATAGCTTTAATAGCTATGTGCCTATTTCATGGAGTTTCTACTGGGGGCAAGTCTAGCCTTAATAGCTGTGTGCCTATTTCATAGAGTTTCTACTAGGGGCAAGTCTAGCCTTAATAGCTGTGTGCTTATTTCATGGAGTTTCTACTGGGGGCAAGTCTAGCTTATTTGTTAGGGAAGAACTGAAGGTATAGTGTGCTGCCCTGGCGGTTAGAACATCACATGCAAAGCAGGGAGCAAAGGCAACAACTGGGCCGATGCCCAGTTAAAATATCATACTCTCTACTCCTCCGTTCTGATGAAGGTCGGTATGAAGAACGAACATGTATGCGGAAATCTAAAATTAAGCTATTTTTTTAAATACTCTTTCATAAGTTACTAATTGTGCTAATACCTAAAATGGTAAATAATAATAGCAAGAGAAAACTTTGCCTTTTATTTAATTTTGGTTGCAAGTCAATAACGTCACATTGTTAAAAGTTTTGTACTGGTCTTAAAGGCAACTTTTTCTTACTATAACCCAGGTTGGCCAGGTACACATTGCATAGCTAAAGACAGCAGGGACTTGAGGCAATCCTATCTCAGCCACTTAAGTGCTAGGATTTCCACACCCAGATAAGATAGCTATAGATGATAAAGAATTTAACTTTCTTTGCTTTATTTATTTACCATAAGGAAACCTTTTAAGAGATTTGAATCTTAAGCAGTACTAACGGTATGTGATCTATGACTCTCCAATGATTTCATGGGCTGCTTCAGTAAATTGAGAATGGTTAAGTCCCTCCCCCGATCGCCAGTATTTAAAGTTGCACCATTCCTTGTTTGCTAAAGATCACTGCGCTTGAGGGCCAGAGAAGCTGCTGCTTTGCTAAGGTTGAAGCTCTTAGGAAATGCTTTGCAAGTAGCCAGATAAGTGTAACTAAGAATTGTTGCATAAGACAGAAATTCTCAGGAAAGATGTGAGCATTAAACTTGTGTGCTTGTTGTAATGAATCTTAAGTAAGCATACAAACTATAAGTTCTAGAATAGATGAGTTAACAGTGATCCTTAATATTTGTTTTGCAGTTTTTAATGTACATCCATGTTAAGTCATCTGTCCATTAATAAAGCTTGTGGTGTAGAAGAAATGGGCATTATCATATCTGTCTGATACATGATAAAATAAAGCTTGGATATGTCCTTACCCAATTTTATAAAACTAATAAAGACCAGTAGTCAAGTTTGCTTGCATTTCATCATCTGTCTGGGGAATCTGACTTCAAGTTCTTTCCTCAGCACATACAGATATTGGATTATATCATTTCTACTAGGAAAAGTCTTAGATCTAGGGCTTTTGCTGCAGAATCTATCACCCACTCCAAACATGGTTCACATACACGCTGATGCCAGTACTATACACAGCCAGGCTTTCCACAAAGAAGGATGAAGATACAGGTAGATAATGTCTCCAAGATGACACAGCTCCGTGTTAGTATCTGCTCACAGCTAGTTTCTCTCCATTGGCACTCACAACCACAAAGAGGGCAAGGTCAACAAGGGAGATAGGGAATTGCTGGTTGGAACATCTCCTAAGAGCAAGCTTACTAGGTCAGAACAAAGTCCTCCCCTGAGATAGCAAATACCGTTCTTCATCTGCTGAAGTAAGCACTCCAGACTAAGTCACATAAATGCTGGTCTTGCCCTCTTGTAGGAACTGAACAAGTCTGTTCTGTGCAAGGGAAAACCAATGCTGATGGCAAATGTCAGACTATAGGGAAAGCATGAGCTCTGGGGTCAGAACTGCCTGAGTTTGTCTTTGAGGCTCGCCATTTCTAGTGGAAAAATGTTACAAAAGCAATTTCACCTCTCTCACATCTCCTATTATGTAAAATGCTTCCTAGCTAGCGTTCAAGACTTATCAGTTGCTGTGCGGGGTTTTAAATGAGAGCTACAAAGGTCAGTAGCATGACCTTACTATGTATAGATGGTAAGAACAGCTAAAGAACTCCGATAGCTAATCTAACCTACGAGCCAAGCTGGACATTATTCTGTTAGGAGGCAAATCCCAGGGTATTATGAAAATGTTCGCTATTATGAGTAAGGTATGGATTGAAAATTACTGTAATATCACTTAAACATTGAAAAGATTTAGTCATCGAATTTAAAAACATGTAAATTTGTAAGCTATAAACATGCCCAGACACATCATTTGAACCTCTTATTCACCTCCATGTAAGTTATCACTCACTAACTGAGGTGATATATCTGAAGATGATTTTAAGATGCCATGCATTCAGTGGCTAAGGACCGAATTAATAACGCTTTGTTCTCAGTGGAAACCAACTTACTTGTTTCCGTTGAGCTGCTAATTTCCCTGGATGTAGGCACAATAATAAATATTCTAGGAGAATTTGTCTTTGCTTTTGTGTGTTTCTCTAATTAGGAAGGTTCCAGAAAAGTCAAGGACTATTTTATTGTGCCATTCCCAGAACAAATCATTCAGGACTTATGAACAGACATACTTTCCAGTATTCAAACTCACTTAGGCCTCCCTTGTTTACAGCAACAATCAAACAAATGAACAAGCGAACAACCACAACAACAACAACAACAACAAAAACCAATGTGATCTGCTGGGTTACAAATTAACGACGTTTCCCGGTCTGCTTATATTTCCAGAGGAAAGTCACTCTGTGCGGTACATGAACTTTCTGTTTGTGTAGCGCAGATCATAGCCCTTTATCAAAACTAATAATGCAGTTTTACTTTTTACAGGAAATGGAAACTAAAACCTCTACAAATGGATGTAAGCATCCAGAATGGTTCTCAAATGGGCAGTGCTGAAAACTGATCCGGCTGCTTGTCAATTGCATCATTCAGAGATGACATCAGGAGCAAGGCTGCAGCCAATGCTGGCATGTTACCCTTCCCGTACCACAAATAAAATCACACTCTGCAAAAATATAATCACCTCCAAGGCTGCAACTTGAACCTTGAAACCTAATTAAGCAACTTTTTATCAGCTCTATTGATAAGACCTGGATCAGGTTCCATATAAACTCGCAGCAGCCAATGCTGATAAAACATGTTGTTACCAGTGTATCATTCTCGAGGAAAGGTAGGCTGATGATTGAGACAGTACTTTCGATATTTATTTCTGATTTTGTTTATGATCCCTTTTATCTAACTGCAACCCTAAGCTGGAACTTATCACCAGGGCCATGCCCTTTGGTCCTCTTTAGACAGTCCTGTTCCATCTCATCAATAGTAAAGACATCGCGCCTCTTTACCTGGGGGATTATGTTCATTGAGTATCACAAGGGACGCTGGTGTGGGTCTTCTTTTCCTGATCTGTGAACAACAAAGGCACAGCTGATGTCAGTGTGAGAATCAGACCCTCCTCTTCATTGATTCTACAGCATGCAAGCCTACTTGCCCTCCTCTTTTCCCAGTGCACGTGAAGGAACTTCTAGAAAGAACATAGCATACACTCACTATATATTTTAGAGCATAGGAAGCAAGCTAGAACTGCCAGATATTACTAACACCTTTTTTGAGCAAAAAGTTACATTTTCAAAGGAAAAAATAATAATAATAGTTGTATATCATAAAACTATGCAACTGAGGTTAATATATTGTAAAGTACAGAGGTGACCTACTATTTAAGTGACTGGTAAAGCCCCATGACAAGGGCAATAACATCATGATCCCTTGCTCTTATCTAAATGAGGCAAAAGAAACTCAGAAGCTTCGAATTTCTCTTACGTGCTATAATTAAATTGACAATGTAAGTTTTAGATTTCAATTTGTCTGATTAACTTTCTACTTTCTAACTTAATATTTAGATCAAATTAGCAGGTCAACCAAAAATAAGAATCTCATAAGAATGTGTGTTTTAATTCCCTTAGGTAGTGCTAATTGGAATCAGTGGGTTAGAAAGAATAAAAGGGAGAGAATGCGAAAGCGAGAGGGCGTGTGAGTGGGTGTTAAAGAAACGGGAGGGGAGAGCTGAGGTACATATGGCTAAGATATATCATACATTGTGTGATATTGTAGATAAATAAGTAAAAGTTACTAAAAAAGTGTAGAAGAAGAAAAGGGACTATATACACTCAATTGAAACTAAGATCGGGCAGATTTACCACCTTGTTATAGGAATCACAGGAACATAGTCTGACTCTCTTGCTTCAGGTTGCCTTTATTCATGCTGTGTGAGCTCATCACTAAATTCCCAGAATACTTGTCAGTAAGATAAAGGAGAAAGGATACAAATGGTGTTGTTCAAGATGGAAGCCATGTTGAGTTCAGTACACAGATCTGGCCCAGGTTATGTGTATCTGGTCTGAATCTGGGTGGGTCTATTGTGGAGGCATCTTATAAAGTAAGACTCCCAGTACATATTGTAAGACTTTGTACCAACTATTTGGGAGAGGATTCAGGGGTCCCCTGAGTTCTAAGTGACTGACGAATTAGATCGGCATTCCCGTTATTTCCTTTGCTCTCCCCACCAGTCTCCACTGAATATCTTTTAAGTGGGTCCATTGCACCCAGCATCTAAGTAAACATGAACATGACGCAGTTAGAAACCAATGTCAGACATAAAAAAAGAACCTAGGAAAAAGTAATAGAGCATTTTTCATACCCATGGCTCATATATAACGCACAACTATGGCTAGGGATACACAATAAAAACTCATAAAAATGCAGCCTGCAATATTAAATTAGTCTAGGATTTACTACTTTAATTTCTACATTACTTCTTATTTTCTAAGTAACAAAATAAAAGAGTGCTAATTTTTGGCAATGTTTTCAAAGTTTCTCTAAATGTTGAAACTGTTACTGTAAGAAGAAAAGCCAGGACATTGCTTCAGACCAGAATGTCTAACACATGGATGTTTATTTTATATAGAATGAAGTGATGCTAAAATCTTAGCCAGTCATTCCCCAGCACAACCCAAACACAAGTACAAAAGCAGACCCACTTCCTCTTTCTGAAAATCACAAAATCAGCAAATGCAGAAAGCAGAGACCCTTTCACCTAGTAAGAACGCATGCCCTTCCTGCCCATCATCCTGGAACCTCTCTGGGTCCACTCCCCCTTACCTGTTCCGCTGCCTCTGGAGCGATCTGACTCTGGAATAAAGGCACAGCAAATTGTATCTTTTTGGGGCTGTTGGGTTCCATGTTAGCGATAAGAATAAGACAGAGCCGTGAAGCACTCACAAAGACAAACCCAAGTGGTGTCCGGAGTGTTCCTGAGGCACGCTTCACCTAGCCCCACACACGGTGCTTTGTAATAAATCTCTGTAATTCCAGCCTGCGCAAGTGAAGATGTCGAGGTTTGAGCAACTCCCTTCTTCAATATCCAGTGATGCCTGCCTTGCCTGATTCCCCCACCAATCTTCTGAATCCTCTCAACACAATTGGGAAAGGAAGAATAAGCTAATTGTGTCCCTGCTCACTAATACACATGCCAAGCTTTCACTCAGCGGCTAATTGAAATTGCAGTGCTAGCCTTGAAGGCCCCGCTGCCCTGGGATTTAAAAGAGAGGCTCTATCCACTGTACATTACTAACCGGCTGCTCAAAAGTGCAGCCTAAGCTCCCTGGAGCATTGCAGGGATGGGTCATCCATTATTGATTAACATAAAGCAGGAAGTTTTTCGAGCTGGGGGCAGGGCCTGGCTCTAGAATCATGTCATTTCTTTGTAGCAACTTACGAGTCAGACACCTTTGCTACTTCACACTCGACCACCACATCGATGAATGGCTATCAACAGTAAACCACAGCCAGTAAAATTAGCTATATTTGTGCTTCAAGATCTGGTTAGGCTAGCCCTGCCCCAGGGCTGAGCAGATCTTAGTTCAAGTTCCACTGTTAATAAGCACTGTGGCCTGGAGGAAATCCCAGCATATGTCTGGGCCCCCACACTTTCAGTGGGAAAATGGGCGGGAGGGAGTTAGATTAGATGACCTTTATGGTCCCATCCTGTTCTAACATACCGTAATTAGAGTTCATGGCTTAAATTTGAGTAGAAAGCATTGGGCAGCTAAATTTAGCAAACAGCTTGAAAGTCGCTGCTATTTCAGTGGCCTTTATTTTGTTTCTGAAGGAGCCAGTTACATCCTCTTTCTTGGAAGAATCCAGAAATGAGTGGAAAACATTAGTGAAAAGCCAGTCATGTCTGACACCATGGCTTGTTGTCAATTATGGGGCTGTATGCAAAGATGAAGATTTGAGAAAAAGTCTAAAAAGGATCACTTTCAGAAAGATGATGCGTCAAGTGACTATGGTCACAGAAGACACTGACTTGGTCATCTCAGTAATTCAGTAATATCAAACAGTAGGCAGCCATATCTCCAGAACCAGTTCAGCTTCACAGAATTCACTCTTTTCTGTTTGTTTTATTTTTTCCTCTGTTTTGCTTTTGTTGTTGCTGTTTGTTTTTCAAGACAAGGTTTTTCTGTGAAAACAGTCCTGGTTGACCTGGAACTCACTATGTAGACCACACTGACCTCGACCTCACAAAGATCCATCTGCCTCTGCCTCCCGAGTGCTGGGATTAAAGGTGTGTGCCACCACTGCCGGGCAATCCACTGCTTACTGAAGGAAGCCTGGAAATGAGCTGGCCTCAATGGAAAGAGGAACTTCAGTTCTTTACTTCTCTGTTTGGAAGGTGTGATTTGGTGACTACTACCTTTAAGAATGTAGCTTTTAGATCCATCAAATGCATTTTGATACTGTCTAAAATTGTAGGTATTTACAAGTGAAGTTTCCTTTATTTTGAAGGTCTTTCTTGCTTTCTTTCTTTCTTTTTTTCTTTCTTTCTTTCTTTCGGAAACCAAAACATTTATTTTATGACAGATTGAAATCCTCAAGATGAACTGGACGCTGCAACAGCTGCCCTCTTGGAATTAGGGGTTGTCCCTTCACGAAATCCATGTCTGAATATTCGGTAGGCAATTTTTAGGTGCCTCATCCGCCCAGTCCTGGTAGTGTTTCGTCTCTTAGTTTTGACACTCCAGTTATACTTTCTCTTGCGCTTGGCAGGGTAGCTGCATTTGCCACAGGTAGACTTCTGAAGGTGGTAGGCCTTACTGCCACAGTGTCGGCACAAGTGTGCGTCTTGTTGCGACGCCTTCCAAAGGATGGCGTTCCTCTCCTCATCTTGCTTCTGCCGCCGAGGCCAAAGAGACCGGAAGAGAAAGCACTTCCGCTACTTCCTGTGGATAAGCTTCCGCCCGGCGAGGTAAGCTTCCGCCCGGCGAACTCTGAAGGTCTGTTTTCTAAAACAGAAACACATATCAATGATTTAATCATACAGCTGTTCTGTAAAGTGTATAAAAAGTAGTATGCATTACTCAAGTCGTTTCCTATATGCGCTAGAGGAAAAGCAAATGGAGATACTGATGGGAAAGTAATTTTAAAGGGGAAAAATGCTGACAGCAAGAAATCTTGTAAAGAATTCATCTCTCAGAGGAGAAAGGAAACTCACCATTCAAAAGAGCCTATGGCAGAAGTTACAGAAGACCATAGAAGGAAACCTTTGTAGATCAATACCGTTACTGAAATCACCTCTCTGAGTATCACTTTAGAACCTGTGGAAAAGCAGACAGCCTTTTTAGTGAGGAATGAGTCCAGAACTTGCTTGGCAATCATCGAGAACTTGTACTTGGCAGCCCAAAACCCACACTCTTACTGCCACTTACCAAGATGAACAACGCAGCACATGAGAGAACTTTTTTCTGTGAAGTTCAGATGAGCACAGTCCTAAGAGGAGATGCTCATAGCATCAGGCTCTCGCCACTCTGTAGCAGATAGCAATTATATGTTTACTAGATTGTTCAAAGTGCTCAATGATACATGTTTTTAGCATGACATATTAAGAAATCTCTTCCTACTGGAAAATTTAATGCCAATAAGAGTAACAGATGATTAAGTGAAATTCTATGTGTGTATTATAGGATGAAGACCAGAAAGTGTGCATGCATGCTCATATGTATATGAGCAGACAGTGTGTGTGTGTGTGTGTGTGTGTGTGTGTGTACAAATGTGTGCACATATGTGCCCATATGCATATGGGACACAGGATGGCACTGGGTGTCTTCCTTAACCACAATCCACTTTATATGTTGAGGCAGTCTCCCATGTGAGCCTGGACCGGTATGCTCCAGCTAGTCTAACTAGCCAGCCTGTTTCAAGGATTCCCGTCTTTGCACCCCACATTCTGAGAGCACAGGCCCGCACCACGGTCATAAAGACACATGGGAGATAGAGATCTGAACTCTTGTCCTCGGGATTGCTCAGCAAGTGCTTTACCTTGAAGAGCCATCTCCTCGTGTTTAATGCCCCTTTTATTTAATAGTTTGACCAGAGATAGTACCTACAGAAACTTCCTGAACCTTTCATGATTTTTCTTCTTCGTCAGTGTGACCAGCTTCTGGGTACTTGTCAGGATTCAGTAGTGTGGCCTTGCTTTTAGGAAAATGATACAGATTTGTTTCCACCCAAACCGGGGCTGTTGGGGCACAGAAAAAGGAGTCCAACAATCTCTGCTGCCCACAGAGAGCACAGTGTACCTCCACTTAGCACAATAGCTACCTGTCTCTCTCTTAATTATTTAACATCTTGAAAACCTCTTCACACAGCAATTCAACACGCTTACGGTCAGGCTTTATGCTATGGCCTTAGAGGAGAGGTTGTGCTAAAAGTCTCATCTGAAATCCTTTTAAAGCTAAATTGTTAGTCCTGGAGACATGCCTAAGCAGGTATAAGATCTTAGAATTGAGATCTAGCACCAGTATAGGGACTTCTAATAGCCTGTAACTCCAGTTTCTGAGGGCCCGATGCCCTCTTCAAGCCTCTGAGAGAACTGCAGGCTTGTGGTGCACAGATGCACATGTAGGTAAAACACCCGTACATATAAAATCAAAATAAATAAATGTTTAAAGCTAAATTGTTAACCTAAGAATCATATAATCTTAACTAAATCTAAAGCAATTGAAAAAAAATAAACACTATGACATTTACCCTCACAAACCAGAGTCTCTGATGATATGAAATGGTTAGGTATATATTCATTTGTTGAGATAATAATGATGATGATATGACAATAGCAATGGCTACCCTTGTGTGGCTGGTTCTTTATCTGTGTAGCATTCTACGTGCTATTCCTGTATTAACACTGGCAATGCCCACTTACAGTTTGCCCTGTTGCCATCTATGCCTCTCACTTCGAATGAGAACATTGTGAAGCAAAGCGTGTAGGTGATCTGCTTAAATTCTCCCAGTTAATGAGTGGCAGATCCGTTTCCAACCCAGGCGCTGGCTTTTTATCACAAAGCTGCAGCTATTCTAATGCACAGGCCTTTGGAACAGTTGTTGGAAACCCCCAGAATCTCCACAGCCAGCTTGCATTCTACTTCATAAACTCCATGGCGTGTGAGCTAAGAGAACAAAGCGCATGCTTTCAGGATATTGATCGTCATGACAATCATCTAGAGAGCTGACACTGAGCTCCAAGCTGGCTTGGAGGTAAATTTTATTCTTTCTCTTTTAAAATAGAGACAGATTCTATGAATAGATATATGAAAAATGTCTAATATAATAAAAAACCTATATTGTCTTTTCCAAGTAACTATTACTGTGCACACAAACAGAAAATGAAACACGGGTCTTACTCACTTTACTTCGTGTTATCCTATCCTGTTTTCTCTGATTCTTTAAGATCCTCATACTAGCTAGATCACTGGTCCTTACATGCCCTCCCCTCTTGCTGGAAGGTGTCCTACCCTGCCTGCTTTATTTGTATCAAATTAGATTTATCCTCTAATTCTACCTATTTAGAAAGGGCTCTTCAGAATCACAAAATGAAAGTAACCCCTCAGTTTACTTTCTCTCCTAGTATCTAATTGTGTCCATTTTATGTCCAATTTATGTTACTGTTCGCTTTTCCCCCTCATATTATAAATCCTATGCTTATATATAAACACAATCAAGATGTCAGTTTCCTCATTACATAAGATCAGTTAGACTCCACCTTTATTATAACGTAGGTAAATATAAAAGATTTCAATAAAATAAGTTTTCCCAAAGACTTCAGTCCTTACTGGGTTACCTCACTCAAAATGATGTTTTCTAGATCCACCCATTTGCCTGCAAATTTCAAGATGTCACTATTTTTTTCTGTTGTGTAGTACTCCATTGTGTAAATGTACCACATTTTCCTTATTCATGAAGGGCATTTGGGTTGGTTCCAGGTTCTGGCTATGACAAACAATGCTGCTATGCACATAGCCGAGCACACATCCTCGTGGTATAATGAACATCCTTTGCTTATATACCCAAAAGTGGTATTGCTGCGCCTCGAGATAGGTTGTTTCCTAATTCTTCTACTCAGAAGATATTCTGAAAATATCACCATACATCAGCTAGCGACTTTGACAAGCTGAGCCATACGATAGCAACCCCAAGAAAAAAAGACTTCAAAGACCAAGCCTTATTAAGTTGTTCCCTGTCTCAGATATATTTCAAAAAATCTGTAGTAGACAAAACATCATAGGAAAAATGAAAAGGACAGTAATTAATGTCCCAGCTAATATACTATCTCCAGATCAGTTTCTCAAAGAATTCCCCCAAATCCCTGTACCTCCTTTATTCCACGTAAGACTTCCGACTCATCCTTTGTGGACACAGTTTTGTAATCCATTTAAAGTCAGGTACCACTTATGCCGTATGACAGATGCCTGGCACAATATGACAGCCATCAAACTTTTGAGAGGCTTTTAAGCCCTTTCATTAATTTTTGCAGGTATCGGTAAAAGCATTTCTGGATCTATCTTCAGACAAGAATGTTTTAAATGATTTAAGAAGACAGAAAAGCACTGCACTCCTAATAAAGTGAAGAATGTTTTAAAAAAATATATTTCACATTTTAGTGTGTGTGTGCAAATTTCTTTGTATTTTTATACATTTTAATTTTTGAAATTATAATTACATCACTTTCTCCCTTCGGTTTCATCCCTCAAAACCCAACGATGCACATCCTCTTGCTCTCTCTCAAATTTGTGGCCTTTCTTCAATTGCTGACATTATGCGTGTATATGTGTCTGTGTGTGTGTGTGTGTGTCTGTGTGTGTGTGCATGTGTGTGTGTATGTATTGAGAAAATATGGATTTAAAAATAAATTATTTGTATATTCCTGAATACAACTCACTTGGTTTATAGGTTACCTTATGTCTTTTTAAATTATCATTATTAAGCATTCTTCTATGTGGCTCAGTTCATTTACTTCCACATCTGCTTTGTGCAGGATAGATTCTCCCTCTTGAAACTGTATTTAAACCAATGAGTCCTTTTATGGTGACAAAACCAAACCAAAAGTCAAGACTCTGGAAAAGCCACAAGTTGGGTGCTGAGAGGGAGATAATAAAGGGAGAAACAGATTACTGTCTAGAACGCATGATATACTTGCATTGGATGGTTAAAGAACTAACTTCATTAACAAATAGGAACATTGCCAGTAAAGAATATGTAACATTTGGTTCCATAAAATAATTTTTCAAGTATATTTCAAAACTTTGTTTTTGTTATAAAATGTTAAATGGTTAAAACATGGCAGCAACTTTTGGCTTCATGTTGCCATTCAGCAGTTTCTGGCTCTGAGTAAGTGCTGCAAAGAGCTGTGGTTGGCTATGTGTCTGTGTTTCCATATGCCAGGTAGGTTTGTTCACATCTACAAGTGAGCTTAAGTAACGGAATGCTAACAAGTAGAATAATTTACTGATTAGGATGACTCATCAGCAAATGTCTTCCTGCTAAAGACATGAAACCTGTATTGGATATCTGAGGATGTTTGCTTGTTTCTCGTCCAGTTGGTTTATCACGACTCTGGTCTGGCCGATAAGCCAAGATCACACTTATTTCCCAGCAACCTGCTATCAGGATCCCTAGTGGCATCCCATAATGTCTGCCATGATATTTTAAAATATTCACTCCTTTATGATTTTTTTCATCCACCTAATTTTAAAATGTGCAAATTAACATATGATTCATTGTACCCTTATGTAATATATGCGTGAGGCTCTTGGATGCCAAGACAACTTCTCAATGTAGAAACAGTAGGAAACTTCTTACAGGTCAGAATGTGCTGAGCCTTCGTTTCCAGGAGTGAGTCACGAGGCGAACAAGCTGGGAGGTGCAGGTACCGAAGAAAACACAATTAGGAAATCAGAGGACATTCTCCCCTGGTGCTTTGGAGAAAATGAAGATAAAATTTTTTTTTGTAGGTGCATCTCAGATCATGCACCCCGCATTCACTACTGAACTCTGTTTTGAGTAACTCAAGGTATTTCACAATTCTGTAACACTGAGACATTTGTTTGGAGAATCCTATATCGCTCCTCTCATGCAATTCACCCTGCGCCTCTCCTTTTAGGCCTGGGTTCAGGTGTTCCTTCTTCTAAACTGCAGTCTCAGAATTCCCCAACTGGTTTGTCTGGTTGTCTTCTAAGCATTCCCCGCACTTTGCCCATAAATGTTTCTGTTTGTTTTGTTTTGCTTTTCCCAGTTGAAAAGTAATTTGGGGGCAGGAGCTATAACTTAGTCAATAAAACTCTTGGCTCATGAGTGTAAGGACCTGAGTCTGCATGCTCAGGCCCTGCAGAGAAACCTGGACCCAGTGCTGGACACTAGTGACACCAGTGTTGGTGAGATGGGAGGCAGAGGAAGGTGGACCCCTGGAATTCAAGGGATGAGCCAGTCTAGAAGATCCGGTGACGTTAAAGGCCAGAGAGAGACCAAATCTCAAACCAAAGGAAGAACAAGACCCACGGTCTTCTCACTTCTTCATTCATATGCATACATGAGCACACATGTACCACATACATATGTGCACCCCACACATGAACATACACACATTAAAGTAATTATAATACGTAATGTAGCTCATGTCTACATCTACCCTCAAGCACACAAGACGCATAGCATGTCCTTGTCCTGATACTACTCAGTCATCAGTAATAGCAAAGCCACCCCTTGCTGTGTACATACCATTGTTTCAATAGGATACCTATTTGTCTTGGATTTATTCTGTCAACCAAAATTCAACCTTTAGCAAGCTTTTTAGAAATGACTCATAGCTATTAAACTTTCTAAGATGCTGTGGATCTGAAATGTCTTTTCACCCTTCTACATGAGTTAACTCAATTGACTAAAAATACCTTAAATTCCAGACTTTTCTTTCAAAACTTTGATAATTCTCTACTGTTAGAGAACATCCAAGGCTACAGATTTTATTTCAGTGGAAGCCGTCATGAAAGCTCTGATCGTTCTTCTTGAGTAACGATCTCAAGTTACATTAGGGTGTGTATAGATGTGGGTGGAAGTTTTCTATTTCTGCCTCTCAAAGACTTTGGGTTTCCCCAATATTTTAGATGACTCATTTTATCCTGAATGTTTTTCAGTAACTTTGTGGTTTGAGATTGTTATTTATATTTATAACTGGTATCCTCATCAAGAGATATCATTAGAATAGATCTCATCAGATCAAATGAAGTCCTCCTTTAGCCAGTGAATATAAACTGTGAAGATAGAGGCTGTCCTTAGGTATTTGGGGAAAAGATCAGTTCGAAGAGACTTTCCATAAAAATAATTTTGTTGAGGGGCTGGGTCCCAGCTGTTGTACATTGCTTGTTAAACCAACCCATTCCAAAGCTGTCCAAGCTTGTCCTGAAGAAATGGGGAACAGTGATTCCCCATTATTTCCTCTTTGCTGTTCCATGACAGCTCAGGCTCTTTATCCCATTTCTCCAGACCCTGCCCACACAAGGGACTCTCCAAGGGAGAGGAAACTCCCCTTGTATATTAAACAATCCTATGCAGACCCTGCTTCTGCCAACTGTGACCAAAATGGGTCTCAAATAAAGGTTCAGAGAGTCAGCCAAGGGCCCTTCTTCTCTGTGCTTTAATCATTGACTCTGATGGTTTCCACAGCTTCCTTGGGGAAATGCTGGTTTGACAGTGTACCATCTTCTACAAGTCTCTCTTTTCTGACTTCTCCAAAAAGATGGTTCTATCTTCTATTTACCTTTCACTAATCCATCAAAGATTCTGATCTGCTGAGTTCTTTGTTATCACAAATAATTTAGATACGTATGGTGAATATGTATTTAGCATGTATAGCCTATATATGGCATATATATCAAATACTAAAATATTTTTATCATCTCAACAATAGGACAAACAGAAGCCTAGCATTATCTTATTCTTAATTTTCATGATTTTATATCAGGGTAAATTAAAAGGATTATTCTATGAGTGTCCCCCACGAGAACACAATAGTTCTGTAAGTCCCTACTGTCTGACTCAGACAATGGAGAGAATGGAAAAATAAACACAAAAATAAAAACAATCAAAAAGAAGGGCTCATAGAAAAGAGTTTGAGTTTTCTATTAGGGGAAAACATCTATGGAAACACTGGAGGAGAGAGACAGGGATTCTGAACTTTGGAGCAAATGGCGGATATGAAAGCTGAAGATCTTTCTGGATGGCATCAAGGTTCATCCTGATGCCTTGCTGAGCCCCGGTTCTCCTACTTATGGGAGAGGAAGTGTTCCACAAGATTGCCAGGCTGTTTTTCACTTTAATTACTGAGATTCTAAACTAGAAACTGGAAATCGATAGACCTCCAGATAGACCATGAGTGGTTTGTGCTTGTCCTAAAATGAGTGAGGCTAGGGCTTGGTAAATTTTAAAACATGGTTGTTCTTTATATTCTTTTCTGAGTAGCTCTGTTTTGACATTCTTTTCTCCTATAATTCTTAGTTCTTTTTCTTTCTATCAGCATTCCCCCAATGACTTACCTTATTGCTGTGTCTGTAAATCTCTGGTAAAATATTAACTGATAAGAAGAAGTCAGTAGATAAAAACCATGGGCAAATGCTTTCCATTAATTATGTACAGCTTTGGGTGACAATGCTCATCTTTTATTTTTCAAGAGTCTTTTTTCTTTATTAGGAGAAAAGTTAAGCAAAAAAAAAAATCATGCAGTTGAACAAATCTACAATCAAAAACCTAAACCTTTTGGATTTTTGAAACCCCAAATGATGGCTTCTAATTTTAGAACATGACCACCTAAATTAAAGACATAATAAACTGGCTACCATGGAACCAAAAACGCTTTAAAAAGATAAAAGTCATACTAGTTAAATAATATTTTACATAATAAAATTAGCTTGAAAGGACAAACACACTGCTCAACTCCTTAAATTACAGTTCATTGAATAACAGTCTGTTCTTCCCTGTCTGTTATTAGGGCTATAGAAAATTATATCTATTTTTGAAATTCTATATTTAACCTAAAACGTGGTATCTACTTCTCCCAGTTGACACAAAATGATTCATTCTTATTACTTATATTCATATGAATTAAAATATTTCCACATACTTTTTTCAGGGTTTCCCCAATCTTAAATTGGGACTAGAAAGTGCTGTAGAAAGATTATCATGATCTGGCTGTAATATTTGTGACCACACTGAGGGTCAGGATGGAGAGCTGCTATTGCTCACTGGGTGAGCACTCCCCACTGTATTTGTATCCTTCTCAAGGCTCCATGTTCAATAGGTGAGATTGTGTTTCCACAATAGAATATTCTTTGCCCAATGGCATATGAATAGCTAGCTGTACCTGACTCCCATCCCATGCAAAAGCGACAAAAAGAAAGAAAGAAAGAAAGAAAGAAAGAAAGAAAGAAAGAAAGAAAAGAAAAGAAAAGCAGGCACAGAGAGAGACTGGGCCTGGTGTGGGCTTTTGAAACCTCAAAGCTCATACCCAGTGACACACCTCCTCCAAGAAGGTCCCACCCACTCCTCCAAGGTCACACCTCTTCTAACCCCACCCACTCCTCCAAGGTCACACCTCTTCTAACCCCACCCACTCCTGCAAGGTCACACCTTCTGGTTCTTCTCCAGCAGCCCACCGGCTGGTGACTAAGCATTCAAATGTGGGAGTCACCGCTGTGGCAGCTGCAGGCAGTGCTCCATCCACGTACGCCCCGCCCCGTGTCCGCCCTGTCCAGTTCACACCCGTCGTCTTTAAGAATTGTGCTTAGCTTATTGCATCTGTTTAGCCACGTGTGTACACCGCTGGCTGTGAAAGGAACGTGTGCCCTTCACACCGCAAGATTCAGGCAGCAGCACCTGACTGGCTCGGAGAGCTGTTAGCCTAATGCTTTCCCTCAGGTCATATAAATGCAAATGCATTGGCCTCTGCCTTGCTCCAAGTCAGTTCTGGCTGAGGCTGGGACTTGACCTCCAATGTGTCCTCTGCTTAGTTTTTTTTTTCCTCTCTTGCCCAGTTCAGCTCACTCTTATTATGACTGACTATCTTGTAGTTTCTACTGCTTATAAAGGAAAGACCTCAACTGGGGCTGGCTTACAGCTCCAAGCTTTAGTCCACTGTCCTCATGGTGGGAAGCAGGACAGCGTGCAGGCAGATGCGGTAGCTGAGACTTCTGCATTTGGATCCCTATAGAACAGGAAGAGGGTGCCACAGTGAGCCTGGCTTGAGCATCTGAGACCACCACCAGTGACACACTCCCTCCAACAACACCCCTACTCCAACAAGGCCACACCTCCCAATACTGCTGCTCCCTATGAGCCTATGGAGGCCCATTTTCTTTCAAACCGCCAAACTGGCTATTCCTAAAAATACTTCCTTAGGAAATCTCTTGTTCAGGGGTTCTCCAAGTTGTCCGCTCTGAGAATCAGAGCCAAAGAGGCAATTATAAAACGAGTCTTCTCCCTTTCCCTTTCAAAGTACTTCACTGACTTTATCTTCTCGTCTCTCTTCCTAGGCTTGGGCCTTCAAAGGCTTTGTACTAATTGGGTGCATTGTCCAGGAGGCCTTACTTAGGAACCACTTAAGAGTTCTTTGTACCCTAGTCGATGCGCTGGATAGGTGGGAACAATCACCCCTGGAGACCTACAGCCACCAGGAAGGAGAATACTGGCTGGAGAGAGTCGGGAAGAAGCTTGGTGTTCAGAACACAAAGCTTTGGCTGGAAAAGGGGAGATGAGTTGGGCATGAGAGACAGAAGTATAAGGGCAGTTTTCCAGATGGGCAGAAGAGTTTTAAAAAGACTCAGAATGAGAAGTATTGTGCCCAAAATACAATTCAACTTGATGAATTCCACTTAGAACTAACACTGAAGTGATTAATATTCATCAATTCTCTGTATGGACAGTGAAGCGAATATGTTATGATTTAATATATCAAAGGGACTGGCAATCATGCTTAAGTGGTTGAGAACAGGGCCATTTCTACATCTCCTTGATGAGGCCCAGATGGTTTCATGCACTGAGCGCTTGCTTGATGAGCGTTTAGCCAGCTGAAAAGCATGTTGATGCTACTTATCCCAATTCAGAGATCTGATAGGTTTTTCTTTCTCTCCTTTTTCCCCTCAAAATCTATTTTAAGGTTTAACAATATGAACAGCTGGTATCATGGGTTTTAGAAATAATTATAGATTATGTGAATAAACATAAAATTATGTAATATTTCACATGGAAATTTCAAAAATAATATACTTCAGCTCTATACCTCACAATTTCAATTTACTTGTGGTGTCTAACATATTCTTAAATTGTCATTTTACATGATAAATATTATATGATTCATTTAATTCAAGTGACTGGTAACCAAAATTAGCCAAAGAAACTGTAATGCAAAGAAAGATGAAGAAAACCAGAAAAATGCATAAACACAAAAGCATGCACGGACTGGATGAGACAGAAACACTACAACATATCAGGAATGCTAATCTGAGCATGATACAACTAGAGATCATTTTCTTCTGTGTGTGTGTGTGTGTGTGTGTGTGTGTGTGAATGTGTGAGCCTGTGTGTATAAATGTGCCCGTGTGTCACACATATGTGTGAGTTTGGAATATGCATGTGTGGTATATATGAACATATGTGTGAGTGCATCATGGATCTGTGTGCCCACTTGCTCATGGATGCCAGAGGGAATTGGGTTTTCTGCTCTATCACTCAGAATCTGATACTGAACTGGAGCTAGGCTTATGTCTAGCGAGCCACAGAGTCTTCTTGTCTCTGGTTCACACAGTGCTGGGGTTACAGACGCATGCCCAGCTGCACCCGACTTTTATGCAGGTGCTGGGATCAGAATCGAGGTCCTCATGGTGGCATCTGATCTCCCAAGACGTCTCTCCAAGCCCATCGTCTTCTTAGTACCCAGAAACTGTGTTATTTATGAACAGCTTGTGTATAAGATCATCCCTCTCACTCAATTTTCTATTAACTGATGGCCTCAAGAGTAAATGTCATATGAGCTGGACTCAGAAAGATCACAACGTCTTGAAGGACTTAGGTGGAATGATGTATTTTGGGCCTTTCAATTACTATACATTGCCTAGAAAACACTGCAACTGGGAGCCTTGCAGATGTAAACAGAACTTCTTTTGTTGGAGTTGTGAGTTTGAAGAGTCACTTTTCTGACACCTTAGATTGATAAATATAGGTAGGGAAGGGATAAGCACATTTAAACACACATGTGACATTTGTGAAGGACACCCTTAAGTAATTTCTCTGGGATCCTCATTCCTGGCTATAATGTCAATTGATTCGAAGGTATGGTGCAGGGGAAAGAACTATGGAGGACATTTCAGAGAAAGGCACAGTTGTAGAAACAGGGTTCTTGTTAAGGGAGTTTTCAGATATCAGGTTCCCATCACAGTGAAAGGTACCAGCTGCCACTGCGGGGGATGGTATGTCTCACTGTCGGCGTTTCCTGTTAGTCACACTTTATACTTTCTCATCAAGGAGTGTTTTGTAAACACAAAGCCTCAATAACATCTACATTATTTTTATGTTGTTGTATAAATGGACTAATAAGCCAGCAAAGGGCTCAGGAAGTTGACAGTCACCTAGGCCAAGGTTGACTTCCTATCGGCACCCCTGTCCAAGATAGCCTGGACTCAGATTTGAGAAGTGCCCAGCATCTGCCCTTGCATGTTAGACTCATGCCTCTAACTCTTTGAGAATGGTTACAGAGGCACAGCCCTAGGGTAGAAGTCATATGTAGGTGTACAGATGAATCTGTAGACAGAGATAAAAAGATCCCATAGAAGGGGTCTACAAACAGGCGTGCTACAGTGAACTGGTGAAGAGCAGAGAAGCCAGGACCTCGCCCCCCATCTTGGAGCTATGACTTTGTTTACATGTCTGAGAATATAACATCATGGGGATGTCCTCCTGACGTTTAAAAAATGGGGAATGTTTGGACTTTAAGAAAAATGATCATATCAGCAGTGACGTTTCTTAACTCTTGATTAGATGACGGGGTTCCCTGCCCTTCTTAAGGTTTAAGTGTATTTTTTTGGTGTCTAGAAACCAAATGAGCTGCCTGGCCGCTTTGTATTCTTGGTTAGGTCCCAGCACCATAGTGTTTGGCATGGTACCTGGCGGGTCTCACTTTCCCAGGGAAGCTGAACCCATAGTGCAGTTGGGCTGTCATGCTGAGTGGAGGGTACCTATGAACACTGGGCACAGTGTAGGAATTTTAGCTAGATGGGGTGAGCCGCAGAACTGACCTTGGGTGATGACGTTTGAAGAAACATGAAAGGACTTCCTTAAAGACGTCATTCCCCCCCCCCCCTTATAGACACCAGCTCCCCTAAGAATGGCTATTGTGCTCCTTAAGTTCAGTTACTACTGTGTTCTTACCATGGTAGAAGAACAGGTATTGTTCCCACTGAGGCCCACAGGGAAACGTTCGAGGACCAGCTCCAGATTTACAAATCCTCTAAAGTTCGCTTCTTCCCTGTCACTCTTCCTCACTCACTGCCTAGGGATTATTCTCCAAACTGCGCAACATTAAAGAGAGCAATATGAATATTGTTGTAGACATTCGGTCGGCAGTGGTTGCCTAGCATGCACTAAGCACCCTGTTCCATCTCTAGCTCCGGATAAAAACAGGCATGGCAGCAGTGTTACATACTGAGCTGGAGGCCTGTCTGGCCAGCATGAGACACCCATCGCAAAACAAACACACACACACAAATCAAGCAACACAATAAAACAGACTTCTGTTTCATCCAAATCACACCAAAAATAGAGTTTATACATCCTCCAACTGGATGTGAGACAGCCAGACTTATAAGGAGAAACAAAGATGCCAGGTAGAGGAGATAACGGTTTAAATGAGTCCGCAAAAAGTTACATGAGTAGAGCGCATTGCCATGCGGGCGCTGATTTCCCGTGGACCTCGTCCTCACACACTAGCTCTGAGCAGGATGCATTTACAAGAGCAGAAGTGTTTCGCTTATGTCATTTACGATCAGTGATTGGTTAGTCCTCTGGGCCTTACCGAGGTTTCTAACCAAGCTTCCGTGATGCGACAGTGTACAGCTTCAGACGGTTTGCTGCAGAGCCGAAGCCAAATTAGAGGAGAAGTTCGTTACGATGGAAAACAAAGGAGGCCGTGTTTACCGAGAGGCTGGTTTGTGGAGGACGTGGAGGATCGGAGACAACTGGGCGTCTCCTACAGGTGGGGGCTGCGGCCAAACGACGTCAGATCGCCAATCGCTGAGTCAGAAGATGGCAGCAAGGGCTGCCCAGCTCAAAGCGAGGATCATGATGTCCTCACGTTATTCTTGTCGCTGATTCACCAGGACGGCCTCTGACCTTTTCCACAGTGACTGCACGGGACCTCCCAAGGCCCTCTTGCTGATCTCCCAAACTTGGAGAAATGGAAGCTACAGGCCTGCCTAACTATGCCAGGAGGCAACACTGGGAGGAGATTAACCAGGGCGGCCAGCATCAGAGCAGGAGTTCGGGTTCAGGCACAGTGATGTCTGACACTCTGGAGTGACACAAAACCTCTTTTCTAAAGAGCTATTATTTTTAGTGAGTACTGAATGCCAGGCCTGCCCCAGGCTTAGGGGCTGGGGAAGGGCTCTGTGGAAGAGGAGTCAGGAAGAGGTGACTCACTCCCCACCCCCACTCCCATCCCCACCCCTATCATGACACACCGAGGTGGGTGGGTTTGGTTGCTAAGAACAACTGGAGACTTTGGGGGACTTTGGAATCAGAAATGTGGAAACAATTCACTTTCTTTGCTGCCCTCAATTTGGTCTTTTTACAACGCTGGTTGGAATGCTTGCTCTCTGAGCCCTAATGTTCTGATTTCAACACCGTGTGAAGTTCACTTCAAAGTCAGCTGAAGCTGCAGCAACAGAAATAGACCTAGGAGTATAAACACTATGTTATCCAGCAAAAAAACAAAGATGACAGACTACATGCTTTAAAATAAGCTCACTCCTGTGGTTTTTAATTCTCAATTATAACCTTGAACTTTATGAGTATTGATTTCCTAGGATGAGAAGACCTGTAAGTGCTTTCCTAACTATCTTTCTATTCATTTTAAATAAGGTCATTAAAACCTCTCTCCTTCTCCTTATCCCTCATCTCCCTCTATATATATCCTTCTTCCTTCCCATATCTGTCTCTCTCCATAGAGAGAGATAGAGATAGATATCTCAGTTTAAATATCCCTTTGCCCTCATCAAAGGAACTTTTCTTTGTCCAACTAAATTTTGGATGCACAAAAAATCAAGCACAATGTGTTCTGAGTATTTAAAAAAAATAAGTTAGCTTGCTGTCCCTAAAGTGCGCAAAAGGTTTGTGAAGTACTTCAAACACTGAAGCTGAGTTTTCCTGACACCATAAGACAGGGACAGGGACAGAAACACAGTGTTTCTTATTTGCTTAAAGTCATAATGTAACTGAGTCCAAGGCTAGAGGTTCAACTCAGGGTGATTTTGAGCAATGGATTAGATCAGGGCACCCAACTCAGGACTCAGCAGAGGTAAAAGGAAGGAAAGGAATTTATTTAACCAACAGGTAAATACTGGGAAGAGAGACAAAGTCAAACATCTGAGAAAATCTTCAGGACCCTGCCCTGAGCCTTGGCTTTCACCAGGGGAAGAAGTAGGCAGGGCATCCTGAATGTGTAGAAGTACAAGGCAGCTTCAGACTCTGGCCAGGCTGCTCATCACTCAGGCCACATCCAGGGTGACTCTGGTGAAACCCCTGTGGCCTGAAGGGATGGTGGGATTCCCATGAGTTGACTGTTTATACCTTAATATTAGTCTCCATTTCTGTGCTGTGGTAATCACTTCCATGTAGTGGGCCCGTCTCTACCCTGAAGTGATCTGCTGGGGCAAAGGGCTGGGTGACTGCAGTTTTACAACAACAACAGGAGACTTTCAGAAGATCTGGAACACAGCATGGTAAAAGCTGTCGGTAAAGTACTCCCCTGACTTTACCTCTGTGCTGTCTGCTGTCAAGGGAGATGAGATAAATTAGGCCTGCCTTGAACGATAAGTATGGTTCAGCAGTAATCTGAGCCATATTAGGACAAAGTGGCCAGGCTAGATGAGGGGAGAAATGACAACCATAGGCATTTTGGGCTCAGGATTTTTGTTGTCGGTTTGGTTAATTTGGTTCATCTTTTGTTTTAATAATATAATGTAAACTTTGGTAATTTCATAAATGTATGTAATGTATTCTAATTGCTCTCACTGCTGCCCTATCTTATCCCCCTTCCACATGTTTGTTTTTGGAGACAAACTTTCACTGTGCCCAGGCTGGTGTTGACTCCTAGTGTCCATCTTTGCTTCAGTCTCCCAGGTGCTGGGATTACTGGTGGACACCACCATGACCAACAGCTCTAGTGCTGTTGAAATTCCTAAACTGAAGTCATATATTTATAATTTGTCTTCATCTATCCTTTGCTGCAGGACTGTAATTCCCTGCTCTGCAGATAAGGAAACTGAAAAGTGGAATCCTGTGCTCCTACAACAGCAGTGGTCTAACTAGATCTAACCAGTTTCTCCAAAGCTCTTCCAAGTTTCCCCTGACGTGGGGATTCGAGCAGATACTTGTGACTTTTCACAATGCATAGAGAGGATCTCACCATCTTTCCTCAGAGAGCAGGCAGTCATCGTAAAGAAGGACAAAGAAAAGAACAATGCTAAATCTATCGTTCTTTTGCCCTTGTGTTTCCCCCGTGGACCGCATTCCATCCCTTCCCAGCCTTCACTTTACATATAAATTAGACTACCACAATTCCTGCAATGGACACGCTGTTGAGACCAGGCTGTGCCTGCTTAGAGTCACTTCGCACCATTTAAAACAGCGGGTCTCTGGGTTGTGCCTTTCCCTGAGGGACTCCATTTTATAAGCAACATTTGGACCATTGTAAATACAGAAACAGGATGATTCCGTGTCTTTTTTTGGATATAAACATTACCACTTGTTCAGCACGATGCATTAGGCACAGACCAATAAATAAATTATTCCTAAAACTGCAAAACTATACCACCCTATCAACTTGCGGTGATTGGGACCGTATAAACACATGAGCACATTAAAATCCTATCAGGACAAGCAGGCCCAAGAGCTTGTCAGCTAACAAGACCAAGGGAAATGTGAAACCCACCTCACTTGGAACCTGTCAGGAAGAGGACACCTAACAAACACGGTGATGGAGAGAGACTGAAGATCTGTTGCCTGACCATCTGGTGTGGTGTGTGTCAAGGGACTCATCGGCAGAAAATTTAGGACTGTCTCAGCCCGACTGCTGATGCTGGCTACTCAGATTACTGTGAGCAACCCATTCATCTGTCTGGACCTGGTCTTGCCCTTCAACTTTATGACCTCCACAGTCTCCCGCCTGGTTTTTGCTTCTGCGGCTCAGCCCAGGGATGCTGAAGCTCAAGCCTGTGACCCTTGGCATCTCCACTGACTCTCCAGTGGGGTTTGTTATCTAACCCCAGCTGAGACTTTTGGCATTTCTATCAGCCCTTCTGTCTCTGCCTCCAGTAAGGCCCTTTGCACCCCTTGAACGCCACAGATGTGTCTGTCCACATGTCAGACATAGTGAGCTCATGACACCCTCTCAGCCCCAGGTTCCTGGTTCAGTCACTTCTCTCTTGATATTTCCTTTCTCTCTTCTCTGGTTAACGAGCACCTACACATCCTAAAAGTCCATTTCGTATGCTACCTCCATTTCATGAAAACTATCTGTATACCAACATCTGGTAAAAGTTTTCCTACTTCAAATTCTCATGTTTTTTGTAGGCTGCTAGGGTAGAGAGCAGGGTGCTGAGCAGGCGTGTTCCAGACATGTCTCCTGTCCTTGTTCTTCTGATGTTTGCTAATGAGAGCCTGGAAAACACCCTCTATGAGGCTCAGGGTCTTCAATTACAGGGTAGGGAACAGTGCTTCTACTAATACCTACCTTGTGGTGCTGTTAAAAGGGACTGCATAATTCCTTGGCCATTGGCGACATATAAACAATGATGTATTATTTCTAACTCTTAAAACATTTAACTCTTTTATGGACCCATGACCTTTTTAGACTTTGGTAATGTTCTGGCATGAGCCTCCTGGTCTATTTTAATAGCTATAAAGCTAGAGTCTAGTTCCATAAAGAAAACAGCATCCAGTCTCACAGGTAGTGTCAAGGCGAACAGAGTGAAGAAAAGCCATGGCTGGTTAGTTCAACAGCCTCTACCTCTGCCTCCGTCTGCACTGCAGAGACCACGGCCCAGGCCTCTGCAGTGGGCTACATCACCAGCAATGGTGCCTCACTTCTCCAGAGCTGCAGACAGACACATTTCTGACTCTGTTGACTTTTGTTGGAATCGAGTCCTGTGGCGTTCAGAGAGCAGAACAACAATCATCGTTCCCTAGATTGCTCCAACCATCAGTCCAACAACATAAGTCTGAGCTAAAGAAATGTCAGCCAGGGATCTTGTCTTCCTACTGGAGTGAAGAAATGATAAGGAATTAAACATAAAATAATATAAAAACATTATCCTCTATGGGCCTTTAGGACTAAATGTCTGACTGACATTCTCTTGGTTTCACCAAAGAGAATTCCTTCCCTAGTGCAGGGTGCCTAAAACAAGAACAAGTGAAATAACAGGAAGATTCCACCCCAACTCAATGCGGGGTCTTGGGAGAACTACAAGGGTAAATATAGTATGCTTCTTAGGAAGAAAATCCTTTCAGACCCAGAAAAAATGACTGGTTATCAAAGCCGTGGGGAGCCAGCCACCTGCACAGAACTTGCACCGAGAGGCCAACCCACAACCACGATCCCCATACATGTCCTTCTGAGGCTTGGGGAACACAAACAAGGACGGCTCGTTCGTTTATAGGTTTACATAAACAAGGCTGACAGAGAAAAAGATGAGCTGCTGATATTTTTCCACTTCGTCTTGTGAACACGTCACTCTGGAAATTATCACCCGGGCTCAGGTCTTGGGGATTGCCATAACAAGATTGTTTTACAAGGAATGCAGCTCAGCTGGTACGGGGTGAGATACTTTAGCCACCGCAAAGGCACCCTGCGCTGGGGAAGGAATTCTTTACCAAGAGCCTGACACACTCCCAAATATGTAGCGGCAGCAGCAACTCCCACCCCCACCGGCCAACGTATAGGGAGGGAGCATAGAGCTAGTTAGACTGCAACACAGCCTTCTCACAGTGAACCTGAGTACAATGACTACCGGAAGTCACACTAGATGATATCGATCACCATGCAGATATGGTGGTTCTGCCAAAACTTAGTTTGGCTTAGTCACATTTGATAAAATATTCACTTCTTACGTTATTCTCCACCATCCATGAACTGTTTAAATCGAGACACAACACTACCATTTCCCTGTTCTGAGACTTATGGCTGAAGGTGCAGTGTTTCAAGAATTCCATGTTTTGTAAGACAATCTGGTCACCATGTTCTCTGGAGAGTGTGGGGAAGAGTCAGTCATAAGTGCCTGGCTTAATTCTATAACCTCAGCCATCCAGTGTTTTGTCCTTTCTTTGTTTGATATTACTTCACTTGTCTTTTCACTCAAGGACAGAAATTCTTTAAAAAGTTTTTTGATTTCTCCTGTATTATTTGATTATCAACACCATTAGACAAAAGTTGAATCCCCAAAGCAGCCCTTCTCTCTGAATTTTCCCCATCGCTATGTGGGTCTTGGAGAATTTCACAGAAACAGCTGTGGGTGGGTGGGGCTTTAAATGTCCTTACAGAAACCTGGCTGTTTGAAATGGCTTATGAAACACTCTTTTGAACTCTTCTGAGATATTAACAAAAGATCCTAAGGAGTCAATCTGGGTTTTATCTTTTCAGAGCTCCTTATTTCTTTTAGTAACTTTAATGAGAATCTGGTATATAGGACTCAGTTTCATTTTAAAGCAGGCACCTTCTAGTCTTATTTAAAGGGTCTTTCCAGTTTGTTTCTTGCTTTTTATATTTCACTGAGAAAAAAACAAGAAGGAAAAATGGTCCATTTCTCCTCTTTCTGAAAAATTACTTCAAGATTATAATTACACTGTTTTCCTCTTTGCTTTCTTCCCTCCAAACCTGGCCGTATAGCACTCCATGCTCTTTCAAATCGATGACCTCACTTTCATTAAACGATGTTATATGCATATATGCAAATATATGCACATGTATCTAAATACAACTCCTCTGGTCTGTATAATGTTACTTGCGTGTTTTGTTTGAAGAACTCGCAGTTTGGTATTGGATAACCAATTGATGTACTCCTCCATGGGAGATACTATTTCTCCCATTCTCAGCATTTCTTAGTTGCCTGTATTTCTTTGTGCAGGCTTGAGGTCTTGTGGTCTTTCCCTGTCCACTTTGGCATGCCTACTGTTGTCGTACTGTCATGTGGTAAGACTTCATTGGTGTAGCTTCTGACATTGTTAGGAGACAGTCTCATAGCAAACTCCCTAAGCCTCTGGCCCTTACCAACTTTCTGCCTCTTTGAAGATGTCCCCTAACATTTAGATGCCAGATACTTACCAACTTTCTGCCTTTTTGGAGATGTCCCCTAACATTCAGATGCTGGATACTTACCAACTTTCTGCCTCTTTGGAGATGTCCCCCTAATGTTTAGATGCCAGATACTTACCCACTTTCTGCCTCTTTGGAGATGTCCCCTAACATTTAGATGCGGGATACTTGTAGATGTATCCACTGGCATTGAGCTCCACAACTCTGTATTTTGATTGGTGTGGTATTCTGTAGCAGCTTCCATTGGCTTCAAAGAGAAGTTTCTGTGGTGAGGGGTGAGAACTATGTTTATGCTGAAGATTTGGAGCTAGTCGTCTCTGATGAGAGAGATACCAGATGTCTGTCTTTCTGGATCTAGCTTGCCCCACGTCCTATCTTTTCTAGATCTCATGTTTTGTACTTCACCTGGAAATCTTAACCAGATTGTTGACTTGAACAGGCAGATTTCCTTTTCGCTGTCTCCAGCACCTATGAGGGCAGACTCTATGCTGTTACCAAATGGGCCATACCTTTCATCTGCTTTACAGTAATGTCTTCTTCCTTTTCCTGTGAGCCTTTATCGCGGCCCCCTTGAAGCCATTTAGATTTCCACTAACTCTACATGAGAGCTTTTCGGCTTCCAGTAACGTCATCCAAAAGCCAATGCCAGTGGTTTTGGTTGTGGCAGCATCTCATTGCTGGTTACAAAATTGTAACTGGTATCAACAGACACATAAACTATCTCCAAAGTTAGTGACCGAAACAACAGTCATTCATACACCTACATTTTGGCAAGGGTTAGCAGTAACTGGCCTCATAGCCATGTGGGCCACCTTCAGATGGGACTCCACTGGAAGCTGGAGAGTATACTCAGGATAACGGACTCCTGGGATTAGCCATTCAGTGCTGTATATTACACGGGAGTTCATTTAGAGCCAGAAGCCAGGGCCTTCTGTTCTCCATGGCTCATTTTTCCTAGGTTTGTCTTTCTTCCAGGACAGTAGGTGAGATGCAGGCCAAGCATCTAATGAGAATCACATGCAGTGCATGGCATTAACCTGCCATAGTCTGGACGGTACCATGCTCCCATGTGCACTCTCTCCTGTCGTAGATACACAAACAGTCACAGGTGAGAGAGATAGAAACCCCAACCCCATTAAAAACAAATTATTTGTGTGGGTGCCAACAAATGCAGAAGAGGGCACTCATCACCTGGAAGTGGAGGTGTAAGTGGGTTGTGAGTCATCTAGTGTGGGCGCTGGAAACTGAAGCTGGTCTCCTGGAGATGAGCAAGTGCTCTCAAGCACTGAGCAATCTCTCTAGCCCTGAACTCCAGCTCTTAATGAAAGACTAGCTAAGCTTCAGAAGAGTAATCGGGGCAGGGGTTACTGTTGGTCTTATCTTCAGAAGATTATCTGCTATAGAAAGGGGAAAAAAGACTATATAAGGACATTGATTATATATATATATATATGTACAATGTAATATTTCACTGCAATAATGCTTACATTATACAGTGTTTAAGTCAGATTAGATATATATATATATCCTACCATTTGCTTATGTTAAAATATTTAAAATTAAATGTTTTGCTTATTTTTTAATATATAGTGCATCACTCTAGCCCCGTGGTTCTCAGCCTTCCTAATGCTTGTGACCCTTTAGTGCAGCTCCTCATGTCATGGTGAGCCCCAACCATAAAGTTATTTTTGCTGCCATGTTTTAACTGTAATGTTGGCACTGTTCAGTGTTTCCTGATGGTCTTTTGTGGTCACAACCCACAGGTTGAGAGCCATTGCTCTAGTGTCTCAGCTTTCTCATGCTAGTGTGATTGTAACTTAGGGTTCGTGTATGGTTGCTCCTTATCGCTGCCTCTTGCCCTTTTTTTTCTTCTTCAGTACTGGGGATGCAGAGCCTTGTGCATGCCAGGTAAGTGCTCAGACATTCCACCCACTTCTGCCTCTCTCCTTTCCCGGTCTCTAGGAGGCACCAGTCTCAATTCTATGAGATCAACGTATTTTCTTTGTAGATTTCAAATGAGTGAGATCAAGACATATTTATATAAAAGCTTCTGATAGTCAGAACCTAAGATAGTCTAGCAACCTAAGAAAATCAACCAGAAACCATTAACTTTTGCAGCAATAAGTATATAATCGCAAATAAGCAATGGATGAGCTATGAAGAAGCACTTACCGTGTGGGAAGGGAAGGCTTACCTAGCATCGTATCAGAATGGTTTGGAGATGCTTAAATGATGCTGAAATAAGAAATCAGGAAGTTGGCAGTGGCTCCTGCCACTGAAATGTGCCTCCTCTTTCCATGGTCTATCAGAGATTTCAAGGTCATGAAATATGGCTGTCCACACTTCCTGATTCTGTCTCTTAGGTAGACAAGCTCCGGTTAAAAGTCACTCTGTTAGCAACATTCTGGCTGGAACTGCACATTTCCTCCTTCCAGAGATACTGCCTAGTTTAAAGGAGCGTTTTCATAAACTGTGGTCTGAATTGTTTACAATATCTAGGAGGAGAATAGTCATTCCATTAGGGCTTGATGTTTTTCAGAACTGTATCAAGTTGAAAATCAGTTGGCTACAAAACACCAACTAGAATCTAATGTTCTGAATCTCTCACAAAGCAATTATAATGTACTCTGAATTGGAGATCTTTTGCTTGCATTATTTGTGTTGACAGTAAATCAACTCATTTAATTTGGAGTTCACGGTAATAGTAAAGAATAAACTGGGGGTGGAAAGATGACTCAGTTGGGAAAGCATTTGTTGCCCAAGTATGGAGACCTCAGTTTGATTCCTCACATCCATGTAGAAGCCAGGTAAACTGCCCTGTGTCTGTAATCTCAGAACTCGGAAGACTGGTGTGTCCCTGGTCTTCACTATTCAGCCAGGTTACCTGAGACTACAAGCTCCAGGTTCAGTGAGAGACACTATCTCAAAAACCAGGGTGGACAGTGACTGAAGAAACTCAGTGTTGACTGCTGACCTCCAATGCGCATTGCATATGTACATAACCACCACATAATACGTACATACACACAGACATACACACACACACATACACACACACTGTCTTAATTTGTTTCATTTTTTTCAAGTTTTTAAAAACATATTCCACCACTTCAATTTTTGCAAGAATTTTATTTATTTAGACATCAAGTCTTGTGTTGTAGACCAGACTGGCCTGGGCCTCATGTCACAGGTTCACCTTGATCTTGTGACACACCTCCTGCCTTAGCTTTTCTTTTCTTTCTTTTCTTTTTTTTTTTTTTTTTTTTTTGTTGTTGTTTTGGCTTTGGAGCCTGTCCTGGAACTCACTCTGTAGGCCAGGCTGGTCTTGAACTCACAGAGATCTGCCTGCCTCTTCCTCCCGAGTGCTGGGTTTAAAGGCGTGCGCCACCATCGCCCGCATGCCTTAGCTTTTCAAGTGATGAAATTACCGGCACGAGTCACCTCACTCAATCAAGACTTTGAAAGCTGTTTTCTGTAGTTTATATTTCCTAAAAGTATTCTTCTATTATAAAATTATGAGATAAGTACCAGTGATGCCTATGTATGCCGTCTTCCAGCCTCCATGGGCCCCTACCGTATGGGCTGCATCCGTACATGTACACACTCACACACAGAGACAATAATAAGAGTTAAAGAAAATTTTACTAGTAGGTCTTTTTATTCATTTTTTTTTACTGGCTGTGGAAGAATGGTTGAATAACTCTAATAAAAGACGAGATTTTAGAATAGAAAATAATAAAAAAATAAATACATTGAATGTTCATCATTTATATAATTTTATGATCTTGAAAATTAGGAAACCAGAGCTAGGTGGTGGTGGCTCATGTCTTAAATCGCAGCACTCAGGAGGCCGAAGCAGGGGATCTCTATGAGCTCAAAGCCAGCTTGGTCTACAAAAGAACCGCCAGAGCTGTCGCACAGAGAAGAAGACATCAATTTGTACCTAACATTGCATCCATTCTGAGATTCAGCCAAGGAGGATTTGATTAGTTGATAAGAATGAGGACATGTGGCAGAGGACAAAAGTGACACCTGCATTGCTGCTTTACACCCACTGCTAACCACACCCAGGGAGATGGCACTTAGAGCAGAAATGATCCCGTCTCACCAGGGACTCGGGAGAGAAAGCTGAGCTCTGAGTGACGCTGCTCACCCACCAAGGTACACACTGATAGCACAACAAAAGAAGGGCTCTCCTCCTCCAATCATCAGGCCATAATGGCATGCAGTTAGAACCCCAGTGGAAATGCACTGTTTGTCTTCACATGGAAAGATGTGAGGCTTCTCGTTATTAATACCATCTCAACTTGCCCTCACATGTAGAGGGCTGAATAAACATTACTTCTATTTGGATGCCTGTATTTTTGCATATATTAATAGATAATAATGGTATAATTTCTGACCAAATATAAATCTAGGGATTCACAACTGAGGTTTAAGTAATGGCCCCAATTATTCTAATGGTGCCCACACACATTGTAAAATATATTTGTGTAATCTTAGACTGTGCATTGATTTCCTGGCTGCCCAGACCTGAATAATCACACAGAAACTATATTAATTACAACACTGCTTGGCCTATTAGTTCAGGCTTCTTGTTAAGTAACTCTTACATCTTAAATTAACCCATTTTTATTAATCTATGTATTACCTCAAGGCTATGGCCTACCGGTAAGTTTCTGGCATCTGTCTCCTTTGGCAATTACATGGCGTCTCTCTGACTCCTGTCTACTCTCTCTAAATATCTCTTCCAGCCTGGCTATATTCTGCCTTGCCATAGGCCAAAAGAGCTTTATTCATTAACCAATAAAAGCAACACACATATAGAAGGACTTCCCACATCATATTTATGAATCTAATTTAGAATCATCTTTATAATACTTAAAGGTGTTTTTCGTTTTTTTTTAAATAAAATCTTTGATAGAATGATAGAAGGAAGCATACATAAATCATCTATATATGGATTTACTAAACAATGACTCAAGAACACAAGTAACAAACTATAGTGTTTACCATAGATGGCCTTGCTTTTAACTGCCAATCCTTTCCTAAAAAGGAATGGTACAGCATCTTCTCTGATCTGTGGCGCTGCCTGTTGTTGGTGTATCATTCAGTGGCTACAAACTTCAGGAAGCATCTCGGGGCTGTCTTCTGTGCCTTCCTTTGTGAGGGCTCTTGGCACAGTATACTGAGATATGAACAGTGTGCATCTTCAGAAACACTGCTCCCCAGGCACATGGTAACTTAAACTCGATGCTGGTGTGCTAGATAAACTTTCACCGATGATCCTCTAGAACAGTGTAACCTTCACACTCTCCACTTCTCTGTCTTTAGTCTGGAAACTTCACTCAAACCAGAACACACTTGTAGACTTTTCTAACCACTATGAGTTATACTCTCTCAAATTCTTTCTTGAAATTGGACACTGCTATCTGTTTTCAGGCCCTCCCATCATCCTATATAGCTCAGCATCTTGAACATGAAGATTTCCCAAGAAACCCAGGAGGAAAAGTATAACAGAGAATGCATGCCAAGTGATCTATCTGCACAGCCTGCTGTTTCAACTCTTAGACCACCAATATTAATCATCAAACCTGGGAGTCTTATTCTGTTAGAAATAGACTGAAATTGTCTAAAAATCCAAATAGTTGCATTCCTTTCTCTTCCTGTGGAATGTCTGATTTACATGTTTGCCATCACTGTCATAATCAACTGGTTAAATTCCTGGAAAATTTGGCTAACAATAATATTTTATATGTTATTTTTCATTTATTTTTTTGAGGCACAGTGACATGTATTCCATCCAGGCTGGCTTCGAACTCCTGATATGTCTGCATCACTCTACAATACTGAGATTATAGGCATGCATGTCATAACTGGCTTTTTATAAAGGCAAGGTCAACCTGGCTTTAGATGGGAGGCCCTGGGCCTTTATGAGTCTGAGAGTGCTTTATTATTATGCCTACTCTTGGTAGTGGAGACTCAACTCCCTGAGCACTGCAGGAGTCTCAGCAGGGGGAAGGAGGCTTGGTAACAAGTTCAGACTTATTGCTTAGTCATGAAATGTAATCCAAATTCTTTTTTTTTTTTTTTGGTTTTTCTAGACAAATTCTTCAGGTTGCAGGTCAATAAATAAATGAGAAATTAACATTTTAAGCAAAATAAATACTTTATTGTTTTAATGGTTTTTTTTGTTTCTTAGAGATCAGCCTTTATGTGATATTTCAAATATTTATAAACCTTTTAGATAATCTTTCAAAGAATGCTAATATTTCAAGCACTTTGACTAAAATTTCTCACATAAAGTAACATATAGGAATTGAAGATTACAAATACTAAAATACTAATTTCTAATAACATTTGGTTGTTACTTTATACATTTATTTGAAACATAAAATACCAGACACTTTTTTTTTTTAAAGAAAAACTAAGACTTTTCTGGTTAAAACTGAATTAAAATCATTTAGGCATGAGGAAAACAAATCTAAATCTCATTTTGGAAAAAAAAACAAAAACCAGCTTATTCATTTCTATTCTATCCATTCAAGTCTCAGATCCCATTATCCTGACAATACTATTTAGTCTAAAAGACAGAGAAAATGTCTTAAAGTAAGACATATGGACAAGGCAGGAATACATAGTGTTTACCATAAGGCACATAGCTAAAATTACATTTGTTTGGGCAAAGCAACAAGGCTTCAGTGTAAGAACATGAAGTATCTGTAGGTAACCTCATGAGATCTGCCCTCTCGCCTCTCAGTAGACTCAAGAATCGAGTGCATCTTTAACAACACAACTGTTTGTCTCCTTGGAAGCGACTCAATAAAGAGCGGTGGAGGGAAAAGTCATTGGTTGCTTCAAGCTCTCAGAAGATGAATCTGTTATTGCACAGTAAATACCTCATAGAGGTCAGTGTTGTCGAAGCTAGGCTGAAGAAATATGTTACTTAGAAGCTGATTATGTCTGGAACTCTTCAAGTTTTACAATTCATTCTGTGTAGGACATCAACTGGAAAAATATTGACAAACAAATAAATACTAGACTTTCAAATGGACAGTCTGATAGTTTAGAAATGAGCCAGAAAAGTGCCTAAGTTTCTATGAATGTTTTTAAATTTTTATGCATAGAAGAACACTGCATACAGAAGTGCGTACAGTCCATTGTGTACAGTAGAAAGTATCCTCCAGAGGACAAGCAACACCTCCACCAGCAGAAATCACTGATAACGCTAGTATCACAGCTAATGGGATCCATCCCAACCCTAAGAAGAAGGAAACGTGAGTATTAAACATTCTTCAAATACTATTTTGAAAGTTTTTTTTAAGATGTAAGATTTATTCAAATAAATCCATATATATACACACACATACACATATACATGTATTTGACTGTCTATCTTCATATCTAACTCTCATCTATCTATCTGCACATACATGCATACACATATGAACACTTGCACATAATTCTCTGGCTGCTGTATATTTTTTGAGAGCTAATTGTTTGA